>NC_134098.1:99440477-100066727 GCF_000715075.1 Nicotiana tabacum | reverse complement strand
TATTTTTGTTTTCGGGCTGATGATTTCGATTCTAAGAGCTTAATGAAAATACTTCGGTATATTACATTGGGCAACTATATTTTCATATATTTAAGTTTAAGGCTTGATTCGGTATGATTGACTTTCATATACCCCATCTTATTCAAATTCTCGAGTTAATTAGATAACAAGCTTATTACATGAAATCGATTAAACTAATTTCTTTTATCACACGGTGTAGGGAAGATTTAGGCCTCCAGCTTATTAGAAATGGAATAAATGCACATAACCATAATTCAACATGTCCACCAAGTTGTGGTAGCTCTTGATTCAACTGAAAGTGTAGTATCGCACGTGTTCGGTTGAAATGTTCTTAAGAATTTTTTTTCTCATTTGTTCCTCGAGGAAGGTTCAATGATTTTACTTACTATTGATTTTCTCCTTTTATTCATTTTATAAGGTTCAATGCCTGAAGTCAGCTATGCAAACCATAATTTCTATGTAATTCTTGTATCGTTTGGCATAACTTTTGGTTCTTTTTCCTTTTCTTTTGATTGTGTTTTTATTTTAAGGGTGAGAGAGAAGAAGCGATGGAATAAAGAAAATAAGGAAGAAGCACATATATGAAAGCAATGATAATATAGGGACTTCTGAATAGTTTACATTAATTATTGATTTAACCATTTTTTAAAATCAGTAAATAGTACTTCATATCATGGATTGTAAAGCGTGAGCTGATTAAATTGAAAATAATAACCGTTATTTAATGGTGAAACAAGCGACTAATGTTTGCTTTTATTTTTACATTGTACAAGTTCTCTATTATATTTTTATGAGATCTTTCTCTTATCTATATTTGAATTATGCATTGATTTATTTTCATGTTTTGAACTCGAGAGGCTTTTATCTGTGACTTAATTTATAATTTTTATACAGGTTGGTTGGACCATTGCAATTCATAATAGAAATTCACTATTATTTTTCTTTCTACGAATATCTTTCTTGCAATTTTAGTATTTTTAATTCATTTCACAGACATATGATTTATCTGTATTCAAGAAAATGGTCCATTTTTTGTATGTATATTCTTAAGATCGTTATAAATATGATATTGCGATATATCTTTTTGTTTGATTTTTTTTGTGAATCTTTATGGTTTAAATGTGGAGTTCTTTTGTTCAATAG
Organism: Nicotiana tabacum; assembly: GCF_000715075.1. NCBI lineage: Eukaryota > Viridiplantae > Streptophyta > Magnoliopsida > Solanales > Solanaceae > Nicotiana > Nicotiana tabacum. The sequence goes on along the minus strand of NC_134098.1, from coordinate 100,065,563 downwards.
GTCATGTAAATTTTTCTCCTTTTAATTTGTTTTCCTTTAATAAGTGTATTTGAATTCCCCCTCCCCCCTTTTTGTGATCATTGAGTTATGTAAATTATTTTTTTTAAATTATAATAGTTATGTATATAGGGTAGCAGATAGAAGAGAGTTGGAGATTGGGAAAAAAGAAAGGGTGGTGGGTGAAGCAGTTGAGAGGTAAAGTTTTTACTTTTTTAGTTGAACTATTCTTTAAAGCCAATATTTAACTTTCCATTTTATGCTATCTTTAGAAAAATGAGTTTTTATGAGTTAACTTCTTTATTTAATTTTATCATGGTTAATTTTATAAATACTTCAGTTTGTGCTCAGATCAATTTTTTTTGCTCTCAACCCCAATCCATATATTTATTCTGCTTGTTTTTCTTTCCCTTAATTTTCTTTTTGACATGATTTAGTGATCGGGGACGATATAAAGTCATTACATAGGATTTGTTTTCTAATCTCATAATCAGTAGTTATATTTTCTAACCCAAATTGTTGCGTATGTCAATTTATTAATATTTATTTCTCCATTTAAATGAATGTTATATTTATCTCGGCATCAATTTATATTACACATAATTTATTTTTACTCTATACATTTTTATTGATAGACGTACAATACACGTGCAACACACGTACACTAAGACTAGTAACCATAAAAGCGTGAACGATAGACATTATCTAGTTTCCTCTCTTTATTGATTAGTGGTCATTAATAGAAAAACTGCATTTTGGTACCTCTATTATGGCAAATTTTGATTTAATCTTTATAGTTATAGATTAAGCATACTTAACCTTTAATATTTAAAATGTACACTTTTGATCTATCCGTTTCTGATTCTGGCAAATTTAATAGATTATTAATTAGAAGATAAATCATGTGACTATTCATGTGTTGTAAAGTTTTCCTTCATACTTTAATTTAATGGTAAAAAGATCATAAAATAGTTTGAATGTACCATTTTTTTTCTTACTTCAAGATACAAAAATTACATATTCTTGTTACTTGAAAGTTTAATGTGCTTAGTTAAAAATGTGACGATAAAATAGATATTAATCATTTATTGAAGGACCATAAGTACAATTATCTCTTAACTAAATAAGGATTAATTAGTTTTCTTTTTTACTTCAATGTCAAACTATCTAAACACACAGAAACTTTAACAGTGGAAGTAAATTGGCTTTAATCTTATAAACATAAATTAACTCCTTAATAAACTATTCCTGGAAATATAAATCAAATTATAGTTTATCTCATGCCTCATCTACCAAGCAAAGTATAAAAATGATCCTTAGTGAATTATTCGGGTTAATTTCACTAAAAGTCATCCAACTTATCATTTATTTCACAAAAGTCACTTATCTATTTTTCATCACTTAAAAGTCACTCAACTTTACCTTTGTAACTTAAAAGTCATTCTAGTTCAAAACCTATAAAATATCCAATAAAAAATATGACATGGCATTACATTTAATTAAAAAATCTAACAATAATGCCACATAAGCTTAAATAGACCATATCTAAGTTAGACTCATTTCTTCTTCAACCCGATTTGACCTATAACCAAAATGGGTTATTAATATTTGAACAATTAACTTGACTAGCACTTTGATTTTGTGGTTAATTTGTAGAAAAAGAAGTCTAAGAAATTTAAGAAAAATTAGGTCTTTTGAATTTATCTTTAAGTTTTGGTTGTACATTTACGGTCAATGACACAATACGTTGTCTCTTTCTTTTGTCCAAACTATCGCTATAGGTTGTCTATTATTGTGGTGTGTATTGACAACTTCTACTATGCAATTTTATTGTGGGTGTTTCTTACTGAGCAATATTTTTGTCTGTTAGTATTGCTTAATAAGTAATATTTTGCCTTTAATGAAATAGTAATTTATGAAAATAGGTTCTTATTAGCTTGTTGTTCTTGTCTGTTAGTGGTACATTTATATGTTATGTGAGATTGATATGGTAGTATTTTAACTTCATGAAAAATTATAAAATGATATGAAGGATGCAAAAATTGGTTCTGTGCTAGTTCTGTTCATATTTTTAATAAAATTATAGGTGGTGACATTAAGGTTATTACTTACCAAATAAAGTAAGATATTTTTAGCACAAAATAATTGTTCTCTTCTTTTCCTTCTAATATTCAAAATATTAAACCCCATTTGGATTATGTGTCAAATCAAGTTGTGGATGAAATAGGTCTAAATTGGGTATGGTCCATCTAAGCTTATGTGGCACTATAATTAGATTTTTTAATTAAATTTAATATCATGTCATATTTTTATAGGATATTTATAAGTTTTGAACTAGAATGATTTTTAAGTTACAAAGGTAAAGTTGAATGACTTTTAAGTGATAAAAATTAGATAAGTAATATTTGTAAAATAAATGATAAGTTGTATGACCATTAGTGAAATTAAAGCTGAATTACTCTTTGAAAGATAAACAAACTTATAGCTCTATTCCGTACTCCTTGAACAAAACAAAGCACGATACTTTTACCTTATTGTACTTATAAGTTATGACCCCTAAATATTAATTTTGTGAATCATATCATACAATCTTATCCATAATATCTAGTACTATAATAGCTCCTAATTTGTAGTAATTAAGTTTATCTTTTATACATTTTCTTGTCCATGAATAGATTAACTGAAATGAGACATCTCCATAATATATTAGTACTTAAAAGGTTTATGATTTCACATTTTTCGTTTAAGTAAAATCCGTCAGTTTCACTTCCATATTTTGGGTTTAACTTTATTCAAGAAATTTGTTAAATTAATGAGAAGAGAGTGTTAAAGAAATTATTTTGTATCAACGTACTCAATGGTTTCTATTGGTCCACCTTTTGCTTGAACCACAAGATCAAGATAAAGTTGTACGTTTTGTGCATTTGCTTTGGACGGACCCAATGAAACTTTACTCTAATGTCACGTAGTCATTATTTCTAAGTTTCTATTTTATTTTCTTAAATTATTTAATTAGATGTTTTTTTTGTTGCAAATTCCTCTAAACTTGACTCCTGCTTTATTAGTTTGAAAATCTAGTTCCTAGCTCTTAGTGTGACGAACTTTGTTTTTTCTTCTTAAGAAGAATTGCAAAACGCGTTTAGGTATGAGACAAAATACCAGCACTATGATTTTCAATTTGTAAATGGAGAGGAAGTTGTTGGCATTTAGACTATCAACTTTAATAATTCAAAATATTTCAGAATGCAAAGATGATTATATTCTACTACTACTTATTTAGTTATTTATGTTAATTCTAACCATCTGAATTTAGAAGTTTGAGACTTAATTTGCGACAGTAAAAAAATGACAAATAAGTTTGCGGACTTGAACTTTAATTCCAATTTGATGCCTAGAGGCTAGATTGCCACAAGGCCCACAACTTGAATCTCCTTGCCAAGCCAAATATTAGCCGCCTCAATTATTGTGGTTCAGTTGAATTTTCCTTACAATAACAATAATTATGTTTTATCCCAAGAAAAAATTGGGGTCGATTATGTTATCTTTGCTGATCATGTTACTCTCTTTAAATTATCTCATATCAATATTAAACAAATATAAATAAAAAGTATTAAATTTTTTATATATTATCTAAAGGTATAAATCTCTAAAAGGTTAAACCATTCTTAAAAAATATAAGCCGTACAATAAAGGTGACAACGTCAACATATTCAATTAATATATATTATTTGTATATGTCTTTTTCTTCCCTCGTGTTTCCTTCTATGTAATTTTAGTCCATCTCATCCTCATTAACACTTTTACTAACCTTTACTTCACTCACATCAGCGCATTCAGTTGAATTTTCCTTAGCCCATGTTGATCATGTGATAACAAAACTCTACATGTAACTACCCTAAAGTCGAAAAAGAAAAAGACAACAAAAAAAGATTCCCAACTTATTAGTCGTCCTTGTAAAGATATAGTGTGGTCACCACCAGTACCAAAGGTCGTGCTGATGGTGGAATTTTCATTACTATTTACAAATTTGGATTCGAATCATCAAATTTATAAGTGGTACAGTTTCAAAAGTAATCGAAATTTAGTCACTTTTCATTTAAAGATAATTTGAACGAAAATACTGTTTAAAATTCAAAAAATATTCCAGCATAATATACTGGAGTTCGAATTTTTTAAATGTGAACTTCCAGCATAATATACTGGAGTTCCAGCATAATATACTGGTCCAACATAATATGCCGGAAGTTCATACACAAGTGCTCCAATCTCCAGTGTATTATGCTGGAACTTTCCGTGTTGCAGCAAAATGCTGACTATTTTTTAATGACTTTACAAACGCTGACTATTTTTTAATTATCAGTTCGAAAACTGGCTAGCCCGAGCGGTCAAAACAATTCCAATAGTTTTTTTTTTTTTTAATGTGAAAATAATAAGTCGAAACTAGAGTCAAGGCATTCCCACTATTTTGAGTACATGTAACATTGTCCGAGACAGGTGGCATTCCTGATAGCTGGAAATGTGATGGTTCCCAATGTACCTCTTATTTAGGTTCGGACTTCATCCCCCTATAAATATTGTTTTAAAATTTGAACCATTAATATACGTCCATTTAATCTAAACTGTATATATTTTAAATTAGTTTACTAGTAATATTACTATATATACAATTATGAATTTTCTTTTATAAATGTTTTCGTATTAGTTCTACTTTATTTTGCTGTGACAACTAAAGAGTTGAATAAAGGACGAAAATAAACGAAAAGGGAACGGGTCAAATGGTTAACATGTGATGTTCTTGTGAAAAAAGGAATGAACAAAATTGAAGTTCCTCAATTGTACTAAAAGATTCATGCTTGCCATACCTTTGCCACTTTTGCAATTTGGGTATTAGTAGATTCATTAAATGGCACATGGAGCATAGGATTATGGGTTAATTCTACCATCCTTTTCAAGCTTTCACTTTATCTCCGAATCCTTGAATTTTAAGCGTTTAATTTTCATTGAACTCAGACATTAATTTCTTCTTCTTTTAAAATAAATCTACTTGTTAAGAAACTAACTACATAAAAATTAATATCTTTTTCCTTATTAAAAGATAGTTGAAAATGTTTTAAAATATTTTATTAAAATGTCTGATTGACGAAACTAATAATTTTACAAAAAATTCTTATTTGATCAGGGAAGGGGAGGGGAAATGAAAAGGGATATTACACTCATCGTATCATCATACTATACTATAAGCATGTAGATCAAAAATTAAATGTGAAAGATTAAAATAATCCCATAACATTATTGGACTTTTATGCCCTTAAGAGTTATATTAATATTTAATAATCCTTCAATATTAATAAAAAAGTATGTAAGCTATAAAAGTTAGTTTTGTAACATTAAATTTGCCTTGGGATTGTAAAAAAATTTATTAAGGTACATGTATCTAAATTCTTCTTTTTAACTTCTCATGCGTATAATACTTCATCCGTTCACTTTTACTTATCCACTATACTAAAAATATATTTTTTTACTTTTACTTGTCCACTATACTATATCAAGAGAAAGATAATTTTTTTCTTCATATTTTACTATTATCATTAACTACTCATTCTCCAAATCAGTTTCCAAGACTTTTGAAATTCTATTATTATTATGGGTAAAATTGTAAAATATATTTCATTTATTTTTCTTAAAGGGAATTCAAAATCAAAAGTGGATAACTAAAAGTAAACGAAGGAAGTAATTTTTAGAGCTAACATTAATAGATCTTATATTTTATCTTCTTCTTCTTTTTTTCTTAGCTTAAATATTTAGATTGTTATAATTTTTTAAGTGCAATTTTTTCTTATAAATGCAATCATGATTCAAATCGTTTACCATCCACGCATAAAATAATATAACTTTGTACTAATTATATGGGATATACATACAATGCACATGCCCATGAACTAGTATTTTAAATTTGAGCAAAGAGGATTTAATACATTTAATTTTTTTTCACTATGGGGTGTGTGAGGCCAAGGTAAAGTTATTGGATTCTCCCCCTAAAAAAAAAATGAATGAGTTAATATCATGTTAGCCGATGGTTGACGTATATATAAACTTATTTCCTGATTTTATAGGACAGTTCTGGTACTCAATGACAAAATGATCTTAGAAAAAGTTCAATATCGAACTTTAACTCCTCCAAGTTGGCTACGAGGTACCCATTTCGGATACCCCACACAATTGCATTTAGATTAATTGCATCTAGACAAACACGTTGTTTTAGTGATGAGCACCCTTCATTTCCAACAAAGAGGTTGTGAGTTCGAATCACCTCAAGAGCAAAGTGGGGAGTTCTTGGAGGGAGGGAGCCGAGGGTCTATCGAAAACAGCCTTTCTACCCTAGGGTAGGGATAAGGTCTGCGTACAAATTACCCTTCTCAAACCCCATTAGTGTGATTATGCTAGACTGTTGTTATTGTTGCATTTAGACAAAGTATTAGTGCGACTTATTTAATACTAGTATGATAATTCGTTAGATTAATTATGAGTTGACATAGGAAAGAGTAGAATCATAGGGACACGAGTTACTCTTCTATAAGACTCATTAACAGGATTGCTTTAGACATAAGAAAGTGTTACGCTGTCTGGAATAAAGTTAAATTGACAAGTCATAAAGAAAGTTACAACCCTGTGTTTATTATTATTCCGGAGTAATGTGTTAATTTGTTATTGTTAGAATTTAAGGGTCCACCAAACTATATAGAGAATCAGATTCTCTATTAGTTCCCACAGAACACACGCACACTGCAGTATGTAAATGATACAAAAAAGTTTTACGTGGAAAACTCCCAACTCACGGGATTAAAAATCATGACCTACCCTTGTAGGATTTCAACTTCACTACTGAGCAAACTTTAGATTACAACCTATTGTAATCTAGGAATTAACCTCTTAATCCCTCACTAACTTGTAACAACTCTATTATAAGTCACTTTATAATAACTCAATTACAAAGACTTCTAACTCGACTAAACTAGCCAAGACACAAACACAAGGGTTTATGATTTATAAAGGTTTCCTACACAATGCTTCTAACCAAGCTTAGTAGGAATTACAAGTGAAGAACTTTAACAAAGGTGCAACACAACTAAGGACATATAATTACTCAATACAGGGAACTGGTCCGTTGTTATGTTGTTCTTTGTTCTTGATGCTCTTGAGAATCGCTAGCCACTATTGTAAACTTTAGATTACAACCTATTGTAATCTAGAAATTAACCTCTTAGTCCCTCACTAACTTGTAACAACTCTATTATAAGCCACTTTGTAATAACTCTATTACAAAGACTTCTAACTCGACTAAACTAGCCAAGACACAAACACAAGGGTTTATGATTTATAAAGATTTCCTACACAATGCTTCTAACCAAGCTAAGTAGGAATTACAAGTGAAGAACTTTAACAAAGGTGCAACACAACTAAGGACATGTAATTACTCAATACAGGGAACTGGTTCGTTGTTATGTTGTTCTTTGTTCTTGATGCTCTTGAGAATCGCTAGCCAGATTGATTGGTCACTTGAGAGAGTGCTTGATGGATTCTTCAAAAGTTCAAGTGGTGTTTTTTCTTTGGTTTAATGTTAATATAACATTGGTGACATCACTTAAATGATGCAAGCATGGATGGTATAGGATCATTCCCAATGAAGTTGACTACTGCACTGTTTCGCACAGTTGCTGTCACGCCCCAAAATTCACTAGTCGTAATGACACCTAACCCAACCCGCTAGGTAAGCCAACTAATAACTATCCAATTTCAATAATATTTAACAGGACAATTAATCAAAAGAAATTATCTGAATCTTATACATTTTCCAAGGACTGGTAATACAAATCATAAGCTTTTAAGAATAGAGTTTACAAAGCTAAAATGAAATAAATACATAGTCTGTTTGAAAAGTACATAAATCGAGTTTTATAGATCTAAGGCTACCACGAACAAGAGGCAGCTACAACCGGGACACAGGTACATCTTTAATCCAACTCCCATCGAACACAACAACATCAGCAACCAACATCTGCACGCAAGATGCAGAAGTGTAGTATGAGTACAACCGACCCCATGTACTCAATAAGTAACAAACCTAACCTTAGGTTGAAAATAGTGACGAGCTAACAAAAAGGGATCGGGTCCAACACCAATATTCCACAACAGTTCATAACAGCATAATACAAGTAACAAACGAGTATCTCAGAAATAAAAGGCTCAGTTTGTTCACAGTTCCAGGGAAATATGCATTTCTTTTCAAGTATTTCAGTGAAAACCCAAATCTTTTACCGAAAAATTCAAAATACGAGTAAGTTTGAAAACTGTAATTTTTTCAAATATCTTTTCCACAATAAATAAGATGTTTCATTTTTTTTTTCTTTCCAGACAGCAAGTGTGAAATACCTCTCTATGCCCACATATCAAAATGCGTAAAAAGTCATGAATGACGTGATACCGTATAACATGAGAAAAAATGTATCTCTATGCCTGTATGTCATGTGTGCATGCCAATGCCATGTATCTCAGAGATGAATCATGTACTCATACTCTCAGAGTGCTCAATCTCACTATCTCACACTTTTCACTCATCATGCTCAACCACTCGGTACTATTTATGTCCCATACGACCCAGAAAAGATCCATCCCGAAATATATACATCACTGACTATCAGTCACTCAGTACCGCGGAAGGCCAATCCGGCCCCATGGAGAAGATCCATCTCCAGGTATATAAATGCTTCGGACAAGATCCATGTCTAGGGAAGATCCATCCCTCAATATAATCAACCACGCTCACTGGGATGTACAGACTCTGGAGGGGCTCCTACAGCCCAAGCGCTATAATCCGCACGGACAACTCACGTGCTATAATATCAATATCTGGATCCGCATGGATAACTCACGTGCTGCACAGACAACTCACGTGCTATAGTATCAATATCCTCACAAACAGGCCCCCGGCCTCACTCAGTCATCAATCTCTCCAGTCTCACTCACGGGCTCACAATGTCATGAAACTAGTCCGACAACACTGATATGATGTATCAATCAATAGCAACACAGACTGAGATATGATATGAATGCATGGATACGACTGAGTATGAAATATCAATGAAATCAGTGAAATGACAGCAAGAAACGACCACTATGGGTCCCAACAGTATCGGCATAAAGCCTAAACATGATATCTAGCATGATTGAAAACTCATTTACTTTATCGCACGGTGAAAACACGGATATTAACAAAATAGGACTACTATACAGTGCCATGAAAACAACAGAGTCCCAAATCACTTGGTGCACGCCCACACGCTCGTCACCTAGCATGTGCATCATGTCAATACCAATCACACAACATGTATTTCGGGGTTTCATACCCTCAGCACTAAGTTTAGAAGAGTTACTTACCTCGAACAAGCCAATACTAATGCCGAGCAAGCCAAACGATGCTCCAAAGATGCCATCCCGCGCGTTCCGACCTCTGAACTACCTGAAACTAACCAAAAACAACTCAAGTACATCAAATAATGCTAAAGGAGCCAATCCCGATCGAAAAAGATTAAATCTTGAATCAAAAAGCCCAAAACCGGCCAAAAGCCCAACCCGGGCCCGCACCTCGGAACCTGACAAATTTACAAAATCCAATAATCCATTCAATTACGAGTCCAACCATACTAGTTTCACTCAAATCCGACTCCACTTCGATGTTCAAAACTCAAAAATTTACATTATGAAACTTTAGGCCAAACCCCAATTTCCTCTTTAAAATTCATCAACCAAACGCTAAAATCGAAGATAGATTCATGAAATATAATCAAAACTGAGTAGAGAACACTTACCCCAATCCATAAGGTGAAAATTGCTTTAAGAATCGCCTCAATCCAAGATCCATAGCTCCCAAAATTCAAAAATGGACGAAACCCTCAAAATAGAGTACTTTATAATCACTGAGCGAATCAATGAATCGTGATCGCGGAAATACCCTCGCGATCGCGAAGAAGAAAATGCACTGCCCCTGAAAATACATTACGCGATTGCGTAATAAGCTATACGATCGCGAAGCACCAACTGCTCAGTCTCGAAAAGAACCTATGCGAACGCGGCCCCAGGCTCGCGAACGCGATGAAGAAGCCATGAAGACCTGCCTAGCTCACCTCTATAATGCGAACGCGTACACACCTACGCGAACGCGATGCTCGATCTGCAGTAACCTATGCGAATGCGGACCCATATTCGCGAACGCGATGAAGAAACACTCAGCCTCAATTTTTCCCTTACGCGATCGTATCCCTCAGTCCGCCATCGCGAAGAACACTAGGTGCACCAGACATTAGCAGAACCAACAATGAAGAATGAAGGAAAAAATAGCCCGAAACCCATCGGAAACTCACTCGGGCCTCTCGGGACCACGTCCAAACATACCAACAAGTACCATAACATAACACGGACCTACTCGAGGCCTCAAAACACACATAAGAACATCGGAACGACGAATCATACCTCAATTCAAATTCAATGAACTTTGAAACTTCAAACTTTCACAACCGATGCCGAAACCTATCAAATCACGTCCGATTGACCTCAAATTTTGCACACAAGTCACATTCGACATTACGTACCTGATCCAACTTCTGGAATTGGAATCTGACCCCGATATCAAAAAGTTCACTCTCGGTCAAACTTTCCAAAATTTCAAATTTCGCCATTTTGAGCCAAATTCAACCACGGACCTCCAAATCACAATATGAACGCAGTCCTAAGTCCAAAGTCACCCAACGGAGCTAACGAAACCATCAAAATTCCAATCCGAGGTCAAATACTAAAAAGTCAAACTTGGTCAACTCTTTCAAATTTAAAGCTCCCTAGTTGAGAATCATTCTTCCAAATTAGTCCCGAATAACCTGAAAATCAAAACCGACGATTCACTCAAAGTCAAAATACATCATACAGAGCTACTCACACCCGTAAACTACTGATCATTCCCAATGAAGTTGACAACTGTGTTGTTTCACACTGTTACGTGTGCAGGCAGCAACTTTACAGCTGTTGGAGAGTTGACTAGTACGATCACCAGGGGAACTGATGTCCATCTGTTCCCCTTGTTGATTCTTTGACTCCTGAAGCATTGATTTACAATTCCAGCTTAAGTCTTGTTGTTTCCACATACTTGAGGATGTGTATCAGGTTCCTTATCTGGTTCTTGTCATTAAGTTTGTTAGATCATCAAAACATAACAATGTACATATAACCTATCAATTTCCCCATTTTTTATGATGGCAAACTTATAATTGAAGTTCCCCCTAAGAACCATAATGACATACACACGTATCCTGTAATACACACATATCTTGTATTCCCCCTGAATCTATTCCCCCTTAATTATTCTTCCCGCTTTTGGCATCATAAAAAGAGCAGCAACAAGCAATAGGCAAAAAGAAGTCTAGCTTGGTTAACTCATGCCACATGTGTGCACACAAACATGATAAAAAAACATAACATAAGAGCAAAGGCATACACAGCAAAAGGAGAAGGCTTTCATTAACATTTGGATATTAAGCATGGAGCAGTTTCATTGTTGCCAACACATCCACAAAATAAAAACAGAAAAAACAAAAGTACCAGTCATAAACATCATCACAACTGAAAATAAGGGACATACACTAGGACTTGATATTGGAACGGGCACACTTTCTAGGGAGCACTGGAAGAGGAAGGCTTAGAGGAAGAGGCAAGGGTTTTGAGGACGATGTTCATTCGAGCGTTTGCTGACATCTGCTCATTGAGCAGTTTCTCCTTCAGGTCCTCAACCTGTTTCTTGAGATCGGCATTATCCTTGGTCAGACGGGCAACCTCTATGCTTTGAGAGCTACTAGAACCAGGTGCCTCCTGAAGCTGACTTGGCTGACCCTCAAGAATGGCATTCCTCGCCTTCAGCTTCCTGATCTCATCAGTGGCACTGTTTTGGGCGTTGATCAACTGGGAGATAGTAGAAGTGCTGCTAACCCTTCCAACTTTATCAATGCACTCACACTCCTCTTGAGTGGTCTTAGAGAAGGTTTGCTTATGAGTGCCCCCCTTAGCTTTTCCCAAAGGGACTTTGAAGAACTCAAACACCTTGGTGAGAAGGAACCCATAAGGCAGCCCATAATTACCATCCTTAAACTCTGCCACCTTCTGCATGTGTTCTATCATAATTCCAGGTAGGTTGATGGTGGTGTAGCCATCCAGTGCTTCCATGAGAACCAGGTTTGCTCGAGATGTAATTGACCTTCTCTCAGCACGAGGGAGCAAAACCTTATTCACCATCTCAAACAGTAATTGGTACACTGGAAGGAGGGCCTTCTTGTGTACCCGTTCTCCCTGCTGAACTGCCTTATCCTTCACGATAGCATTTATAAAGTTTGAAGAGCACAAGCCTTGAATCAAAGACAATCCCTTAGTAGGCACACCCAGAATAGATACCAGCACAACAGAGTCCATCACAAAATTAACCCCATTCACCATCATGCAAATATGATCATCCTCAACTGTGAAGAAGTCATCATAGAAACTGCGCACTTCTTTCTCATACACTTTGGGACTGTCGCCTGCGAACAAGTGCGTCCACTATTAAAATTCACATATCTCCACCAATTGTCGCATGCCAGCCATATCCAGAATATCAGGGACAAATATACATCCCCACATCACCTTTTGATTTTTCAATTTTTCCTTCCCAGCATCCTGAGTATCATCAACCTTTGCCTTCTTGGAAGAACCAGGTTTTTCACCGGCATCACCCTTCCTTTTCACTAATTTGCGAGCACTCTTTCCTTTCTCAGCCGATTTCTCAGACACTGTCTTCCCAGACACCTTTCCAACTAATTCTTCCATCACTTTTTCTATAGATTCTTCCACTAACTATCGCGCCCCTCTTTCTCGCGAAATCGGGGTTCGACATTGACAACTCTTTTAAAAGGAAGGGTTACTAAAAGAGAGAGTCGCCACCTAACGGATTAAAGCGCGTTAGGGCACCTATTTGCAAATGACTCAGGTTTATTAGTTTGCGTCACCAAAGATCGGGTAAGGGCTCAAATTACCTCGAGGAGAAGGTGTTAGGCACTCCTCGAGGTCCACAACGGTATGTCCCAACCGAACTCAAATCATGTGAATTAGTCTAAGAGAAAAGAAACAATTTGGACAAAGAAAGAACTATTTTAACAGGAATGGGGGGGGGATGGGGGGTCCTAAGTTTTTTAGACTAAAGGATCACCCCGTGTAACATAAATAATACTTCGTAACTCCCTCAAGATGGGGTGTTACTCATATTATTCAGCAGGCATAGACTATCATCTCCTGCTACCCGATTACTATCTTTAAATTGTTTACCTAAAGCACTCTATTTGATTCTAAGTCGTACTCTATGCGTGCACTACCCGTCCCATGCCTATGGTCCAGGAGGCATTTAGACCTCTATTTCAGGGTAGTTTTAGACCTTAACTTAGGTTGCTCAAAAGGAGAAAACTAGGCGACATACAAAAAAATAGTTAGAACTTTCAAATAGAAACAAGTATGGGCTCAGGTTACCCTCCGCATTTAGACATCAAATGCACGCCAAACTGATTAGCATTAACAAGTTTTATTAATTGCAGAATCCTATAGGCAGGATATCTATGTGATACTGAACGAATGAGCAGACAGTTATACGCAAAAGCTAGTTTCTTAATACGATTACCAAGACCTACATAAATTTGCCTACTGATTTTTAGCATAATGAGATTAAACCTACTAGCATGGTGTCTAGATGTTTTACGCGATAATAAATAGTGGCAATCACAAAAGCATATCCAGAATCACTTGTTTTGTTCCTATAGGCATGTTTTCTAATGAGGATAGTAGCACAGTGTTTGACAAAACTCCTGAACCAACGGGCAAAATGATAAATAAACTGATTCAAACCTATAGCCATGCTTTCTACAATTTGGTCCAGTTTTAGATCCTATAGACATGGTTTCTAGAATAAGGCAGCATGTAAACATAATTTTTGCACATACATTGAATCATACCATTTCCTATAAGCATGGTCTCTAATAAGCAGAAATAGAATACAATTGAACCAAGTATTGAACCTATAGGCAGGGCTGCTAGCATATGATGACTGAACATAACAAAGTACCTATAGGCATGATTTCTAACACACGACATATAATAACACAATATCAAACCTATAGGCATGATCTCTACCCAACTTGTTGCAAGTAAGATAAAAATCTCTTTCCCAATTTTACTAACACCCCAAAATATTATTACAATAATTATTACAGACCCAGAATGAATATAGTAAATTACAGAATAGATATAGCTATAGGGATCCTACATCATGCCCAAATACACATGGACATGCCAGGCCTTCATTCTCATAATTCACAACAACTCCAAAATTTCATATTCATAGATACAAAACAGCTAATTATTGAGTGATTCACCCAGTGAGCATATGTCAAGGCTGAGCATATAGAACCCAAGACCCTAGTGTGTCAGAGTTCCTAAGGGCTTCAAGAACCCAGGGCAGTGCTCACATTAGGGAGATTGATCAGAAATAATTCAGAGGAAAGACTTGGGACCAGGTCCTAGTGTGTCATAGTTCATAAGGGTCTCAAATGATCCATGAGCAGTGCTCACACTAGGGAGGTCAAAGGACAGAGTCTAAGTAGCCACGGCTTTCATCCGGCTAAGGAGAAGAATTCAGAAAGACCAGATTGTAGAGGAATAGAATGAAGTTAAGGGATTCCACTGAAGGACAGAATCAATTGAGCATATAAAAACAAATAACAGACATGCTTAAACTTAAGGCATGCTTAATCAAGTTTCAGGAAATGAATTCAATCAGATGCTAACAAGGCAAGTTACAAGACAGATTTATAGTGGTAAAAGAGAATTCAGATTAGGCTAAGTGCAGAAACTAGTGTCATAAGAAGAAATCATATCAATTGGCAACAGACCATAACATGCTGAAAACTAATTAGGGCAATTACTAAAGATGTCAAGATATGATGAAAACAAGATCAAACATGCCACATTATAGTGAATTCAGAAATAGACTTGTTATCCTACTAATGAATACATCCATACCTAGTTAACTATTCCATAGAAGGAGATATGAGAGCATGTTGAAAGAACAGGATAATAACAAACTTAAACTTTAAGAGGTGGCTATCAGTGACATATAGATTAGGCAGAATCAAATTAATCAACTCAAAGTAGGTTTAAACATGTCTCAAACTACGGACGTAATGGCATTTAGGTTAGCATAGTCTAATTGAAGTCACCCATTAAACGAAATGACAGATAAATCAGAATGAAATGGCAAAGGCTTGGTAACTCACCAATTAAAATGAAACAAGAAAGAATGGAATCCCACAGTATTGTGAATATCACCGAAAGAGCAAGAACTCAGAATTTTTGGCCTTGGCTTTCAGCCGACCGGGAACCAGACTACAGAACAAGATTATTCAAGAGTAAGGAGTATACAACTTTAGTTTTATAGCTTTTTAATGATTTTTTTTGAACTTAACCAAAGGGGAGTGGGGAGGGGTTTAAATAGTGTAGGAACTAAACACATAAATATGGAAATATAATTAATTCAAACAATCAGTAAAGAAGAAAATTTTTTGAAACCCTAGTTTTTAGGTAAACTCCACAAAATCGGCAGAAAATAAAGGCAAAGAGTCACATATTGTATAAAATGAACATAGACATGAATATTATTCATAAAACACAGAATCAAACCAGATTTGGTTCAAATAAAAAGGATCTGAAACAATAATTTAGGGCAAGTAAAAATAATCGGCAGAAATAGACAAATTCATACATAATAAGGCGAATATAGACGAGATAGTACTTAAAATTAAAGCTTGAACCAATTTCGGTTCAAATCAAAGAGAATCTGTAAACCCCAACATTAGGGTTAAGTATGAATTAGCAAGATACGAATAAATCGGACTCACACGGTGCAAAATAACGTGTTTGGACTCAATATCATCCAAATTCAAAAGATGAAAATTAAATAGGACAGAATCAGAGTAAGAGTACTTGCCATGTCTAGGCAAGTACTAAGTAATACCGTAGAGAATCTCCCAATAATAGAAATATATTGAAATGGTAAGTGAATGGGAAGAAAATCCTATTAGAAGCGGGATTAGGATAAGAGTTTTTGTGAGGCGGCGGGCTAGGGTCCTTCAGAGGGGAGAGAGTAGAGAGGCGGCGGGTTTGGAGGAATAGAGTTAGGGTTTGAGGACGAGTGATACAATGAAAAAGGGGAGGCGTTTGTGAGCCGTTGATCATTTTTGATCAACGGCTGGGATTTGAGCAGGGGTTGGGTCGGGTTAATTAAATGGGTATGGGTACTGGGCTAATGAATTTGGGCTTGGGATAATTGGGCTATGTTTGGGTAGTTAGGTCCGAAATTAGTTATGAAATTAGGGCCAGATTTTAAATATTCAATTTTAATAAATAAATAATTTATAAAAATAATAGATAAATAAAAGAAATATCATTTGGGAATGAAAATGATTAAAAAAAATTATTTAACATTATAAAAATATAAAAAGTTATTTTTTATATAAATAATGTAATTATATGTATATATGGGCTATTATTGCAAAATATGCAATTTAGCCCTGAATAAATGCAAATGTAATTATAAGAAATACACTAAAGATATTTAAAACCTTATATGGGTATAAATTATAAGTTTAGATGACTAAATAATCATAAAAAATAATTTGTAGGGTAATTATTGGATATTTATATAATAAAATACAGAAATAAATTGATTTAAAGTCTTTAAAAATCATGGAAGATTATGAAAAATACTTGTGTATGCTTGTAAATCGAATGAATGTATATATGCATATATATGCTATTTTGAAAGTATTTATGCATATTAAATATATATAGGAAAAAATTGGGTATCAACAACTGTCCCTCTTTACCCGGGAAGGATGAAAGAGTTTTCAGGTAAAGATATGATGACCAATTTTGACCGAAAGGGATGCTTTAAAAGACAGGGGCCAGACTCCAGTCTTCGAGCTACCTACATATCCCTTGTTTTACAGGAATCAGGCCATGTATAGTTTTGGATCCGACGGTGGAATAAACCGATGGAATTGTTATAAGAACGGATTGAATATTCTGGATATGACAGGTTGAGAATGGTTACGGATATTTGAGTGGGCATCAGGTTAGAATAAGTAACGGATGGTGGTCGGTTGCGTTTGAAATAATTGAAGGATATGAACCTTGAATGGAAACTGGAGCGAAGATTGCTCCCGTTAAGAGAACGGTTACTTCCTGAATCACCTTCAAATTCAAAATACGATGCATGCATATAGATTATCGCATAAATTTAAACATGATGCAAATTTCCTATGGACCATGGAGATCGTCTTTGGACGGTGAAGATGATGCCCTTAGACCGTGATGTCCCGGGCCATGAATTGTGAGATAGGGGATTCGCATGCCATGAAATTATGTTCTCTGGATATGTAGATGGTGCCTCCGAACTATGATGTGCAATATTGAGAGATCCTCGGGCCATGGCACGGTGTCTTCCGGCTATGAGGATGATGCCTTCGGACTATGATGCCTTCGAAAAATTTGGCTATACTTCTGCCCATGAGATGCAAAGACATGATGCTTGAGATGAAACAAGACAGAGCTTAGTCTTGTGTAGAACCGAGGGCAGAGCTTAGCCTCGAGAGAAGAGAATAATGCAAGGTTTTGAACAGTGCAACATTTGTGGCTATGCAAGGAGAGATAATGCTTAGTCTTGTGCAAGATTGGAGATAATCTTGTGCAAGATTAGAGACAATGCTTAGTCTCATGCAGGATTGGAGACAATGCTTAGTCTCGTGCGCTGGGAATGCAGAGCTTAGCCTTATGCAATTGAGGAGGCAGGGCTTAGCCTCATGCAAGATGGGAGACAATGCTTAATCTTGTGCGAGCATGGCAGTGCTTAGCCTTATGCAATTGAGGAGGCAAGGCTTAGCCTCATGCAAAGATGGAGACAATGCTTAGTCTCATACAAATGGAAGGCAATGCTTAGCCTTATGCAGTTGAGGGGACAAGGCTTAGCCTCATGCAAGATTTGAGACAATGCTTAGTCTCATGCAAATGGAAGGCAATGATTAGCCTTGTGCAGTTGAGGAGGCAGGGCTTAGCCTCGTGCAGGATGGAGACAGTGCTTAGTCTCATGCAAATGGAAGGCAATGCTTAGCCTTATGCAGTTGAGGAGGCATGGCTTAGCCTCATACAGGATAGAGACAATGCTTAGTCTCGTACAAATAGAAGGCAATGCTTAGCCTTATGCAGTTGAGGAGGCAGGGCTTAGCCTCATGCAAGATTTGAGACAATGCTTAGTCTCATGCAAATGGAAGGCAATGCTTAGCCTTATGCAATTGAGGAGGCAGGGCTTAGCCTCATGCAAGATTTGAGACAATGCTTAGTCTCATGCAATAGCAAGGCAGAGCTTAGCCTTATGCAATCGAGGAGGAACGGCTTAGCCTCATATAAGATTTGAGACAATGCTTAGTCTCATGCAATGGGAAGGCAGATCTTAGCCTTATGCAATTGAGGAGGCATGGCTTAGCCTCATGCAAGATTTGAGACAATGCTTAGTCTCATGCAATGGGAAGGCAGAGCTTAGCCTTATGCAATTGAGGAGGCAGGGCTTAGCCTCATGCAAGATTTGAGACATCGCTTAGTCTCATGCAAATGGAATAAATAATAAGTGATAGCAGAGTATTTCTTAGCTGTGGATGAGTTCGGTAGCTTTGTTGTTATGAAGACACCGATTCCAAGGTGCACACGTACTGGTGACTATCTCTTGTTCCTGCATTCAAAGAAAAATCGTGAGTTTTGCGAGGGAGGTTGGTTTGTGCCTTTGTCTGCTCCGCTCCGCGTTGGAATCCTGTTCGAGCTACCATGGGTAGCATCAGGCTAAAAATAAAGTTTTCAAAATATATGCATGCATAGTTATTCAAAACATAGTAATGTGTCATTTAAAAATTGATCAGATGAACCAATAACTGCGACATTGTTAGAGATATTGCGACCTTATTTCCATATAATTTTGAGGGTCCTCCTCAAAATTCTGACCCAGTTACCTAGACGAATCTCTGGCTGTTCCGCATACAGTGCCGTTGGCTGAACTTGCTTCAAAATTTTGAGGGTCCTCCTCAAAATTCTGCCCCAGTTTCCGATTATGGGAAAAATGGAAATTTTATTGTATTGTGACCAAACCCACAGTACGTATCCCCTCTTAAACGGGAATCTGGTCAAGCGTAGTTCAATTACATCATATGAAGAAATGCAAAAAGCTTAGACATAGTATCTTTTGACTGCTTCTGAATTGATAGGCTTTGGCCAAATTTCTCCATCTATCTCTGCGAGTATGAGTGATCCTCCTGTTAGTACCCTGTGAACCATATAAGGCCCTTGCCAGTTGGGTGAGAATTTTCCTTTGGCTTCATCCTGATGTGGAAAGATACGTTTCAGCACCAGTTGTCCTGGAGTGAACTGTCTAGGTTTGACCCTTTTGTTGAAAGCTCGGGACATTCTGTTCAGATAAAGCTGACCATGACACACCGCATTCATTCTTTTCCCATCAATGAGAGCTAACTGCTCATGGCAGCTTCTTATCTATTCCGCATCACTGAGCTCAACTTCTTGTATAATTCTCAAGGAAGGAATTTCTACCTCGACGGGGATGACGACTTCAGTACCATAGACCAATAGGTAAGGCGTTGCCCCGGTTGACGTGCGGACTGTGGTACGGTATCCCAATAAGGAAAATGGTAACTTCTCGTGCCACTGCTTGTGATTCTCTTCCATCTTCCTTAGTATCTTCTTAATGTTCTTGTTGGCGGCTTCCACAACTCCCTTCATTTGGGGTTGGTATGCTGTGGAGTTTTTGTGCTTGATCTTGAAGGTTTTGCACATAGCTTTCATTAGATCACTGTTGAGATTGGCGGCATTGTCAGTGATGATGGATTCTTGAACCCCGAATCAACAAATAATACGGTCCCTGACAAAATCTACGACGACTTTCTTGGTTACAGCTTTGTAAGATGCAGCTTAAACCTACTTTGTGAAATAGTCGATGGCCACTAGAATGAACCTGTGCCCGTTTGAAGCGGTGGGCTTGATTGGTCTAATGACATCCATTCCCCAGGCAGCAAAAGGCCAAGGTGTGCTGGTTGCATTAAGTTCATTTGGAGGTACCCGTATCATATCTGCATGTATCTGGCACTGATGACATTTCTGGACATACCGGATGCAGTCCGTTTCCATAGTCATCCAAAAGTATCCGGCTCTGAGTATCTTCTTGGCTAGGATGAAACCATTCATATGTGGGCCGCAGGTTCCGGCGTGTATCTCTTCAAGCAGTTTAGAGGCTTATTTGGTGTCAACACACCGTAATAGCCCTAGATCTGGAGTTTTTCTATATAGAATTCCTCCACTCTGGAAGAAATGGTTAGATAACATCCAAAATGTGCGTTTCTGGGTGCGGCTTGCGTGCTCTGGATATTCTCCTTTTGTCAAATATTCCCTGATATCATGGAACCATGGATTCCCATCTGTTTCTTCTTTAACATGAGCACAGTAAGCCGGCTTATTATGGATTCTTACCGGAATAAGATCGATGAAGTTCTTGTCCGGGTGTTGTATCATGGAGGACAAAGTGGCCAATGCGTCTGCGAACTCATTCTGGATTCTCGGAACATGTCTAAACTCTATCTTCGTGAACCTCTTCATCATCTCTTGCACATGATATAGATATGGTAATATCTTGGTATTATTTGTAGCCCATTTTCCCCGCACCTGATGTACCGGCAGATCTGAATCGCCAATTACCAGTAATTCCTGGATATTCATGTCAACGGCCAAATTGATCCCCAATATGCAAGCCTCATATTTTGCCATATTATTGGTGCACGAAAATCCGAGTTTCGCGGATACCGGATAATGTTGACCTATTTCTGACACCAAAACGGCTCCAATACCCAATCCTTTGAAGTTTGCGGCTCCATCGAAAAATATTCTCCACCCATCGTAGGCTTCAAATATATCTTCTCCTATGAATGATGCTTCTTCATTAGGAAAATATGTTTTTAGTGCTTCGTATTCTCCTCCTACAGGATTTTTTGCATGATGATCCGCTAATGCTTGTCCTTTAACCGCCTTCTGAGTCACATAGACAATGTCGAATTCACTCAACAACATCTGCTATTTTGCTAGCTTCCCTGTAGGCATGGTTTTCTGGAAGATGTACTTTAGAGGGTCCATCCTTGATATGAGATATGTGGTATAGGCACAGAACTAGTGCCTCAGTTTCTAGGCTATCTAGGTCAAAGCACAACAGGTGTGTTCCAGCAAAGAATATCGTGCTTCGTAGGGTGTGAACTTCTTACTCAAATAGTATATTGCCTGTTCTTTCCTTCCCGTCTCGTCGTGTTGTCCCAAGACACAACCAAAAGCCCCATCTAGTATGGAAAGGTAGAGTAGCAATGGTCTACCAGGCTCTGGAGGGACTAGGACTGGTGGTGTGGACAAGTATTCTTTGATTTTGTCAAAAGCTTTTTGGCAATCTTCAGTCCAACTGGTTGCGGCATCCTTCTTCAGCATTTTGAAAATCGGCTCACATATCACAGTTGATTGTGCTATGAAGCGATTGGTATAGTTGAGATGTCCCAAAAATGCATCACGTCTTTCTTGTCCTTTGGAGGCGGCAAATCCTGGATAGTCTTGACCTTTGATGGGTCTAGCTCAATTCCTCGGCGGCTGACAATGAACCCTAATAACTTTCCTGCGGGGACCCCGAAGGCACATTTTGCGGGATTCAATTTCAAATTGTACCTCCAAAGCCGATCGAAAAATTTCCTCAAGTTTGTTATGTGATTTGTACTTTTCTTGGATTTGATCATGACGTCATCCACATATACCTCTATCTCCTTATGTATCATGTAGTGCAAAATAGTTGTCATGGCCCTCATATAAGTGGCCCCAGCATTCTTCAGACCGAACGACATCATTTTATAGCAGTAGTCCCCCCATGGTATGATAAAAGCCATCTTTTTAGCATCCTCTTCATCCATCCAGATCTGATGATATCCCGCGAAGCAATCCACAAAGGATTGGAGTTCATGCTTGGTCAAATTGTCGATCAGTATGTGTATGTTGGGTAACGGGAAATCATCTTTGGGACTTGCTCTGTTTAAATCTCGATAGTCGACACACACCCTGACCTTCCCATCTTTCTTCGGAACCGGCACGATGTTGGCCAACCAAGTTGGATATTCAACCACCCTGAGGACCTTAGCTTTGATTTGCTTGGTGACTTCTTCCTTGATTTTTAGACTCGTGTCTGGCTTGAACTTCCTGAGCTTCTGCTTTACTGGTGGACACATCGGATTGGTAGGCAACTTATGAGCTACTATGGATGTGCTCAACCCGGTCATATCGTCATACGACCATGCAAAAATATCTTCATACTCTTTCAGGAAATGAGTGTATTCTTCCTTCTCTGATGGTGATAAGTGAATGCTTATGCGAGTTTCTTTGACTGTTTCGGAATCTCCCAAGTTGACTATCTCAGTTTCGTCTAGATTGGACTTGGGCTTGTTCTCAAAATTCTCTACCTCTCTGACAATTTCCTCAGGTATCACATCTTCTTCTTTTATTTCTTCCGAGTCACTGTCCTTATGTTGCGTTGTCTCATTACATGTCACAGTCGTAAGTTCATCGGGGTAGGTAATAATAATGCTGTAGAAAAAAAACGTAAAGAATAATAATAAATACTAAAAACATCAATGCATTTAGATAAATCTTGAAAACGTCAAACAGGTGCGGCTCGATGACCCGAGCAATTATTTCAAAACAAAACAAGCTTAAAACAAAATGCTGAAAACGTCTTAAATGCTCATAAAAATTGCTTTTTTAAAAATAAATGATGCTAATTGCCAGGCTACCGAGGAACTCGATGGGCCCTTGATGGTGCAGCATTCCAGTTCTTGAGGACAACTCCCTTCTCCACGGTCTGAATAATGAGGCCTTCCTCATCTTCCTCCTCAACTATTGCACTACAATCCATGTCTCCATCATCCAGAAATAGATTCCTTATACTGGCTAGAACTTCATCTTCTTCGGACTCCTACATCATGTCAGTTTGTTGAAATGACTAGCTTAAATGTGGTATTGGTTGCTCTAGAGGGTAATAAGGACCACGCCATGGTGGCGACCAATTCTGATACTCGTGCCAGGTGTATTCATACCCAAGCACAAAAGTTATGCCGTGACGCTTTAGCTATATTGGTTTGGTGATCCCCTGGAGATTCTTGCCGAGACCTTTCCCAGGCTCATACCCTGCCCATGCCAATATGCCTTCTATCTTACTGCTCCACCATTTGTCCTTTTCAATTGCATTGATGCGCTCTATGCGATGGTATGTTTCTCCACCCAACTTCCTTCTATTCTCGATGACCGGAACAATTTGACTGGTGTAAATGGGATTAATTCCGTCCCCATGGATGATCACTTCCTATTGGTTCCACTCAAACTTCACGACCTGATGTAGAGTAGAAGCTACGGCCCCAGCGGCATGTATCCAAGGTCATCCCAACAATAGGTTGTAGGTAGCAGATATGTCCAACACTTAAAACTCAACATCAAACCAGGTTGGGCCCATCTATAGGCTGAGGTCGGTTTCCCCAATTGTGGCCCTTTGAGACTCATCAAATTCTTTCGCATTCATACTTCCTGCTCATATCTCGTGCAGGCCTTTACCCAATCTTTTTAGAGTAGTTAGTGGACATATGTTAAGACTCGAACCCCCATCTATCAGGACTCTGGCAATGAACGTATCCTCAAATTGCACTGTGATATGCAGTGCCCTGTTGTGACTTAGTCCTTCTGGTTGTAGCTCATCTTCATGAAAAGTGATCTTATGGCTTTCCAACACTTGTCCTACCATACTGGCCATCTCTCCACTGGTAATGTTGTTGGGTACACAAGCCTCATTCAACACTTTAATCAATGCGTTCTTGTGTGCCTCAGAATTCTGCAGTAGTGATAGAATGGATATCTGAGCAGGGGTTTTGTTCAAATGATCAATCACAGATTACTCCCTTGCTTGCACCTTTCTCCAAAGATCATCCGGGCCGGTTTCAATGATGGGCTGCTTGGAAGGAGCTTCTTTACTTGTTCCCCCCAAATGCTCGGGCGTGTAAACCCTACCAGTTCTGGTCATACCTTGTGTTGCACCAGTTTCTTCCATTTTCCCCTTTCCTTTCCTTCTTGCTTCTACAACATAATCTCATGGTATAGCTTTAGACTTATAAGACGGTGTAAGTGCTACCATCACGGTGAAGGGTGTTGTTACTTCAACCTCAAACGGAGTTGGTGCAGCTACCTCAACTTCAATTGGTGCCTGAGTTTGTACCATGATAGGTGTGGGAGTGACTGGAGATGTTTCAGGATTATCCCCTTCTCGAATGAGTCCCATTGACCCCTCCGAGTCCCATTCTTCATCGGTCTCTATCATGTTTACCCCTCCGCCCCTGTGATCCGGGAGAGGATTGTTACGGATATTGAGTGCAACCTCCTTTGCCTGTATAACTTTGGTGTCAATTAATGTCTGAATCTTATCCTTCAAAGTACGACGCTCATCAATAGTATGACATTTCATGCCTGAGTGATAGGCACATGTCTTATTTGGATTGACCCATTTAGAGGAATTTTCCATGGCGACAGCGGGAATGGGAGTGATATAACCGGAAACCTTCAGTCTCTCGTACAATTGATCTACAGGTTCAACAATTGGGGTGTATTGTCTGTGTGGTCTGCGGTCGAAATTTGGTCTAGTTTTTTGGTAGTTTTGGTGGGCTGGTGGTGAGTGGTAGTATGCGGGTTGGGTGTTATAGGTATGGTAAGTGGTGGCAGATTGTTGGTATCTGGGAGGTGAAGGCTGATATGTGGGTGAAGGTGTTTGGTATGTGAGAGGAGACTTCAGACCTTGGGCTACCATCATGGCCCCTACTTCTTTCTTCTTGGATATACCCCCTGACTGCAAAGCTTTATTCGTAGCCTGTAATCCCTCAAAATTAGTTACCATTCCACTCTTGATCCCTTCTTTAATCCTTTCCCCCAATTTGATGATGTCGGATAATGTGTGATTCTCGATAACCATTAACCTTTCGTAGTATTGTGGATCCTGGTCCCGGACGAAGAACTTGTTCATCTGCTCTTCTTCCAATGTCGGCTTTACTTTCGCAGCTTCCGATCTCCATCGAGTAACATACTCGCAGAAAGTCTCTGTTGCCATGCTTACCCAATTAACATATGGCGCATTCTCCTATTAAACCTGAACCGATTCATGAAATCTGATGCCATGCTTACCCAATTAACCCATTTCTTTGGGTTCTGACTGATGTACCAAGACAGGGCGTCTCCAGTGAGGCTTCTCATGGATAGATTCATGCGGATTGTTTCATCCCTTCCAACTCCTACGAGCTTGTCATAATATGTTCTCAAATGCACCTTCGGATCACCAGTTCCGTCGAACATTTCGAACTTGGGAGGTTTGTAACCATCTGGAAGTTCTACATCTGGCTGAATACATAAATCTTCATAATTCAAACCCTCAACACCATTGCCCCCTTCGACATTTTGAACCTTGCTGGTAAGTTTCTTGAGTTCCTCTGCCATGTTCTTGATGAGTAGGTCCTTCTCGACGGATTCTGGGGGGTTTGTTGAGTGGGGTGAGGTAGAGTTTCTATGTATATGGGGTTACTTTGGTGGATACCGGAGATTTGGGTATAGTGATAATCATTGGTTGAGTTCTGGGGATCGGGGGTAGGTTGCGGTGTATTTTGAGGAGTATGGTAGGTAGTAGTTTGTGGATACTGAGTCAGAAGATTTTGGTATTGAGGAGGAGTTGGCACTAGTGGAGGGTTAGGATTTTGAGGAGGTGTGGCGTATTGATGAGGTGCAGGAGGATTTTGTGGATGTTGGTTTGGTGTGTTTTGAGGAGGTGCTGGGTTTTAGGCATTCTGTTGGTTAATATTCGGGATGTTTAAGGTGAGGGAGAGGTTTGCCAAGTTGCGGACCTACTCAAGTTCCCCTTGCAATTCCAGTATTTTCTGCTCCAACCGTAGAACCAAATCATTCTGTGCCGGAGTACTCCGACCATCTAAAGTTTCAACATTTTCCGCATGCGCAATGTTATCTTTCCTGACACCACTCATGTTATCCATCTTAGCTTTTCTCTTACTTTTAGGATCACTTAGAGGAGGAGAAGGTTAAGGGCCTCTGGATCTGGTATGATACGCTGATGATGCCAGTATGCATGAACCAACCTTAGGGGATGGGAATAATTAAAACAAAGAAAAGCAAAAATGTAAACAAGTCAGTAGGGGATTTTGGAAGGATATTTACAGTATTTAAACATGTATTGCGGAATTATAAATTCATGTCCTAATTTTGGGGACCTCATTGTGCCTGAGGTAGGCCTAGCGACACATAGATTTGGAGAAACTTGATGCCGATAACTGCCTCATTTCATTAATGTAATAAATAGATCAAACCTCTAAAATGACAATAATTAAAAGAGTTTCTAGTGGCATTTGCCTTATTACAATCAATTTCTAAAACGACTCTAGAAAAGCAAATAAACCACAATTCTATTCTATTTTGTTCTGAAGGGACCCTCTCCAAGCTTGGCTTTCTTGGCCCCATCGATCAAATTCCCCAGGTCGCGCATGTCCAGCAGCAGATACGCCCTTGCTAGGTGTCCTCCTTCGTTGCCCTCTGCATTCTGACAATCCACGATCCTTTTCCTCATCTTCCCTTCAAGTTCCATCAAACCCTGCTCTTAAGTACTCCAACCTCTCTGTTGATTTTGTAGCAAATTCCCTCTATTCATTGATTGATTCCATGTCTATCTTGTGTTGTTACAAATGTCTGGCTTCAGAATCAAGGATTCTCTTGCGCAACCTCTTGTATTTTACTTGTGCTTCAGCAGCATCGTCTATGACCCTGTTTTCTTGATCGATCCCTGGCTCGACTTCTCTTGCTATGTCATCATCCAACCATGATAGGTAGAAATACACATGACCGGCGTGATACCGATCTGGTTCGATGGTATCCTTTTCCACAATAATCTTTAGATGCCACATGTGTTGGGCCTCACACTTGAATGGAATGGCAACACCCTGAAAGTCTGCTTTGAAGGGAACCATCTTAGAAACTCGCGGTATGACTTATTTTCTCCCAGCCTGTCTTATGACCCTGATAGGAGCATAAGGATAGATACCCCTCAACCCGATCATCACTAAGTGAGGAACATCCCTGGACCTGATGATGAACTCGCTAGTTGGGAACCACTCGAACATCCAATGGACTTTGTCATCAATCAAATTGCTAAAGAAGTGTACCTAATCCACGGCATTTTCCGGTTGTGCAAACTTGTCTGGGATAAAAGTCATTCTTTTTGGATGGTGAAAGACTATGTGGTCATTCCATGGTCACTGCGGAAATTCCTGACAGAAATTCCTGACGGTACTGTCCTCTTTGAAAATTCTCCAACAACCATATTTGCAGTAACAAATTACAACCCTCAAAATATCTGAATCCCTTCTTACAACAGTCCAAAGCTCAGTATATCTCTGCTACGATCATTGGGACAATAGTGTAAGTCTGTCCCGCAATCCCTTTCATTAAGGTCTTGGTAACCATAGCTAAACGAGTGTGAATCTTGTCTCCTTGAATTGGAAATACTATCATACCCAAAAAACAGACGATGAACACAAAAACTCGACGATGAGTCCAGTCCAGGGAAGTGATGGCAAACTCATCATGATAGATACAGTAGGATGTGTTGTGCCCATAACGCTCGTAGAGGAAGTCGAAAGGTATGTGGGACTTCTTCAGGCAGACTAACTCGTCATTCTTTCTAAGACCCATCATTTTCAGAAATACCCTAGAAGTACGATTTTCCGGTACTAGTAGACCAGGGCTATCCCAGGGTAGCCCGGCAAAACCTCCTATTTCCTCAAGAAGGGGAGTCATCTCTATGTTACCAAAACGGAAAACAACCCTTTTTTCATCCCAGAACATAGTAGCGGCCTTAATCAGTACATTGTTTGGCTGAATGTCCAGCAAAGAAGGTTAATTTCTAAGAATTATTTTCACATGGTTCTTGTCGCTTGGCGAGAGATTTTTCCACAAGTATAGCAATAGAGGTGAGATACTTCGGACCATGCCGAACTTGGGGACTTCGTGCCTCATTTCTGCAAAACAAACAAAGTTAGCCCTTTCCCCCTCCGGGTTTGACTACTTACATATTAATGATTAGCATATCGACACGTTTTCTCCAAATAATGCACGTATCATGATCGTGCCCGTTGGGATTATGGAAATCCTGATGGACTTTGGATAAGGCTTTCCTTAGAGAGTTATTATGCAGACAACATTCTAACTCGTGCTAGGTTTGGACATGATGCATGAACAGTTAACATCAGAGTAGGGTTTTCTATAAAAGTCTAGACCGGTACCCTCAAGCGGACAACTTGAGAGGGAAAGGCACGGAACCGTCGACTGCACCGCTGATCAACTAGTTTTACTGCAAATAAGCCTTTTCAAATTTAAAAAGGGTAATATAGGAAGAGCGCGGACACTCATCAAGTGCCGCTATGGTATTAATTGCGCACGAGTGGAATATGAGACAGAGCATGTAATTATGCAAAAAACAAAACAACACCTTTTCAAGTATTTTGCATGATGAAAGCGATAAATGCGGTATTTAATAAATATAAATACAGGAAAGAAAGAAAAACAAAGAAGGAGTTAGTTCACATAATGAAAAAATTATAATAAAGCGGTAAAAGGGGTAGGGATTGGAAAAGACATAAAAATTGAAGCAAGCGAACAAGGTTAAACAAAAAGTTGCATGTAAATTCATGTAAAAGGGAAAACAGGGAATGGGGTGTGCACGTAGAAAATAAACGGTGAATTTGAGCATAAAATAATAAAGACACGCTTATCGAGGGAGACTAATTCACACGGACCAAATTCAGTATGGTAAGAGCCTAAGGATATCCCTAGCAGAGTCGCCATGCTGTCGCGCCCCTCTTTCTCGTGAAATCGGGTTTCAACATTGATAACTCTTTTAAAAGGAAGGGTTACTAAAAGAGAGAGTCGCCACCTAATGGATTAAGGAGCGTTAGGGCACCTATTTGCAAATGACTCAAGTTTACCAGTTTGCGTCACCAAAGATCGGGTAAGGGCTCAAATTACCTCGAGGAGAAGGTGTTAGGCACTCCTTGAGGTCCACAACGGTAGGTCCCGACCGAACTCAAATCATGTGAATTAGTCTAAGAGAAAAGAAATAATTTGGACAAAGAAGGAACTATTTTAACAGGAATGGGGGGGTCCTAAGTTTTTTAGCCTAAAGGATCGCCCCGTGCAACATAAATAATACTTCGTAACTCCCTCAAGACGGGGAGTTACTATATTATTCAGCGGGCACAGACTATCATCTCCTGCTACCCGATTACTATCTTTAAGTTGTTTACCTGAAGCGCTCTATTTGATTCTAAGTCGTACCCTATGTGTGCACTACTCGTACCATGCCTATGGTCTAGGAGGCATTTGGACCTCTATTTCAGGGTTGTTCTAAACCTTAACTTAGGTTGCTCAAAAGGAGAAAACTAGGCGACATACAAAAAAAATAGTTAGGACTTTCAAATAGAAACAAGTATGGGCTCAAGTTACCCTCCGCATTAATACATCAAATGCACGCCAAACTGATTAGCATTAACAGATTTTATTAATTGCAAAATCCTATAGGCAGGATATCTATGAGTCACAACCCGAAATTCCCTCCTTCGGACCGTGATGCCGCCTAACATTTTACTTGCTAGGCAAGCCAACGTTAGAATAATATTAACCAATTTTTAAATAATTTTTAAATTATTAATAATCAAGGAAACAAAAACGGAAGCAAAGTTTGAAATATAGTGAATAATCCATAAAAATGACGGTGTCTAAATACCATCCCAGAATTGGTGTCACAAGTGCATGGGCTTCTAGAATAAATACAAATAAGGTCTGAATAATATAAAGCTGTCTGGGAATAAACACACAGCTAAAGTAAAATAGACAGGGACTTCAGAATTGCGGACGCCATGCAGTTATACCTCAAGTCTCCTCTGGTAGCTGAAATCCGAGCAAGTCTATGGTACGCCGCTGGGACCAACTCCAAAATCTGCACAAGAAGTGCAGAGTGTAGTATCAGTACAACCGACCCCATGTACTGGTAAGTGCTGAGCCTAACCTCGACGAAGTAGTGACGAGGCTAAGGCGGTTCACTTACATTAACCTGTACGCAATATTAGTAACAACAACAATAATAGAAATAAATCAGGTAATTTATTTATAATAATTGAAGGCAACTCAACATTCATAACCAATTATCATTTCCATTAATTCTGTTGCAGCGTGCAACCCGCTCTCACAATATATTCACATTCAATTCTGTTGCAGCGTGCAACCCTCTCTCACAATATATTCACATTCAGTTCTGTTGCAGCGTGCAACCCTTTCTCATAATATATTCATATTCAGTTCTGTTATATATTTATTTCGATCAAGTATATATATAGACTTTTAAATAAGTCTATTGCGGCGTGCAATCCGATCCCCCAATATTGACTTTTCATTAAGTCTATTGTGGCGTACAATCCGATCCCCCAATATTGACTTTTAATAAGTCTGTTGCGGAGTGCAACCCGATCCTCCAATATTAACTTTTTAACCAATATGATGCGGCGTGCAACCCGATCCTCCAATATTAACTTTTTAACAAGTCTGTTACGGCGTGCAACCCGATCCTCCAATATTAACTTTTAATAAGACTGTTGCGGCGTGTAACCCGATCCTCCAATATTAACTTTTTAATAAGTCTGTTGCGGCGTGCAACCCGATCCTCCAATATTTACTTTTTAACAAGTCTGTTGCGGCGTGCAACCCGATCCTCCAATGTTAACTTTTAATAAGTCTGTTGCAGCGTGCAACCCGATCCTCCAATATTAACTTTTTAACAAGTCTGTTGCGGCGTGCAACCCGATCCTCCATATATTAACTTTTTATTAAGTCTGTTGCGGCGTGCAACCCGATCCTCCAATATTTCCATTTCAATCAATTCTTATAGAATAAATTCCCCAATAAACGCAACAATTAATATAAAATCATAAGACAACAAGCATACAATAATTATAATTTAATTATGAAACAAACAATGACAATTAATAATTTATTATAAAAATCAGGGAGGAAATAGGAAGTTTAATATTTAATATGCTAAATGTCAAATAACAATTAAAATACATAATTCAAATAGCATGTAACACTTAATGCAGGAATTCAAGAATTAATATTTTGACACAGAATAAGAGAAAAACAATTATTAGAATAATTAATTTATGATTAAAAATAATTTATGAATTTTCAAGTAAGCAGGCAAACAATTAATTTGATGACGTATAGACACTCGTCACCTCGCCTATACGTCGTTCACATGCAATTCACATAACAAATAATTTAAGGTTCTATTCCCTCAAGTCAAGGTTAACCCCGACACTTACATCGCTTTGCGAATTCCAATCAATTATTCAACCACAGCTTTTTCTTTTAAATTTACCTCCAAAAGCTTCAAAACTATTCACAAACAATTCGATATATTCAATACGAATCATAGGAATTAATTCCATATGAATTTACAAATTTTTCGGATAAAAATACGAAATTCATTAAAATATTCGGCAGTGGGACCCACGTCTCAAATACCGGAAACACTCATGAAATCCGAACACCCGTTTCGATACGAGTTCAACCATACCAAATTTGTCCAATTCTAATATCAAATGGACCTTTAAATCTTAAATCTTCGTTTTTGGAAGAATTTTTAAAAATCTAATTTTTCTTCCATAAATTCACGGATTCATGATATAAATGAATATGAAATCATGAAATATAATCAATATAGGATAAGGAACACTTACCCCAATGTTTTTCAGTGAAAATCGCCCAAAAATTGCCTTACCCGAGCTCAAAAATGGGAAAGAATTGAAAATGGGTCGAAACCCCATTTCGAGAACTTAAGTTCTGTTTCTGGAATTTTTACCCTTTGCGAACGCGGTCAGTGCCTCGCGTTCGCGAAGCACATTTTTGTGCTGCCAAAACTTTGCTCTTCGCGAACGCGATACACCCTACGCAAACGCGAAGCTTTAACGCTGGGTGCCCGGCCAGGCCTCGCCTTCTACGCGAACGCGAACGCTTCCATGCGTTCACGATGAACACTGCCCTCTTCCCTTCGTGAACGCGAAGAGTAAATTTCACTTGCCTCCAGTTTCTTCTTCACGAACGCGAAGAAGGATACCAGAAGCAGATTTCTGCAGTATTTCCCAAGTCCAAAAATGGTCCGTTAACCACCCGAAATCAACCCGAGCCCTCGGGGCTCGAAACCAAACATGCACCCAAGTCCTAAAACATCATACGAACTTGCTCGCGTGATCGAATCGCCAAAATAACACCTAGAACTATGAATCGGACACCAAATCAAAGGAAATTTTCAAGAAAACTTTAAAACTTATATTTTTACAACCGGACGTCAGAATCACATCAAATCATCTCCGATTCCCACCAAATTCGGCAGACACATCATAAATATTATAGTGGACCTATACCGGGTTCCGGAACTAAAATATGGACCCGAGGTCAATAAATCCAACATTAGTAATTTCTTAGAAATTATTAAGCTTTCAAGCTTTTAATGTTTCATCAAAATTCCACAACTCGGGCTAGGGACCTCGGAATTCGATTCCGGGCATACGCCCAAGTCCCAAATCACGATATGGACCTATCGGAATTTTCAAAATACTGATCCGGGTCCATTTGCTCAAAATGTTGACCAAAGTCAACTTAGTTGAGTTTTAAAGCTCTATTTCCCATTTTAATCCATTTTTCACATAAAAACTTTTCTGGAAAATTGCACGGACTGCGCACGCAAGTCGAGGAATGATAAATGGTGCTTTTCGAGGTCTTAAAACACAGAATTACTTATTAAATTTAAATATGATATTTTGGGTCATCACATTATTCACCTCTAAAACAAACGTTCGTCCTCGAACGGAGTTAGAAAGAAGTACCTGAGCATTTGAATAAGTATGGATATTTACTCCGCATATCCGACTCGGACTCCCAGGTAGCTACCTCTACCGGCTGACCTCTCTATTGCACCCGAACTGAAGGATAACTCTTTGGCCTCAACTGTCGGACCTGTCGGGCTAGAATAGCCACCGGCTCCTCCTCGTAAGTCAAATCTTTGTCCAATTGGACTAAGCTGAAGTCTAACAGATGGGACGGATCACCATGATATTTTCGGAGCATAGACACATGGAACACCGGATGAACCGCTGATAAACTAGGTGGTAATGCAAGCCTGTAGGCTACTTCACCCACCCTTTCAAGAATTTCAAAGGGTCCGATATACCTAGGGCTCAACTTGCCTTTATTTCCGAACCTCATTTCATAGGTGAAACCCGGAACAATATTCGTTCTCCAACCATGAATGCAATATCACGAAATTTACAGTCGGCATAACTCTTTTGCCTAGACTGGGCTGTGCGAAGTCGATCCTGAATAATCTTGACCTTATCCAAGGCATCCTGTACCAAATCGGTACCCAACAACCGAGCCTCTCCCGGTTCAAATCAACCAACTGGCGATCGGCATCGCCTTCCATATAATGCCTCATATGGAGCCATCTGAATGCTTGACTGGTAGCTATTATTATAAGCAAACTCTGCAAGTGGTAAGAAATGATCCCAAGAACCTCCAAAGTCTATAACACAAGCGCGGAGCATATCTTCCAATATCTGAATAGTGCGCTCTGACTGTCCGTCTGTCTGTGGATGAAATGATGTACTCAACTCCACCCCCGTGCCTAACTCACGCGGTACAGCCCTCCAGAAATGTGAGGTAAACTGCGTACCTCGATCTGAAATAATAGACACGGGCACACCGTGAAGGCGGGCAATCTCACGAATGTAAATTTTAGCTAACCTCTTTGAAGAATAAGTAACTGCCACTGGAATGAAATGGGCTGACTTGGTCAACCTGTCTACAATGACCCAAACTGCATCAAATTTTCTCTACGTCCATGGGAGCCCAACAACAAAATCCATAGTGATACGCTCCCACTCCCACTCAGGAATTTCTAACTTCTGAAGCAAACCACCAGGTCTCTGATGCTCGTACTTAACTTGCTGACAATTCAGACACCGAGCTACATGTGCAACTATATCCCTTTTCATTCTCCTCCACCAATAATGTTGCCGCAAATCTTGATACATTTTAGCGGTACCTAGATGAATAGAATACTTGGAACTGTGTGCCTCTTCAAGAATTAACTCACGAAACCCATCCACATTAGGCACACAAATACGGCCCTGCATTCGCAGAACTCCATCTTCCCCCACAGGAACCTGTTTGGCATCACCGTGCCGTACCGTGTCCTTAAGGACAAGTAAATGAGGATCATCATACTGCCTCTCTCTGATGCGCTCATATAAAGAAGACCGAGCGACTGTGCAAGCTAGAACCCGACTGGGTTTTGAAATATCTAACCTCACGAACTGATTAGCCAAAGTCTGAACATCTGCAACTAATGGCCTCTCACCAATCGGAATATACGCAAGACTGCCCATACTCACAGCCTTTCCACTCAAAGCATCGGCGACCACATTGGCCTTTCCGGGGTGATACAAAATGGTGATATCTTAGTCTTTCAACAACTCCAACCATCTTCTCTTCCTCAAATTAAGATCTTTTTGTTTGAATAGATACTGAAGGCTACGATGATCAGTAAATACCTCACACGAGACACCGTAGAGGTAATGCCTCCAAATCTTCAGCGCATGAACAATGGCTGCCAATTTTAAGTCATGAACAAGATAATTCTTCTCGTGAACTTTCAACTGCCGCGACGCATATGCAATTACCTTGCCATTTTGCATTAATACTGCACCAAGCCCAATGTGAGATGCGTCACAATATACCGTATACGATCCTGAACCTGTGGGTAATACCAAAACTGGCGCCGTAGTCAAAGCGGTCTTGAGCTTCTGAAAGCTCAACTCCCACTCGTCTGACCATCTGAATGGAACACCCTTCTGGGTCAATCTGGTCTTAATAGTTGTTCATAATCAATTATAGAATCGTCAATTAACTCCATGTTAAAAAAAATCTCGTTTCAAATCTTCACAATACTAATAATGAGATGCGAGGCATGAAAACCTCATAATTTTTTACCCGAATTAACGAGTCACATTTAATGCCACCTGGGCAGGCACCTACCTCGTAGGTTACAACTCAATATTACAACACGAATTTGGCAAGTATGCACAGAGAATTTCATACAAATATTTTAAAATAAGCCTAGCAGGCATGACTCCCTATACGTACTATAGTACAAATTTAATTTCACAAGGGAGGATTTAAACACAAGGATTTTTATCACAAGGATCTAGTCCTTATATAACTTCCACCGCAGCTCTGTAGCCCGGTTTAAACATATCATTTTATATTAAAATGCGAGGATCTCGTTCTCAGTTTTGAATCACAAGTAATATGCACATCGTGCCAATCAAAAATTTCCATTTTCTCCTTTTAAATAATTTCGGTTACTCAAAATCACAACACATAATGAACCCCACACCGATAGGGCATATAATTCATAATTTGTAATTAATTATCCGAAAATTACATCAAAACTTATTGATATGAGTAATAGAATGCCACCTTTAGCCTCACAGCTCTTATTAGTGACCAATATGGAATGATAGGTGTAGTTATCTCCATAGAATCTCCCAACATGAGTAAACACATAAGTAGATTATAGAATTACGAAGCTCACTCATAAATGGAGCACAATAGGAGGACTCGTCTCGATACTCAGAACCAAATCAAGTTAAGGAAATTATTCCTTTATATTAAATCGAGGTCGTGCCTGTAACGACACCGTATGATGTATCGACCTCCGCCATACCATAAAACAATTGTATCAACGGCTGGGCCTCCACCTCTAGGACGCCTTCTACCCACCTGTCCTCCACCCCTAACTGGTCGTGTGGGTGGTGTAGTAACTGCAATGGGGCACGTAGCCTGAGTGCTTTGATGAAATATGTCTCTCCCAAGTCTGGGACAATTCTTAGTCCAGAATCTCGTCAACCACTATACTTCCTCCGAAGCACCCCAAAATCCACAACCGTGACGTCCACGCTGAGTAGGCTTTCTGTAAATTTAATGTTGTTTCTCTAACTCCTTTGGTACTGAAGTATAAGATTATTTCGGAGGCGGACATATCGCAAGTCCCAACCTTCTTCTCTACAAGATCTCGGGCCTTAAACACATGTAAATTTTGGGAGAACCTTTCAGTACCACATATATTCATTTTAGGCCAAAACTGATATAACACATGACTCGCAATCTATTCATTGATAGTGGACTCCCCCACTCGGCGCGAAGTCGTAGTTCACCTTGTCCGATGGTCCACAATATTAACCTTCACAACTCGCATAAATCAACCAGATACCAAGGTACGTTGCACCCCCTCATTATTCACTGGGTGATCTCCTTATACGTCCGCATCTTCAGTCGGAATCACATGTTGAGGCAATATTTGAGCATCTCTGGCTCCCTCGTAGTTCATCTCCGGCATCACGAACCGTCGACGCACAACTGATACCGAGAGCACAATGTCATACACGAGTAGATACAAAGGAATGTGAGATATAGGTTTCAAGCAAGATCAATGTCGCATGATAAGGAATGAAAGAGGAGATATTGTTCCTAAACTTCATAGCCTCTGAGAGATAAGTACAGACGTCTCCGTACCGATCCTTCAGACTCTACTAAGCTTGCTCGTGACTCGTGATACCTATGTAACCTAGTGCTCTGATACCAACTGTCACAACCCGAAATTCCCTTCTTCGGACTGTGATGGCGCCTAACGTTTCACTTGCTAGGCAAGCCAACGTTAGAATAATATTAAATAATTTTTAAACAATTTTTAAATTATTAATAATCAAGGAAACAAAAACGGAAGCAAAGTTTGAAATATAGTGAATAATCCATAAAAATAATGGTGTCTAAATACCATCCCAGAATTGGTGTCACAAGTGCACGAACTTCTAGAATAAATACAAATAAGGTCTGAATAAAATAAAGCTGCCTAGGAATAAACACACAACTAAAGTAAAATAGACGGGGACTTCAGAACTGCGGATGCCATGTAGTCATACCTCAAGTCTCCTCTGGTAGCTGAAATCCGAGCAAGTCTATGGTACGCCGCTGGGACCAACTCCAAAATCTGCACAAGAAGTGCAGAGTGTAGTATCAGTATAACCGACCCCATGTACTGGTAAGTGTTGAGCCTAACCTCGACGAAGTAGTGACGAGGCTAAGGCGGTTCACTTACATTAACCTATACGCAATATTAGTAACAACAACAATAATAGAAATAAATTAGGTAATTCATTTATAATAATTGAAGGCAACTCAGCAGTCATAACCAATTATCATTTCCATTAATTCTGTTGCAGCGTGCAACCCGCTATATTCACATTCAATTCTGTTGCAGCGTGCAACCCGCTCTCACATTATATTCACATTCAGTTCAATCAAGTATATATATAGACTTTTAAATAAGTCTATTGCGGCGCGCAATCCGATCCCCCAATATTGACTTTTCATTATGTCCATTGCGGCGTGCAATCCGATCCCCCAATATTGACTTTTAATAAGTCT
The DNA here is from genome assembly GCF_000715075.1 of Nicotiana tabacum. Taxonomy (NCBI): domain Eukaryota; kingdom Viridiplantae; phylum Streptophyta; class Magnoliopsida; order Solanales; family Solanaceae; genus Nicotiana; species Nicotiana tabacum. The sequence goes on along the minus strand of NC_134098.1, from coordinate 100,027,637 downwards.
GTTGCGGCGTGCAACCCGATCCTCCAATATTAACTTTTTAACAAGTCTGTTGCGGCGTGCAACCCGATCCTCCAATATTAACTTTTAATAAGTCTGTTGCGGCGTGCAACCCGATCCTCCAATATTAACTTTTTAACAAGTCTGTTGCGGCGTGCAACCCGATCCTCCAATATTAACTTTTAATAAGTCTGTTGCGGCGTGCAACCCGATCCTCCAATATTAACTTTTTAATAAGTCTGTTGCGGCGTGCAACCTGATCCTCCAATATTTACTTTTTAACAAGTCTGTTGCGACGTGCAACCATATCCTCCAATGTTAACTTTTAATAAGTCTGTTGCGGCGTGCAACCCAATCCTCCAATATTAACTTTTTAACAAGTCTGTTGTGGCGTGCAACCCGATCCTCCAATATTAACTTTTTAACAAGTCTGTTGCGGCGTGCAACCCGATACTCCAATATTTCCATTTCAATCAATTCTTATAGAAGAAATTCCCCAATAAACGCAACAATTAATATAAAATCACAAGACAACAAGCATACAATAATTATAATTTAATTATGAAACAAACAATGACAATTAACAATTTATTATAGAAATCAAGGAGGAAATAGGCAATTTAATTTTTAATATGCTAAATGTCAAATAAAAATTAAAACACATAATTCAAATAGCATGCAACAATTTATGCAGGAATTCAAGAATTAATATTTTGACAAAGAATAAGAGAGAAACAATTATTAGAATAATTAATTTATGATTAAAAATAATTTATGAATTTTCAAGTAAGCAGGCAAACAATTAATTTGACGACGTATAGACACTCGTCACCTCGCCTATACGTCGTTCACATGCAATTTACATAACAAATAATTTAAGGGTTCTATTCCCTCAAGTCAAGGTTAACCCCGATACTTACCTCGCTTTGCGAATTCCAATCAATTATTCAACCACAACTTTTTCTTTTAAATTTGCCTCCGAAAGCTTCAAAACTATTCACAAACAATTCGATATATTCAATACGAATCATAGGAATTAATTCCATATGAATTTACAAATTTTTTCGGATAAAAATTTAAAATTCATTAAAATATTCGATAGTGGGACCCACATCTCAAATATCAAAAATACTCATGAAATCCGAACACCCGTTCCGATACGAGTTCAACCATACCAAATTTGTCCAATTCCGATATCAAATGGACCTTCAAATCTTAAATCTTCGTTTTTGGAAGATTTTTTAAAAATCTAATTTTTCTTCCATAAATTCACGGATTCATGATATAAATGAGTATGAAATCATGAAAGATAATCAATATAGGATAAGGAACACTTACCCCAATGTTTTTCAGTAAAAATCGCCCAAAAATCGCCTTACCCGAGCTAAAAAATGGGAATGAATTAAAAATGGGTCGAAACCCCATTTCCAGAACTTAAGTTCTGTTTCTGGGATTTTTACCCTTTGCGAACGCGGTCAGTGCCTCGCGTTCGCGAAGCACATTTTTGTGCTGCCAAAACTTTGCTCTTCGCGAACGCGAAGGCAATGTCGCGAACGCGAAGACTTGCCAAATTTGGACTTCGCGAACGCGATACACCCTACGCAAACGTGAAGCTTTAACGCTAGGTGCCCGGCCAGGCCTCGTCTTCTACGCGAACGCTTCCACGCGTTCGCGATGAACACTGCCCTCTTCCCTTCGCGAACGCGTCCCCCTCTTCGCGAACGCGAAGAGTAAATTTCACTTGCCCCCAATTTCTTCTTCGCGAACGCGAGAAGGATACCAGAAGCAGATTTCTGCAGTTTTTCCCAAGTCCAAATATGGTCCGTTAACCACCCGAAATCAACCCGAGCCTTCGGGGCTCGAAACCAGACATGCACCTAAGTCCAAAAATATCATACGAACTTGCTCGCATGATCGAATTGCCAAAATAACACCTAGACCTACGAATCGGACACCAAATCAAAGGAAGTTTTCAAGAAAACTTTAAAACATATATTTTTACAACCGGACGTCAGAATCACGTCAAATCAACTCCGATTCTCACCAAATTCGGCAAACATGTCATAAATATTATAGTGGACCTATACCGGACTCCGGAACCAAAATACAGACCCGAAGTCAATAAATCCAACATCAGTAATTTCTTGGAAATCATTAAGCTTTCAAGCTTTTAATTTTTCATCAAAATTCCACAACTCGGGCTAGGGACCTCGGAATTCGATTCCGGTCATACGCCCAAGTCCCAAATCACGATATGGACCTATCAAAATTTTCAAAACACTGATCTGGGTCTGTTTTCTCAAAATGTTGACCAAAGTCAACTTAGTTGAGTTTTAAAGCTCTATTTCCCATTTTAATCCATTTTTCACATAAAAACTTTTCTGGAAAATTGCACAGACTGCGCATGCAAGTCGAGGAATGATAAATGGTGCTTTTTGAGGTCTTAGAACACAGAATTACTTATTAAATTTAAATATGACATTTTGGGTCATCACATTCTCCACCTCTAAAACAAACGTTCGTCCTCGAACGGAGTTAGAAAGAAGTATCTGAGCTTTTGAATAAGTGTGGATATTTACTCCGCATGTCCGACTCAGACTCCCAGGTAGCTACCTCTACCGGCTGACCTCTCCATTGCACCCGAACTGAAGGATAACTCTTTGACCTCAACTGTCGGACCTGTCGGGCTAGAATAGCCACCGGCTCCTCCTCGTAAGTCAAATCTTTGTCCAATTGGACTGAGCTGAAATCTAACAGATGGGACGGATCACCATGATATTTCCGGAGCATAGACACATGGAACACCGGATGAACCGCTGATAAACTAGGTGGTAATGCAAGCCTGTAGGCTACTTCATCCACCCTTTCAAGAATTTCAAAGGGTCCGATATACCTAGGGCTCAACTTGCCCTTATTTCTGAACCTCATTTCATAGGTGAAACCCGGAACAATATTCGTTCTCCAACCATGAATGCAATATCACAAAATTTACGGTCGGCATAACTCTTTTGCCTAGACTGAGCTGTGCGAAGTCGATCCTAAATAATCTTGACCTTATCCAAGACATCCTGTACCAAATCAGTACCCAATAACCGAGCCTCTCCCGGTTCAAACCAACCAACTGGCGATCGGCATCGCCTTCCGTATAATGACTCATATGGAGCCATCTAAATGCTCGACTGGTAGCTATTATTATAAGCAAACTCCGCAAGTGGCAAGAAATGATCCCAAGAACCTCCAAAGTCTATAACACAAGCGCGGAGCATATCTTCCAATATCTGAATAGTGCGCTCTGACTGTCCGTCTGTCTGTGGATGAAATGATGTACTCAACTCCACCCTCGTGCCTAACTCATGCTGTACAGCCCTCCAAAAATGTGAGGTAAACTGCGTACCTCGATCTGAAATAATAGACACGGGCACACCGTGAAGGCGGGCAATCTCACGAATGTAAATTTTAGCTAACCTCTCTGAAGAATAGGTAACTGCCACTGGAATGAAATGGGCTGACTTGGTCAACCTGTCCACAATGACCCAAACTGCGTCAAATTTTCTCTGAGTCCGTGGGAGCCCAACAACAAAATCCATAGTGATACGCTCCCACTCCCACTCAGGAATTTCTAACTTCTGAAGCAAACCACCAGGTCTCTGATGCTCGTACTTAACTTGCTCACAATTCAGAGACCGAGCTACATATGCAACTATATCCCTTTTCATTCTCCTCCACCAATAATATTGCCGCAAATCTTGATACATTTTAGCGATACCTGGATGAATAGAATACTTGGAACTGTGTGCCTCTTCCAGAATTAACTCACGAAGTCCATCCACATTAGACACACAAATACGGCCCTGCATTCGCAGAACTCCATCTTCCCCCACAGCAACCTATTTGGCATCACCGTGTTGTACCGTGTCCTTAAGGATAAGTAAATGAGGATCATCATACTGCCTCTCTCTGATGCGCTCATATAAAGAAGACCGAGCGACTGTGCAAGCTAGAACCCGACTGGGTTTTGAAACATCTAACCTCACAAACTAATTAGCCAAAGTCTGAACATCTGCAGCTAATGGCCTCTCACCAATCGGAATATACGCAAGACTGCCCATACTCACAGCCTTTCCATTCAAAGCATCGACCACCATATTGGCCTATCCGGGGTGATACAAAATGGTGATATCATAGTCTTTTAATAACTCCAACCATCTTCTCTGCCTCAAATTAAGATCTTTTTGTTTGAACAGATACTGAAGGCTACGATGATCAGTAAATATCTCACACGAGACACCGTAGAGGTAATGCCTCCAAATCTTCAGCGCATGAACAATGGCTGCCAATTTTAAGTCATGAACAAGATAATTCTTCTCGTGAACTTTCAACTGCCGTGACGCACAAGAACTTAAGTTCTGTTTCTGACATTTTTACCCTTCGCGAACGCGGTCTGTGCCTCGCGTTCGCGAAGCACATTTTTGTGCTGCCAAAACTTTGCTCTTCGCGAATGCGAAGGCAATGTCACGAACGAAGCCTTGCCAAATTTGGCCTTCGCGAACGCGATACACCCTACGCGAATGCGAAGCTTAAACACTAGGTGCCCGGCCAGGCCTCAAATTCTACGCGAACGCGAATGCTTACACGCGTTTGCGATGAACACTGCCCTCTTCCCTTCGTGAACGCGTCCCCCTCTATGTGAACATGAAGAGTAAAATTCACCTGCCTCCAGTTTCTTCTTCGCGAACGCGAGCCACCTCTCCTGAACGCGAATAAGGATACGAGAAGCAGATTTCTGCAATTTTTCCCAAGTCCAAAAATGGTCTGTTAACCACTCGAAATCAAATCGAGCCCTCGGGTCTCTAAACCAAACATGCACCCAAGTCCTAAAACATCATACGAACTTGCTCGCGTGATCAAATCGCCAAAATAACACCTATAACTACGAATCGGAGACCAAATCAAAGGAAGTTTTCAAGAAAACTTTAAAACTTTTATTTTTACAACCGGACGTCCGAATCACGTCAAATCAACTCCGATTCTCACCAAATTCGGCAGACACGTCATAAATATTATAGTGGACCTATACCAGACTCCGGAACCAAAATACGGACCCGAGGTCAATAAATCCAACATCAATAATTTCTTAGAAATCATTAAGCTTTCAAGCTTTTAATTTTTCTTCAAAATTCTATAACTCGGGCTAGGGACCTCGCAATTCGATTCCGGGGATACGCCCAAGTCCCAAATCATGATACGGACCTACTGAAATTTTCAAAACACTGATCCGGGTCATTTTGCTCAAAATGTTGACCAAAGTCAACTTAGTTGAGTTTTAAAGCTCTATTTTCCATTTTAATCTATTTTTTACATAAAAACTTTTCTGAAAAATTTTACGGACTACGCACGTAAGTCGAGGAATGATAAATGGTGCTTTTCGAGATCTTAGAATACAGAATTACTTATTAAATTTAAAAATGATATTTTGGGTCATCACACTATGTGATACTGATTAAATGAGCAGATAGTTATACGCAAAAGCTAGTTTCTTAATACGATTACCAAGACCTCCATAAATTTGCCTACTGATTTTTAGCATAATGAGATTAAACCTACTAGCATGATGTCTAGATGTTTTACATGATAATAAATAGTGGCAATCACAGAAGCATATCCAGAATCACTTGTTTTGATCCTATAAGCATGATTTCTAATGAGGATAGTAGCACAGTGTTTGACAAAACTCCTGAACCAACAGGCAAAAGGATAAATAAACTGATTCAAACCTATAGGCATGCTTTCTATAATTTGGTCCAGTTTTAGATCCTATAGACATGGTTTCTATTATAAGGCAGCATGTAAACAAAATTTTTGCACATACATTGAATCACACCATTTCCTATAAGCATGGTCTCTAACAAGAAGAAATAGAACACAATTAAACCAAGTATTGAACCTATAGGCAGGGCTGCTAGCATATGATGGCTGAGCATAACAAAGTATCTATAGGCAAGATTTCTAACACACGACATATAATAACACATTATCGAACCTATAGGCATGATCTCTACCCAACTTGTTGCAAGTAAGATAAAAATCCCTTTCCCAATTTTACTAACACCCCAAAATGTTATTACAATAATTATTACAAACCCAGAATGAATATAGTAAATTACATAATAGATATAGCTATAGGAAGCCTACAACAGGCCAAAATACACTTGGACAGGCTAGGCCTTCATTCTCACAATTCACAACAACTCCAAAATTTCATATTCATAGATACAAAACAGCTAATTGTTGAGTGATTCACCCAGTGGGCATATGTCAAGGCTGAGCATACAAAACCCAAGACCCTAGTATGTTAGAGTTCCCAAGGGCTTCAAAAACCCAGGGCAGTGCTCACATTAGGGAGGTTGATCAGAAATAATTCAGAGGAAATACTAGTGACCAGGTCCTAGTGTGTCAGAGTTCACAAGGGTCTCAAATGAACCTTGAGCAGTGCTCACACTAGGGAGGTCAAGGGACAGAGTCTAAGTAGCCTTGGCTTTCAGCCGGCTAAGGATAAGAATTCAGAAGGACCAGATAGTAGAGGAATAGAATGAAGTCAAGGGATTCCACTAAAGGACAGAATCAATTGAGCATATAAAAACAAATAACAAACATGCTTAAACTTAAGGCAGATTTAATCAAGTTTTAGGAAATAAATTCAATCACATGCTAACAGATTTATAGTGGTAAAAGAGAATTCAGATTAGGCTAAGTGCAGAAACTAGTGTCATAAGAAGAAATCATATCAATTGGCAATAGACCATAACATGTTAAAAACTAATTAAGAAAATTACTAGAGATATCAAGATATGATGAAAACAGGATCAAACAGGCCACATTATAGTGAATTCAGAAACAGACTTGTTATCCTATTAATGAATACATCCATACCTAGTTAACTAATCCATAGAAGGAAATATGAGAGCATGTTCAAAGAGCAGAATAATAACAAACTTAAACTTCAAGAGGTGGCTATCAGTGACATATAGATTAGGCATAATCAAATTAATCAACTCAAAGTAGGTCTAAACATGTCTCAAACTACGGACGTAATGGCATTTAGGTTAGCAGAGTCTAATTGATAACCCATTAAACGAAATGACAGATAAATCAGAATGAAATGGCAAAGGCTTGGTAACTCACCAGTTAAAATGAAACAAGAAAGAAAGGAATCCCACAGTATTGTGAATATCACCCAAAGAGGAAGAACTCAGAATTTCTGGCCTTGGCTTTCAGCCGACCGGGAACCAGAGTACAGAACAAGATTATTCAAGAGTAAGGAGTATACAGCTTTAGTTTTATAGTTTTTTAATGATTTTTTCGAACTTAACCAAAGGGGAGTGGGGAGGGGTTTAAATAGTGTAGGAACTAAACACATAAATATGGAAATATAATTAATTCAAATAATCAGTAATGAAAAAAATTTTGAAACACTAGTTTTTAGGTAAACTCCACAAAATCGGCAGAAAATAAAGGCAAAGAGTCACATATTGTATAAAATAAACATAGATATGAATATTATTCACAAAACACAGAATCGAACCAGATTTGGTTCAAATAAAAAGGATCCGAAACCCTAATTTAGGGCAAGTAAAAATAATGGACAGAAATAGACAGATTCATACATAATAAGGCGAATATAGACGAGATAGTACTTAAAATAAAAGCTTGAACCAATTTCGGTTCGAATCAAAGAGAATTTGTAAACCCCAAACTTAGGGTTAAGTATGAATCAGCAAGATACGAATAAATCGGACTCACACGGTGCAAAATAACGTGTTTGGACTCAATATCGTCCAGATTCAAGAGACGAAAGTTAAATAGGACATAATCAAAGTAAGATTACTTGCCATGTCTAGGCAAATACTAGGTAATACCGTAAAGAATCACCCAATAATAGAAATATATTGAAATGGTAAGTGACTGGGAAGAAAATCCCATTAGAAGCGGGATTAGTAGAGGAGTTTTTGTGAGGCGGCGGGCTAGGGTCCTTCGGAGGGAAGAGAGTAGAGAGGCGGCGGGTTTGGAGGAATGGGGTTAGGGTTTGAGGACGGGTGATATAATGAAAAAGGGGAGGCGTTTGTGAGCCGTTGATCATTTTTGATCAATGGCTGGGATTTGAGCAGGGGTTTGGCCGGGTTAATTGCATGGGTATGGGTACTGGGCTAATGAGTTTGGGCTTGGGGTAATTGGGCTATGTTTCGGTAGTTAGGTCCGAAATTAGTTATGAAATTAGGGCCAGATTTTAAATACTCAATTTTAACAAATAAATAATTTAGAAAAATAATAGATAAATAACAAAAATATAATTTGGGTATGAAAATGATTAAAAATAAATATTTAGCATTATAAAAATATAAAAAGTTATTTTTTGTATAAATAATATAATTATATGTACATATGGGTTATTATTGCAAAATATGCAATTTAGCCCTGAATAAATACAAATGTAATTATAAGAAATGCACTAAAAATATTTAAAACCTTATATGGGTATAAATTATAAGTTTAGATGATTAAATAATTATAAAAATAATTTGTAGGGTAATTAATGAATATTTATATAATAAAATACAGAAATAAATTGATTTAAAGTCTTTAACAATTATGAAAAATTATGAAAAATACTTGTGTATGCTTGTAAATCAAACAATGATGATGCATATGCGCTATTTATATATATATATATATATATATATATATATATATATATATATATATATATATATTTCGAAAATATGAGAAAAAAATCGGGTATCAACAGCTGCCCCTCTTTACCCGAGAAGGATGAAAGAGTTGTCGGGTAAAGAAATGATAACCAATTTTGGCCGAATGGGATATTTTGAAAAATATAGGCCGCACCCTAGTCTTTGAGCTGCCTACATATCCATGGTTATACAGGAATCAGGCCATATGTAGTTTTGGATCCGGCGGTGGAATAAACCGATGGAATTATTGTAAGAACAGACTGAATATTCTGGATATGACAGGTTGAGAATGGTTACGGATATTTGAGTGGGCATCAGGTGAGAATAAGTAATGGACGGTGGTCAGTTGCGTTTGAAATAATTGAAGGATATGAACGTTGAATGGAAACTAGAGCGAAGATTGTTCCCGTTGATCATTTTTTATCAACGGCTGGGATTTGAGCGGGGGTTGGGTCGGGTTAATTAAATGGGTATGGGTACTGGTCTAATGAGGTTGGGCTTGGGGTGATTGGGCTATGTTTGGGTAGTTAGGTCCGAAATTAGTTATGAAATTAGGGCCAGATTTTAAATACCTAATTTTAACAAATAAATAATTTATAAAAATAAATATTTAATATTATAAAAATATAAAAAGTTACTTTTTGTATAAATAATGTAATTATATGTACATATGGGCTATTATTGAAAAATGTGCAATTTAGCCCTGAAAAATTCAAATGTAATTATAAGAAATGCACTAAAAATATTTAAAACCTTAGATGGGTATAAATGATAAGTTTAGATGATTAAATCATCATAAAAAATAATTTGTAGGGTAATTATTGGATATTTATATAATAAAATACAAAAATAAATTGATTTAAAGTCTTTAAAAATTATGGAAAATTATGAAAAAAATACTTGTGTATGCTTGTAAATCAAATGATGATGCATATGCGCTATTTTTATATATGAGGAAAAAATCGGGTATCAACACTAACGTTTCACTAGAGTTATCACCTGCACTCTTTTTTCCGACTCGCAGCACTCGTAGAGGATCCCTATTTTGTCTTGGAGATAGAAAGCTTCTGTGAGAACTAGCGAGTCAAGGAACCAGGTTCCTCATCCACTTCATCATTAACATTGACAACAAACACTGCTTTATCATTCATAATCTTCCAATCCTTTACCAATCTTCTCATCTTTCGGTATTCTTGGATTTTCCTAATAACAGACTCAAGAGCCTCCTTCTTTTGTAACCTAGTGGTATGTCTCTTAGGAGTTGGCGCTTGAGTAGTGGCCTGTCCACTTCTAGCCCTGATAAAACTAGCAATAGCCATATTATCATAATCATCTTCACTGTCCTCATTCTTCTCTTCAGATAAAGATCTCATTTCAGGAACAACCATAGGTAAAGTCTCAGCGTAGAAGTGGGGAGAGGGAGCAGTATCAGTACTGACCTGGGGTTCTGGAGAGAACCCAAGAATTGGTTCCTCTATGGATGGAACAGGTCCCTCAACAGTTCCCTATTCTCCACTAGAGTCCTATTTTCTTCCTCCCGAGACTTAGACACACCCTCACCATCCTCAATAACAACACCCTCAGCAGCTATCGACAACATATTTTCTATGGCTTCTTTTTCTTTTAACCCCATGGAAAACCCGGTAGAAGAAGGAATATTACATGTAGACTCAAGACTAAGGGGTGTCATTGTTGATTCAGCATGGACAGGACCAACAACTTGGTCTTTATGAGTGTATTCTTCCATTGGTAGACTAGAGATTTCTTGTTTTTCTTCTTTTTCGACTGTATCCGCTTCAACCAGTTTTTCTGGCGAGGCAGAAGGAGAAGTCGTAGCCACAAACTTCTTAGGAGTCGAAGTTTTGCGACTCCGATGAGAACCAGTACTAAGATTGGATAGGAGAGGAGGCAGTGGGTGGTAGTGATTCTGCCTTAGGGTTTGGACTGATTGGTGTGGAGAGTGTGGGTTCTATGATCGGCGTTTCAACAGGTGAGGGCTCAGTGGGGGTGACACTTAGAACATATTGAGTTTCTTGGTGTTCATACATGGTGGGAAGCAGTGAGTTGAAGAAGTGATAGTTTTTATTTAAAGAGATAAAAAGGGAAATTTTGAATTTTTGATGTGAATAGTGGTGGAAGTAATGGTGAAAGGATGTATTTAAGAGGTATGAGGGACCGGTTAAGAAAAGGCGGCAGTTTGGGTAGTCGTGTTGCATGACCGAGCCTTCTGTGCCATAACTCAGCATCATCATCAACAACACTTAGATAGCTGAGATCACCACTCTGCAGGGACTCAAAATCAGCAACATAGATATTTTTATATCTTTTCGCCACTAGCACCACTTCACCAGTCACAAGATTTGTGACTGTGCATATCTTTGACACAAAATCCATTTTGTTTTCCTTGTCACAGATTTGGGAAACACTCAGCAAACTATACTTCAATCGGTTCACATAGTACACATTTTCAATAGAGTGAGAGAGAGACTTCCCAATCCTTCCAACTCCCAGAATGTATCCCTTCTTGCCATTTTCAAACGATACACTCCCTCCTTGCAGGGCCTTCAGTGAAAGGAAATCGTTTATACTTCCAGTCATGTGCTTTGAGCAACCACTATCCATGTACCATTGTTGGATGCTCGCCTTCATTGTTCCATGCACAAAGAAATTAAGGGTTAGACTTAGGAACCCAAACAAGTTTGGGTCTCTTGTAATGAGGAAAGGGAAGAATAAGAGTTCTTTTGGTCTAAGCAGGCATCATGCATCTTTTATATGAGGGATCAGGTTCTCTACTAGTAATTACCTTTTTAGCAAAAACTTTATTTTTCTGTTGAGACTGAAACTTGTCCTTACAGGTTTTCTTAAAGTGTACAGTGTTACCACAGTGAGTGCAGAGCCAGTTGTCAGGTACATTAACGTACTTGCTATGAGGGTTGTAGGGAATTTTTTTCCTTTGAAACCCGATTCCCTACCTATTTTCCCCATTGTTCATTTATATGGCAGTGATAGTTTCAGAGGACCAGGTCCACTTGAGTGATTTTTCAAGATCACTCTTGACTCTTCTTAGTTCTTCCTGAAGTTGTTTGTTTTTCTCGAGTTTAATACACAAACTAGATTTCACTGATTTTATCTCATCTTCAAGCCTAAGATGTGTTTCATCCGCAGCTTCCTTTCCTTTTTTTAAGAATCTCATGCCTACCTTCTCCTTTTAGTTCCTCAATTGTATCCTTCAGATCTACGACTACTACTAATAAATCATCTCTCTCATGCTCTATACTAGCAACCTTTTCAGTCAAGGCTTCTTTCTCTTTCTTAACACACTCATTGGTCTCCTTTAGATCGACCACAACAACCACTAGATCATCTCTCTCATGTTCTATGTTTACAATTTTTTCAGATAAAACATCCATTTCTTTCTTCAGACTCTCAATGGTTTCTTTTAAATCTACCACAACAACTACTAGGTCATCTCTCGAATGTTCTGCTTCTCCTAGTTCAAGAATCAGTGCATTTTTGTTATTTATAAGACTGTGATAAGCATCAATTAAAATATTTGCTAGAGACATAAGTTTTTTAGGAGATATTACATAATTTCCTCAGTTATTATTATTATTATTATTATTATTATTATTATTATTATTATTATTATTATTGTTGTTTCTTATTGTTTTTTTATTTTAAGGTCAGCTGGCCAAACTAGACTTTCACATATTATTACCATATGGGCAATTAGGTTATAGAAAAGCTTTTTGAAAAATAATTTACTTGTGGCTCGTTTTCTAACCGGGCCAGAAGTCACAACAGAAAATAATAGAAACAAGGAATACTGGAATTTTGATTACGTACAAAGAAGCAAAAGAAGAAGTTCGATCACTGATTAAACTTCCTCCTCTCTCATTGATTGAAAGGTAAACATTTGTTGTCTACAAATTTCAAAAAATCGTCGGCTTTATAACCGGCCAACATTAGAACTATACATAAGTAGCAGAAAAGAGTGCCTGATTCAAGAGATTTTACCACTAGTTAAACTGTAAAAAGTTTCTTATGTCTAACTAGTCTACAATTCACTTGTATATATAACATGTTCTACGCATGTTAATATGATACATGGAATTCTTTCCAAATACTATATTCGAGCCGTGAAAACAGTCATTAATGCTTGCATTAGAGTAGGCATGCTGTCTACATCATACTCTTGTGATGTGACCTTCCCGACCCCTACTTGAACGTAGGGTGTCTTGTGCACAAGTCTACTCTTTTACTATATTCAAATTTTATATAATCTAATATTTATGAGAAAAAACATCTTTCAAGACTTGATGAACCAAATCGTTAAATACTTCAAACTCCAAGTCCAAGCTCAACTCCAAGACTTGTTCCACCTTGCTTCTTTTTTCATGTCTCTTACCCTTGTAGGATTTCATCTTCACTACTGAGCAAATTTTAGATTACAATCTATTGTAATCTAGGTATTAACCTCTTAATCCCTCACTAACTTGTAACAACTCTATTGCAAGCCACTTTGTAATAACTCTATTACAAAGACTTCTAACTCGATTAAACTAGCCAAGACACAAACACAAGGGTTTATGATTTACAAAGGTTTTCTACACAATGCTTCTAACCAAGCTAAGTAGGAATTACAAGTGAAGAACTTTAACAAAGGTGCAACACAACTAAGGACATGTAATTACTCAATACAGGGAACTGGTACATTGTTATGTTATTCTTTGTTCTCGATGCTCTTGAGAATCGCTTGCCAGATTGATTGGTCACTTGAGAGAGTGCTTGATGGATTCTTCAAAAGTTCAAGTGGTGTTTTGTCTTTGGTTTAATGTTAATATAACATTGGTGACATCATTTGAATGATGCAAGCATGGATGATACTGGATCATTCCCAATGAAGTTGACTGCTGCACTGTTTCGCACTGTTGCATGTACAGGCAACAACTTTACAGCTGTTGGAGAGTTGACTAGTACGATCACCAGGGGAACTGATGTCCATGTGTTCCCCTTGTTGATTCTTTGCTCCTGAAGCATTGATTTACAATTCCAGCTTAAGTCTTGTTGTTTCGACATACTTGAGGATGTGTATCAGGTTCCTTATCTGGTTCTTGTTATTAAGTTTGTTAGATCATCAAAATATAACAAGGTACATATAACCTATCAGTTATTAATTAATTAATTAAAGACAACAATTTTAAGTGGTCACTGGATACAAAATCCTCGGCTTGACCACTACGTCGTCGCTGTTTGTTAAACTCACTGGCTGTTTGCATCTTGCCAACTTATTAGCTTTAGTTTATGTTTTTCACTTTTTGGAGTTTTAATTTTTCCAAATATTCAGCTTTTGAAATGTTGACTATAGAATAAAACATTTTCTCGAAAGCCTGAAGAGCCAACTATTACTCCCCTTTTTTAGTTCTTAATAAATTCATTTAAATTTAAGAAAATATACTGATTTTACATATTTTGAATTCGTTACACATACGCGTACTTAGGTTTATAATTCACGGAAACATGTTGTCGGACTACAAATAATTTTCATAATTACCAACTATTTTCGATCAAATGTCAAGAAAAATGAGGAGGCTGTCTTTCAAACTAACAACGAATAGACCACTCGTTGGGCAGAAGAAGCCAGATTTTATTATAATATAGGGCCAGAAACGGTATCAATGTTGGGTTAAAGACCATCGAATTAGACACTAAAGTAGAAATGACACTACGTAGCCACTTTAAACGGATGTTATCTAGAAATTAGTCACTGCATCCTGAATTTTAGTTTTTCACTTTAATTTTTCAGGACAAAAATGTCTTGAGTTGTCCTGAAGACTGAAGTTAATATTTTCAGTTTAAAATTTCAGGACAAAATAAATATTTGCTAATATCTAAATAGCATCTCTGAGAATAGCAATCTGTGCACTTTCCCCGATACTAAACAATGTTGACCATCAAGCTAACAGGAAATTCCGCCGGATGGACTTTTTCAGGACCGCTGTTTATATTTTAACCCTATTAACATTACAGAAAAACTAAAATTAGCTATGAACTTTGTTGTTTATCTGTTATAAATCGTTCGTAGCTAATAAATTTTTTTGATAATCCATTGCTAATCTATCGCTTAATAGGATTAGCAACGCATTTTTTTTTATTTAGCTATATATTTTATTCGTTGCTAATTCTTGTTTTTCAGTAGTGTCATAAAGTTTTGATAAATTAACCCTGTGCGAGTTTTATAATTTGATACTAGAGCTTTGAAGCATGTGCGAGAATTTTCAGTTCTCGCATGCGTGCTTCAAACCTCTAGCAGCGTGCTTCAAAATTCTAGCATTGTGATTCAAAATTCTAATGGTGTATTGTAAAATTCTGACAGCATGCTTTAAAATTCTGTCAGCGGGACTATTTCTTTTTAAAAAAATTAATGGGATTAAAATATAAACGGCGACACTAAATAATTCTGCAAATCTTCCTCAAACTAATTACTTATTGGGCAAAAGAATTTGGAACCAAATAAAAAAGGATTAATTTAAATAGTCGTCTAATTGAAAATAGCCGACGAAAGTATAATATATACATAATCATTCGTAATTAGTATATAATCTATATATACTAATTAAAAAAATAAATAGTGAATCCGATTGGCTATTTATGTAAAGATCGGAAAAAACACTTTTTGCCTACTGGAATTTGCCGATCCACACTTCTCTACGAAAGGAACAGAAAAGAAGAACGGAGTTGGTTCATTATGACATTTTCAAGTGGTTTAGAATTTTGGGATTGAAGATATTACAAAATTTCCTCAATTATTATTATTATTATTATTATTATTATTGTTGTTGTTGTTGTTGTAGTAGTAGTATTTTAAGGTCAGCTGTCCAAACTAGACTTTCACATATTATTACCGTATGGGCAATTAGGTTATAGAAAAGCTTTTTGAAAAATAATTTACTACTGGCCCGTTTAGAAAACGGGCCAGAAGTCACAACAGAAAATAATAGAAACAACGAATACTGGAATTTTGATTACGTACAAAGAAGCAAAAGAAGAAGTTTGATCACTGATTAAACTTCCTCCTCTCTCATTGATTGAAAGGAAAACATTTGTTGTCTACAAATTTCAAAAAATCGTCGGCTTTATAACCAGCCAACATTAGAACTATACATAAGTAGCAGAAAAGAGTGCCCGATTCAAGAGATTCTACCACTAGTTAAACTGTAAAAAGTTTCCTATGTCTAACTAGTCTACAATTCACTTGTATATATAACATGTTCTACGCATGTTAATATGATACATGGAATTCTTTCCAAATACTATATTCGAGCCGTGGAAGCAGTAATTAATGCTTGTATTAGAGTAGACACGTTGTCCACATCATACTCTTGTGATGTGGCCTTCCCGACTCCTACTTGAACGTAGGGTGTCTTGTGCACAAGTCTACTCTTTTACTATATTCAAATTTTATATAATCTAACATTTATGAGGAAAAAAATCTTCCAAGACTTCATGAACCAAATCGTTAAATACTTCAAACTCCAAGTCCAAGCTCAACTCTTGTTTTTCCTCTTCAAACTTGTTCCACCTTGCTTCTCTTTCCATGTCTCTTATGTAGGATTCTCTTTTATCCTCAATCTCCCATTCAAATTCCCCTTTGTAATCACCATTGATCCAAGATTCTGCTTCTCTCATTTGCTTTTCATCACTCTCACCATCATCATTGTTTTGATGCTTTCTAGTTGTACACAATTCATGCCAAAAGAAATCAAAGAGAAGCTCGTCCACATAGTTTGCTTCACAATCTTCAATGAGTTCCATGTTAATTGTCTCTTTCAAATTGCTCAACAATTGCTTTGCCTTTTCTTCAATTTCTCGAATTTCTTCCTCTTCTTCTTGTTGTTGTTGTTGTTGTTCTTCTTCTTCTTCAAAGCTGGTGTTTCCTTCGGCAAGACTCTCAAACTGTTGAATTCTTTGCATGAACATGCTTGTCCTTTCTGTAATGGATGAGATAAAATTGTTGTTACTTCATGTGATTTATATTCCATGATATAAACCAAATAAACATGACACGGTGGAAACAACCAGAGAAACAATGCATTCTTGAAGTGCAGAAAAATTCTTAATAAATCAGAACTTGTAAATAAATTAGGTGTGTCAGTCTAACAATAAATTATACTACTGATAGTAGAAATTTTACACTATCGTTACAATTTAACTGGCTATAATAGTTATTACTCTATTTTTCAGGTTATCTTATTAGGCTTATTGTTATGAAAAGTTACCTCTTATGGTTGGTTAATTTAACTCAATGGTATATGAAATTTGTCAATGTACAAAAACCTTATACTCAATATAAAAAAGACTACCCATTTCTAAAGTAACTGTGACAATTATTACTGGTGACTAATTTAAACTATTATAGTAATATGTTTCTTGGCCCATTTTTCTATCCCATATCAAAACGAAGGTAATTAGGAAGTAAATTAAGGTAGTTGGAGATTGAAACTTACTGTCTAAATTAGCAAGGTTTCGGTGGAAAGAGAAGGCAATTCCTTCTTCATCATCTTCTTGAAATGGAGATTCAAGAACTGAAACTGGGCTGTGTTGCTCATTCTCATCAAAGCACAACTCTTCCTGTTAAATTAAAGAATACCGTCGTTACGTTAAATGATATTTTTTAAAAATAAACATTGGAGAGGAAAATGTAGTGATAAATACAAAAAAAACATTTTTTAAATTTGGTCATGATATTGTTATGCTAGTTGTATTTAATTAAGTGTAGCCAGAAAACATTATAGAGACCATGTCAGCCTGTAGAGAAGGCTATACCAAAAATGACAAAAGAGAGTATTAAACTTGTATGTTTCTATAGGTATCCAAAGCTGCATGCAAGATTATGGTTCAATAATAGTATCAACAAAAAAAACAATTCACCTTACGGTCCCTTTTGATTGCTCTTGTGGTTCCCATGCTATACCCACCGACAGTTTCCTCGAATATATTATTTCTACCAACCTTCTTCATCCCATCTTCTAATTCACCCAAAAATTCACCATTTTCACCCCACCATGACGGTAAATCCTCCGCAGTAAAATCACTATCACACCAACTAGTTCTCTTGCTGCTTGTGGTGGTGCTGGTGGTGGTTGTGGAGTTAGTTGTGGTGGTGGTGGTGGTGCATCTATTTGGTGAATATGGTGTAGATTTCTCATCTACCAAGTCTCTAAATGATTTCCACCTTAGGATGTCTTTGACTTTGACTTTGACTGAGACATCGTGGTTACTACTATGTTGTTTAATATTGTCCCTGTGGTTGGTTCTTCTTGATAGTTTTCTTGAAATGCTTCGCGGAAAAATGGAAGGAGATTTGACAGAGGCAAAGGGTAAGAACTTAACAATGTTGATGACCTTGTTAATGGCAGAAATTGTAGCAGTAGCAGCTCTAGATGATCTATTTCTAAGTAATTGATGAGACGAAGCTTTGTTTGACTTAATTCTTGAACCATGAAAATTTGAAAATTTGGACTTGCATAATTTTCGAGGGTGTGAACCAAAATCATTAGGTGAACATAAATATGGATCGTCTTGAAGAAGAAAATCTTTAAGCAATTTGGGTCTACGCTCAATTGACAATCTTGCAAGTGGAGTAGAAGCCATGGCCAAGACTTTAATTTGTCTAAGAATATGGTTTGTCTTTCTTTCTCTTTTTCTTTGTTTTGGTAGGGTTGAGTTGAAGGAAAGAGTGAAGTTATGTCGATATATATAGGAGGAGAGGAGTGAGAAAGTAAGAGATCTCTTGTAGCATTATAAATGAGGTCAGAAATCTCGTCACTGATATTTCAACAAAAGGTGTTTACCTAATCATCCTTCACGGCCTATCACTATTAGAAATAAAAATCGGCCTAAAAATTGACTAAAATTGGTCAATTTTTTTTTTAAAAAAATATTTTTTTTTTACTAAACCAACCAACTTTGATCGATTTTCTTTGGCGCAAAATACAGAAAACTATTTTTGCATCCTCCGAAATTTATTTTTCAAGAAACAGACCAACTTTAGTCGATTTTCTATTTAAAATAAATTAAAATTAATATTCAAAAAATCGACCGAAAGCAGTCGGTTAATTCGGCCAGTCGTTTTAAAAAGTCGTCCGATTTCAGTCGGTAGTTTTATTTTTTAATAAAACCGACTGACATCGGTCGGTTATTTTCGTGCGAAAATATAATTAAAAAGTATAAATAAAATAAAAAATAATCTTAAAACAAAATGTACCAATGGTCTAGTGGTAGAATAGTATCTTGGCAAAGTACAAACAACGGTTTGATTCCCAGATAGTGCATTTTTTAATTATATAATTAAAATACCGACCGACTTCGGTCGGTTCTTTTTTGGAATTTAATTGACTGACCGAAATCGGTCGAAAAATACCGATAGAAGTCGGTCGGTTCACTCTACCGACCGCCACAAATCGGTCAATTTTCAGTTGATTTTTGTCACATCAATCGATTTTGGCAGTCATTTTTCCCATTTTTTTTTTGTAGTATATAATTCTGTCATTCTTAATAGCTAGCGTTTTACTTCCCTAACCACCAAAAGGTGATAAGATGATAGGTATTTTTCTACATTAGTCAGAGGTATTTGCTTTAATTAAATCAAAAAATCAAAAAATTCTCGATAGGGAGCGTTTTTATTCACTTTTATCGGTTGTGAATCTAAATTAATTATATCAGTGAAGTTTGAAAATAATTTTTTTTTAAACCTCTTCCAAATTAGGAGGATCTATAGTGTTTTCACACTTCACCCAGCGTGACTCGAATCCAAAATCTAATGGTCATGGATAAAAGTGTTTTATAAACTGAATTTATTGAAAAAGAAAGAATAAAAGAAAAAGAGAATGAGAGAGGTAGGTACCAAAAGTGAGAGAACCGATGCAATGGATCGAATCAAGGGAAAGAAGACAAAGCACACGTAGAAGCATGGATGCTTCTAATTAGAGGTTTTTTAAATGGGACTATATTAAAAGATGCATTCATAGGATCATAATTTAGTGATAACAATTTAGGAACATAGATTTAATGTGATAATATTAATTTGATGGTTGAGAGATGTCGGAGATGAGCCAAAAAAATCCGAGATTTGCCTGACTTTGTTACTTACAAACCATTTGTGCAGAGCTGTTCTTGTCCGCTTGCGGTTGTTCATCACATGCAAAAGCCACCGAAATTGCTACGTGCCTGCACTATCAACAAAAACTTGGTCTTTAATTACTATCATAGTTAGACGGAGAAATTTAAAAATAGTCAGATTTACAAGTAATAATTAAAAAATAATCACAGTTTTAAAAGTAATCGAAATTTAGCCATTTTTCATGTAAATATAAATCTGAATGAAAATATTATTTAAAATTCGGAAAATATTCCAGTATATTATACTGAAACTCCAACATATTATACTGGAGTTCCAGTATAATATGCTGGAGTTTCCAGTATAATATACTGAAACTCCAGCATAATATATTGGAGTTCCAGTATAATATACCGGTCTAGCATAATATGCTGCAAGTTCATACACAAGTGTTCCAATCTCCAGTATATTATGCTGGACCGGTCCGTGTTGCAGCAAAATAGTGGCTATTTTTCAATGACTTTGCAAACACTGGCTATTTTTGAATTACCGGTCGGAAAACTGGCTAGCCCGTGCTATTTTTATCCATTTAAGAGACTCCAAACTCTTCTAACTTTTACTAACGTGCATCACTACATAATATATAAACTATAATATAAAAGAGAATTTTCACATATATCATTATGTTTAATTTAAATCATATATATTAAGTTTCGTTACACAATCAGTTCATATAGAAGGTACTTATATGTAACTTTATTTAATAGGTATCGATTAATAACCTATGACAAATGTCATAATAGGTTAAATTTCACTGATGATGTGATATTTTCTTAATACAATAGGTTGTAAATTTAATCTTTTTATGTTTAATGTAAATAATACTAGCAAATTTTCCTGATAGGGCACTTCCTACAAAAGTATCTATACAATCGGATATACATTACAGTACACCATGATCAGTATGCATAGTTGAAACTTATTGGAAAGTATTAGACATAAGGAACTTAATGATGTGGAGAACCTTCAATTTGTCTAAAATATCTGCCGGCTTGTTAAGTTAGTACATGACATTGCTTGACATGTTAATAACAAATCTTGCATAATAAATGCAGGATTTTGTTCGCAGATCAATTAATCTGCTACTAGTAATTTGTTTTAAGAAGGGAAAAATGTGCCACCCCAAACAAGGATGACTTGTTTGACTTTGTTAACTTTCATGCTGCTTTGTCCTTTACCAATAAATTGAAAATAAAATAAAATGAAAGGCAGAAATGAGATAGGAGAGGCAAAAACTATTTGGAGTTTGGAGGGTAGTGAATTGAGAAAATTAATGTGAAGAAGCATGGAGGGCCTTCCTTTCGTGTTGGATGCAAAAAAATAATTAAAAAAGAGCTGCATGCATGGACTTAAACAATTTTGTATTTAAAAAACAATTTTGTATTGTTTGCAAATTAATTGGAGGGCGAAAAATTGATATTGAATTGAACTTGTCTCCTTCTACTCCTACAAATAATGGAGATTTAAGTAAGTGGCAAATCCTCATAGGCTTAGTATTTGGGTTCCTGGTTCTATGCACCAATTAAGGTATCCAATGTTGGTTTTACCTTAGCCCCAGTATAGACAGGAACTAGATTTCAACGAGATGGATTCACTAGTTTGAAGGAGTGGATCTAGAATTTATATTTGAAGTTTTTAACTTTAGTCTATTATTATAATTTCACTATACTTTTAAAATTATAAGTTTAAAATTAATATATATATATATATACACACACACTCCGTGCCGCAAACAAGACCATCTGAAGTGAGATTTGAACCGACAATTTACTCGTAGAGGTGTACCCAATAATTATTGCACCCTAAGAGTCTTTGAGCATGAGCGCACACACATATATTTAAATAAATTTAAAAAATATATAATATTATTATATATGATTTAGAAAAAAATATGAATTCACGTGAACCCATATCCTCGTACCTAAATACGTCCACGTATATACGGTGTTGATTTCTTTCCCTTTTTTTATTAAGTGGTAAAACTTCATACCATTCAAATAGTATGGACCAGTTGCTACTAAAAATAATCAAATAAGCACGACTATAGTGCATATGCGTGCGCATGCTTCCAATGGTTTACACATAACCATCGCCAGTTTTATGAACTGATGGTGAAAAATATTTACACATAACACCATTTGTTAAATAATTATTAATAATTTTTTTAATAAGTATTAATTGATAATTTGATAAAAATAATACTAAATGCTAATTCCTATCATATATTTAAAATTACTGATTGTGTTAAAAATTTATAACTTAATTCCTTTTAGGATAGCGACAAGGTTATAAAGTGTCCATATTAAGCTTTATAACACTTGAGTCTAATTTTAAAGGGTGAAAATCATTTATATTCCCCAAATTTCCTTTGAAAGTCAATCTCATCATCCAACTTTACAACTTTTATATTTTTTTCATCTATATTTGTTATGAACTTACCTATAAAAAAGAATATTATTTTTTAAACAAAAAAGAGTGAGAAGTAGTAATCAAGTTTAATGACATTCAATAATGAGAAAACGACAAAAATAACAAATTTACAACAAGTAATTTGTCTATATTAATAATTTTATTAATAGCAATTAAAACTAAATCTATTTACAAATTTGAGAATAAAAGAAAGTGAAAACTTTGTATATTAGGCAATGTATGTAATAAAAAAAAGGTAAAAAATAGAGGTAGACTTTATAACAAATTTATAAGAAGTTATCTATTTATACTTTACATGAATTTTATTCTACAATTTTAAAAAAATATTAATAACAATCAAAATTCAAAAATCTATATACACAATGGAGAATGAAAGAAAAAAGTGAAACTTAAAGTCTCACAGACACACACATACATACATTATATGCATACTTAATACATTTAATATTAAAATAATAATCATAAAAATAGCAATAGATTTTTTAGTAAACTGGAAAACTATCAGCTATGTCCATTTATAAGTAGCTTATTATGAAAATTGGTCAATTCATAAAATATTACAAATATTAGCTGATTAGCTATTTGTAGCCAAAAAGGGGTCAAATTTTCGCTTTCTTTTGGATGGGTGTTATTAGAATAGATTGGGTACATCTTAAGGAGCTTGAATATCAATTTTGGAATGATTTGGTGGAGCTTTGAAGTGGTTTGAAATGAAAATACGAAGTAGAAGATTAACATGAAAAATAGTGATATGTGTATCACTTGTGTATCACATGTATACTTGTGTGTGAGATACATGCATGCATGATATATGTTTGATACATGTGCCGCAGAAATTATTTTTGAACTCGATTTGAACTAGACATGTTAATCGGGCCGGACCAGCCCAATCACAGCCCGGTTCGACCCGGTTCAGCCCAGTAGGATAGGGGTTGGGGACGGGTTGGGGAGGGTTGGACGGGGAGCCGGGCGAGAACATAAACATTTTGGTAACTGGTGCCCCGGAACCCGGTTAGCCTGGTTACCCGCTACCGGGTTTTTACCGGGCTACAGCCCGCTTACCGTTGTAATTTTTTATTTATTTATTTCTGGATTGTTGCCAACGGTCAAATTCAAAAATGACCGTTGGAAAAAGGCCATTTTTGCATTTCGGTCTACCCCATTTCGGCCTACCCCCTTAAGAAAATAGCCCCCACACCCCTAATATTTTATAAATTATAATTTTAACCTTTTAAATACTATAAATAACCCCCCTTCTTTTTCATTTTTCTCACAATTTGCTCTCTTGCTACTATAATTCTCTCTCTATTCTCTCTTGATAATATTGTTTATTGCTCTTAAATTATCAATTACTTATTATTTCAAGTTTCATCAAATATTTACTTTAGTCACTACAAAATTGTAGTATCAAATATCAAGTATTCAAGCGAAGTGTTGTATCAATATTCAATATTATCAAATATCAAGTATCACTCTATCAACTGAAGTTTGATATAAAATTTAGTGTGGCATCCGGAATCCCGGTACACTCGTTCCATCTCTTTCTCTTCTTTGGTGTATATTTTTATTTTATTATTTAGAATTATTAATTTAATTTACATAATGGATATATTTAGAGCAGCCAAAAAAGCGTGTACTAGTAGGGGTGGTAGTAGTAAGAGTAAAACTTCTAAAAAAATCAAGAGGTAGTGTTGGTTCTTCTAGTAGCTTTACACATATTTCTCAAAGTTCAAAAATTAAAAAATCAAATTAGAACTTGCATATTAATTTGAAGTATTATTTATTATTCAATAAAAATATAAAACGAAAGCTTTCGCAGTTTGATCCTTACACATTACCTATTGGTCTTATTAAATAATTTTTTGTAGTCACTTACTTTCAAATTTCAATTTTAGAATTTTAAAATTCAAATTTCAAATTTAAAACTTTAAACTTTAAAGTTTAAAGTTTAATTCTAAACCTTAAAAGTTTGCAAACACTTAAGTATCAGTAACATTGAATAAGAAAAATAAAATATACAAAAAAAAATAAATAAATAAAAATTGAGCCAGCCCGGTCCGGCCCCGTTAAGCCCGAACCCGGACGGGCCCACTAAAACCCGAAAAATCCCAGCCCGGAACCCCAGTCCACTACCCAGCCCGGAACAATAACCGGACAGGCTATTTTATTTTTGTGTTCAGCCCGGACCAGCCCGTCCGGTTAACACCTATAATTTGAACTAAGAATTTTGATACCAAATCAATCCAAATCACCTCCAATCTTCCTCAAATTTTGTATATTGACTCATCTATATATTTTTAATGAATTTCAATCATACCCCATTTTATATATATATATATATATATATATATATATATATATATATATATATATATATATATATATATATATATATATATATTATTATTATTATTATTATTATTATTCATAAAATTTTTTTTCGTCTTGCATCTGATGTTGCTAATCATATTTAAAAATATGGAAAGAGATCTTGCGTGTGATTCTTGGAGAGAAAGATCCTTATTTATTAGAGTTTTTAATTTTTATACGTGCTTTGCTAGTTTTAGTAAGTCTATAATTAATGGCTAGGGGTTGGTAAGTTGGTGTTGTGACCAAACACACCCACACAAGTATACGAGGTCGTCAAGTAATAAAGTGACTAAAAGTCAGATGTCGAACCCACAAGGACTAGTGATTAACTATTAACTAAATTAGACTATCCTAATCATCTAAACAAGAATTAAACCTAGAAGTATTTGATTCTAAACTAATTAAAATAAAAAGGAAACAAATAATGAACTATGAATAGAGGAAGAGCAGATTTTTATGTTATCAATGTTATGAAAACGATCTAGGGTTATGGGCTATCTGTCACGATCCCATTTTCCTCTCCGTAGGATGTCGTGATGGCACCTAGCCTCTAAGACTAGGTAAGCCTGACAATTTACGAAAATAACGGAAATGAAAACAGAATTCGACAACTAGAGTGCAACAGATAACTATATAATGATAAAATGCCGCTCGGCATGCACAGTAATCAACGCTTGGATATAAACAACATTCCCAAAACCTCGTATTCATAAGTCACAAGCTTAGGAGAAAGCTAATTATCTCTATACACCAGAGTCTAAGAAAAGTATGAAAAAGAAAAACAACATATGAGGGAATAGAGGGGGGGGGGGACTCTGAGGTCTGCGGACGCGGGAAGATATACTTTGAAGTCTTCGCAAATCTCACTGCTCACTGATATCGAGGCTGATAGGAAGTACCGGGATCTGCACACAAAACATGTATAGAAGAATAGCATGAGTACACCACAACGGTACCCAGTAAGCGCGAAGCCTAACCTCGGTCGAGTAGTGACGAGGTCAGGTCAGGACCCTGCTGGCATATAACAAATAAGGCAGAAGAAAGTAGCAATGTAATAAGAGACTGGAAATTTAACAAAAGAAAACCATAGGAAAATAACAGCACATCACATAGGGATAAATGTGCAGGAGATCTCCGGAGATACCGTCTCGTAGTCCCAAAAGTAAATATGCAAGGAGATCTCCCGAGGTACCACCTCGTAGTCTCAAAAGTAATTGTGCATGGGGGAATGTCACGACCCAAAATCCAAAAAAAGGTCGTGATGGCGCCGGACACCACTGTCAGGCAAGCCAGCCATAATCAATTAACTTAATTACCCATTTTAGTTTTTTTGAAATAAAAATTTATTTAATAAAATTGTAGAGATAAAACTCATAGAGTAAATGATAAATATTTTTGCAGCTAAATTTCTAAATAATTCACAACCATTCCCAAAACCCGGTATCACAAGTGCATGAGCATTTACTAGTGAATTAAAATAAAATACAGCATCTGTCCAGAATACAAATAGACAGAAAAATATAATAACTCTGAAAGAGACTCTGTTAGCTGCGGATCATAATATAGAATACAACTCACCCATGTCCCCACAATTATTAACCACACCTCTGTGCCCCCAAGGCCGCTATACATATATGTACCTGCATAATAAAATGTGCAGCAAGTGCAGTATGAGTACGAAAATAACGTGTACCCGGTAAGTATCAAGCCTAATCTCGAAGTGGTAGAGACGAGATAGCCGACTTTGATACTCACTATGGGTCAATAATAATAATTAGAATAAATTATAATTATTCAAATCAGCATGGTTCAGAGAGTTAACAATAATTTTATTCAATTAGTAGAAATAATAAGAATCCTTCAAATGCAACAATTTTCCAATTTATTAAAATCATGCAATTTCAATAAAACTTCCAATTTATCAAATAGCTTTACAAGCTGCAATTCAATTTCAATAAACTTTTAATTTATCAATTAGTCTCATTTACAGGAATAACAATAATTCCTTAACAAGCAGGAATAATAATTCATTAAATTTCAAAGATTTTCAATTTATCAATTAGTTTCGCAAGCTGAAATAAACTATTAAGGTATCGTGTGATTATTATTATTAAGCACGATTTCTGCCGAGGACGTACGGCCCGATCCAGAGTGTCGTGTACACTGCCGAGGGACGAGCGACGCGATCCATAGATGCATCTATCCTGCCGAGGCGTTCGGCACGCTCCACAAGAAAGGAGGACATTTTCTTATATACTTCTAGAAGGAGAGTATATTTATTATAGGATAAATTCGGGAGGAAGAACAATTTCTTTTGACAATTAATTAATTTAAACAGAAAATCAAACATATGAGATTTCCATCCTTTAATATTTCTATCTAACAATTCACAATATATTCATACATACATATCAATTAATATTAATTAAACAAAGAATGCAATTTACACAAGTAATTCATGCTTTGAGTCCTAAACTACCCAGACTTTAGCATTAATAGTAGCTACGCACGGACTCTCGTCACCTCGTGCGTACGTAGCCCCCACAATTAGCAATAATTATTTAATTTAATCCCTATGGGGTAATTTCCCCCTCACAAGATTAGACAAGAGACTTACCTCGTCTCAAAGTCCACTTTCCGATTACCACGTCGCGTTGAATTCTCGATTCGACGCCAAAAAATCCGAAACTATCCAAATATTATACAAAATAATTAATATATGCTAAATGATTCGAAATTTATCTATTAAATAAATTACCTTATACAAAATGGTAAAATTCCTAAAATTCACCCCGGGCCCACGTGCTCGGATTTTGGAAATTTTAGGA
This sequence comes from Nicotiana tabacum, assembly GCF_000715075.1. Lineage (NCBI taxonomy): Eukaryota > Viridiplantae > Streptophyta > Magnoliopsida > Solanales > Solanaceae > Nicotiana > Nicotiana tabacum. The sequence goes on along the minus strand of NC_134098.1, from coordinate 100,000,086 downwards.
TGAAAACGTTACCCATAATCTCAAGAACTTAAATATATAATTTCTACCCAATTCCATAACTATTTTCGTGGTCAAAATCTCATTTTTATAAAAATCTAGGTTTTTCACCTAAACCCTTGATTTCTAAGATTTACTAGTTATAATCTACCCATAATCTATGTATTTAACTCAAAGGGTGTAGAATTAACTTACCTCCAAGTTGTTAGTTGAAATCCCCCTCTCAAAAGCTCTGAAATCTCCCGAAAATAGAGGAAAAATGGGCTCAAAATGTCTGAGCCCCGATTTTTAATCATTCGGCCCAACAGTGATTTTCGCACCTGCGGAAGAGGTACCGCACCTGTGGAAAAGCCTCGCAGGTGCGAGTTTTCCCTCGCCTGCCAAGCCTCCCATCTGCAAAAAATGCTCGCACCTCCGCATTCGCAGGTGCGCCCGAGATTCCGCACCTTCGATGGCAGACCTCCCCTTCTCTTTTTCGCTTCTGCGCATAAACCTCGCATCTGCGAGAGTCGCACCTGCGGCTGTCCAAGCACAGGTGCGAACGTACCAGAAGCAGAAGGCTTCAGCTCTTCTTCAAAATTTCAAAATTGATCCGAGTCTCGTCCGGTTAACACTCGGGGCCTCCGGGGCTCCGCCCGAACATACCAACAGGTTTGAAATCATAAAACGGACTCACTCGAACTCACAAAACGTGTAAAAGAATATCAAATCTAAGAATCATACCCCAAATCAAATTGATTCAAACTTAAAATTTTTAAGTTCTTTAATTTACTTCCAATACGCCGAAACATACTTAAACTATTCGGAATGACACGAAAATTTGTGTGCAAGTCTTAAATCACTATACGAAACTATTCCCAAACTCGAAATTCCAAACGGACTTCAATTACTCAAAATCCTACTGCAAACCAAATTTAAAGAATTTTAAACCTTCAAATAGTTGATTTTTACTATTAAGCGTCAAAACGCTCCCGGGTTATCAAAACCCGATTCGGACATACGCCAAAGTCCAAAATTATCATACGAACCTATTGGAACTATCAAATCCCGATTCCGAGGTCGTTTTCTCAAAATGTTGACCGAAGTCAAACTTGGCCTTTTAAGGTTAACTTAAGGAACCAAGTGTTTCGATTTCAACCCAAACACATCCAAATCTCGAACCAACCATCCCCACAAGTTATAAATAATTAAAACACATTCGAGAAGTTTTATTTAGGGGAATGGAATTCTAACAGTCAAAACGACCAGTTGGGCCGTTACAGGGATCTCCTGAGGTACCGCCTTGTAGTCCCAAAAGTAAATGCGCAGGGGCATCTCCCGAGGTACCGCCTCATAGTCCTAAAAGTAAATGTGTAGGGGGATCTCCCGAGGTACCGCCTCGTAGTCCCAAAAGTAAACACACACCTCAAATCCGATGAATACAACAATTAACAACAATAATTCTACAGTTAAGACTGATACATATCAAGGAAAAATAGGAAATCAACTAGGCATGTTGTACATATTTCAAATAAGCATTTAAGACACGTAGACATGCGATATTAGGATAAAACAGGACAACTACACATGCTATTATAACTTAATTAAGATGTAACAGGTTACTACTTAGTAAAACCGGATTTTTACAACAATTAGCATGTGTGCGCACTCGTCACCTCGCGTGCACGGCGCTCACATATCACATAAGTATCACAACAATACCAAATCTTAAGGGAATTTTCCCCACATAAGGTTACGCAAGCCACTTAGCTCGAGCCAAGATTAATCAATCAACAAGAATGCCTTTTTCTCGACTTTCCGACTCCAAATGGCCCAAATCTAGCCAAAAATAATCACATACTATAAATACAACTATAATAAACTAATCTAATTAATGAAATTAAGACTTTAACAAGAATTTCAAAAATCGCCCCAAAAAGTTGACCCGGGCCCACGTCTCGAAATCGAGGAAAAGTCATAAAATATGAATACCCATTCAACCACGAGTCCACCCATACCAAAATTACTCAAATCCGATACCAAAACTTCAATTAAAACCTAAAGATTCGGTTGAAAAACTTTCCAACTTTCCCCCCAATGTTCTCAACCCAAACCCGTAATTAAAAGATGAAATTAACGATAGATTAGTAGAATATAACCATAAATGAGTTAAGAATCATTACCCAATAGCTTCCTCTAAAAATCCCTCAAATTATCGCCTAAATCCGAACTCTCAAAGTCCCAAAGTGAAAATGAGATCAAACCTTCATAATTTCCCCTTTTCTGCCTAGTGATCTCGCTTCTGAGAGGAATCCACCGCATCTGCGAAAAAACCATCGCAGTTGCGGACTTAACTTAAGTCCTCAAAAATCACTTATGCGATCAAGAGTCGTTTCTGCGTGCCCGTTTCAACGTTCCTTTCACCGCTCCTGCGAGTCCATTTCTGTGAGACTCTGACCGCTTCTGCGGTCCCAGCTGGGTATGCCCATAATCTCTTCTGCGGCTCGATGGCCACTTCTGCGGTCCCGCTTAACCACCCGAAATCAACCCGAGGCCCCTGGGACCTCAACCAAACATACCAACAAGTCCTAAAATATCATACGAACTTAGTCTAGCCCTCAAATCACATCAAACAATAACAAAAACACGAATCACACTCCAATTCAAACTTAATGAACTTGAAACTTCTACAATCGATGCCGAAACCTATCAAATCACGTCCGATTGGCCTCAAATTTTGCACACAAGTCATATTCGACATTACAGACCTACTCCAACTTCCGAAATCGGAATCCGACCCCGATATCAAAAAGTCCGCTCCCGTTAAAACTTCTCAAAAATTCAACTTTCGCCATTTCAAGCCTAATTCAGCTACTGACCTCCAAATCACAATCCAGACACGCTTCTAAGTCTAAAATCACCCAACGGAGCTAACAGAACCAACGAAACTCCATTACGGAGTCGTCTTCACACAGTTCCAATCACAGTCAAAATTCTAGAACTTAAGCTTCCGTTTTAGGGACTAAGTGTCCCATTTCGCTCCAAAACCAAAAACAAATCCTCCCGGCAAGTCACATAAGCATAAGATTATACAGGGAAAGAAGTAAATAGGGGATCGGGGATAATACTCTCAAAATAACTTGCCGGGTCGTTACATCCTCCCCCTCTTAAAACAATCGTTCGTCCTCGAACGAGCATAGATACATACCTGAAGTGGTGAAAAAATGAGGACAACTGCTGCGCATATCATGCTCGGTCTCCCAAGTCGCCTCCTCGACCGGATGACCCCTCCATTGAACTTTCACTGAAGCAATATTCTTTGACCTCAACTTTCGAACCCGCTTGTCCAAAATGGCCACTGGCTCCTCAACATAAGATAGATCATTGTCGAACTGGACTAAGCTGAAGTCTAACACATGAGACTGATCGCCGTGATACTTCCGGAGCATGAAAACATGGAACACTGGATGAACTGCAGAGAGACTAGGTGGCAGTGCAAGCCTGTAAGCCACCTCTCCAACCCTCTCAAGAATCTTAAAAGGTCTGATATACCTAGGGCTCAACTTGCCTTTCTTTCTGAACCTCATAACACCCTCCATGGGCGAAACCCGGATCAAGACCCGCTCCCCAACCATGAATGCAACGTCGCGAACCTTCTGATTTGCATAACTCTTCTGCCTGGACTGGGCTGTACGAAGTCGATCCTGAATCAATTTAACCTTTTCGAAAGCATCCTGAACCAAATTTGTACCCAATAGTCTAGCCTCACCCGGCTCAAACCAACCCACTGGAGACCGACACCGTATACCATACAAAGCCTCATACGGTGCCATCTGAATGCTCGACTGATAACTGTTATTGTAGGCAAACTCCGCAAGTGGCAAGAACTGATCCCAAGCACCCCCAAAATCAATCACACACGCACGAAGCATATCCTCTGATATCTGAATAGTGCGCTCGGACTGTCCGTCCGTCTGAGGGTGAAATGTTATGCTCAACTCAACCCGAGTACCTAACTCATGTTGTACGGCCCTCCAGAACCGCGATGTGAACTGTGTACCCTGGTCAGAGATGATAGATACCGGCACGCCATGAAGCCTGACAATCTCGCGAAAAATAAACTCGAGCCAACTGCTCGAAAGAATAAGTAGTCATCACGGGAATGAAATGAGTTGACTTAGTCAGCCTATCCACAATCACCCAAACTGCACCAAACTTCCGCTGAATCCGTGGAAACCCAACAACAAAATTCATAGTGATCCGCTCCCATTTCCACTCCGGAATCTCTAACTTCTAAAGCAACCCACCTATCTGTTGATTCTCATACTTCACCTATTGATAATTTAGACATCGAGCTACGTATCCCACTATGTAATTCTTCATTCTCCTCCACCAATAATGCTACCTCAAGTCCTGATACATCTTCGCGACACCCGGATGAATGGAGTACCGCGAACTGTGAGCGTCCTGGAGAATCAACTCACGCAATCCATCTACATTGGGCACACATAGCCTGCCTTGCATCCTCAATACACCATTATCTCCAATAGTGACCTCCTTAGCATCACCGTGCTAAACCGTGTCCTTAAGGACAAGCAGATGGGGGTCATCATACTGACGCTCCCTGATACGATCAAAAAGAGAAAAATGAGAAACCACACAAGCCAAAACTTGACTCGGCTTAGAAATATCCAATCTAACAAACTGATTGGCCAAAGCCTGAACATCCAATGCCAATGGCCTCTCTGCTGCTGGTAGATTTCTAGGCTCCCCAAACTCTTCGCCCTGCAACTCAAGGCATCTGCCACCATATTGGCCTTCCCGGGATGGTATAAAATAATGATATCATAATCCTTAAGTAGCTTTAACCACCTCCGCTGATGCAAGTTAAGATCCTTCTGTTTGAACAGATGCTGTAGACTCCGGTGATCGGTGTAGATCTCACAAGGAACACCGTAAAAATAGTGCCGCCAAATCTTCAAGGCGTTAACAATAGCTGCTAACTCAAGGTCGTGGACATGATAGTTCTTCTCATGCACCTTCAACTGTCTAGACGATTAAGCAATTACTGTACCATCCTGCATCAACACCACGCCGAGAGTAATCCGCGACGCATCACAATATACAGTATAAGACCCCGAACCTGTAGGCAATACTAATATTGGGGTTGTAGTCAAAGGTGTCTTGAGATTTTGAAAGCTCTCCTCACACTCCTCTGTCCACCTGAACGGAGCACCCTTTTGGGTCAGCCTGGTCACCTATGTGCTGCAATAGATGAGAGACCCTCTACAAATCGACGGTAATACCATGCCAAACCAAGAAAACTCTAGATCTCCGTAGCTGAGGACGGTCTAGGCCAACTCTGCACTGCCTCAACCATCTTCGGATCTACCTTGATCCCCTCACTCGACACTACGTGTCCCAAAAATACCACTGAATCTAGCCAGCACTCACACTTTGAGAATTTTGCATATAACTTCTTTTCTCTCAAGGTCTGAAGCACAGTCCCCAGGTGCGGCTCATGATCCTCCCGACTCCGGGAGTATAGCAGAATGTCATCAATAAACACAATGATGAATAAGTCAAGATAGGGCCGAAATGTACTATGCATCAAATGCATGAATGTTGCTGGGGCATTGGTCAGCCCAAATGGCATCACAAGGAACTCGTAGTGACCATACCGAGTCTTGAAAGTAGTCTTCGGGATATCTGGCTCCCGAATCTTCAACTAATGATAGCCTGAATGCAAGTCAATCTTGGAAAATACTCGGGTACCCTGTAACTGATCAAATAGGCCATCAATACGAGGCAATGGATACATATTCTTCACTGTAACTTTGTTCAACTGGCGATAATCAATGCACATACGCATAAAACCATCTTTCTTCTTCACAAACAAGACCGGAGCATCCCAAGGTGACACATTAGGCCGAATGAAGCCCTTATCAAGCAATTCATGTAACTGTTCCTTCAACTCAGGAGAAGCCATACGATATGGAGGAATAAAGATGTGCTGAGTTCCTGGCAACAAATCAATACCAAAGTCGATATCCTTGTCGGGCGGCATGCCCGGAAGATCAGCTGGAAATACATCTGGATAATCCCTCTCTACTAGGACTGACTCAACTGTAGGGGTATCAATACTGACATCTCTCACATAAGCTAGATACGCGTCACACCCTTTCTCAATCATTCGTTGAGCTTTAAGAAATGAAATAACTGTGTTGGGAGTGTAATCTAAGGTACCTCTTCACTCTAATCACGGTAAGCCTAGCATAGCCAGCGTCACGGTCTTGGCGTGACAATCAAGAATAGCATAATGGGGCGACAACCAGTCCATGCCCAAAATAATATCAAAGTCTACCATACTGAGCAATAATAAATCGGCTCTGGTCTCAAAACCACTAAGAACAACCAAACACGACCGATACATGCTGTCAACAATAATAGAATCACCCACAGGTGTAGATACATAAACATGAGAACTCAAAGAATCGCGGGATACGGCCAAATATGGAGCAAAATAAGATGACACATAGGAATAAGTGGAACCTGGATCAAATAAGACTGACACATCTCTATGACATACCAGAACAATACCTGTAATGACAGAGTCGGATACAATTGCATTTGTACGAGCAGGAAGGGCATAATATCTAGCCTGACCTCCCCCTCTAGGGCGACCTCTACCTGCCTAACCTCCACCTCGAGCTGGCTGAGCAGGTGGAGTGGTAGTTGATGCTGTAATCATAGTTTGGGGACCCGGTGGAGCACGCGGTGCTTGAGAAGTATGTGGAAGTGCACCCCTCCTAAGTCTGGGCAATTCGTCACCATATGGCGAGTGTCGCCATACTCAAAAAAAGCTCTCGGAGGGTGTGGCTGCTGCGACTGGCTCGGGCCAGGTCAGTTGGACCGACCACTGAAAGCACCCAGTGCAGGAGGTACACTAGACACTAGTGGTGCATAATAAGGCTCATGGGCCTAGGAGCAGCCGGAATACCACTGGCGGTTGGAAGTGCTGAATGAACAGGGCGACTCACACAACCCCTACCATGACGAACAACAGCTTGGGCACGAGCACCACTATAAGTGCCAGACTCGCGAGACCTCTTGGCCTTCCTCTCCTCTCTCTCCCGAGCAAGCATACCCTTCAATCTCCTAGCAATCCCCACAACATATTGGTACGCAATATCCATCTCCAACTCCCCGGCCATGCTAATACTGATACTGGGGTTGAGCCCCTCGATAATCCGACAGACCCTCTCTCGAACTGTAGCAACCAAAGATGGTTCATGCCTAGCCAAATCACTGAAGTGAACTGCATACTCTGACACAGTCATAGCGCCCTGGCGCAACTGCTCAAACTCTGCGTGCCATGCATCTTTGAGACTCTAGGGAACATACTCCCTCAAGAATATATCCAAGAATTGAGTCCATGTAAGTGAAGTTGCCTCAGCCGGACTACCCAACTCATAAGCACGCCACCACTGATAGGATGTTCCTCTAAGATGGAACGTAGTGAAAGAAACCCCACTCGACTCTACTACACCCATGGTATGGAGGATACGGTGACACTCCTCAAGAAAACCCTGGGCATCCTCTGACACCAAGCCACTGAAAGTAGGAGGGGTGGTACTTTTTGTACCTCTCAAGCCTGAGCTGCTCCGCCTCAAAAACTGCTACCCTAACCTCGGGCTGAACTGGAGCTACCGGCTGTATCGATATGATCTCTGGAACCTGGTCGACCTGAACCCGCTGCTCTGGGGTACAAGCGGCGGGAGTCTATGCTCCTCCACCCGGCCTGAGATGTGGCAGGAGCAAGTGGGATCAACCCTACCTGAGCTAGACTACCGAACATGCTCAGGAGTTGTGCCAGGGTCTCTTAAAGAGCTGGTGTAGTAACAAGCGTCTCAGGAGCCTGCACTCCCACTGGGGATGCTGGTGGCTCCTCTGTAGCATCTCGTGCGGGTGCTATGACTGCACCACGTGGACATCCCCGGCCTCTACCCCGGCCTCTCGCGGCTCTAGCAAGGGGCGCGGGTGCCTGGTTATCTAATCCGATTGTACGTGTCCTCACCATTTGTGAGAGAATAGAAGATATAAGTTTAGGGGATTTACCCCGAGCTAAACTCAATCAATCAACAATAACGCCTTTTCCTCGACTTTCCGACTTCGAATGGCCCAAATCTAGCCAAAAATAATCACATACTATAAATACAACTATAATAAACTAATTTAACTAATGAAATCAAGACTAACAAGAATTTCGAAAATCGCCCCAAAAAGTCGACTCGGGCCCACGTCTCGGAATCGGGTAAAAGTCATAAAATATAAATACCCATTCAATCACGAGTCCACCCATACCAAAATTACTCAAATCTGATACCAAAACCTCAACTAAAATCCAAAGATTTGGTTGAAGAACTTTCCAACTTTTTTTCCAATCTTCTCAACCCAAATCCGTAATTAAAAGATTAAATTAATGATAGATTAGTGGAATATAACCATAAATAAGTTAAGAATCATTACCCAATAGCTTCCTCTGAAAATCCCACAAATTATCGCCTAAATCCGAGCTCTCAAAGTCCCAAAGTGAAAATGAGATCAAACCCTCGTAACTTCCCCTTTTCTGCCTAGTGATCTTGCTTTCTGCGAGGAATCCACCGCATCTACGGAAAAACCATCGCAGGTGCGGACTTAACGTAAGTCCTCAAAAATCGCTTCTGCGATCAAGGCCCGCTTCTGCGTTCCTTTCACCGCTCCTACGAGTCCGCTTCTGCGAGACTCTGACCGCTTCTGCGGTCCCAGCTTGGCAGGCCCATAATCGCTTCTACGGATCGATGGCCGCTTCTGCGGTGCTGCACCTGCGGCCCAAGGTGCGCAGGTGCGATTACACCAGGTGCAGCAAGCTTCAGCCATTCCAACACAATTTCAAATGATCCGTTAACTACCCGAAATCAACCCGAGGCCCCCGGGACCTCAACCAAACATACCAACAAGTCCTAAAATATCATACGAACTTATTTGAGCCCTCAAATCACATCAAACAATAACAAAAACACGAATCACACACCAATTCAAACTTAATGAACTTGAAATTTAAAACTTCTACAACCGATGCCGAAACCTATCAAATCACGTCCGATTGACCTCAAATTTTGCACACAAGTCATAGTCGACATTACGGACCTACTCCAACTTTCGGAATCAGAATCCGACCCCGATATCAAAAAGTCTGCTCCCGGTCAAACTTCTCATAAATTCAACTTTCGCCATTTCAAGCCTAATTCAGGTACAGACATCCAAATCACAATCCGGACACGCTCCTAAGTTCAAAATCACCCAACGGAGCTAACAGAACTGACGAAACTCTATTACGGAGTCGACTTCACACAGTTTCAACTACAGTCGAAATCCTAAAACTTAAGCTTTTATTTTAGAGACTAAGTATCCTATTTCACTCCAAAACCAAAAATAAATCCTCTCGGTAAGTCACATAAGCATAAGATGAAACAGTAAATAGGGGATTTGGGCTATTACTCTCAAAACGACCGGCCGGGCTATTACTCTCAAAACGACCGGCCGGGTCGTTACACTATCTAACATTCCTATTGTATTCTTCAATTAAATTGACTAACTAATTTATCTAGCTTATTGGTTGACAGGGTTAATATCGCTCATAAGAATCTGTCGAGTTCTTACTCGCCTATTCAAGCTAACTTAACGCCTATATGTCTATGGAATTAGAACTAACAAGAACGCATTTAAAATTCATGTATATCAACCAAGCAAGATAATTAGGTATATGTTTATCCTAATCGTGAATCCGTTACCCGATGCCCAGGTTCAAGAACTTGCTCTACTCAATCCTATGTGCAATCTAGAATTTTCACTTTCGAGTTCAATTCTAGATTCGTAGATAGTATTCAATTGGCGATCAAAAAATAAAATAATTGAGCGCAAGATTGAATAAATAAACCAATATGATAAATAAGAAATCAAAATCAATATCCGAATAACAACAGTTATGAAAGAACCACAACCCTAGAACGTGAAGTTTAGCTCTACATAAACACGGTAGCCAAATAACAAATCATACAAAGAAACATAAAAATGACAAAGTTTGGTGGAAGAAAAGATGAAACTCGGCCTCCACGGCGGCTATGTGCTCTCCCTTGGTCAAACGTTACTCTAAAAAACGTTCGCCCCCTCCAAAATAGGTTTAGGACCCCTTTTATATGAGTTGATGGTAGGGTTGTGCATGGATCGGATCAGACCGTATTTAGCACATTTCGGGTTCGGATTTCGAATTCTACACAATGCAATCCGAATCTGATCCGAATTAATATCGGATCGGATCAAATTTTAAAGTTTGGATCGGATCGGATTTCGAATTTCAGATCGGATTATTATGCCTCAAAGTTGCAAACTCATATGTATATTTTCTTTATAAAAGAGGTAATATAGTAAGAAAAATTCATGTTTATGCAATTTATGAGAGTACTATGGTACCAATATAGCTAAATCCAATAATTGTAAAGGTAATAACTCGGTGGAAGATGTAAAGAAAGTATTGACTATCCGAAATTAAAGTTTAATATTTATACATGCCTTAATAATTTCGGATTTAGGATCGGATCGGGTTACAATCCGAATCCGATCCGAATATCCGAAATTTTAATAAACACTTTCCGAAATCCGATCCAAATATCTGAAATTCGAAATCTGAAATTGAGCGGATCGGTTCGAATTTCGGATATCCAATCCAAATGAACAGCCCTAGTTGAGGGTGTGTAGGGCCGAAATAATCTTGTCCCGAGCGAATTAGGAGACTTCCCCGCTTCGAGCGTCCAATAAGTTTTTCACGCTTAAATCCTTGGTTTTCTTTGAATTGTGTTTCATTTTCCTTTGTCTTACATTCGGGGGGACAAACACCGAAGAGTGTCCCCCTTTGTCACCTTATTTTATTCTTCTATTTTTCTTTCTTTTTGTTCCGTATTTTATTTAATTTTGCTTCAAATCTCTTCATTTTTACACCGCTTTATTTCTAAACAATTAAAATATAATATTAAGCATAGAGTAATATAATTAACACTCAAAAGACGATTAAAAATACTAGAATATGAGGCAACAATAGGTAAATATATGCATTATTGGCCGAATATCAGTTGGGACTTATTTGAGACATTTTTGTATGATTCCCTTTTATTTATAATGTCAATGAACTTAAATTTAATTATATAATAGGATAGAATATTATTTAAATCATAAATAAAATACATACATAAAAAATTCAATATCATATATAATATAAAAAATTATTACATATATGTGGAATTAAAATGTCAAGGATAAAATAGATATTGCATAGGATAGAAGGATCAGAATGACTATTATTTAAAGTTGAAGGATGAGTTTGATTTTTAAAACAAACTTGGGGTATGAAAATTATTCAGCGTTGTAAAGATTCAAGGATTGCTAGTAAATTTCAGTACATATGTATTTCATGAAGGAATCTCCTCCAATATATACAGAATACAACAGTTGTGTAGATGGACATAAACTCTACATGAGATAACATTGTAGCTTATCCTAATCCCTACATATATCATGTAGTTTGAATGTAAATAGAATTCAAAAATACTCAACAATTACATGGATAAGACTACGTTTGATTTACTCCAACAAGCAGAATGGTTTTAGTACTCTGTTCGTTCCAAAAAAGATTGGCAAGTTTTTGAGTATACGGTCAACAGTCTAGTATTTTTTTTTTCCTAATTTTGATACCAAATGCTTTAATATTTAAAATTTTAAAAGTATTTTTATTCTGCAAATAGTAAAATACCATCTTTTCTGGACGAAAGGAGTAAACCTTAATTAAAGATTTTTCTTGTCCACTCCCATATTTCCCTTTTTGTTTTCATTAAATTTTTTTTAAATAAAATCTTAATTTCTTTCATAAGCTACATTGCTTAAATCTGTTAGGAGCAAAAACTTCATTTCTTTGATTGCGTCTTTCCACATAAGACTTAAAATATAGTTGATCATTCAACTGCTTAAATTAAAAAAGTCCGACGAATATAATATATATATATATATATATATATATATATTGTATAACTAATATATAATTTATGTATATTGACTACAAAAAATAAAAAGTAAATCCGATTGGCTATTTGTGTAAATATATTATCCATCTACTATCAAATCATGGGCCAACCTAGGGTGAAGTGCACAAATAGCCATTTTTAGGACCTCTATACGAAACTAGTCGAAGTTCATAAAGATTTTAAAGTTAGCGGCCGCAGAATCAAAGGGTCTAAACGTTTACTCGTGGATATGAGATTAGACTATGGCGATTCAAACAATCAGATCCGAAGTCAAAATCGATTAAACTTTAAATATCTTTTAAAAATTAAATATATTTTTAAATAGGGATGCTAAAAGTAGCTACCTGGTGCCATTTCTAAGAAATTGTTTATCGTTGGGCCTATTACGAGAAAAGAGCCCAAGCGATTCTACAACGGCTAATATTCCCCTTCTTCTTCTTCCTCTGTCTCAAGTTGCAATTTTAGAAGATATCTTTTTCCAATCTCTGAAAGATAATAATTTCATGAGAGTATTAAATGGGGGTGGGTGGAAACTTCTGGGAATTGCTGAAACCGTATCGTCGAGCAGAAGGGTTTGATTTCTTGAGAAACAAACGTGTAGCAGTGGACTTGTCATATTGGATTGTTCAGCAAGAAACTGCAGTCAAAGCCCACATTCGTAATCCTCATATCAGACTCACTTTTTTCCGTACCATCAATCTCTTCTCTAAGGTACACACTATACTTACATGCACCCAACTACCAAGTTGAACTCTTTTTTCTTGTTTTTGAGGGAACAAAGTTTTCTGGGTTTGTGTTCTATTTCTCCAAAAAAAAAAAAAAGAGCAATTTTTTCTGGGTTTCTGTGTATGTGTGTGTGTGTGTATTATTTAGCTTAGATAAAAAATATATGCTTGGTATCTTTGATCATCATTGTTAACACAATGTGAATTATTCAATCAATTTAAATAGGTGGAGTTAATGTAAAGACCTTATGAACATAAGAAATAACATTCATTGTAAAGGCTTTCTTTTTCTGTAATGGTTTCTTAATTGGAGCAAATGGGTGCTTCTCTGCCAACTTTAGTATTGAGGAAATGTTGTTTGTGATGATTTTTTTTTGTAGTTTGGGGCATTTCCTGTTTTCGTCGTGGATGGTACTGCGTCACCGCTTAAGTCCCAGGCAAGGATTGCACGTTTTTTTCGGGCATCAGGAATTGATCTATCGAGTTTGCCTTTGGCTGAGGAGGGCATTTCAATTGAGAGGAACAAGGCATTTCAGAAATGCGAACAAGAATGTGTGGTGAGTTCGTACTAGTAATTTTTTTTTTACTTTGAACTGATATTGTCACTGTTATTCATTATTATACTTGTCTAGGGCTCTTTAATCTGTAAAAAGTAGTTGTCACCAACAAGTCTTTGTTATTATAGCAAAGAGTGGGCTTTGAATTTTTTTTGGATAACATAAAGCCGAGAAATTGGGTAGTAGGAGCTATTCACATACTTTATTACTAAGCAACAAGTAATATAAGCCATCACATTCCTTTATAGTATTGTACAGTGCCTTAATATCTCAAGTTTTCACTGGCCAAACATAGGGTGAAATATTGCAAATTTTAGTGTCTTCCATGCTGCTTTTGACTGTTTTCTACAAAATGCAAAGGCTTATCGTTCACTCTTTTAGATGGAAGGAGTAATTTTACATAAATGTTGATGGAAATACGAGAGGGTGTGACTTAATGCAGCTCCACATTTAAGATTGCTGTAAGGTCAATTCAGGCAGATCATGCATATAACTTGTATTAGAGGAGAAAAATTGAAAGATTGAATTTGGTTTAGCTGGATCCATGGCAAATGTGGGGATGTTTAGCCCTAATCTCTTTTACAGGCAGCACAGTCTCTTATCATTGACTTTATCGATTCTTCTTTACTTTTAAACACACACGGAAGTTCTTATTCTTTAGGTGGTTTGAGTGAGCTCTACCTTCCACTCTCGCATAGCTGCTAATTTAACATGTTTCAGTAGTTAGTTAAAGTATAAATTGCTCTGTTCCATTAGGAGCTTCTTGAACTACTTGGGGTGTCAGTCCTAAAGGCAAAAGGAGAAGCTGAAGCACTCTGTGCACAGTTGAATCAAGAAGGACAAGTTGATGCTTGTATTACTGCTGATAGCGATGCATTTCTTTTTGGAGCCAAATGTGTTATCAAAAATATCCAACCCAACTCCAAAGTAAGTATGTTTTGAATCTCCTTTCTCATGACATCATGGTTAAAGATGCTATTCTATGTTCACAGTTTTTTTTTTTAATGTGGTACAAGACATGCAAGTTTACTTATTAAAAAAACATATGCAAGTGTAAACTCTTTTTTTCTCATTTTGTATGTAAATGTTGTATGGATATGTGATGATATGAAAGATGTAAACTCTTCTTTATTGTGTTCGTAAATTTATTTCTCTTTCATTTTTGTTTTCTGTCTATAGGATGTTTTGGATGCATATTTCTACTGCATGCATGTTTGTTTCTTTGCGCTTTATTTTTATAACATCAATTTTTAAAGAATGACGTTATGATTGAGGTTTTTTTCTGGTTTCTGGGCCAATATTCATAATATATGTTTCATGTGATAACAATTTATAGTAGTTATAAATAGCACTTTATAAAAGAGAGAAATATATTCTAATGGTACTCTTTTGTAGTTCTTGTAGTTTCTTATTGATATTTAGTTAGTACTTTAGACCTTCAGAGTGTTGATCTAGTGAAATAAGTCGATACAGTATCATGCCAAAATGCCCACAAATTGGTGAAGGGACCATTTGACTGCTATCACATGGTGTATATTGATCTAAATTCACTCTTTCATGAAGATGCATCTAATTTTTGGTGCAGGAACCATTTGAGTGCTATCACATGTCGGATATTGAGTCTGGTCTTGGGCTGCGGAGAAATCACTTGATAGCAATTTCACTTTTGGTGGGAAATGACCACAACTTGATTGGTGTCCCTGGGATTGGGCTTGAAACAGCACTTCGTTTTGTCAAATCTTTCAGTGAAGATGAGATCTTGTATAGGTTTGTATTTCATTTGAACTGAGTGAGCAGGTGGATTATAGGCATGGAGAATCAACAAAGATGTTTTATATTCATGTTAGTGGTTTGAGTGCCCTTTACAATTAATTGTCCGTTATGCAGGTTGCAGGAAATAGGTGGAGGGGATGTACAGGTGCTTCAGCGTGATGTCAACTTAGACTGTAATTTTATACCCAGTTCAGATGAGAGCCCTCAGAAGACCAAAGTGCGACACTGTTCATTCTGTGGGCATCCTGGCAGCAAGAAAGCTCACCTCAAGTTTGCTTGTCAGTATTGCAGTTCCAATGCCGACGAGGGTTGCATTCAGAAACCGTCGGGCTTCAAGTGTAATTGTTCCTCGTGTGATTTGGTATATCTGAAACACACGGCTTCATTGATCTTTTATTGAAATGATATATCGTCCTGTCAGACTTCTTATTCGGGCATTTCCTTCTGGGCTTATATGACAGGATAATAAAGAAAAAGAACAGAAAAGAAATGAGAATTGGCAGATTAAAGTTTGCAGAATGATCACCTCGGAGCAGAATTTCCCAAACAATGAGATTACAGAAATGTACTTGAACAAACACCAGCAGTCTGGTGAGTAAACTGGCAATGATAAAACGATACGTTTATATTTATTAGAGAAAGAGACCGGAAAAAACTAGTACAATTTTTATGTGAATAAAAACTAGTATACAATTTAACGGAAAACAGTCTCTGAAATCTTTTCTCTCCTCTTTGTTCTCATGATATTGGAGGTTGGCTATTGTCTCCCTTCTTTGAATACTAAATTTTTGTCACTGATTGGGGAAAGTCTTATTCTCTTCTTTTTTCCATAGTATCAACTCTGGTTGTTGAGTTTCTTCAGACATTATATTTTAGGTCAATGTCCCGGAAAAATCTTCTTTTCTTCTTTTTAATCATTATATCAGAGTTTGGGTATTGACTCTTTATCTGAAAATTGAAATAGAAATCCACTAATTTGGAAACTTTCCTTGGTTTAAAATTTCATGTTTAGTCTAAATTTACCTTATTTTAATAGTCTAAACTCCTAATATAAGGAGCCCCTCTTGCATACCGCAATCAATTCAAGACAAGTTCTTTTCTTTTTCCTATATTTTACTATACTTTGTTCACCGAATCACCGCCATGGCAATTTTGTAGCAGATGGTGATTATCATTTAACATGGTCAAGTCCAAAGACAGATATGCTAGTTGATTATCTGGCTTATTATCAGCACTGGGAGCCATCTTATACGCGACAAAGAATGCTTCCTATCTTATCCACCATATTTCTAAGAGACGTGGCCTCAAATTCAAAAGATCAATTGTTATGCGGACAGTATGAATTTGATTCCATTCAGCGGGTAAAGACAAGATTTGGACATCAACTTTACGTAATCAATTGGAAGAAAACGACACGTGAAATGAGCAATGAAATCTGCATCCCCTCTGAAAACCCTGATACGGAGCAGGAGCTGAGGATAGCTGATGATGAGTCGAAAGATTTGCTCGATGAGCCTGAGGTTCTGCAGATTCATATCAAGGACGGATGCAGCTTTTTATCAACTGAAGAAGATATGGAGCTTGTACAGAGTGCTTTTCCAGAAAAGGTTTCCCAGTTCTTGAGAGATAAGGTGAAGAATAATGTACTTTTTTCTCTACCCTACTTTGATCCCCCGCCCTATTCCGTTCTGCAATGGTGTTTGTTTTATTTACCAAATGGTCATTTATGATATCCCAGGAGCTAAAAGAAACAAAATCAAGTAGAAAAAGATCAGTGAAGCCTGAAAATTCAGAATCACCGAGAGGCGTTCAACCCAGCATCACCAACTTCTACCGATCATCCAAAGTCCAGGTGACGCCTGGGAATGAAACTGGAAGTTCAAAGATTAGTGCGGATACTTCTGGAGAGAGAGATAAAGAACCCATCCGAAACTACTCCAAGTCTGCTAGACGCAAGCTTTTGTTTGGTTAGCCATGCAGCACGATCCAATACCTTTGCGTCCTGTAAATTGGTTTGTCACAGTTGTGTATATTGATCTTTTATTTTGGTTTCTCTCCCATTTGGTAAATGAGGTAAATATATATAGATGAGGTTCTATATTTTTGGTTGGGTTGGGGGTGGGGGGCAGCAGTTGTCACAATGATGTGCATATTAATCTTTAATTTTGTTTTCTTTCCCATTTGGTAAATACAAGCTCACTTGTGAATGAGGTAATTGTGTATGTGTTTTTGCAGAAATGGGGCGTTCTAGTGATGCATTTGTCATAGTAATAACATGTCTCGTCTGTTTAATGCGCCTCTTTTGGCTTGTGTAACTTGGGGACTAGTATACGTAAAGTGGCAGTATCCAACACCATTATCATCCACCCCTTTAACTATTCATATTATTTAATCCCCAGTTTGCCGCCATAAATAAAACAATATATAAGCATTACCTCTTCCTCATATTTTTGTCTTTGTTAAAGTAAAGCTAATAATATCCTTATAAATTTGTTTGAGGGATGCAAGAGTATCATACATAATAATATGTAAAATTACTTGAACGAGGAACCAAATAGGAAAACAAAAAAGAAAAAAAGAAAAAGAGGGATCCCCGACCAAAATAAAAAACAAATCATGAAACAAGCAGCGAATACTCGTATATTTTTCATATATTTGATGAACTTCTAAATACTCTCAATACCCTATTTAAGAAGTTGTCACGACCCGAAATTCACACCTTTGGGACCGTGATGATGCCTAACATTTCATTTGCTAGGCAAACCAACGTTAGAATATAATTAGCCATTTTAATAAAATTTTAAAATAATTAATAACAAGAAAACAAATGCGGAAATAAAATCTGAAATAAAGTGAATAATCCATAATAATCGTGATATCTAAATATCATCCCAGAACTGGAGTCACAAGTGCACGAGCTTCTAGAATAATACAAATAAAGGTATGAATAAAATTCAAGTTGTTTGAAAAAGAATACAGAGCTAAGTAAAATAGAAGGGGACTTCAGAACTGCGGACGCCATGCAGTTATACCTCAAGTCTCCTCTGGTAGCTGAAATCCGAGCAAGTCTATGGTACGCCGCTGGGACTAACTCCAAAATCTGCACAAGAAGTGCAGAGTATAGTATCAGTACAACCGACCCCATGTACTGATAAGTGCCGAGCCTAACCTCGACGAAGTAGTGACGAGGCTAAGGCAGGTCGCTTGCATTAACCTGTACACAATATTAATAATAATAACGGGAATAGTAGTAAGACCGGTAAATAATATCAATACTTGAACTCAATTCAGCAGTCACAATCCCTCAACTTGTTTCCATTGCGGCGTGCAACCCATTCTTCCAATATAAACTTTAAATAAATCTGTTGCGGCGTGCAACCCGATCCCCCATATAAACTTTAAATAAATCTGTTACGGCGTGCAACCCGATCCCCCATATATATTTTTACAACTCTTAAATGTAATAGAAATACTCCAATAAATACCACGTTCAATGAGAAACTATTAAGCATCAAGGCATACGATAATTATAATTTAATTATGAAACAAACAATGACAAGTAGCAATTAATTGTGGAAATTAGGGAGAAAATAGACAGTTTCATATTTAATATGCTAAATGTCAAGTAGCAATTAAGACACATAAATCAAATAAGCATGTAAAAATTATTGCAGAAATTCAACAATTAATATTTGACAAGGAATATGAGTGAAACAATTATTATAACGATTAATTCGTGTCTTAAAATAATTTAAGATGTTTAAATAATTAAGCAAATAATTAATTTGACAAAGTATAGGCACCTGTCACCTTGCCTATACATCGTTACACATGAAATTCACATAACAAATAATTCAAGGATTTTATTCCCTCAAGTCAAGGTTAACCACGACACTTACCTCGCTTCGCAACCAAATTCAAGTTTCCAATACACCCTTGCCTCGCGAATTAGTGTCTGAAATCCTCAAATCTAGTCATAAATAATTTAATATATTCAATACAAATCGTAGGAATTAATTCCATATGAATTTACTAATTTTCCGGATTAAAATCCGAAATTTATCTCAAAAATATTAATGGGATCCACGTCTCGAATCTTGAAAAAAACTTACGAAATCTGAACACCCGTTCCGATACGAGTTCAACCCTACAAAAATTATCGAATTCCGACATCGGATTAGCTTTCGAATCTTCATTTTACATTTTTGGAAGATTTGATAAAAATTTGATTTTTCTTCTATAAATTCACGGATTCATGATGTAAATGAGTATGGAATCATGAAATATAATCAATATAGAATAAGGAACACATACTCCAATGTTTTCCTGTGAAAAGCGCCCGAAAATTGTCTTACCCGAGCTTAAAATCGAAAATGGTAGAAAATAGGACGAAATCCAATTTCCAGAACTTAAGTTCTGTTGCCCAGATTTTTACTCATCGCGATCGCGGGAATTCGTTCGCGATCGTGTAGAACAATTTTTGCCTAGGTCCATTTTACCCTTCGCGATCGCGGATAACTCTTTGCGACCGCGAAGCATATTTTGGCTTCCCAGATTATTAACTCTACGCGATCGCGTAAATGCTCATGCGATTACGGATAACATTTTCTCAACCTTACGCGATCGCGTAGCACAAATGGTGTGCCCAGCTTCTGCCTTCATTCCTTCTACGCGAACGCAGCTTGGCCCTCGCGTTTGCAGTGCACTGGGAGCTAACCTTCTGCGATCGCGTGCCTATCTCTGCGAACGCGAAGGGTAAAATCACGGCTCACAATTTCCTCTTCGCGATCGCGGGAATGGCTTCGCGATCGCGAAGCACAATGCACCAGACGACAACTGAAGCTAAAAAACAGTTTTTTTTTCAAAGTTCAAATGGTCCGTAGGCCATCCGAAACTCACCCGAGCCCTCAGGGCTCCAAACCAAACATGCACACAGGTCCAAACACCTCATACAAACTCGTTCGCGCGATCAAAACACCAATTTAACACATAGAATTATGAATCGGACACCAAATCAAACGAAATTTTTAAGAAAACTTTAAAACTTCTATTTTCACAACCGATCGTCTGAATCACGCCAAATCAACTCTGTTTCTCACCAAATTTGACAGACAAGTCATAAATAACATAACGGACCTATAAAAAATTTCAGAACTCAAATCCGACCCTGATATCAATAAAAGTCAATTTGTGGTCAAACTTTAAAATCTTTAAGCCTTTAGGCTTCTAGTTTTCGCCAACTGGCAATAATTCAAGCTAGGGACCTCCAAATTAAATTCTGGTCATACGCCCCCAAGTCCCAAATCACAATACAGACCTACCAAAACTGTCAAAATACTGATCCGAGTTCGTTTGCTCAAAATGTTGACCAAAGTCAACTCAGTTGAGTTTTAAGGCTCTATTTCACATTTTAATCATTTTTTCATATAAAAACTTTTCGAAAAATTTTACGGACTGTGCACACAAGTCGAGAAATGATGAATAGTGCTTTTCGAGGTCTTAGAATGCAAAATTAATTATTAAATTTAAAGATGACCTTTTGGGTCATCACATTCTCCACTTCTAGAACCAACGTTCGTCCTCGAACGGAATTAGAAAAAGTAATTGAGCTGGTAAAAAGGTATGGATATTTACTCCTCATGTCTGACTCGGACTCTCAGGTAGATGCTTCTACCGACTGACCTTTCCATTGTACCTGAACTGAAGGATAACTCTTAGACCTCAACTGTCGGACATGCCGTGCTAGAATAACCTCCTCTTCGAAAGTCAAAATCCCTGTCCAATTGGACTGAGCTGAAATCTAACACATGGGACGGATCACCATGATTTTTCTGGAGCATAGACACATGGAACACCGGATGAACCGCTGCTAAACTAGGTGGTAATGCAAGCCTGTAGTCTACTTCGCCCACCCTTTCAAGAATTTCGAAAGGTCCTATATACCTAGGGCTCAACTTGCCCTTCTTTCTGAACCTCATTACACCTTTCATAGGTGAAACCTGGAGCAATACTCTTTCTCTAACCATGAATGCAATATCACGAACTTTACGGTCGGCATGACTCTTTCGCCTAGACTGAGCTATGCGAAGTCGATCCTGAATAATTTTGACCTTATCCAAGGCATCCTGCACCAAATCGGTACCCAACAACCGAGCCTCTCCCTGTTCAAACCATCCAACTAGCGAACGACATCACCTTCCGTATAACACCTCATATGGAGCCATCTGAATGCTCGACTGGTAGCTATTATTATAAGCAAACTCTGCAAGTGGCAAGAACTGATCCCAAGAACCTCCAAAGTCTATAACACACGCGTGAAGCATATCTTCCAATATCTGAATGGTGCGCTCTGACTGTCCATCTGTCTGTGGATGAAATGTTGTGCTCAACTCAACCCGCGTTCCTAATTCACGTTGTACAGCCCTCCAGAAGTGTGAGGTAAATTGCGTACCTCGATCTGAAATAATAGACACGGGCACACCATGAAGGCGGACAATCTCACGAATTTAAATTTTAGCTAACCACTCTGAAGAATAGGTAACTGCCACTGGAATGAAATGTGCTGATTTGGTCAACCTGTCCACAATGACCCAAACTGCGTCAAATTTTCTCTGAGTCTGTGGGAGCCTAATAACAAAATCCATAGTGATACGCTCCCACTTCCACTTAGGAATTTCAAACTTCTGAAGCAAACCACCAGGTCTCTGATGCTCGTACTTGACTTGCTGACAATTTAGACACCGAGCTACATATTCAACTATATCCTTCTTCATTCTCCTCCACCAATAATGTTGTCGCAAATCTTGATACATTTTGGCGGCACCCGGATGAATAGAATATCTGGAATTGTGGGCCTCTTCTAGAATTAATTCACGAAACCCATCCACATTAGGCACACAAATACGACCCTGCATTCGCAGAACTCCATCTTTCCCCACAACAACCTGTTTGGCATCACCGTGTCGCATTGTGTCCTTAAGGACAAGTAAATGAGGATCATCATATTGTCGCTCTCTGATGCGCTCATATAAAGAAGACCGAGTGACTGTGCAAGCTAGAACCCGACTGGGTTCTGAAACATCTAACCTCACGAACTGATTAGCCAAAGTCTGAACATCTGCAGCTAACGGCCTCTCACCAAACGGAATATACGCAAGACTGCTCATACTCACAGCCTTTCTACTCAAAGCATCGACCACCATATTAGCCTTTCCGGGGTGATACAAAATGGTGATATCATAGTCTTTCAACAACTGCAACCATCTTTTCTGCCTCAAATTAAGATCTTTTTGTTTGAACAGATATTGAAGGCTATGATGATGAGTAAATACCTCACACGAGACACCGTAGAGGTAATGCCTCCAAATCTTCAGCGCATGAATAATGGCTGCCAATTCTAAGTCATGAACAAGATAATTCTTCTCAAGAACTTTCAATTGTCGCGACGCGTATGCAATCACCCTGCCATCTTGCATTAATACTGCACCAAGCCCAATATGAGATGCATCACAATATACCGTATAAGGTCCTGAACATGTGGGTAATACCAATATTGGCACCGTAGTCAGAGCAGTCTTGAGCTTCTGAAAGCTCAACTCACACTCGTCTGACTATCTGAATGTGACACCTTTTTGGGTCAGTCTGGTTAATGGGCTTGCTATAGATGAAAACCCTTCCACGAACTGACGATAATAACCTGCCAAACCCAAGAAACTCCGGATCTCTGTAACTGAAGTGGGTCTAGGCCAATTCTGAACAGCCTCAATCCTCTTAGGATCCACATTTATGCCTTCTGCCGATACAACATGCCCCAAAAAGGCAACTGGGTTTAACCACAACTCACATTTTGAAAATTTAGCATATAATTGATTATTCTTCAAAGTCTGAAGCACACTCCGAAGATGTTGCTCATGCTCTTCTCGACTGCTGGAGTAAATCTATAACGACCCGACTTGTCGTTTTAAGAATTAATGCCACGTTCAGTGACTTAAGGTCTCGAGAAGCTTCGCAATATGTACTATGACCCGCGGGTATGGTCGAGTTTGATTTACTGAAGATTCAGAATTAAATTAAAAGAACAATCCTTATTTAGAAGCTTAAATGGAAAGAGTTAACCGGAGAGTTGACTTTTGAGCAAACGACTCCAGAATAGAATTTTGATGATTTAAATAACTCCGTATGGTGATTATGGACTTAAGAGCGTGTCCGAAAAATTATTTTGAGATCTGTAGTGAAATTAGGCTTAAATGGCGAAAGATTAATTTTTGGAAAGTTTGACCGGGGGGTTGATTTTTTGACACCGGGGCCGGAATCCGATTATGAAAATTGGAATAGCTTCGTTATGTCAATTATGACTTGTGTGCAAAATTTGAAGTCATTACGGATTGATTTGATGTGTTTCGGCATAAGATATAGAAATTGAAATTTCAAAGTTCATTAGGCTTAAATTGGGGTATGATTCATGGTTTTAGAGTTATTTGAGGTGTTCGAAGGTTCGACTAAGTTCGTATGATGTTTTGGGACTTGATGGTATGTTTGGTTGAGGTCCCGGGGGGCTCTGGTGAGTTCCGGGATGGTTTCAGATCATTTTTCCTTATTTTGCAACTGCTCGAACTAATATCTGGTATTGTTCTTCGCGAACGCGAAGGGTCTCACACGTTCGCGAAGAAGGATTTTGGATGGCTGGGATTTGCTCATCGCGAACGTAATAAAGAATACGTGAACGCGAAGAAGGGAGCTGAGGAAAGCCTACGCGAACGCGAACGCGAGTAGGCAAACGCGAACGCAAAGAGGAAGGAGAGTTGGGGGCCTTCCTGGCATTAAGCCTTCGCGAACGCGACTCGTGTCTCGCGAACACGAAGGGCAGAGGTCGGAAGGCATCGCGAACGCAATGAGGATATCGCGAATGCGATGAGGATATCGCGAACGCGATGAAGGCACTTCTGGGCAGAATTAAAAGTCCCAAAATGGGGGTTTTGATTTCATAATACAAAATCAAATTGGGAGCTCGGTAGAAGGCGATTTTTGGAGAGATTCTTGCGTGGGTGTTTGGGGTAAGTGATTCTTATCCAATTTTGATTAATTTCCATGATTATATCTTTGAATCCATTATTTAATGGGTGAATTAAGTTGAAAAAATTAGAAAACCCTCTTGGTTTAAATTTAAGATTTGGAGGTCGATTTTCTATTGGAATTCGATAAAATTAGTATGGTTGAACTCGTATCGGAATGGGTGCTCGAATTTCGTAAATATTATGTCAGGTTCCGAGAGGCGGGTCCCTCGTTGACTTTTGTTGACTTTTTGGAATAAATTTTTAAGTCGACGTTTTATTATCTGGAATTGTTTCCGATGAATTTTAATGAAGTTATACAACTGATTTGAATAGATTTGAGCAGTCTGGATGTCAATTCAAGCAAGAAGGCGATCTTGAAATATAAGCATAATTTCAAAAAGGTAAGTGTCTTGCTTAACCTCGAGTGGGGGAATTACCCCTTAGGCATCGAGTCTTATGTGACATTTGTGAAATGTGAAAAGACGTGTACGCGAGGTGACGAGTACGTACTCGGGCTTATATGTGCAAAATTCATTGAATTAAAGTCTTGGGCATATTGTGTAGTAAATTGGATAATTGTGTTATTTATTAAATCATCTATTTGCCATGCCTAAATCCTTGTTGTTGAATTTGTTGTTATATGACAATTTGATATAATTGCTACTTGATTATTTATGTAATTACGTGAATTTGTGTGTTTGATAATTCTTGAAATTTAATTTCATTATGGATTTTCCATCTGCAAATAAATAATTAAATGAGTTTAAGAATATGTGTTTATATAACTATTGAGAATTTGGATTAATGAAGGCTTTGCTTTATGCTGAGTAATTTCTATCTCTGTTGATTGTTTTTGAAGTGTTATACACACTGTGTGGAGCATTCGGCTATTTGTTGTGAAACTAATTGATTTGGTTGTATCCTTGGAATTTTGGTTGTGGCCATTGGAAAAATTGTGATATGAATTGATTTTGTTATGTTGCCGTGATAATTTTCCGTGTAAATTGTTGTGTTGTGTGAGTTATTATTTTGAGGATATAAGAGTGGCATTTCACCGTTGATATTGTGTGGGTATAAGAGTGGCATTTCACTGTTGTTGTGTTTGTTGGAATATTGTCTGGGCGGAGTGATAAAGGTGACTATAGGAAAGATAAGGGTGGAAATAAGAGCGATAAGGGTGGCTATTGATATTGTCAGGGCGAAGGGATAAGGGTGGCTAATATAGGAGTGATAAGGGTGGCTATAAGAGAGATAATGGTGACTATTGTCAGGGATGATATGTGATGATGTAGAGTGGTTGCATTGGTGATTTTATATGATGTTGTGATTTTCCTTGTGTTTATTTTTATACCTTGTGCAATTTGTCTTGTTGTTGGTAAATTGATAATAGTCTGATTTATGTTGAAATTGGAAGCCTATGGCTATTACCAGGCAGATTATGAAAAGAAATGTGGGCATGAGGTGTCGTGAATAAATAATGATGATATTGACACGTGAATTGCCCATGCAGTTAAGTTATGAATCGTGGGCACGAAGTGCCGGGGGAAATATGATGGTTTTATTATTGGCACGTGAACTGTCCGTGCAGATGTGATATGAAAAATGGGCACGAGGTGCCGGGGAGATATGATGATTTAATTATGGGCACGAAGTGCCGTGAAAATATGAAAAGGGCCGAGACCCGTACTTTTATGAGTATGAAATGAGGTGTCATATGGTGACTTTTAATTGAAAGAATTATATTCAAAATATTTATTTGGAAGGATTTTTATTCAAAAAGTAGTATTTGAAATAATTATATTTGAAAGATATTTATTTGAGGAAATTATATTTGAAAGAGAGTTATTTGGAAGAATTATATGTGAAAGATATTTATTTGAAGAACTTGATTTACTTGGGTGTACTTGTATTTATTATTTGTTGAGAAATATTAATAGTGTTCTTGTTGCCATGCCGGGCATATCATTGGTTGATTTATGTTACTCTTATTGTTATTTGTTTTCTATTATTTTGTATACTATATTGCACATGTTATTAGACTAGTGAGTGTCTTGACTGTACCTCGTCTCTACTCCACTGAGGTTTGATACTTACTGGGTACCGACCGTGGTATACTCATACTACACTTCTGCATATTTTTGTGCAGAGCCAGGTATTGGAGATATCAGACTCGGACAAAATTAGAGTTGGATCGTAAGGATTCAAGGTAGAGCTGCTTGGTCGTCGCAGTCCCTTGGAGTCATTTCATTTTATTGTACTGTTAATCTTTAATCAAACAGTTTTGTATATTCGGTCCTCGTGATTGTTCTATGTATTCAGTTAGAGTTCGTGACTCAGTACTACCAGTCTTGGGAGATTGTTATATTCATATTTATTTCCGCTGTTAGTTTTGATTGCCTATTAAATAAAAAATGGCTTGAAATGTAATTGTAATCGGCTTACCTAGTCTTAGAGACTAGGTGCCATCACAACGCCTGTGGTGGGATTTTGGGTCGTGAAAAAAATCAAGATATCATCAATGAATACAACCACAAAAGAATCCAAATAGGGCTTGAACACTCGATTCATCAAATTCATAAATACTGCTGGGGTATTTGTCAACCCAAATGACATCACTAGGAATTCGTAATGCCCATACCGAGTCCGAAAAGCTGTCTTAGGGACATCAGATGCCCTAATCTTTAACTGATGGTAACCAGACCTCAAGTCGATCTTTGAAAACACCTTGGCACCTTGAAGCTGATCGAATAAGTCATCAATTCTTGACAGTGGATACTTGTTCTTGATAGTAGCCTTGTTCAACTGCCGATAATCTATACACATTCGCATTGAACCATCTTTCTTCTTTACAAATAATACTAGTGCACCCAAGGGCGAGACACTGGGTCTAATGAATCCCTGATCAAGCAAGTCTTGTAACTGCTCCTTTAATTCTTTCAACTCCGGCGTGGCCGTACAGTATGGTGGGATAGAAATGGTTGAGTGCCCGGAGCTAAATCAATACAGAAGTCAATATCTATGTCGGGTGGCATCCCCGGCAAATCTGCAGGAAATACTTCTGGAAATTCACGAACAACTGGTACTGAGTCCATAGAAGGAACATTCGCATTGGGATCATGAATATAAGCCAGATAGGCTAGACACCCTTTCTCAACCATACTCCGAGCCTTCATATAAGAAATAACCATGCTGGTAGAATGACCATGAGTTCCTTTCCACTCTAACCGAGGTAACCCTAGTATGGCTAGGGTCACCGTCTTGGCATGACAATCCAATATAGCATGATAAGGTAACAACCAATCCATACCCAAGATGACATCAAAATCTACCATATCAAGAAGTAGAAGATCTACACTAGTCTCAAGACTACCAATAGTAACCACACACGAATGATAGACATGGTCTACTACAACAGAGTCTCCCACCGGTGTAGATACACACACAAAAGCACTCAGAGAATCATGAGGCATAACCAAATATGAAGCAAAATAGGAGCACACATAGGAATAAGTAGATCATGGATCAAATAGAACTGAAGTATCTCTATCGCAAACTGGAATAATACATGTGATCACGGCATCGGATGAATCAGCCTCAAGCCTAGCTGGAAAAGCATAAAATCGGGGCTGGGCCCCACCACTTTGAACTGCGTCTCTGGGACGGCCTCTAACTGGCTGGCCTCTACCTCTAATGGCCTGACCTCCACCTCTAGTTGCCTGACCCCTACCTCTAGCTGGCTGAGCAGGCGGTGAAGTAACCGGTGCCGGTGTGATGGCACGAGAATCCTGCCGAGATCTGTTACTCGACAACCTAGGGCAATACCTCTTGATATGACCAATGCTCCCACACTCATAACACCCATCCTGATGTCGTGGTTGCTGAAGATGAAGCTGCCCCGAACGGGCCGGATAACCGCCGTAGTGCCTCTGGAGTGGTGGTGCACTGATAGGAGCTGAATGTGCACTAAATGTTGGCTGCCCAGAGTAAGGCATAATAGGACCGTGACTCTCTGAAGCAACGGGAGATGCCTGAAGTGCTGAATGAAATGGTATGGGAGGATGACCTCTACCAAAATTACCCCTGCCTCCAGACGAGGCACCACGGAAACCACCGAACTGACGAGGCCTCTTATCAGACCTCTGCCCTCTCTCCTGTGCAAGAACCATCTCGATCCTCCTCGCGACATTAGCAACCGCCTGAAAGGAAATCTCACTTCCGGCCTCCTTGGCCATCTGAAGCCTGATAGGGTGAGTAAGTCCCTCAATAAACCTCATCACTCTCCCTCCCCTCCCCCTCCCCCCTCCCCCCTCAGTAGGTAGTAAAAGGAGAGCATGATGGGCTAAATCCACAAAACAGGATTCATACGGAGTAACAGTCATACTACCTTGTTGTAGACGCTCAAATTGCCTGCGGTAATCCTCTCTCAATGTGATAGGGAGGAATTTCTCTAGAAATAGCCGTAAAAACTGCTCCCAGGTCAATGCAGGCGATCCAAATGGTCTGGTCAATATATAATCTCTCCACCACCTCTTGGCGGAACCTGTCATCTAAAATACAGCAAAATCGACCCCATTGGTCTCAACTATACCCATGTTCCGCAGCACGTCATGGCAGTGGTCAAGATAATCCTGTGGGTTCTCAGAAGGTGTTCTATTGAAGTGAACTGGAAAGAGATTAGTAAACTTATCCAGTCTCAATAAGGCCTCAGAAGACATGGCGGGCCTATCACCAGCCTGTGCCGCAATAACTGGTTGAACTACCCCAACTGGCGGGACTGCTGGAGCCTGATTCTGGGGAGCCATCTACTTCGGAGTGGGAGTAGTAGGAGTTTTTGCTCCTCCCCCATCCTGTGAGATGGCTGGTGCCACTGAAAATGTACCATTCTGGGCCACGCCCTCCATAAGACTTACCAAACGAACTAGAGCGTCCTGAAGCCCTGGAGTTATTCATATATATATTAAATATCAAAAACTCTTCCACTTCTTCCAGCTATTTGCTTAGCTTATTCTCCCACCCTACTATAAGATTGTTTAAGCTGCTGTCTATGGTTCATCTCAGCTTTTGTTTTTTAAAACTAATGCCTGCTGTCTATGTTTAATAGAAGAACAACAGTGTTGTTGTCACAACTTTTATCCCACAATATTGACGATAGTACTGTCTTGAATTATGTTCTGGGGAAATAGCGCATCTGCGTTTCCTGTAAATTGTTTACTACTTATAATCCATCCCTATTTCTATACATAACTGCCTTTTTCTCGGTGTTGTTTGTATGGTTAATGATATAGCGTGAAATGCCTGGTTGAGAGTTTAAGTTAGAAATTTGAAGTTGTTGTTTGAACTTTGAAGCTGCATAAATTCAAGCTCTGTTAGGCGTTAGCTGCAGGCCAAACATTTCTGTGTATTCTGTTCACTTATGGATTAATCATTTTGAAATATGTATCCTGGACTCACTTTGAATATAGACTGGAATTTCCTATTCTGAATTTGTATGTTAGGCGTTAACAGACATATGTATGTCTGGACTCATGTAATGTAGTCTGCTTTGGGATTTAATGGTAGGCGTTAACATACATGTATGTCTGGACTCATATGTAGTCTGCTTTGGGATGTAATCTAGCCTATAATGTGTTCTACTTTTTTTACTCTACAACACATGACACACTACATCATTCTTATGTAGGCGTTAGCAGACATGTTTGTCGGGACTCAATGTGTAATTTCCTATTATGAATTTGTATGCTAGGCGGTCAACAAACAATTAATGCACGCAATATAGATTGAATTAGGCCGATAAACCGTCCAATAACCGCCCGATAAGAGCTAAACCGATACCAATCCGCCCGATATCTTATCGGGTGGCTAGCGGATTAATACATTTAAAAGCCGATAACCGTTAAGCCAAACCGTTAAGAGTAATTAACCGCCCAATCCGCCCGATAAGCAGCCCTAGCCTGGAGTAGCTATGAATCCTTTCGGGACCTAAACTGGTCCAACTGGTACAGTCTGAACTGGAACCTCCTCCTGAAGATCCACCTGAGGTTCTACAACAGGTGCGGCTGCTCGAGCTCTAGACTAAGCTCTACCTCTGCCTCGGCCTCTAGAACGACCTCGGCCTCGACCTCTACCCCTGGCCATAGTTGCTACCGGGGGCTCTGGTCCCTGTCCATCGATAGATGTATTACGTGTTCTCGCCATCTGCGAGAGAATAAGAATAGAATGGTTCAATTATCGATGATAGAAAAATCGCACGACAGGATAAGAAAGAAGTGATATTGTTCCTAAACTTCATAGCCTCTGAAAGATAAGTACAGACGTCTCCGTACCAATCCTTCAGACACTACTTAGTTTGCTCGTGACTCGTGAGACCTATGTAACCTAGTGCTTTGATACCAACTGTCACGACCCGAAATTCCCACCTTCGGGACCGTGATGGCGCCTAACATATCACTTGCTAGGCATTGCAACGTTAGAATATAATTAGCCATTTTAACAAAATTTTAAATTAATTAATAACAAAAAAACAAATGCGGAAATAAAGTCTGAAATAAAGTGAATAATCCATAATAATTGTGATATCTAAATACCATCCCAAAACTGGAGTCCCAAGTGCACGAGCTTCTAGAATAATACAAATAAAGGTATGAATAAAATTCAAGTTGTTTGAAAAAGAATACAGAGTTGAGATAATATAGAAGGGGACTTCAGAACTGCGAACGCTGTGCAGTTATACCTCAAATCTCCACTGGTAGTTGTATCCGGGAAAATCTACAGTACGCCACTGGGACCAACTCTGAAATCTGCACAAGAAGTGCAGAGTGTAGTATCAGTACAACCGACCCCATGTACTGGTAAGTGCCGAGCTTAACCTCGACGAAGTAGTGGCGAGGCTAAGGCGGGTTGCTTACATTAACCTGTATACAATATTAATAATAATAACGGGAATAGTAGTAAAACCAGTAAATAATATCAATACTTGAAGTCAATTCAGCAGTCACAATCCCTCAACTTGTTTCCATTGCGGCGTGCAACCTGTTCTCCCAATATAAACTTTAAATAAATCTGTTACGGCGTACACCCCCATCCCCCATATAAACTTTAAAGAAATTTGTTGTGGCGTGCAACCCGATACCCCATATATATTTTTACAACTCTTAAATGTAATAGAAATACTCCAATAAATACCACGTTCAATGAGAAACTATTAAACATCAAGGCATACAATAATTATAATTTAATTATGAAACAAACAATGACAAGTAGCAATTAATTGTGGAAATCATGGAGAAAATAGGCAGTTTAATATTTAATATGCTAAATTTCAAGTAGCAATTAAGACACATAAATCAAATAAGCATGTAACAATTATTGCAGGAATTCAACAATTAATATTTGACAAAGAATATGAGTGAAACAATTATTATAACGATTAATTCGTGTCTTAAAATAATTTAAGATGTTTAAATAATTAAGCAAACAATTAATTTGACAAAGTATAGGCACCCGTCACCTTGCCTATACATCGTTACACATGAAATTCACATAGCAAATAATTCAAGGGCTTTATTCCCTCAAGTCAAGGTTAACCACGACACTTACCTCGCTTCGCAACCAAATTCAAGTTTCCAATACACCCTTGCCTCGCGAATTAGTGTCCGAAATCCTCAAATCTAGTCATAAATAATGTAATATATTCAATACAAATCGTAGAAATTAATTCTATATGAATTTACTAATTTTTCGGATTAAAATCCGAAAATTATCTCAAAATTCATTAGTAGGACCCACGTCTCGAATCTCGAAAAAACTTACGAAATCTGAATACCCAGTCCGATACGAGTTCAACCATACAAAAATTATCAAATTCCGACATCGGATTGGCTTTCGAATCTTCATTTTACATTTTTGGAAGATTTGATAGAAATCTGATTTTCTTTCATAAATTCACGGATTCAAAATGTAAATCAATATGGAATCATGAAATATAATCAATATAGGATAAGGAATACTTACCCCAATGTTTTTCCGTGAAAATCGTCCGAAAATCGTCTTACCCGAGCTCAAAATCGAAAATGGTAGAAAATTGGACGAAATCCCATTTCTAGAACTTAAGTTCTATTGCCTAGATTTTTACTCATCGCGATCGCGGGAATTCGTTCGCGATCGCGTAGAACAATTTCTGCCTAGGTCCATTTTACTCTTCGCGATCGCGAATAACTCTTTGCGATCGCGAAGCATATTTTGGCTGCCCGGATTATTAACTTTAGGCGATCGCATAAATGGTCATGCGATCGCGGATAACATTTTCTCAACCTTACGCTATCGCGTACTGACTTGTGCGATCGCGTAGCAAAAATGACATGCCCAGCTTCTGCCTTCATTCCTTCTACGCGAACGCGGCTTGGCCCTCGCGTTCATAGTGCACTGGGAGCTAACCTCCTGCGATCGCGTGCCTATCTTCGCGAACGCGAAGGGTAAAACTCACGGCTCATAATTTCCTCTTCACGATCGCGGGAATGGCTTCGCGATCGCAAAAGACAATGCACCAAATGACAGTTGAAGCTAAAAACTAGATTTTTTTCAAAGTTCAAATGGTCCGTAGGCTATCCGAAACTCACCCGAGCCCTCGGGGCTCCAAACCAAACATGTACACAAGTCCAAAAATCTCATACGAATGCGTGCGCGCGATCAAAACACCAATTTAACACCTAGAATTACAAATCGGACACCAAATCAAATAATTTTTTTAAGAAAACTTTAAAACTTCTATTTTCACAACTGATCGTCCGAATCATGTCAAATCAACTCCGTTTCTCACCAAATTTGACAGACAAGTCATAAATGACATAACGGACTTATAAAAATTTTCTGAACTCGAATCCAACCCCGATATCAATAAAAGTCAATTTTGTGGTCAAACTTTGAAATTTTTAAGCTTTTAGGCTTCTAGTTTTCGCCAACTGGCGATAATTCAAGCTAGGGACTTCTAAATTAAATTCCGAGAATACGTCCAAGTCCCAAATCACAATACGGACATACCGAAACTGTCAAAATACTGATCCGAGTCTGTTTGCTCAAAATGTTGACCAAAGTCAACTCAATTGAGTTTTAAGGCTCTATTTCACATTTTAATCAAATTTTCATATAAAAACTTTCCGGAAAATTTTACGGACTGTGCACACAAGTCGAGAAATGATGAATAATATTTTTTGAGGTCTTAGAACACAAAATCAATTATTAAATTTAAAGATAATCTTTTGGGTCATCACAGAAGGATTCTACACAATTCCAATTTCACCTTTTTAAAATTTTAGGGTGATTTGCACAAATAGGACACTTTGGTGCCACTCTTGATTTTTGAGCCCTTGGGCAGAACTTTAAGTTTAACAAGTATTGCACCTTACTTGGCCAATGAGCAACACTTCTGACTTAAAGATTTGCCCATGGGGCAAGCGAGGTTACAAAATAACCTTCTATTTTCAAGGTCATTGGTTGTAATTTCGTGAAATTTTTATTCATCCTTGTTTCCTTATAAACTTTCATAAAGGTTATTTTTTAATCTTCCTTCTCTCTTTCTTACTTTACTTTTTTCCCTTCTTTTTGTTTGGGTGGGGAGTGGGGTGGGGTGGGGAGAATAGTATAAAAGCATTATAGGGAAATAGTTTGTGTTTCCCGTGCTCTTACAAGTTACAACATCATATCCCTATTGCCACTTTAGCTCCAAATTAAACAGCTTCCTCAGAAACCTCCTTAATTTTACATCTCTGTAAAAAAACATGGACATCCACGGATTTACTGCCAATTCACTTGGAGAATCTACACCTTATTCATCTGATATTGGAACTAAAAGAACTTGCATACTTCTAGTCCTTGATGATATTACTTGTCATAATATTGTTTCTGATATGCTTCACAACCAAACTTATGAAGGTATCTAAAGTTTTGGAACCTTCTTTTCTTAGTTCAAAGAAGAGTTATTAACTTGAACTTTTGTTCTTTTGTTTATCAGTTTTGCATGTAGGAAAAACAATGGATACTTTAAATGCCATTTGGGAGAGAAAGAACATCTTCAATCTTGTCCTCACAAACATACACAGGCTAAACACAAATGGGGTTGACATTCTCCAAATTATCAAGAACAAACTCAATCTTCCAACCATCTGTAAGTATTTTATAGTTTATCTTTTATACCAAAGAATTTGTTGTCGTCTAGTTTTCCTCATCAGATTTTACTTATACATCCCGCAGTAATGTCACCAGATGATACAAGATATGAAAATCAAGTCCAAGATTGTAGTGTTGCAGCATATGTTGTGAATGTTTCAGACACAAATGAGATGAACAAGCTTTGGCAAATGGCATTAGAGAAAGAGAAAGCTAGAAAAGCAGCAGTCAATCAAGAAGAAAATTATGACAATGCTACAAGATTGCCTCAGAATGTAACTGAGACGAGTACAGAAAACACATCATATGCTGATAATGATGCAGCAATAAGGGCTCATGATGTGAAGGGTAAGCGAAAAGCTTACAGCGACAGAAGTGAAGAAAATGGAGAGAATAGAGACATCGAAAAGAAACGAAGGGTGGTTTGGACTCCAAAGATGCATCAAAATTTCTTGCAAGCTATCCAGCAATTAGGGCATGAAAGTAATACATTTGCTCTCCCTCTTTTCCCTGAAAGTTAATTTCTTTTTGTTCTAAATATGTAGTTGACACTTGACACTATGGATAATACTTGATGATGATTCTTTTTCTTAATTTATATGCAGAGGCAGTTCCTAAGAAAATAGTTGAAATTATGAATGAGACTGGATTGACTAGAGAACATGTTGCCAGTCATTTGCAGGTGTGTTTTCATTTATATTATATCTTCTGCAGGATTTTCAATCCCTTTACCATCACTTTATCAAATTTTCATCAGATATGCTTTTCTGTTAACTTCTTTTCCTTTTTCTCCAGTTTTTCCTCCTAGGCTTGCCATCCCCTACTTAGGCTGATATGAGGGGGCGGAAAGCAAATTTACTTCTTCTTTGTGGAGATTACATTTTTTTTTCCTTTTTAGGAATTGTCCAAAATAAGGAAATGTGAACCATTAAAGTGCTATTACTACAAGAATCTCAGGGATTAATACACGAATCTCCATTTTTAGAAAGCACATGATCATAGCATTTAATATCTAGCAAAATCTTTGCATTAAGAGCTAGAACCTGGCGCTTGTCTGTCACACAAATGTTGAATGTTTTCATTCTCAAAATCATGATATATTAAATTATTGTGATATTTCATGGTTAAATTTTAATTGCTATTAAACAAAAAAGTGTACATATTTGCAGAAATACCGCATGTGCCTTAAAAGAGCTCAAGAAAGTTCAGCTACTTCTATCTATGACCAAATCCTAACAAATGATGCTAAAGAGAAATGCTTTCAAGTTCAACCATACCTATCTTCTCTAAATTTTAACGCAACACAAGGATATTCTTGTTCTGCACAACAGCCATTTCAGACACACTTTCAGCAGGGAACTGGTGGCATGAACTCGAGACAACCACAGATGGTATCATTCCCCAATATGGTCAGTTTCCAGCAGCAGAACGATTTCTTGGATTTTGCCAACTCGCGACAACCAGAATATCATAGTGGCCAAATTGGACAGCAGTCAACATTTTTGCCAAGAGTAGCTCATAATAGTAACTTCAGAGTATTTAGTGACAAGAGAAAGAACATGCTGTTCAGCATACAAAGTGGCAAGGCAAACCAGCCCACAAACTCAAATTCTAGATTGGATTTTATTGGTTTTAGATTGAGCAACGATGGGAAATCTGTCAACTTTGGTCAAAAAGGTTCATCTTCTGCTGTAATATCCAATAATACCGCGTATTCTGGTCTATGTTCCTCAATGTCAGAGGACTACATTCACAAGCAGCAACCTTCACCACCGTTCTTGGAAATTCCTGACGAAAATACCTTAATTCAATGCTCTTCAGCTCCACCTGAAAATTTTACAATATTCAATCATCCTTCTAACAGCATTTCAGAACAACAGCGTCTTTTACTATTTGATAATGCAGCGAACACAATATCATGTCAAAGCCAAGAAATGCACGTCAGCTTCATACCCCAAGAACAGCTTTCAGCACAGCAATCATCAGGGGATCTCGAGGACTATTCTGCAATACTTTTTGGTGATGAAGTATCTGTGCCACCACTAGAGAATTCTGTGAATTATGATTCTAGACAGCAAGAATATTCTGTACCAGAATTACCACAAGAATTCAATAGTTTAGGTAATGAAATAGACATTAAGTCTCTGCTGGAAACAACAGAGAACAGAAGTTCACAACTATTTTGGGAGGAGGGATTCTGAGAATGAACTTCATTAACCTTGCTCACTCAAGTTTTATTAATTATAAGTTCTATAGGTAGTTTAGAGATATACCTTTTATCTCATCATGTTTATAAAACTGTATTTTCATTTAAGAAGGCCATGATCCTCAAGTTGCTAACTAGATGCTGTACCACTGTGTGTGTTCATGTGCTGTGATTTTTCTTTTTAATTTCTTGTTAAGCTTACACATGTTTTCATATTTTTAGAGATTTCATATGTTAGTTTTTCCTAAGTACAGTAAAACTAATCTATATTTATCTATCTATCTATATTATTATAAAAGCACGAATATTTCATGCTAAATATTGAACGATTAAAATATTTCCGTAACATTGATCGACTTTATTGCCCTTAAATATTTATATAATTTAAGAATATTATTGTAAATTATTCAGTGATAGAATTTTTTTCCGATTAAAATTACACATATGGCTGACCCTACAAAATTGATATCAGGTATAATTCGTAGACTGCTAATCACCGCCACATCAAACTAACCCTTGTCTTACACGGCTGAACAAGACCAAGGAATCTTTCTTATTAATTCACTTGGTGATAGAAATTGTGTAGTTTGAAAACGGTAAGGAAATACTAAGTTATAATTTAATTAGAATATGTCCTACATCTATGCAACTTCTGATTAAAGAGAACATGGACCCTAAGAAATCTGACGAAATCAACATATATTATTCCATCAAATTATACAGCACGAAAGTTAATAATTTTTTCAACCTTCTTATATTTACAGATTTATATAGATATAGAGGCGGTTGCATCATCGCTGATAATCAAGCATTGTTTCGACTACCTTTGATCTATTAATTATTAGTTTTTTGGTGTTGGCCTTTTCTATAATGCAGATAGATCCATGGGCGTTCTTGCAACCACGTCAAGCGGCACACATTCTTGGAATGTTGGAGTACAAAATTAAAAATATTTTTATTTCTTTTGGAGAAATTGAGGTATATTAAGGAATTGATGTTTTATGTTATTTTACAGTTTTTATCTTTAATAGGAAAAAATAAGATATGGAAGGGAGTGCTTGTCTCTTTCGAGATCAACTTAGAAAAATAGAATTGATTTGCAATTTTTGATTTCCTTCTTGCTTTAATTTTTATGTTGATTGTGTTTAGTTTCTTATGTATTAGATACCACCTGAAGGTGGTTTTCTTTGTTTTATTCTGTTGGTTTTGTCTATTTAATCTTTTGTTTAGTTCTTTTCTAAATGGTTATTAATGTTATGTTGTCTTTGTGTAGGTCAGCACTTTGGTTATAAGATTTTGCAAGATTGGGATTGACTCCGGGTATGAATATTACAAAAAAATAGCTATATTATTTTAATCACACATTTTATTTTTCATATAAAATATTTTTTCATGGAATAAAATAGATGTACTTAAACTTTCCATTGCTCAAAAACCAGTGCCGCACTTAACAAGGCTAAAAGGATATTCTATGATTATCTACCTATTCAAATATTAGGTTTTTGCCCGAACCATGAATTCCTTCAGCAATTCGGATTTCTCTTTTGTAGTGTAAATTTGCTTGAGTTCATGTTTCTATATCTTTTTAGATAACACGACTGAAATTATTAGATTTTATCACATAAAGCTTACTTTTCTTTTAACATAGAAAGCTTTACTTCATACTTATTAGAAGAGAAGTGATTAGAGATTTGAGTTAATCATTCAATCCAACTAAAATAAAGATTGCAGGATACAACAACGAGTACAAAATTTGAATCATGCACATGTATGGGTCGATCCTTATACATGGTATCTCATACTGTCTTAATGATAAAATTTCATTAACCGCCGTACATATGTAGTTGAATGTTTAACATTTTTGGTAAGATATTTCGTGCATCGCACGAATATAGAGACTAATATTATTATAAAAGTATGAATATAATGTCGGTTTATAAAAATAACCTTATAATATTAGAATAATAACTCATAATAAAAGGACATAAACGGAGTTCTAGACATTAGCCTTGTAATCCTATTAGTTTTAGTACATACTACACGTTAGGAATCCTACATGATTACCTTTAGGAATCTTATTAGTATAATTACTTTCGGGCATAGACATATAATACTACATGTTAGCATGTAAACCTAATTCCTTTAGGAACATGTTAGATTTCCTTTTAGTATAATTACTTTCGGAATAGACACATATTTTTAGTCATGTAATCCTATAACTTTTAATATATACTTCTTAAAAACTCCTATTACTAATTTAATTTAAAAACGTATTATAATGTCCTATTACTAATTTAATTTGAGAATGTATTATATTGTCCAAATCCATTTAGCTACCTCTCACTCCTATATTATTATTATTATTATTATTATTATTATTATTATTATTATTATTATTATTATTATAAAAGTACGAATATAATATTGATAGACCAAAATAGCCCTAAAATAGTAAACAGAAGAACTCATATGGAAATGACATAACTGTAATAACCTATTTTTGGACTACAATACCTTCTATGTTTATTTTTTTAATATTTAATATTTTAACATTAATAAAATTTTGTCTATTAAATTCTCATTAAAAATATGTAGGAAGGTATAATAAAATCAATTTCATAAGAATCCTCCGTATTGACAATACATTACCACTCAAATAATAAAAATAATTGTCAATTTTTCGTGTAATATTGAAAAATATACTCACTTATTAAATAATAACTAAAAAAATATTTAAGAATATAAATATGTGAGAAAGAGAAAGAAAATACCACTAATGATTCTACAAACATAAAGACCTAAAAGTGAAATGTCAGATCGATCTTTTTACTTTTTGAAAATAAAAATTATGGTGGATAAAATTATAATTAAGATTAAATATTCAAAACAAAAGATGAACTAATATTAAGATCTGAATTAACATAAAATAATTTTTTTTTATGTTAATACCAAATAATTAAATATTTCAATTAATTATTTAGCAAGAAAATCCAATTCAATTATTTTTTTATCATCATATGAGTAAAATTATTTTTCAAGATAAAAAAAATCTTAAGGTACATAAATTTATTCCATAAATAGAGCGTTGGAGATTTAAAAAATTAGAACACAAAGTAAAAAATGTTAGTATACTATTAAGAATCAAAATGCCATACAAGTGTATGAGGAAGCACAATCAAAATTAAATCCTGAACAAGAACAAGTTTTCAAGACTATATTATAAAGAGTCAATTTTGGTAGTGGGATCATTCTTTGTAGATGTCTCCGGCGGAATCGGAAAAATATTTTTATGTCATGCATTACTTGCAAATGTCAAATCAAGAGGCATGATGTTGTTAGCAATAGTAACAAGTGGTGTACCAACAATAATTTTATTACGAGGCCACACACTTTAGATTTGATATAAAGTAAAAAAAAGTTAGCATACTATTAAGAATCAAAATACCATACAAGTGTATGGGGAAGCACAATCAAAGCTAAATCCTGAACAAGAACAAACTTTCAAGACTATATTATAAAGAGTCGATACTGGTATAATGGGATTATCCTTTGTAGATGCCTCCGGCGGAATCGAAAAAATATTTTTATGTCATACATTACTTGCAGATGTCAAATCAAGAGACATGATGTTGTTAGCAATAATAACAAGTGGTATACCAACAACAATTTTATTATGAGGCCACACACTTTAGATTTGATATACCTCTTCAAACAACTAAAATAACCATCACAAATATATCAAATCAGAGCAATGGTGCTAAATTTATAAGGAAAGCAAAATCGATAATATGTGATGAAACGTTTATGGCTAAATGTCAAATGATCAAAATAATTGCTCAGAGTTCTAGAGATATATTGGATATCAATGAACCGTTTGGTGAAAAATTAATGGTTTAGGAGGTGATTTCTGTCAAGTACTACCAGCAGTTCCAAAATCGGCGAAAGCAGAGACCGTAAAAGCTAGCTTGCCAAAATTATACTTATGACCTCAGATGAAAAAGATTCAACTGATAAAAAATATAAAACAAGAGCAGATCCGGTACTCAGTGACTTCTTTCTTCGTGACAGAAACGAAGAAGAGCATCCAATCAAAGATGATTTGGTTATTCTAGAACACTTGGTTATCAACCCCAATGTAATAGTAATGCATTTAACAAGGGAAATATTTTCATCATTAGATTAAAACGCAATTTGCATGATAGAAATTAAAAGCTATCTTAACTAGCAGATAAATATGTTAATCAACTAAATAAAAGGTTGATAGCAAATTTTATGGTAAAAAATAAAATATTTTTTAGTTTTTGACTCAGTAGAAAATGATACCAATAATTACTACAAACAGAATACTTAAATACTTTTGCCACGACCCGAAATCTCACATGTCGTGATGACACCTATCTCAATACTAGGCAAGTCGACAATCTCAATATACTACCAAATCTTTTAAGTTTGAAAACATTATATCTAAATTCAGCGGAAGAAAACTCACAAATACATATATAAACACTCCCAAAACCTTATGTCACTGAGTACATGAGCATCTAATATGAATACAAGTTTGGAAAAATACGGTCCATAACAGTGAGACCAAATACAGTAAATAAGGAGATAGGGAAGGAGAGGCAAGGTCTGCGAAACACGGCAGCTACCTCAGAATCTCCGAAAAATCAACTGTGTGAAAGAATCAACACTCGCTATGTCGGGAACAACTGGATCTGCACACGAAGTACAGGGTATAGTATGAGTACAACCAACTCAGCAAGTAACAATAATAATCAGGGAACTGAAGATAGTGACGAGCTACACAGTTACAGTTCATTTTCAGTAATTCCACTAGAGAGTAGACATGCTTTCAATTCCAGCAGTTTAAGTCAAATCAGTTTTATACAGTTCAAGTTTATGTAATCCGGATATAAAATCTTTCAGAGAATTTCACAACAATGATAGATAGAAACTAAGTGCAACAACAAATGAAAAGCAAGTACAGCCTCTCAGGGCAGCAGTTACTCAACTCGTCACAACAGCTCAACCACTCGGCTCTCCCCCCTCAGCACTCACACTCAATAGGTACCCGCGCTCACTAGGGGTGTACAGACTCCGGAAGGGCTCCTACAGCCCAAGCGCTATAATCTGCACGGACAACTCACGTGTTAGTATAAATATCCGGATCTGCACGGACAACTCACATGCTGCACGGATAACTCACGTGCTATAGTATAATATAAGGATCCGCACGGACAATTCACGTGTTGCATGGACAACTCACGTTCTATAGTATAATATCTCACAATCAGGCCCTCGGCCTCACTCAGTCATAAATCTCTCCAGTCTCTCGGGCTCTCAATAGTCATGATACTCGGCCCAAATAGCAATTATACGATACATCAATAATGAACAATAGAGACTGAGATAAAATAAACAAGTAAACTATGACTGAGTAGAAAACAATAATTTAGCACATAGTTCAACATGTACAAGACCTCTATGGTCTTTACAACACCGTCACATAGCCTAAGCATGCTTCATTGTCAAATTTTTATAGCACAGAAAGGGCACATAGCTAACGACAAGCTTATTCAACTTTCCAGTTTCACGGAATGGACCAAGTCCCAATTCCCACGGTGCACGCTCACATGCCTGTCACCTAGCATGTGCGTCACCTCCAAAATACTCACATAATACAATAAGCTGGGATTTCATACCCTTAGGACCAGATTTAAAACGGTTACTTACCTCAAACCGTGTAATTCTTTATTCCGCTATGACCTTGCCATGAGAATTGGTCTCCGAAAGCCTCGTATCTAGCTATAATTAATTCGATTCAGTCAATACCAATCATTGTAATTAATTCCATAAGGAAATACTAATTTTTCAATAAAAATCCGAAATTAACTCAAAAATCGTCTGTGAGGCTCACATCTCGGAAACCGATAAAATTTATAAAATATGAATGCCCATCCAACCACGAGTCCAACCATACAAATTTCACTAAATTCCGACATCAACTCGACCCTCAAATCTTCAATTAAAGTTTTAGAAGATTTCTACCATTTTCAACCCAATTCTTACCCATTTGAACTCAACAATCTTTCCATAAACCTTATTGATACGTATAAATAATACTCTTATACCTAAGAATCATACTCTTAATCACCCATCTTTACCCAAACTCGAAATTGAATACTAGGGGTTAGAACCTTACCTCTTGGGTGAAGATCTTATGATATTTCCTTGTTGTATTTCAAAGCTTGAACAAGATCTTGATGAACAAAGCACTTGAGCTTCTTCCTCTCTCTAGAACACTCTCCCTTGTCTCTAAAAATATCAGATTTTTGCTCCAAAATGAGTTTCAAGGGCTATAAATCGAAGTTAGATCGGGTCAAAAATTAGAAAGAATTGAAGCCCCGACGCAGATTTGCGATCGCATAACACGTATGCGGTCCGCATAATTTGGCCTCCAAAACTGGGCGTGACTGACCCGGTTTGCGGTCATTATGCGGCCCGCATACCTGTTATGCGATCGCATAATGCACTGCAGAATGGGTATGCGGTCGCATAATACACCGCAGATTTTTCTCAAATCTTACCTCACAACTGTTTCACTCTACGACCATTATGCGGTCCGCAGAGTGATTCTGTGGTCGCATAATGGACCGCAGAAACGTATTTTTCTACCACAAATTTTTCTTTACTCCAGTGCATTGTTCAACCCAAAAGGTCTGAGTCGCGGCTCGCTAATTGATCTACCTCGGCACCACAATACCTCA
Organism: Nicotiana tabacum; assembly: GCF_000715075.1. NCBI lineage: Eukaryota > Viridiplantae > Streptophyta > Magnoliopsida > Solanales > Solanaceae > Nicotiana > Nicotiana tabacum. The sequence continues at coordinate 99,956,755 of NC_134098.1, read as the reverse complement.
ATTTTCTTAGCAAAAAAAATCTCCGAGGTCGTTACACATAAGTTAACATCTAGTCAACTTTTCAACTTAAATTCTAAACCTTAGAACTAAGTGTTCCAAATCATTCCAAAATCTCACCAGACCCGAACCAATTACCCCAGCAAGTCAAGTAACAACCGTAAATGAATTTGAGCAGTAAATGGGGAAACGGGATTTCAATTCTCAAAACGACCGACCGGGTCGTTACAACTTTAACACCAAATGGCCTTCTACCATACATGTTTGTTGTCAAGTTTATTATTTCTTACGTATGTTAGTCTCACTGTATATATAACAGAATAAGTTAAATTGATCTTCCATTGTATATAGGTTGATTTTGAAGAAAAATACGCATGTCGTGCTACTGAAAAACTTAGATACGCCAACTAGCTTATGTAATAGCACACATATGGTATATAGAAATTTTGACAATAACGCCATACATGCAAACATTATGATGCTGGTCTTATGTCTCTAAGTATATTTTTATCCATGAATTCAACTTTCGTCTTCCGAAAATAAAGAATATCCTTTTAAATTTGTGCGAAAATAATTTTCAGTATGTTTATATTTTGCAATTATAATAAATAAATAAAACACAAGTACAAACATCTTAAGTATTAGATTATATTTACCGCAATAAGTTTTCTTGAAGAAACAACTATATGTTGCACTTTCAAGAGGGATATCAATATCGACAACAAGAGTTGTGATTATGGTAGAGCAACTAAAACATTAGAAGGAAACATACACAAAAAAAACCATTGTCTACAAAGAAGTATTCGATAAGTTACCATCATATTAAATACTTTTAAACTATAATACGTAATTATCTAACTAACATGACTGAATTGATCATTTATGTAAGTTCTGATGATATCCTTTTTTTTTTGAATTCACGTATTATGCTAATGTAATAATATTTGTCGGTATTTAGATGATTATTGTATTATTATACATAAAATTTTTTTCATTAATTATATTTTATTATTCTTTCATATAAATAAATATTTAAACCATCACGTGCCATTACTAGTAATATTTGTAATGGATTACAAAACTAAATCTCCAGATTGATAAAACCAATTTTTTACAACGTTAAATTAGAAAGTCTATTTTGCCCTTAAAAAGTTAAACAAGACGATCCATAGTTCATCTTTAAAAGGGTAACATTGTCTTCTTAGGAACATTCCAATGGATAAACCCATGAAATTAACAGATCAATAACCGCAAAAAACTACCAATGCCTTGTTTGCTACATTCCCTGCTGCCTCTCTCTTCAACGCCAAAACCTCTACTCTTGGCAAATTCGCCGGCGTACGATGGACCCGTTGGTTCCAATAGCCCAAGACCCAAATCCCATCATACAATAACTGCAATATCTAAAACCAAAAGCGAAACAAGAATCAATAACAAGGCTGAGGATGACTATCATGCCACCCTTAAAGCTCTCAACTCTAAAGGTCGTTTCCCAAGAAAGTCACTTGGGCAGGTATTTACAACTTTCTAAAGCTAATTCCCTTCTATTTCAGTGTTTTAATATCTGGGTTTTGTTTATTCGGGCATTTCATCGAACAGAGAGATGGGTATGATTGAGTTAGCTAGTGTTTGATGTTTTCTATTCCGTTTTTCATAGTAAAGTGAACAGAGAAACGGGTATGATTGAGTGAATTTGTTGTTTAATTGTTTTTTTAATTCTATTATGGACTGTAGCATTACATGCTGAATTCGTCAGTGAATGAGGAACTAGTTGCTGCTGCTGATGTACAAGAAGGAGATTTGGTGGTTGAAATTGGGCCTGGTACTGGTTCACTGACCAATGTTCTTGTAGACGCTGGTGCCACTGTCCTTGCTATTGAAAAGGTTGGTTTTGTTTCACTGTCAATACACTTCTACTTGTTTGATCTTTTTCCTTCTGTTGTTTTTTCTGCCCAGGCTTAGAGTAAATATTAGGAGTCTCTTATGTAACTGTAAAGGTAAGTTTGATATTTAAAGACAAATTAACTATTTTTGGAATGACATTGTTTTAAATAGAGTGGGATGGCTACAGCCAACTAGCTTGGGATTAAAACGTAATGAGTATGCCAGCGTGTGTCTGTATGTTGAATAACCATATCATATTGAAAATTGTTGTAAGACTTAACAAACTTTGAGGATAAATATCTTTACATGAACAGTTATGAGAAAAAAAAGTTTTTATTTTTATTTTTTATCTTTTGTTCCTTTTTCTGTTTTTCCTTCTTGTTCCTTTTTATTGTTGACACAATCGTTTTATTTTTCTATGACTCCAGGATCCCTACATGGCAGCCCTTGTAATGGAGAGATTTTCCAGTCTAGACCACGTAAAGGTAACAATTTTAGTTAAAATCTCTCCACTTTGAAATACAGGATTAAAAAGGGCAGCCCGATGCACTAAGCTCCCGCTATGCGCGGGATCCGGAGAAGGGCCGGACCGCAAGGGTCTATTGTACTCAACCTTACCTTACATTTCTGCAAGAGGCTTCTACGGTTCGAACCCGTGACCTCCTGGTGACATGGCAACAGACCAGTTACGCCAAGGCTCCCCTTTAGGATTAAAAGTTAATATTTGAGAATTACTCAATAAAGAGTGTTCTTTGACTCTAAAAGGAGATAAATGTACTTGGTTTTATGCTATGCTTCAGGTGGCTTCTATTGCAAAGAAATATTGAAATCTGATAATGTAACCACTGCACCTATAGGTTTTACAAGAGGATTTCACAAAATGTCATATACGCTCCCATTTGTCCACAATTTCGCATAGTGGAAGAGATTCTTCAGGTGTGAAACCACAATATGCAAAGGTAAGCACCTGCCTTCTTTTCTCAAATTCTTCGTTTTAATATAGTTATAAGAAATCTCAGTATCTGTTGGTACTATTCTTGACAATGATGCATATTTATTGTGTATGTTTGTCAATCAAATGTTCTCATATCATTTTTGGATGTAATGTCCCGCGTTGCTTGTTTGCAGTTTGGAGTTTAGATCATCATCAGTCCGTTCATAGTAACTTCAATATGTTCCTCTTGTGTGAAACTAAAAATGCCCCTACAACGAATTGAAGTTAGTGATGACCACAGCAACATATATTGAGCATAGTTTATCTCCTTTTTGAACTTAAAGCCTTCTTGCATGTCTTTTGCTATTCCGGTGTCTAGTGACTGTATACTGCCACTGTTGCTTTTGCTCAGTTTTGTATTTAGGCCCTCCATTTAAATAGTCCTTTTGAAATGGTAGTTAAAAAATCCTGCTAGCACCGTATGAGCAATCAGTATCCCCTCAAAGCTTCTGCGCTGTGGAGTCTGGAATGAAAGATAGGCCCTAAACCATCTGAGTTTTAAGGCAAAAAATAATAATACCCCTCCTTTGGGTGCATAGAGGCAGTTTTAGATGTCTATGGGCTTAGAAGGGCCATTTTTATAACTTGCTGCCCAATTGATGGGGGACTGAAAATGAGAAAAATAAAATTTAGGGATAAAGAGAGAAGACATCCTTCAAGGGACCATTTTGGCAATAGATCATCTTCTAGAATTACTAGTGAAGATTATCTTGTCATCTCAGAAGGGATGTATTGTTCTGGATGTAAAACATTTACATCGTAAAAGGAATATTACTTGACGTGGAAGCCTCTTTGTATTTTGCTTTCCTTGAGCCGAGGTTCTATCGGAAACAATCTCTCTACGTTCAGGTATGGTAGGTCTGCATACACACTATCCTCCCCAGACCCACTTGTGGGATTACACCGGGTATGTTGTTGCGGCTACCCCCCTTCTTTTGCCTGCTAAAATCAATTCTTAAAAGTGCACCTTGGGTTTCCTTCATTTTCTTTGAAAGACCCGCAAAAAAATCTTCATTTCTTGTTTGACACTTTTTGTGCCTTCAAAATATGTGTTCCAAGTGCGAATTACCATATCTTCAATATCATGCTAACAGGATATTGACATCCCTTTCCTTTTTACAGGTAGTCTCCAATTTACCTTTTAACATAAGTACAGAAGTAATTAAGCAACTTCTTCCCATGGGTGATATTTTCTCAGAAATAGTTCTGTTACTCCAGGTTTGTATTTTCAGCTTAAATGCACCTCCATATCATTTAATCACTAATGCCAACAATAGATAGCAGGAAAGATATGTTGATATTAATGGTATCCCTTAGTTCTTCTTCTTTTATGATTTGTTTTCTTTCAACTGAGCAACTTAATATGCATCAGAGACTGTTGGTTGTTCTGAGTGTTGTCATACTTTTTTAGGATCTGTACATCTTTGGTCTTGTTTAGAATTTACTGGTTAGATATAGAAAACTATGGGCTGAAGCAAGAAGACTAAGGTCTCATTTGTTATTATTAAAATTAAGACGTCTGAATCTGAATAAAATCTGAATATCTAGATGTATATTAAGATTAAGACATCTGAATCTAAATACACATCTAAATATTAAGATGTGTTTTAAGATTTGAATATTAAATAATTAAGACTGTTTGTTTTTTAACATCTGAATATATAAAATTTATTTTTATTTAAAAATTAATTAACATAAAATTCAAATAAAATACTAATTAATGTAATATTCTATCAATATTAGGGGTGGGCGTTCGGTATTTCGGTACGGTATTTAAGAGTTTCGGTACGGTATTTCGGTACGGTATTGAAGAGTTTCGGTACGGTATTTCGGTATTCGGTTTATCAATTGTGCATACCAAATACTGTACCAAAGTAATTCGGTACGGTTCGTTATTTTCTTGTTTGGTTCGGTATGGTTCCGATACGGTTTCGGTAATGTACCAAGTCTTGAACGAGAAAGTGATGAATTTTAATTCATTAGAAATCACATAAGAATATGCAGTTAATTATTCTAATTCATTCTAATTCATTCTAATTCTACACTGTCAGTTGTATAGTTGCCTAGTTCTGGCAACAAACAGAAACAAATTGAAGAAGTGATACCAAAAAGCAACAATTCATTTTGTTCTATAACTATATTGTCTGCCTAGTTATGGGCTTATGGCAACAAATAGAGAAACATTGAAGAATTAAGGAAAAAGGAGTACGGGGAAGGGACTAACGGAAATTTCGAAGCCTAGTGACTATCGCTAGGTTGGGCTTAGCCCTATTGGGCTACTGACTAGGGGACTACTAACAAGTTAGTATTTTGGGTCGGGAATTGAGAGGTATGGTCCTGGGCAGTGAAGGAATTTTTACTTAAATAATTTGGTATTTCGGTATACCGAAGTATTGAAAGTTCAATACCGATAACCGTACCGAAGTACCGAAGTACCAAACAAATTATACCGAATTAGTACTGAAAATCCGAAGAACCGATACCGAAATACCGAATTAATTCGGTCCGGTCCGGTTTTCGGTTTTTCGGATTTTATGCCCACCCCTAATCAATATGGTATTTAATGTAAAAGTTATATGTGTTAGTTTACAGATATGTATAGTGTAGTCTTGTTCCACATTGGAAGAGGAGCAATATCTCCTTGTAGTGTATAGCTATAAATATGGACCTCTTATATTGTATTTATCATCCAATATCAATAATATATTTTCTCCCGTGCTTTCTCACATAGTATCAGAGCATTAGTGAGAAACCCGTCGTTGTGCATCATTCCAGTGACTTCCGGGAAGAAAGACCTCTTCGCCGTGCAATTTTCCGGCAACTGAGAAGGCTGTCCATAAGCAAATCACTTTCTGTTGGTGTTGTGCAAAAAAACTAACACCACCACAAGACTCCTCAGGCTCCGGCGACCAAACCCCAGTCAACCCCACCGGAAAACACACGTCCACGCGCCCTCACACGCCTGGAAAAGAAAAAAAAAATTCGGCGAGATCTGACCCACACGCCGGCGCGTGAGCACTGTTCCGGCCAGATTTTGAAAAAGTTCCAATTGAACAGTAGGATCGCCTAGTAATTCCGATCCTACCCTCACTGGTTTTGTTTCATTCCGACCACTCTGAGTTTTTCCGTCAGCTACAGTAGATTCCGGCGAGCTATAGTGTTTCCAGCGTGAACGATGTTTCCGGCACAGAACAATATTTTGTTTTCCTGCTATAAACAGTGTTTTCAAGCTATTTCTTCAGTTTTCTCACATGAGTTACTTATTTCCACTATTTCAAGTTAACTCTATTACTACAAATTGTAGCGACATGGGAACTGATGCTTTGAATAGTCGAATGGTTTCTTTAGCAAATTATATTGAGTTACTTCAGTACAAAGCATGTAAGCAGACATCTCGTAGCGACATGGGAACCGATGCTTTGAATAGTCAGGTGGTTTCTTTAGTAGATTATATTGAGTTCCTTCAGTACAAAACATGTAAGCAGACATCTTCCGAGATAACTTCTGTTGTTCAAACAGGTAATAGCGTGACTTGTTTCTCCCAATCTTCATCCTCTGAGTCTTGGGTCATTGATTCAGGTGCATCAGATCATATTTCTGGCAACAAATCTCTTTTCACTACTATTTCGTATTCTCAATCTCTTCCAAAAGTCACAATGGCCGATGAGTCTCAAACCATGGCAACTGCAATAGGTCAAGCAAGTCCACTTCCTTCCTTACCTTTAGATTCAGTCCTTTATGTTCCCAATAGTCCTTTTAATCTCATAGTTGTTAGTCGTTTAGCCAAATCACTTAAATGCGTTGTTTTATTTCTTGATGACCATGTTTTTATACAGGAACGCAGTACGGGGCAGATCATTGGTACCAGGCGTAAATCAAACGGACTTTATTACCTTATCCTTGCTAAATCACATGGACTCATATCTTGTCTTCCTTGTACAACTTGTCCTTTTACTGATTCACTAGATTTATTACATAAACAGTTGAGACATCCCAGTTTGTCAAAATTTCAGAAAATGATATCTGGTTTATCTCACTTGTCAGCTTTAGAGTGTGAGTCATGTCAGCTCGGTAAGCATACTCGCTCCTATTTCCCTCGACGTCTTGATAATCGAGCAGAGTTACCTTTTACTTTAGTCCATTCAGATGTTTGGGGTCCTAGTCGGGTCAGCTCCACCTTGGGATTCCGCTACTTTGTCAGTTTCATTGATGATTATTCCAGGTGCACTTGGATATTTTTGATAAAAAATCGATCTGAGATGTTTTCTATTTTCCAGACCTTCCACGCTGAAATTCAAAATCAATTTAGGGTTTCTATTCGCACATTTCGTAGTGATAATGCCCGAGAGTATTTGTCTTCCCCATTTCAGCAGTTTATGAAATCTCATGGGATTATTCATCAAACATCTTGTCCGTAGACACCTCAACAAAATGGAGTAGCTGAAAGAAAGAATAGACATTTTATTGAAACTGCTTGTATCCTATTCATATAATCTCATGCTCCGTTGCGTTTTTTGGGGGATGCAGTTCTTACATTTTGCTATCTTATTAATCATATGCCATCTTCAGCTATCCAGAACCAAGTTCCATTCTCTGTCATGTTTTCCCCACTTACCTTTGTTCTCTCTTCCACCCCGTATCTTTAGAAGCACTTGTTTTGTCCATAACCTTACTCCAGGAATAGATAAGTTAGCTCCTCGTGCTCTTAAGTGCGTATTTCTAGGTTTCTCGAGAACACAAAAGGGGTATCGATGCTACTTTCCTGACCTCCTTGTAGTGTATAACTATAAATAAGGACCTCTTATATTGTATTTATCATCCAATATCAATAATATATTTTCTCCCGTGCTTTCTCACAATATGTATTCTATCATATTCTATAATATTCTATCATAATATTCTATCAATATGGTGGTGATGACTAACGGTGGTGCTTGTGAATGCCCATTAGAGACGGTGGTTGATGGTGGTTTTGGTTGATGGTGGTGGTTCTGGGTAATAACTAGTGGTGATTGGTATTGCTGGCGATTATGGTTAAGGATGGTGGTGGTGGATGGTGATAGTTAATAATGGTGGATGGTGGAGGTGGAGGTGGTTGTGATTGAGGAAGGTGATGGTGGGTGATGGTAGTTTATAATGGTGAACAATGTTGGCTATGGTTGTTTATGGTGATGGCGTGGTTAATTAGTTATGGTAGTTGAGGTGGATAAATGTGTGGTTGTGGTTGAGAATTATGATGGTGGGGGTGGGGGTAAGGTAGAGGTGGTGGTGGTGGGTGGCATAGTAGTAGTTAATAATGGTAGGCGTTGGCGGCAATTAATAATGAATGTGGATGACAACATCTTAATGAAATTAAGTCTTTGTTATAAATCTTAATCATACAGACATATTCAGACCCATTAAATGGTTGTAAAGTAAAAAAATAAACATACTTAATGATAAAGATCTGAATGATTAAGATTCAGACTTTAAAAACAAACGCACTTAATATATGAAATCTGAATGATCAAGATCCAGACCTTCATTAAGTGTAAACAAATGAGGCCTAAACTTCTTTGACTCGGTCCACGTTTTTGCATCTCAATTTTGCAACATGTTAAGTTGCAAGTGTTTTTCTAGACCTTTAGTTTCTTTTGAAAATCCCAGAACTAAGCAAGCTTCTTTGTAATGCATTTGCACGTTTAGAGTGAATCATGTTGGTTGCCTTGGTTCTTGTCATTTTTCTTGTGACCATTTTGGTATTGTTCAAGTTTCACTGCTTGTTCTTTCTCTTTTTTCATAAGCTAAAATTTTCATTACGAAACACCAAGTCAGTGTCAAAAATATGTCTTAGTTGTTTGTACGACAAAATCCAAGGCATCTAGTGTCACGACCCAAAATGCCGCCTTAGTCGTCGTGATGACACCTATTCTCTAATACTAGGTAAGCCGAGTACTTACAACAATTAAGCCAGTTTAACAATGATAATTTAAAACATAGTTTAATATGAATACCGAAACAAAAGCGCAATAAGCCTACGCGGCAATAATCATAACACCCTCCCAAGACTAGGTAATACAGAGTCACGAACTCTAGCTGAATACATGGAAAGATCTCAAAGATCGAAATACAATACTGTTCAAATAACAAGCTGACAGTACAATAAAAGGAAAGAACTCCAAGGGACTGCTGATCACGCCCAACTCTAGTCCTAAACAGGATAAGCGGTCGCTGCAAATATAATCCGATCTAAAAGTCTGGAGTCGAATCCCACAGAGAACTAAGGCTTAGCTATAGATGTTTAATATCACTAAGAAGACAAGTTTGAACAATTTTCTAAATTATAAAGATTGAGATTTATATTTCTAACGAATTAACTAGCATATACTAGAAAGTGGTAAAATTATCAACTAACGAGACAAAGGGTTGGAGACTAAATTAAGGAGGTCTAGAGTTATGATTTCCCTAATTGTCGGAATCCTTCTAGCTATGTTCCCAACAATTTCGCCGATGTATTCTCTACTGATCGTGAGCACTTTAGGTGCCGTAATTCTCTCTCGAGCAACTACAACAATTTACTAGACATATTCTCTCGAACTACGTTAGTTGGCTTCATCGAACCGCTCACTATGACCACGTTAAGGCTTTGTTTTTTCTAAACCTACCTTTAAACCCACTGTATTGATTTCTCACATACGTTAGGAGTGACGTTGTTCAACAACCACCTAAATATGCATCCTTTCTCAAGCAACACATAACAGTCAATCGATGGCCATTCAATCAACTGAAATAAACACGTAGTTGAACAAATAGATAAATTCAAAGGCTAAATTATATTAAAACATAACAAGAATTCATCCTACAAAAGGTTCCGTCAAAACCCTAGATAACAAATTAGCTATTGATAATAGTATGCATAACTACAATACTAGAATTCATAACCAATAATAGAAATAGGAAGAAGGAAGTGAGAAACTTGTAGAAGAATTCTCCGCCTTGCTCCTAGTGTGTTCTTGCCTCCTTAAGTCGAATCCCCAGTCTCCTTAGCCTCCTTAGGCCTAAATTGTGTCAAAAATATGTCAAAAGTACTCAAAATACCGTTTTTCCATGTATATATACCAAGTAGGGTCGGGCCCAAATAATTATACCTTCTTCTACGCGAAAAAGGGCATTTTTCCAGGTCAGGACGTTCGCGGCAGCGGATTCAACTGCGGATTTGGCCGCGGATTTTGGCCAGTTTCTGCCTCACATCCGCGGCCAGTGCGCGGCCGCGCACTTGTTGCGCATTTTTCACCCTGTTCTGTTTGGAATTTGAAAAAACGTAAAACATGAAGTTGTAGCCCTTTGAATTAGATTTCCAACCATATATTGTGGAGCTCAAGTGGAGTTCTGAGCGAAACGTTATGTGCATTTTACTAGACAGTGCGCAATATGCCTACTCGATTCTTCGTTCGTTCTTAACTATCAAATTTGATCCCTGAATACGATCTCGGCTTAATTCCTTGGGTTTTTACTCAGACTTCAAAGCTCCAAATCACTTGAATTCATTTCCTAACATCTACATAGCTCGGAATCACTCTTACAAGGCATAAAACACACAATTAGTGCAAAACACTAGCGATTAAAGCTCAAACTCAATTAAAGTGTAATAAGCTACTAAAATACGTAATTATAGCCTATCATCAACTGCGACGACCAAGGAGATCTACCTTGAATCCTCGCGATCAATAAGCTAACTCTGCCTGGGTCCGATATCTCCAATACCTGGATCTGCACAAAAAATATGCAGAAGTGTAGTATGAGTACCGTGAACAACTAATTTTTGACCACTCCCGAATTGGATACTATTTTTAGTGTATATATTTCTTTTAGGTCTAATCTTGATATTTTGAACTTTTATCTTACTCTTAATAGGTCTTATTTGAAGTAAAAAAAATTAATTAAAAAAATGACAAAAATATTCACATTCTTTGAGTATAAGTTTTATTTCTATTTACAAGAGAAAAGAAAATTTACAAAAAAATATTTAGTTTCTTTTAATTAAATTTTTGATAAGTAAGCTATGGTATTTTTCTTAGTGTCATTTAAATTATATGTAAATAGTTAGATTTCTTATATTTTTCTTAGTCTAAAGCTAGTTGGTTAACATTCTTATCTTAATATTTTAATTTAACTTCACTTCTAAAAGAATACAAAAAAGAAAGAAAGAAAGAAGTGGCATAATTCACGCCACTTTTTCACAAAGTGGTTAGCAAATTTTATCTCACAAAAAGATTTCAAACACCCATAATCCCATTTTCTCCCAACTCCCTCACATATCCCCCACAAATCCTAACTCTCTCATATCTCACTTCCCACTTCCCCACTCATTTCGTCACTTCATTATATCACATACAACACACACACACATCTATTTAATAGATATTTCACAAATCAAGAAGGAGGAGAACGAAATTGGGAAAACAAAAAAAAAATCGAGAAGAAAGAAAGAACGAGATTTTAGAAAGAAGAAAACAAATTTTCAGCAATAAAAGAATACATCCTAAAACCTCAATTAAAGCTCCACCAGTAGCCTTTGTGAAAACACTATGAAAGCTACTAGTTAGTGTTTAAACCATAGGAAAACACTACAAAACAAGACAAAAACCAGCTATAAAAATATCAAAGTCACCACCATCCTCAAAACCAAGCTCTTCCATGCGACTAAGTTTGAGAATTCCGGCGGGTTTCCGACGTTCCAGTCGAGCTTCGGTTTTGGGTCTTTTGTTCGAGTTCAAAATTGCAATCGTGTCTGCAGCTTACAAAATTTGTAACTCAATATTCTTTTGGGTAATCAACTTTGAGGTTGGTTGCTTTTACTGTACCTTTAATCTAATACTAAAACTCATGGATATGTGACTCTATGCTATGTGATTCATGATGTCAGATTTTAATTATTGATAGTCTTTGTTAGTTTGTTGTTTAAGTAGTGAGAATTGCTAAGAATGTAATATTATCTCACTGTGGATGTTAAAAAAAAAAAAGGAAATTCATTTTTTTAAAGATCCAATGTTCTTTGAAAGTTGCTAACAAGTTATGGATGGTAATAAATGAATTATTTTTGTTGTGATAAAAAGGGAGTTCTTGCACTATTCATGTCTCTGTTTCGATTATCTATTCCTTCGTGGGTTTATTAATGTATTTTATTTTTTAAGTTGGCATTTATTTAAAGTTTAATTTTAAGTTGTTAAACATAAATAATTGAAAATGTGTTACTAGTCAAGACCTGTTGAATTTTGGACCTATTGTGACCTAGAAGCATGGGCCATTTAAGAGAAGTAGGTTGTCTGTAGGTTTAAGCCATAAAAGGATTTGGACTAAAGAAAATTCTGTCCGGTCCAAGAGTGATAAAAATAATTGTGAAGGTGCGAAATGAGCCATGAACTAATTCAAGACTCGTTGCAATAAGTAATAAAATAATAATAATAAAATTTATAAATAAATGTCTCGGATCTAAAAAAACAAATAAATGGAATACTCTGAATACGCTAATATGCTTTAGGCGCATGTTAACCAATAAATTATCGTGATTATGTACACGTTCGCGTGGCATAATAATGATTTCCCAAATTAAAGGCAAAGTATGGGTTCGCGCGACTTTGACAAAACAATCTTAAAAATAATAAAGTGTTATTAATTATGTACACGTACGCGTGACATGATTCTTGACACACCAAACAAAATGAATACACGTACGCGTTATTCGTTTCAAGATAATTCCATAATTACAAATAGTCAAGCAATTAAAAGCGGTTTAAGGCAAAAGTGCATAAATTTCCCTAGAACATAAAACATTCAGAATTAGTTAAGCTAGGTATAATTATTAAAGCGACTGTGCTAGAACCATGGAACTCGGGAGTGCCTCACACCTTCTCCCGAGTTAACAAAATTCCTTACCCGATCTTCTGTGTTTCGTAGACTTGAACATAGTCAACTTTTCTTGAATTGGGATTTTAAAATAAACAGGTGACTTGGGACACCATAAATAATTATTGCAAATGGCACTCTATAAATAAAATAAAATAATCTCATTTCAATAATGTCACTTAAAGTGGAAAAACTCATTTCCCCGGCAAAAGGAGGTGTGACAGCTCTGGTGACTCTGCTGAGGACAAGAACCCAGAACTTCTGGTTCAAGGTTCAAAATCCGAGCTTGTAATGTGATCTATACTTGGCTTTATTGATTGGATGTTATTACTGTATTTGTGGGCCTAATGTGCTAATTGCCGCTTATTTACCACTTTGATATTATTTGAACTGTATTAAACTGTCTTCTTACGCCTCCCTTCCGAGTTCTGAATTTATGGTGCACACGTGCGCGTGGCCCATTTATTTGTTAGAGGTCGTACCAATTAGAATGGGGTTGGTTCAGTAAGTAGGCCGGGTAGACTTTCGTGCTCCCGTTACATTGTTCCCACCTCGGGTTAAGCTGTCCGCTTGAGTAAGCCAAGTCTAAAACACTCCCCCTAGGATTTAAACCTAGAATAACATAGCCTCATATCGGATCCCTAGTAGGAACGTTTGTTTGCATCATGTGCATTTGACTTTGGGGACTCAACACAAGGGTTGGGTCCGTCTAGGACAGGTGTACCCGAAAATTACAAAACCAACCTGATGCATCTTATGTGATATCTGTGCATTATGTTTGATTCAGGTTATGCATGTTGATCGGTTTCTAAAAATTGGAGTAAAATTGAGGGAAAAACAGAAGGAAGAAAATAGGAGAGAGAAAATTTACTCGGTTTTCAAAAAATCCCGATATTTGAAAAATCCAAAACCCCTGTCAAATTTTACCCCAAAAAGATTATTACTCCCTCCGTTTCAAATTAGATGAGGTACTTTCCTTTTTAGTGTGTTCCAAAATAAATGATACATTTCTAAATATGGAAATAACTCAACTTTAAATTCTTCATTTTACCCATTTACCGTTAATGATAAGTTTTTATAACCACACAAATGCCATGGCCCCACAAAGCTTTTATCCCTTAAGCTTTTAAGACCACAAGTTTCAAAAGTCTTTTTCTTTTTTCTTTAACTCCGTGCCGAGTCAAACTACCTCATCTAAATTGAAACGGAGGGAGTACAAAATAAGGCTGATTTTAAAAAAAAGTGTTGTCCCATTCCTGAAACATCTACGAACTGCATGGGTCTGATTCTCACTGGATGTGAGATACGTAGGCAACCTTCATAGGGTTCGGCCCCATTTTTGTACAAAATAACCAAAAGAAAGAAATGTGTCCAGTTTTCTTTTTTGAAAAATACAAATAAATTGACTCAGCTTCGGTTAATCTCGAGCCGTTTTTGTTGGAATAGCCTTAGAACATTTTCAAAATTGTCGAAGGGTTGTTCTCGCAAGAACGAACGTGTCTGTAAATTGGGCGTCACTTTTACCATATTTCCCTTCCCCCGACCCTAAAGCTTTCCTTGGAAGTACGAAGAGGCCATAGTTGCAAAAATAGCCACCCTTTCCTTGGCCACAATTGCAATAAAAAATAGCCACCGTCTCTTTAACTTTTCTTAAAATTGAGTTATTTACAAAATATTGTTTTGCAAAAAGAGTGCATTGGTTTTTTGAAACTAGTGTCAACCCTAATCTTAACTACCCAAAAAAACAGGTACAAAATGAACACTATCCAGAACACTCCGTTGAAGGTTATAGACGAGGTTCCGCTTTGGCTTCAGATGTGGTGGTATGACTTGGGGCAAGACGGACAGAAATGGGTCACCAAGCACTTGGGTGCCCTCACAGATATTATGAAAGTTAAACCACGAGATGACATGATCGAGGCACTAGTGACTTTCTGGGATCCTGTTTACAATGTCTTTCGTTTATTAGATTTTGAGCTCACTCCTACTCTAGAAGAGATAGCAGGATATTCTGGTTTTGGCAGGGATTTGAGAAACCAGAAGCTCATATTCCCGAGGGCTCTCTCTGTTCATCGGTTCTTCGATCTTCTGTACATCGGTAAGCAAATCAGAAAGACCAACGTAGTCAAAGGGTGTTGTTCTTTCTACTTCATGTACTCCAGGTTCGAACAACCAAATGGATTTGAAATGCATGAAAATGGCCTTAACAACAAGCAAAACAAGGACACATGGCAGATTCATCGTCGCTTCGCCTTCATAATGGCATTTCTGGGAATTATGGTCTTCCCAAATGCGGAGCTGACGATTGATACTCGCATAGCCATGGTTGTACATGTCACTACCAAATAACATCACACTCTTGCCTCGATCATTCTATCAGACATTTATCGGGCGTTGACTCTGTGTAAGCCTGGGGCAAAAACTCTTCGAAGGGGGCAAGGTTTTGTTGCAAATGTGGTTGATTGAGCATCTTCGACATCACCCCAAGTTCATGAGCTATGGTCCGAGCAAGTACAATTTCATTAAGAGTTACGAAGAAAGAGTAAGAGATTGCAACTCGCCAGAAGGGGTGGGAGCATGGATATCCCACTTAAGACCTTTAAACGCAAGTCAAATTGAGTGGACCTTGGGATGGCTCCCGGTAAAAGAGGTGATACACATGTCGACCCTGAAAAGTTATTTGTTGTTGTTGGGTTTGAGAAGTGTCCAGCCGTATGCGCCACAAAGAATTCTGAGACAGCTAGGAAGGTGCCAAGTAGTGCCTGAGGATGAAGATTTGAGTGCACAAGTAATTGAGCTACACCCGGAAGCCCGACTCCCCGAGGCTTTAATTCAACAAATTTGGGATAGTTGCCGCTACTTGAAAGATGATACCCATGTACCGGATCCTACAAGGGGTGAGGTAGATCCGGGTTATGTTATGTGGTTTGGGAAGAGGTCCTGCGTAAATGATGAGCCAGATCCCGAAAGGCCCGCAAAAAGGCCGCATGTTTAAGCCTTTGATAATAATATCCAAGAACGGTTGGCCTAGGGTGAAAAGGAAAAGGGATACCGAGCAATTATCCATGCTTTGGAAGAAAAGTTGAGAAACCTCCATATTGAGAAAGACTTGCAAGCACAAGAATCTGAAGGGGAAAAGAAGAATTTGATCCGCGGAAATGAAGCCCTTCGTGCCCAACTTCAACAGATGAAGAAAGCCTCCGAGGTATCGGTTAGAAAGACCAGAAAATCATTGCCAATCTGATGGAAAAGGTGCAAGATTATGATGCCATCTTGGCAAAGACTGAAAAAACGTTTGACAAAGCCAAGGAAAAAATCGTACAGTTTAATGAGGAGGCCAAATCTAATAAGGATCGCCAAGTAACAAAATTTGAAGAAGAGAGGGCTCAGTTCAAGAGAGAGCTCTTTCGGTACGTTCGCAAGCTCAACTCATGTATAGTTAGAAGAAATGAGAAGGTACAATAAAGAATACCAGTATACAGATTTTGATAGGGAGAGGACTTAGGTGAGACTCGAGCAGGCCAGACTTCGGGCTCAGTTGGAGTCAGCTTTAGATCGCGAGGGACACATAAGAGAGATAGCCATCACTCGCCAACAGCAGTTACAAGATTGAGACCAGTACTTTCAGTACTTCAAAGAGCAAGTCCATGATTTGGCTGTTTATACCGCTCAAAGTTATGTGAACTGCCGATTATGAGAAGTTTTTGGAGCATGCACCTACTTTTGCCCGTTATCTTGCAGCAGAGTTAGAGAGGATGTACCGTACATTGGGGGGTCAGCCAGGGCAAGCCCCGCCATGAGCAAATGTTTAAGCGGTTGAAAGCAAAATGATTGTGGAATTAAAACATAGTCGTAGTTGTTAGAACTTTTCATGTAGCAGTTATGTTTTAGTTTGAGTCATCGTTGAGTCTGTTAAATCATTGTCTTTTATTCCTGTCAGAGTTTGTTAAGTCATTTTCGATGTAATGTCCTTTATGTCATTGTATTTTTAATTGTTTTGTTTTGTTAAAGAAAAAATGATCGTTCAAAAGAACTCCAGTGACAAACACAAAAGCTATTCCTTGGGGAATACAAAAGATCGTTGCGAATAATGGTTTGAGAAATATAACAGAGCCAGTCGTTATCCGGCCTGTTGCACAACTCCAGTGACAAGTAGAAAAGCTATTACCTGGAATTATAACAAGACTGTCATGGCGTATAAAGGAAAAGAAATAGTTGAAGAAACAGATGAAATGAGTGGCTTGACCCGTTCTGGAAGGTGCTACTCGCCGGAGGACTTGAGAAAAGCTAGCAAGCCACGGAAAGTCACTTGCCAGTAATAGTCTTGTTTTTTTTTAACAAAACAAAACAATTCAAAATACAATGACAGAAAGGACATTACATCGAAAATAACTTAACAGACTCTGAAAGGAATAAAAGACAATGATTTAAAAGACTCAACGATGACTCAAACTAAAACATAACTGCTACATGAAAAGTTCTAACAACTACGACTATGTTTCAACTCCACAATCTTTGCTTTCAATCACTGGAACATTTGCTCATGGTGGGGCTTGCCCTAGCTGATCCCCCAATGTACGGTACATCCTCTCTAACTCTGCTGCAAGATGACGGGCAAAAGTAGGTGCATGCTCCAAAACTTATCATAATCCATCCCTTGGCAGTTCACATAACTTTGAGCAGTATAAACAACCAAATCATGGACTTGCTCTTTGAAGTACTGAAAATTCTGGTCTAGATCTTGTAACTGTTGCTTGCGAGTAGTGGCTATCTCTCTTATGTGTCCCTCGCGATCTAAAGCTGACTCCAAATGAGCACAAAGTCTAGCATGCTCGAGTCTCGCCTGAGCCCTCTCCCTATCAAAATCTGCATGCAGGTAGTCTCTATTGTACCTTCTTATTTCTTCCCACTGTGCATGGAGCTGAGCTTCCGAACGTACCCAATGGGCCCTCTCTCTCTCTCGAATTGAGCACTCTCTTCTTCAAATTTTGTTACTTGGTGATCCTTATTAGATTCGGCCTTCTCATTTAACTGTACGATTTTTTCCTTGGCTTTGTCCAACGCCTTTTCAGTCTTTGCCAAGATGGCATCATAATCTTGCACCTTTTCCATCAGATTGGCAATGGTTTTCTGGTCTTTCCAACTTCTAACCGGTACCTCAGAGGCTTTCTTAATCTGTTGAAGTTGGGCACGAAGGGTTTCATTTTCGCGGATCAGACTCTTCTTTTCCCCTTCAGCTTCTTGTGCTTGCAATTCTTTCTCAAAATGGAGGTTCCTCAACTTTTCTTCCAAAGCACGGATAATTGCTCGGTATCCCTTTTCCTTTTCACCCCAAGCCAACCGTTCTTGGATATTATCACCAAGGGCTTGAACATGCGGGCCTTTCTTGCTCTGGCTCATCATTTACGCATGACCTCTTCCCAAACCACATAGCATAACCCGGATCTACCTCATCCCTTGCAGGATCCGGCACCTGGGTATCATCTTTCAAGTAGCGACAACCATCCCAAATTTGCTGAATTAAAGCCTCGGGGAGTCGGGCTTCCGGGTGTAGCTCAATTACTTGCACACTCAAAATCTTCATCCTCATGCACTACTTGGTATCTTCGTAGCTGTCTCAGAACTCTTTGTGGCGCATACGGTTGGACACTTCTCAAACCCAACAACAACAAATAACTTTTCAGGGCCGACATATGTATCACCTCTTTTACCGGGAACCATCCCAAGGTCCAATCAATTTGACTTGCGTTTAAAGGTCTTAAGTGGGATATCCAGGCTCCCACTCCTTCTGGCGAGTTGTAATCTCTTACTTTTTCTTCGTAACTCTCAATGAAATTGTCCTTGCTCGGACCATAGCTTATGAATTTGGAGTGATGTCGAAAATGCTCAATCAACCACATTTGCAACAAAATATTGCACCCTTCGAAGAATTTTGCCCCCGCCCGATAAATGTGGGATGCAAAATCTCGTTTTGGCTTCTTCGGGGTGGATTTTCAATTGCCAAAATCCAGATTTAAGATCAAACTTGGAAACATATTTGGCCTTGGCTAAATGGGAGAAAAGAGTGAGTTTATTTGGGATAGGGAATTTATCATCTTGGAGGAAGTGGTTAAGTGGCTGGTAGTTAATGACTAACCTGAGTTTTCCTCTTGTTTGCTCACCTCTTTTGTTAACATAAAATGCTTCGCATGCCCATTGTGAATCCGATGGCTCTATTAGATTAAATTCCAAGATTTCTCCGCATTCTTTCTTTGCAAGCTGAAGATGATCTGGATTGATGTCTGAATGACTGACTTTTGTTGGATTGATGTTCAGAAGATCGAAGAACCGATGTACAGAGAGAGCCCTCGGGAATATGAGCTTCTGGTTTCTCAAATCCCTGCCGAAACTGGAATATCTTGCTATCTCTACTACAGTAGGATTGAGCTCAAAATGAGAGAAACGGAAGACATTGAGAACAGGATCCCAGAAAGTCACTAGTGCCTCGATCAAGTCATCTCATGGTTTAACTTTCATAATATCTGTGAGGGCACCCAAGTGCTTGGTGACCTATTTTTGTCTGTCTTGCCCCAAGTCATACCACCACATCTGAAGATGAAGCGGAGCCTCGTCTACAACCGTAATGGAGTGTTCTGGACAATGCTCATTTTGTACCGGGAGAAAATGTGAGGCACTCCCGAGTTCCGTGGTTCTAGCACGGTCGCTTTAATAATTATACCTAGCTTAACTAATTCTGGATGTTTTATGTTCTAGGGAAATTTATACACTTTTGCCTTAAACCGCTTTTAATTGTTGATTATTTGTAGTTATGGAATTATCTTGAAACGAATCACGCGTACGTGTATTCGTTTTGTTTGGAGTGTCAAGAATCATGTTACGCGTACGTGTACACAATTAATAACACTTTATTATTTTTAAGATTGTTTTGTCAAAGTCGCGCGAAGGCATACTTTGCCTTTAATTTGGGAAATTATAACTATGTCACGCGAACGTGTACATAATCACGATGATTGATTGGTTAACACGCGCCTAAAGCATACTAGCGTATTCAGAGTATTCCATTTATTTGTTTTTTTAGATCCAAGACATTTATATATATATTTATTATTTTATTACTTATTGCAACGAGTCTTGAATTAGTTCATGGCTCATTTCGCACCTTCACAATTATTTTTATCACTCTTGGACCAGACAAAATTTTCTTTAGTCCAAATCCTTTTATGGCTTAAACCTACAGACAACCTACTTCTCTTAAATGGCCCATGATTCTAGGTCACAATAGGCCCAAAATTCAACGGGTCTTGACTAGCAACACATTTTCAATTATTTATGTTTAACAACTTAAAATTTAAATTTAAATAAATGCAACTTATAATACATTAATTAACCCATGAATGAATGGATAATCGAAACAGAGACATGAATAGTGCAAGAACTCCCTTTTAATCACAACGAAAATAATCCTTTTATTACCATCCATAGCTTGATTTTAGGCCTTCTTGGCCTTTTACAATGTTGAATTTAAGAAAATGTCTTTTTTAGATCTCTTACGTGTAAATGAAAGATCTCTTACGTGTAAAAGTAAATCTCCCATGTGTAAAAAAAGAGGTAGGGTCATAAAACTAAAAACAAATTTGTAAAAGGCCAAAAAACCAATTGACCCGTTAGCAACTTTCAAAGAACATTGGATCTTAAAAAAAATGAATTTCTTTTGTCAGATTTTTTTTTAAACACCCACAGTGAGATAATATCACATTTTTAGCAATTCTCACTACTTAAACAACAAACTAACAAAGACTATCAATAACTAAAATCTGACACCATGAATCACATAACATAGTCACATATCCATGAGTTTTAGTATTAGATTAAAGGTGCGGAAAAAGCAACCAACCTCAAAGATGATTACCCAAAAGAATAGTGAGTTACAATTTTTGTAAGCTGCAGACACGATTGTAATTTTGAACTCGAACAGAAGACCCAAAACCGAAGCTCGACTGGAACGTCGGAAACCCGCCGGAATTCTCAAACTTAGTCTCACGGAAGAGCTGGGTTTTCAAGATGAGGATGGCGGTGACTTTGATATTTTTATAGCTGGTTTTTGTCTTGATTTTAGTGTTTTCTATGGCTTAAACACTAACTAGTAGCTTTCATAGTGTTTTCACAAATGCTACCGGTGGAGGTTTTAGTATGCATTTTTTATTGTTGCAAATTTGTTTTCTTCTTTCTAAAATTTCGTTCTTTCCTCTCAATTTTTTTTTGTTTTCCCAATTTCGTTCTCCTCCTTCTTGATTTGTGACATGTCTATTATATAGATGTGTGTGTGTTGTATCTGATGTGAGGAAGTGTTGAGATGAGTGGGGGAAGTGAGATATGAGGGAGTTAGAATTTGTGGGGGATACGTGAGGGAGTTGGGGGGGAATGGGATTATGGGTGTTTGAAATCTTTTTGTGAGATAAAATTTGCTAACCACTTTGTGAATTATGCCTTCTTCTTTTTTTGTATTCTTTTAGAAGTGAAGTTAAATTAAAATATTAAGACAAGAATGTTAACCAACTAGCTTTAGACTAAGAAAAATATAAGAAATCTAACTATTTACATATAATTTAAATGACACTAAGAAAATACCATAACTTATCAAAAATTTAATTAAAAGAAACTAAATATTTTTTGTAAATTTTCTTTTCTCTTGTAAATAGAAATAAAATTATAACTTAAAGAATGTGAATATTTTTGTTTTTTTTTAAATTAAAATTTTTTCCCTTCAAATAAGACCTATTAAGACTAATATAAAAGTTTAAAATAACAACATTAGACCTAAAAGAAATATTCACACTAAAAATAGTATCGAATTCGGGAGTGGTCAAAAATTAGTTGTACACCACGGTCGGTACCCAGTAAGTATCAAGACTAACCTCAGTGGAGTAGTGACGAGGTACAAGTCAAAACACCTACTAGTCAAAATAACCTGTATAGAATTATAAAGCTAATAATGAAAGCAGGAATCAGTAAATGATAACAAGAATCAACATGTGATTTAAACTGTAAAGTAATAAGAACACCGTGAAAGTATCATTGAAACCAAATACGGAAAACAAATAACAACCAATTAATCAAGTTGTTCTACACAAGTTTCGCAACGAAATTACTTCGAGATGCCTCATCTCATAATCACAAGTCACGAGTCAACTCATAAATCATATGCTCACGGTACCTTGTGCCCACATTTCTATTCACAACCGCACAGACAACTCACGTGCCAATATCTCAATTGGCCCGGCATGATCACAAGCTCACAATCACAATCCGCCCGGCGTGGTCACAAGCTCACTATCACAATCCGCCCGACATGATCACATGCTATATATCAACATGAAAGCAGATAATACATGAGCATGATCAATAAATGCTAAGTTTCGTACTCCTAAACTAGTATAAGTGGCATGCTACAGTGTATGCTTGTGCGAGTGTACTATTACAGCCTAAGTTAACAAGTAATATCAAAGACATCGAGTAGCTCATTGAAAGCAACACAACAAGTCACGTAAGGTGTATGACATACACAAGTAGAATCACACTATCACACGAATATCGTCAACAAAATGCCCCAGGTCATCACACATCATCCCTGACATTGCCACCCTTATCTCTCCGATTGCCACCCATATCACTCCGCATAATAGCCACCCTTATCGCTCCACTCGGACATTAACACAATAGCCACCCGTATCACTCCGCATTATCAACAACAGTGAGATGCCACCCTTATGCCCAACATAACAACAACATTGAGATGCCAACCTTATGCCCAGCATAACAACAACATTGAGATGCCAACCTTATGCTCCGCATAACAACAACCAATCCACACAACAATTCACATGTGCTAACATTACAACAATACGACATATCAACTCGTACTACAAGTGCCCATAGGCCACAACCTTTCCAAAAGAACCAACAATATCAATATTTCCACAACAAATAACTCACGACTCAAACACAATGTGTATAGAATCTCAATAACAAAAAAATGAACGAGAAAGTAACTCAACAATGAACAACACACCCTTTAAACACAACTTCAATTAAAATAGATTAATGACTTTCAATAACTTCAACTTCAATTAATTGCTTGAGGATAAACTCGATGATGAAGGTATTTCCATGAAATGACAAACTTCAGATTCTAGTGTATGATAGGCTAACAATGAAAGAGATGGCACGAACTAGCAACTACGTCTAAATGCATGAGAATAATCCGGCAACAAAAGGATATCATGTAACAGCAATTTCAAGTAAGAGTAACTCAACAATAAAGGAAGTCACATATTGATAAAAGAGGTAACAACTTCAAATAAAGCATATAAGAGTAAACTTGACAAGTAAAGAATATGACATGTGCTAACAACTTCAAATAAAAGCATGTGAGAGTAAACATGACAAATAAGAGATATAACATGTACTAACAATTTCAAACAAATATATGAAAGAAGGCTAAGAATTTAAACTGGTCAATTTCCACACATAAACTCGAGTACGCACTCGTCACCTCGCGTACATGGCTTTCACATTACACAAATAACACAAACAACTCAAATCTTAAAGGGTAGTTCCCACACAAAGTTAGGCAAAATACTTACCTCAAAGAAGCCAAATCAATACTCTAAAATGACTTTCTCGTATGAAACAAACCCCTGGACGACTCAAATCTAGCCAAAATAACTCAATGTCATAAATAAAAACTATAGGAAATAATTCCGGATAATAAAATTTCGATCTTTAATGAAGACTAAAAAGTCAACCCCGGGCCCGCACCTCAGAACCCGACAAAACTCACAAAGTCCGAACACTCATTCCGATACGAGTTCAACCATACCAAAATTATCTAATTCCGACATCAAATCGTCCTTCAAATCATCATTTTACATTTTAGAAATTTTTTACAAAAATCCTCAATAACAACAACAACAACCCAGTATAATCCCACTAGTGGGGTCTGGGGAGGGTAGTGTGTACGCAAACCTTACCCCTACCCTGGGTAGAGAGGCTGTTTCTGATAGACCCTTGGCTCCCTCATTCCAAGAACTCCCCACCTTGCTCTTGGGGTGACTCGAACTCACAACCTATTGGTTGGAAGTGGAGGGTGCTCACCACTAGAGCAACCCACTCTTGTCCTCAATTTCTCCAATTCAAATCACTAATTTAATGATAAAAACAAAGATGGAATAATGAAATATAATCAAATCCGGGTGAAGAACACTTACCTCAATCCAACACGTGAAAATCCCCTCCAAAATCGCCCAAAACCGAGCTCTCTAACTCAAAAAGTGATAAAAATATCATAACCATCGAAATAGAGCACTTATATTCTACCCAGTGAATTCTACATCGCGATCGCGTAACTTCCCTCACGATTGCGAAGAACAAAAACTTCAGCTGCCAAATCGTGCTTCGCGAACGCGTAAGTACAGTCGCGAACGCGACTCTCAACCCCCAGCAAACATCGCGGACGCGTTCTCAACCTCGCGAACGAGGACTACAATTCCTGATGACCCCTTCCAGTTCCTTATACGCGATCGCGTATCGTAGATCGCGAACGCGAAGACTTAAGTCCCCCAAGCTTCGCGACCGCGAAGAACAAAAATGCCAGCTTCCACAGAACTCTACGCGAACGTGATTGCTTCATCGCGATAGCGATGAAGAACACCAAGTAATATCAATCAGCAGTCCAAATACATGGAAAAATGGCCCGTGGCCCATCCGAAACACACCTGAGGCCCCCCGGGACCCCGTCCGAACATATCAACAAGTTCCAAAACACAATACGAGCAAGCTCGAAGCATCAAATCACATCAAACAACACCAAAACCATATATCGCACATCGATTCAAGCGTAATGAACTAATGAACTTTCAACTTCTACAACTCGCGCCGAATCATATCAAATCAACCTGGAATTACCTCAAATTTTGCATGCAAGTCCCAAATGATACAACGGAGCTATTCCAACTCCCGGAATCGCAATCCAAACCCGATATCAATAAAGTCAACTCCCGTTCAAACCTTCCAAACCTTCAACTTTCCAACTTTCGCCAAAATGCATCAAATCAACCTACGGACCTCCAAATTCAAATCTGGACATTAGCCTAAGTTCAAAATCACCATACGAAACTATTGGAATCAGCAAAACACCATTCCGGAGTCGTCTACACAAAAGTCAAACTCCGGTCAACTCTTACCGCTTAAGCTTCTAAAACAAGAATCATTCCTCCAAATCAATTCCGAATCATCCGAAAACCGAACCCGGCCACACACGCAAGTCATAATACACAATACGAAGCTGCTCGAGACATTAGGCCACCGAACGGGACGCAAATTCTCAAAACGGGTCGTTACACCTACCTATGAAGTTTGTCAACTCCTTATACAATACGGTTCTCTCTTTGCAAATAAAGTGCAAGTGAATTTTCATGCTTTCGACATCATTCTCACTATCATCTATTGCTTCTATTCCATTAGCACCAAAAGAGACATAGTGGTGACATTTCAAGGCTGCCTTCTTACTGCTACTCTGTATGCTCCAACTCATGGCTGCTTCCTCTATTGTTCGTAATAATACTCACTATATGTTAAAAGACGAGAATACAGAGGACCAATCCGCTATATGTTAAAAGACGAGAATACGGGGGTTCTCTGTCGTGAAGCCAACCTGAATGCAAATTAGTATTCTCTCCGGATTCATCATGCAACACCAACTCACAAATGTCTTTCTTCTCTTTCTCAAATTGTGCACCATCTGGAAGGCATCCCGCACTGGAGACCAAGCAAAGAAAGCAACTCTTTTTTTTTTGTTTTTGGAGTCTAGGATAGGACTTTGACTTCTTTCATAGTCTAATTTTTCATCTGCATCCTGAACTCAGTTGCTAATTTCACTTTGCTAAGGTTCTCGCTTAAACCTATGTGGTAGTTACATTTGATGGCTTCCAATATCAAACAAGGTCCTCGTGGTGCTGTTCTATGTTTATGTTAAGATCTATGATTGCTAGTTTCAAGAAATTACAATGATAGATGTTCTTGGGACATAATGTAAGAGGTCATTTCACAAAATATGCGACTTTATGGCATAGAGGAAACAGTTTGATAGATTTCACCTCTTACTAAATCTGACCAAACTATTACAATTGTTGACAGAATTACTGACAGTTGATTGTGTGCAATTTCAGGAGGAAGCAGCTGTGCGCTTGGTGGATTCATCCTCAGGGTCCTCTGAGTATCGACCCATTAATATCTTCATCAACTTCTATTCAGGTAATTGAGGGTAATTGTGAAGGTGAATTAGTACCTTAGACTTCAATTGCATGACTCTAGTTATGGACTGAGGATGACAAACTTTTGCTAGTGATTACTTGATAATAAAACAACCATAATTAAGAGGTCTTTTCTCGCAAAGTATTTCATTTCCAAATGTTCATTTTTAGTCATCTGATATAACAACGCCTATATGCTGTTGATTTCCCATCTTTTGTGTCTGAATCCTTAGTACCTCAAATTCTGTTCTTAGTTGAATACTACTGGTGATATTCTTTGAGCCTCTAAGATATACTGTATAAATTAAAATCACGTCTTTAGTATTGATGACATTTTCAACTAAATAGCTCCAAAATCATTTTGTACATATTAATCAATAATCTCAAGCTTTTGCATTTACATTTTTCTCTGCAGATCCTGAATACAGATTTAAGGTCCCAAGGACAAATTTCTTCCCACAACCTAAAGTAAGTGATCAGTATATATTTTCCTGTTTGAATTCCTATCCAAAACCAAGAAACGAAGGTACGTAATGCCTTGAAAATTTAAACATTAGCAGATTGCACATTTTCTAGACTCTTCTAGGCACGCTCGCTTGTCACCTTCAATAAATTGAACACACGCTGTCTGGACGGCTTCAAGATGTGATGCTCTTTCCAATATCAAATACTTTGAGCTGGGGTGGAATGAACTTTATTCTAATGTGTAGACGTGTTCCCTTCATCCGAAAAAAGAAAGAATTCTCTATGTATGCTTCCATTGATACATTCGTTCTCTTGGATGAATACTATTATATGAAAAATACAGTTCTTATATCACGTATAGGATATTCGCTGGCGGCATAGCTTTTCCATGTCCATATGATGGTGTCTAATAGGTAATTTTATGATTATTCCATTGGGTCACAAAGTGAAATTATTTGTTTCTTGTTCTTCTTCAGGTCGATGCAGCTGTAGTTTCCTTCAGACTGAAACAACCTGTAGATTATCCTCCTGTTTCTTCTGCCAAAAGCTTCTTCTCAATGGTTCTTACAGCTTACCCATATACTTTCCTTTTTGTTTTCCCACCGTGTTAGCGTGATATAGTGATTGCTACCAACTAAAATATCAGCATATGCAATCCGTGGTTAGGCTAATGCTTGGTTATACAACACATTTGGGAATTTTAGGGTAAAATATGGGGAATAGTTTATCTTTCTCATTATTCATAGCTGACATTCCTCATTGATGGTTAAGGTCAATTCTGCTTTTAATGGAAAACGTAAGATGTTGCGAAAGACACTACAGCATATATGCCCTTCCCTTGAGATTGAAGAAGCTCTTGTTAGTGCTGGTCTTCCACCCACGGTATGACTGATGTATTTTGTGATTTATCAGTCAATTGAACACCAGCAATTCTTCTATCTGAATCAGCTCTTCCGTTTGATGTTTTTCTTCTATTTTGTTTTTGTCCAGGCAAGGCCGGAGGAGCTAGCGCTAGAAGATTTTGTAAGGCTGCATAATTCAATTGCTAAAGCCTAAGACTTTCTGGTGTCACTTGGTGCTGAGCTTTGCTAAGGATACTCGAAAGTAGAGGGCTCACCTTTCTTATTACTCCCCTTGCTATCCTAAACTTGACTGGTACCAGAATTTGGAATAAGGAATTCACAAGCTTCTGCAAGCCTGGAGAATTATCACCAGCTGGGAACTCAAACAGCTACAGTTGACAGCAAAAAGGACAACTCCACAAAACTTGATTGAGCATCCCTTGCTACTCTGGCCCCATCAAAGCCTTGATCCATTCAACATAGCACAAGTGTTGGAAGAATTGTCAGGGCTTCAGAGCTGAATGTAAATATTTTATCACATATCTTCTCTTACACTCATTAGCATCAACCAAAGACGAATAATGTATTTGGGTTTATATATAACTTGATATTTTTTGCATGGGATCACAATCTATTTATGAACAGTGAGTGAGGATTCATACAATAGATCCAACTTGCTTGGTGTTGTTGTTGCTGCTGCTGTTGTATCAAATGCTTGGTACCGAGGCATTGTTTTTGTTGCTATTGTATCAAATGATATAAAAGCTCTTTATATTTAGCTCTATTTGGCATTACATCTAACACTTCTTTGTATCAATCTTGCAATGAAATCAAGAAGCAAAAATCAATTCATAATCCAACTGGCGGAAAATGGTACAGATTATTTCAATCGAAATCATGAAAATACATTCAGAATAAACAATAATTTATCCACTCTAAGAAGTAACTATAGTCTCAAAATATTCAAATTCTCTACACAGTTTATTCAAGAATGAAACTGATAAATAAGGTCCAGGGACCTCAACCTAGTCCCATGAGGATCAAATTCCAGAGCAGGGGGGCCGCCGTCATTGTCGTAGCTCCGCCGCTGCTGCTCAGCTGCAACCGCCGCAGCTGAAACCGGCGAGAGGGGTCTTTTGGGTCTCTTATTCTGAATGAAACAACCCCTCATCCTCTCCTCAACTCTATCAACAGAATTCTGCTCTGTTTCATTTACATCATCAACCTCCTCATCCCCCACTTGCATAGGTTCATCAGTATCATTCTCATCGCCACTGCCTACGGCGGAGGAGACAGAGTTTTCAGGCACCGGAGGTGGTGGTGGTATAGGGAGGAGATGGGGTTGTCGAGGGGGTGGGTGGTGGTGGTGGTGATAGGATAGGAAGAGGGAAAGGTGGTGGTGAGCAGAGTGAAGGGAAGAGTAGATTTGGAGGAGTTGGGAAGAATCAGAGGTGGTGGTAAGTTGTTTAGCCATTAGGGTTGCTTGGTCCAGTGCTTGTATTAGCTCTGCAATGGAAGCTCCTGTCTCTGACGCCATCTCCATCTCCATCTCCATTCTCAATCCTAAGTCTTGTGTTTTAGATTCACTGTTAACACAAATGCTGTTGGGCGTCTCTTTATTTCTGCGGTTTAGGGGGTATGAATTCCTGTTCCTTCTCTACTTGTGTTCAGTTGATGGATACATCTTATGTATATGGCTCCTTTTTAATTTCTCTCCTACTTTCTCCTGTCTTTAATATTTGACAATTTAGACAAAAAAGAATTTGCTTTAAAAAATTATAGTCGGTAAATTAATTACTCATTAAGACAAGGGTGATTTTAGTCATTTATGATTAATGCTGTCAAATAATCTTACTAATAATAGGTGTATCAAAATTTTAAACTGACAGATAAACAGAAAAGTAACTAATTTTATAACAGTGTCAAAATGTTTATCCTCGAGAGTAATTTGACCTATCCAATAGGCTAACCCTCCACCTTTTCAAGTTATAAACTCCTGTTCAGTGTAGATGTTTGTGTAGTTAGTTTTTACATTACATTGCATAAACTATACATTCGTAGATAAAACATAAACTTCATAGGACGTAAGGGCTAAACCTTTTTGTTTTCAAGTTTTTGAGAATAGTCACCCTTTGACGGAAGAGAATCAGGATACATCAAGAAATAGGAAAAAACAGAAAAAGAAAGAATTGATGTCTTGTTTACCCTATTAATATTATACAAACCAGATAACTATATCTTGGGTGAAATAGAGTTCGCCTTCAACAACTTCCAGTTTATGACTCTCTTTCTCAGTTTTTAAAATATATACTCACTCGAAGTAGATGAAAAATGTTAGCTCCTGCCTAAAGGAACTTATACTCTCTTTACGAACTGACATTTCTAGGAGCTTCAAACTGATTATACAACAACCTATTTTGGAATACCTCATTTATAAGAAGGAAGGGGTATATTCAAAATGGTCGTAGCTAGAGAAAGACAAAGCTTTACATGTACAAGAAAATGAAGAGAATGAAAAAACTAGTATCTACACATTGAGCATCCGTAGATAGTCATCAATAATGGACAGTGAAGAAGAGCGGTAACCAGAACCAAACAAGTTATAGTGATTTAGGTAATGATACAGCATGTACAAATCTCTCCTTTGTTCAAAACCGGGTTGTTCAGGCATCACCTGAACAAAAGATACAGAGAAACAAATGAGAGTAAATACCAAGAACATGAAGCAAATGTCACACAAACACCACCATTAAGTTGCAAGTTGACAACCTGGTTCAAATGCCAATACGGTGGATCACACAATCCAAAGTAATGCTAAAACTAACTCGTTATTTGAGATCACCGATTATCTACTGAAAAACAGCAAATAAACAAAACATGTCTTTTTCTCCTCTTCAGTATGTCCTCGTGGATATTAAATGCTGATGAAATGCGTATCATTAATTACAGCACCTGAAAATAAGCCTTGTAAAAATCTCCTCCAAATCCGGCGCACCATGACATTCCAAATTCTGCTTCACTATGTCCATCTAAAGAAGACAGAATTCATAATGTTAGTGCATCTGGAGCCATTAATTCATTCGCCTAAAACCAAACACCTGACTGCCAGGATACAAATATTGCACTGAGATCTTTCTAACTTATGTATATTTCCTTATCCATCTATATTGCAATGTGTGGATGACATTGGTGCAAAGAATAATGAGGCAGAAAGGGGTTTAAGTCCTATTACTAGGCATTAACACGCATCACATAAACCAGGCTGTATATCTAGAAGCAAATCGAACTCACTACCCATCTAGAGAAGAGGCTAACGGAGAATAAAGCAACCAATTTACATGAAGTTTGCTACAATCCAAGAGGCAATAATCATTTTTTAAGTGTCAACCTTTCAGTATACACTAAACCTAACTGAATGTTTACAAGTATAGGGGTGAAGTAACCAATCTGAAGTAAGATGATAACATATGGAAATTTTTCATCTTTATGAACTCACCTCACAAAATTCTTGTTCATATTAAGTTTTCAAAAAAGTTAAACTGGACTTTGGTCGGCATTTTCAGACAAATTTAAGCAATTTGAGGAATTTAAAAAAATAAACAGTATTTTTCGTGTAGCTTATCATCTTCGCCATTTCACCATAGAAGTTTCTGAAATCCTCTTTAAATAGCCTTGACCAATGCCCAGTTTGAACTTTGAAAGTCAATTTGGACAATTGGGATGGTTGGAGAATCTCATATTGGCTTCCTCTGAGAAATTTATTTATATAAAAAAAAGCAAATACTTTACCTTCATAGTAGCATCCTACATTTCAATGTTTGCTTGTCTAATTGTCATTACATTCATTGCAGAAATATTGCAAAATTTATCAGGATCCAGGACATTTACATTAGCTGTCTGATCTTCCATCTCTTACTGTATCAATCTTTATTACTATTACCTGTTAGGTTGGAGGCTCTAGGCTCTGATAAATAAGGTTGTGAAAGTATAATGAGCTATAAGGAGTTCACATCACAATATAAACTGCACCAACCACTCTTGCCTCAGATATTACATAATATAATGTTCTAGAAGAGATATGTTTCATATGCGAAGCAGTGAATGATAAAAGCAAAAACGACCATTTGATTGATAATATTGAAACTGTGAACCCAGGACTTACAATAACATGCAGGGTCAAGAATCACAGGTTCACCATTCTTGTCATATGTGATATTCCCACTCCACAGGTCTCCGTGCAACAAGCATGGCTCTATCACAACATTCTTGAATAAAGGTCCCAGGTTCTTTGCTAGCCTTTGTCCTAAGAATAGATTTATTAAAACAAAATAGATAAAACACGTCAGATATTGAATGACCATATGAACCTCCTTGTGCTCTTTACAAGTATTTACTTAATTACAGATTAAATCGCGGTTGTAAAACTGCCAAGCCTCAAAGTCCAGAGAAGGAAGATTATCACCAAAATGTTGGACTTTGATACATTCAATAATATTCAAGTACTTTGAAGTTTGATATTTGTCCATCATTCCATGTTCCCCGATGTTGTCTCATCGCCGAATGAAACAACTTAAACTTTAAACTTGTCTATCAGGACTTCTTAGAATGAGTACGTGAAGAGAGATGTGATTATAAATCTTTCAAAGCCAGATTAAAAGATAAGCAGGAGCATCAGTTTATGTGTTGGAAAAGAAGGCAGCAAGCTAATTTGGCCATTAGAATGAATCTAAGGAGCAAGAATCCATTCTGTCACTACTGTAAGTGATCCAAATTGCAGTTCTCCATAAAATAAATGAAGCCTGAAGTAGTTTTAAATTCAGAATGAAGTAAGGAGGAGGTACACATTCCATTGCATATTACCGGGATCAAAAAAGACAAATTCCATAAATGAAGTCAATATTTTCTTTCCCAATAAAATGAAGATTTAGACCTCTCTCATAAATGGTTGAATCCCCATACTGTTCTCGAGCCAACTTCAGCTGGTATCCCAATCTGTGCTCCGCGTAAAATTCGATCCAATCTGAGGTCCAAGTGTTTATCTGCGGAGTACTACACAAATGCACAAACATTCAGCCATTTATATCTTCGATCAGATTACACTTTAATATATGAAGAAACATGAATGACGAGAAAACTCCAACTTCAAATACTAGATATGAAATTAAATATTTCTCCTTTCACTTTTTTTTTTTGGTTACCTATAGTAAATGCTACTAACAATCCTTCTATTTATACAGAGAGCAGTGGAATGGCTAAACTTTAAATAAGTGTGTGTGCGCAATGCATCATCTAGTGTTTTTTGTGAAATGCATCCTCATAACTGTGGAAGAGTTTTGATATGATACCTGCCAATAGTATTCTCAACATGAAAGCCAAAACCCTTCTCAGACTTTGCTGCTTTATGCATTTCAGCAAGCTTCCTTCCTAATGCTGACTGAAAAGCCGTAAATGGTAAAGTATCTGAATGCTGTTATCAAATTAACCAAAAAAAAAGCATGAAGAACAAAGTAATTATGGAGAAAAGAATATGAAAAGTCACTCTCACCTGATTGCCTCTAGATGCACCAAACTCAATAAATTCCATTATGATGTATGAGCCGCCTGTCGGCAGAGATCCAACCTACACAATGCATGCAACAATCTCATCTAGGTTACACTTGTGAACTTTCTTTACTCTTTTTTATTTCTTTTCTGGAGGGAGAGGAGGGGATACTCTACAGAGTTCAGGACAAAAGAAAAAAAAACAATTGAAATGCTTACTTTATATGGTTTTGGTACACGGATTGACCCTGTTTCGTACATAGAATTTAAACCCAATGCCTCTCCCTCAAACATTGATGGTCCAATACTCCTGATTAGATTTTTAACAATAATGTATAAGCAACCATCTATCATATTTAACAATACCGTATAAGCCATCTATCACATTTAACAACACCATATTAAGCAACCATCTACCTAATCTGTTCAATGTTTGACAAGGAAAAAAATAATCAAATACCTGTTCGTTTTAACAAAAAAGGAACCGGCATCAGTATCATAACGTGTTGCACGATTTATGCACCCACCACCAATGGGACAGATTCCTCTGATCTGTGTTGCCTTTCCTTCTGAAAGGATCCATTCCCGAATAGGATCATCACTCATTGCAGCCACTGTCGAATTTCAGGGAGTGAATACACTTGAAATGGAAATGAATGTTTGTTAATTCATGCATATATCATCAAGTTGGATCTAAACCCTAAAAATTAAATGCATCTTCCATGATCAACAGATGCACAGGATGATGAGGCCTTTTAACGCTAAAATTGCAATCACAAGAAAACTCCTTTCACATTTCAAAATGAGTTCGGAGAGTTCTAAGGTAGACCTGAAGCGCACACTGGCATGGAACTAGATTCTAGCTTCTCACGGATGCACTGACTCACCAATATAGTATCCATGGTTGACCTAGTACACACAAGCTCTATTCTGCTCATTCCATCAATGAATATTGCTAGACAATGAAACAAAGTACAGAGAAGAAAAATGATCATTGAATACATCATATTTTTTTGACAACAGAGATTTTATGTATTTGTAATAAGCTTGACAAGTCATCACACCTTACAGATTAAGTTCACCATGAACCATAAATAACGCCTCTAAGCTAACCCCCAAACCCCTGAGTTTCAAATTAACATCAGAAAAAGAATTAAGTGGGAAATTCCATGATTAAAGTTTGCCAATTAGAGAGCTCCAAAATTCATTTGAAACCATCAGGTATAGGGAAAATCTCCACATTACGGTGCAAATTTCTATAAGAAAATTAGAAGTACTAGGAAAACAAAGAGATAAGCACAGAAAGTTGAAATCTTTATGCAAAATGTCAACATCACACAGAGAAAATAAGCTAAACGAGCAATTCGTAAGAGCATTAAACTAAAAATGGTTCATTTTGTAAAGAGGCATACCAATTAGAGGTTTATTCTTGTTAATGGAGGGGTGCATGAGACGAGGGCAAGATAAAGAATTAGGGATGCAGGAGGAAAAGGAAATAGCCCCCAAGTGTGCCACCACCATTTTTGCTGTCTCTTCTTGGCTGCAGATATTTGCCCAGTTTCAATTGGCTCTTGTTTCTTCTTCATTTTTTACCTTTCTGCTGTTGTATGGCCTTTTTCAAATATAGCCCTTCTTTTTCCATTCTGATTGGATTGGAGAGCACTAAAATGATAGTTCAATTCTCGGGAGAAAAAAAAAAAAAAGGCAATTCGGTGCACTGAGCTCCGGTAATATACTGCCGGATCACAAGCATCTATTGTGTATAACCTTACATGCATTTATACAAGAGTTTGTTCCACACCTCCAACCGTAATATTCTGATCACATGGTATCAACTTTATCACCTAGACACCTACGCGAAGGCTCTCCTTCAATTCTCGAAAAAATAATTGTAATACAAAGATTAATAATTATTTTTTCTTATATATAATCAATATGCGAATATCTGGCTCATTTCATTAAAAATTTAGATATACATATAACATAAAATGACAAGAGTGAGTTCCTCTAGTGGTGTGCCTTCTCCACTTCCAACCAAGGGGTTGTGAGTTCGAGCCATCCAAGAGCAAGGTGGGGAGTTCTTGGGAGGGAGCCGATGGTTTATTGTAAACAACATATGTGCCCTAGGGTATGAGTAAGGTATGCGTACACACTATCCTTCCCATACCCCACTAGTTATTGTTGTTGTTGTTGTTGTTGTTGTTTGTATATAACATAAAATATAAAAATTTACGATGTTACTCATGTTTTCTAAAGGAAATAAAAAAGAAAGAAATTTGATCAAGGTAATTTTGGTTTTCTGTATTTTATCCTCGTGAGTCACAGAAAGAAATTCTGATCACATGGTTTTCCCAATCTGTGCTCCGCGTAAAATTCGATCCAATCTGAGGTCCAAGTGTTTATCTGCGGAGTACTACACAAATGCACAAACATTCAGCCATTTATATCTTCGATCAGATTACACTTTAATATATGAAGAAACATGAATGACGAGAAAACTCCAACTTCAAATACTAGATATGAAATTAAATATTTCTCCTTTCACTTTTTTTTTTTGGTTACCTATAGTAAATGCTACTCACAATCCTTCTATTTATACAGAGAGCAGTGGAATGGCTAAACTTTAAATAAGTGTGTGTGCGCAATGCATCATCTAGTGTTTTTTGTGAAATGCATCCTCATAACTGTGGAAGAGTTTTGATATGATACCTGCCAATAGTATTCTCAACATGAAAGCCAAAACCCTTCTCAGACTTTGCTGCTTTATGCATTTCAGCAAGCTTCCTTCCTAATGCTGACTGAAAAGCCGTAAATGGTAAAGTATCTGAATGCTGTTATCAAATTAACCAAAAAAAAAGCATGAAGAACAAAGTAATTATGGAGAAAAGAATATGAAAAGTCACTCTCACCTGATTGCCTCTAGATGCACCAAACTCAATAAATTCCATTATGATGTATGAGCCGCCTGTCGGCAGAGATCCAACCTACACAATGCATGCAACAATCTCATCTAGGTTACACTTGTGAACTTTCTTTACTCTTTTTTATTTCTTTTCTGGAGGGAGAGGAGGGGATACTCTACAGAGTTCAGGACAAAAGAAAAAAAAACAATTGAAATGCTTACTTTATATGGTTTTGGTACACGGATTGACCCTGTTTCGTACATAGAATTTAAACCCAATGCCTCTCCCTCAAACATTGATGGTCCAATACTCCTGATTAGATTTTTAACAATAATGTATAAGCAACCATCTATCATATTTAACAATACCGTATAAGCCATCTATCACATTTAACAACACCATATTAAGCAACCATCTACCTAATCTGTTCAATGTTTGACAAGGAAAAAAATAATCAAATACCTGTTCGTTTTAACAAAAAAGGAACCGGCATCAGTATCATAACGTGTTGCACGATTTATGCACCCACCACCAATGGGACAGATTCCTCTGATCTGTGTTGCCTTTCCTTCTGAAAGGATCCATTCCCGAATAGGATCATCACTCATTGCAGCCACTGTCGAATTTCAGGGAGTGAATACACTTGAAATGGAAATGAATGTTTGTTAATTCATGCATATATCATCAAGTTGGATCTAAACCCTAAAAATTAAATGCATCTTCCATGATCAACAGATGCACAGGATGATGAGGCCTTTTAACGCTAAAATTGCAATCACAAGAAAACTCCTTTCACATTTCAAAATGAGTTCGGAGAGTTCTAAGGTAGACCTGAAGCGCACACTGGCATGGAACTAGATTCTAGCTTCTCACGGATGCACTGACTCACCAATATAGTATCCATGGTTGACCTAGTACACACAAGCTCTATTCTGCTCATTCCATCAATGAATATTGCTAGACAATGAAACAAAGTACAGAGAAGAAAAATGATCATTGAATACATCATATTTTTTTGACAACAGAGATTTTATGTATTTGTAATAAGCTTGACAAGTCATCACACCTTACAGATTAAGTTCACCATGAACCATAAATAACGCCTCTAAGCTAACCCCCAAACCCCTGAGTTTCAAATTAACATCAGAAAAAGAATTAAGTGGGAAATTCCATGATTAAAGTTTGCCAATTAGAGAGCTCCAAAATTCATTTGAAACCATCAGGTATAGGGAAAATCTCCACATTACGGTGCAAATTTCTATAAGAAAATTAGAAGTACTAGGAAAACAAAGAGATAAGCACAGAAAGTTGAAATCTTTATGCAAAATGTCAACATCACACAGAGAAAATAAGCTAAACGAGCAATTCGTAAGAGCATTAAACTAAAAATGGTTCATTTTGTAAAGAGGCATACCAATTAGAGGTTTATTCTTGTTAATGGAGGGGTGCATGAGACGAGGGCAAGATAAAGAATTAGGGATGCAGGAGGAAAAGGAAATAGCCCCCAAGTGTGCCACCACCATTTTTGCTGTCTCTTCTTGGCTGCAGATATTTGCCCAGTTTCAATTGGCTCTTGTTTCTTCTTCATTTTTTACCTTTCTGCTGTTGTATGGCCTTTTTCAAATATAGCCCTTCTTTTTCCATTCTGATTGGATTGGAGAGCACTAAAATGATAGTTCAATTCTCGGGAGAAAAAAAAAAAAAAGGCAATTCGGTGCACTGAGCTCCGGTAATATACTGCCGGATCACAAGCATCTATTGTGTATAACCTTACATGCATTTATACAAGAGTTTGTTCCACACCTCCAACCGTAATATTCTGATCACATGGTATCAACTTTATCACCTAGACACCTACGCGAAGGCTCTCCTTCAATTCTCGAAAAAATAATTGTAATACAAAGATTAATAATTATTTTTTCTTATATATAATCAATATGCGAATATCTGGCTCATTTCATTAAAAATTTAGATATACATATAACATAAAATGACAAGAGTGAGTTCCTCTAGTGGTGTGCCTTCTCCACTTCCAACCAAGGGGTTGTGAGTTCGAGCCATCCAAGAGCAAGGTGGGGAGTTCTTGGGAGGGAGCCGATGGTTTATTGTAAACAACATATGTGCCCTAGGGTATGAGTAAGGTATGCGTACACACTATCCTTCCCATACCCCACTAGTTATTGTTGTTGTTGTTGTTGTTGTTGTTTGTATATAACATAAAATATAAAAATTTACGATGTTACTCATGTTTTCTAAAGGAAATAAAAAAGAAAGAAATTTGATCAAGGTAATTTTGGTTTTCTGTATTTTATCCTCGTGAGTCGTGAAGAATCTTTTGTATAAGTTCTCCATACTGAATCCGGTATAGAATGATACTAAAATTGGGATATACCAGCGTTACTTAAACCAAAAATGCAATGTCAACAAAATGTAATATAAATAATACGAAATATTATATTGGGGTTATGTTCCTACTTGTAGTAATGCAGACGATTATGGTTTAAATTAACTGAAATTAAATATGTATGCATTCTATTATGTTCCTACCAAATTCCTTGTAAGAGTTTTTTATACACTTGATCCTTTTTTAACTATTATTTAAAAAATAGTATCATTTATTATTTATTTTATAAAGAGTACTTTTTTTTCATTATTAGTATATTACAAAAACTAAGCCCAATATTCATCTTCTTCACTCCATTTTTTAAAATCTGATACATATGTGAATGTCACATAAATTCAAGATGTATTGATTTATACGTCTTTTATACTTTGTATATCAAGTATCACTTTAATTCAAAATATATTTTTATGTATATAATTTTTGTATATTTATTTGTGAAGTACCATCTTATTTTAAAATATATTTTTAATATATATTTCAAATATATTTTATATGTCAAGTGCCATTTTAATTCAGGATGTATTTTTTATATATATATTTTTTGTATATTTATATGCCATCTTAATTAAATTTAAGATATTTTTTTATGTATATTTCACATGTATAAGTAGCATCTTAATTGAAGATGTATTTTTTATGTATATTTTTTTGTATATTTTATATGTGTTAATTCAATATATATATATTTTTATATACGTTTTGTATATATTAACGTATATTATTATCGAAGTAAGATTTTTATGTTAAGAAAGGAAGAAAGAAGGAAGAGAAAAACTTAAGAAAGATAATTAAAAAGAAAACGAATGGAATAAATTTAGAAAATATATTGGTTTCGATAGAAAATAAAATTAAGAAGATGAAGAAAAAGAAGGAAAGCTAATAGATAAAGAAAAAAAAGGCATGATTTTTGTACAAAGAATTATTGATTTTTCATTCAAATTGCTTATGTTTAGAGATAAATAATTAATATTCGTATTTTAATAAAACTTATGCTACAAATATAAATATTTTCCTGCCACAACTGTAATATTGGATTTCATGCTACGAATTTGTTATTTTTCTTTTAAATTGTGACAGTTATGTAAAGTTCTCTTATTATAATTTATTTATTTATTGGGGGAGGGGGGAGGGTGTTAAAAGCTAGTAGCATTTTATTAGTTTTGAATAAAAATGAAAAAAGGAACAAGAATTGATTATAATTTACAAAAGCTTTCATACGTAGGCAATCATAAATTTGTTTTTGAAAGAAATTTAAAGACGAGCCGTGGTACCAGCAACAACGGCAACGAAAATTTCTATGTATATATTGGTGGCATTTGCTCTTTAATACTCCAAAAGAGAATTATTCGTATTTTTATTTGTTTAATCTTTTATTCATCGAAACTTTTAAAAGAAAAAAATTACAAGTTTTGATGAAAAAAATGTAACAATACTTGTTCTTCTCTCCTTCTGAGTTTCAAAGAGTATGTGGTGACCTTATGTTTGCCATCTAATAGTCCAAGAAGCTAAATATAGTAGTATTATTCTTGATGTATAAAATGTTTGTAAAAAAAAAGTTAACTGGAAACTCTTCTCATTCATAATCTTCTTTTACAAATTAGTCAAAACTTCATATTTTTACATAAAATACGTTTGACTAGGCTCTCGTCAATTGTAGGGTCCTGATCATAAACAGTAGCCCCTTCAACTGGAAAAATAATTAAGAGATCCAGAGAATATCAACTACATTATTAAAACACAGTAGCATCTTGCAAAAATCAGTCTTTCTAGGCATATGATCTTTTGTTACGGAACCCTTCTCCCTTTAATGGGTCTTGTGCAGCGCGAATCCGGATTAGTCGGGACTCCTTTAATGGGTCTTGTGCAGCGCGAATCCGGATTAGTCGAGACTCCAAAACGGGTACCAGCAACCGGATGGGAAACGAAAAAAAACGGAAGTATCTTACAAAATTCAGGCTTTCTAGGCATATGATATTCTAGATCAGTGGTTCAGAAAAGCTAGAAAGCCCTACACATTAAAGTGTCATCAGATTCTGGATAGTGTATATCAGAAACCAGATTAACAGAGAGAAGTGAAAAATTAAAATATATCTTGACTGTCAATTACTAAAAGAGGTATATGAAGGCTCATATTCCTACAGAGCACATGGTCCTCAAATGAGCCAATTCTATAGCATTTTCATAAAACTATAGTTCTTGTCTACTTTACTATAGTCAAGGATGAAAACCGAGACCCTAAACGCCTTCTTTACAGCAATATTACCAGAGGATTTGACATTGTACAACATGATATAAGATGCACTTTTTTTTGACAAGATAACCAGTGTACCACAAACTTGGCCCAAAATCTCTAAATTGTCAAAAAAGTACAACTACAACTCCTAACTGGTTATATGCAACATTAATCTACAGAAGAAGTTGTGTCCTCCCTCCTCCTCTTCAGATTCTCCTTGCTAAGAATCAGTCCCATTTTTCGGTCTCCAATAAGATGGGTCTGATACAAGAAAACATCTGAACGCAAATTTCTTATGGTACCTCTATGTTTGCCTTTTGTCATGACCTTGCTTCTGCTTCCCCAGAGACTGCAGATTTAGGGTTTATTGACATAGAAACAGCTTCGTTGCTGTTACTTACAGTACCCTGTGACTGTTCAGCAATAGGTAGCAGCCATTGCCTAGAATGCTCAACTGAAATCTCAAAACAATCAGAGTTTTGATCCCTGCCAAGCATTGGAGGACGCCTTTGTTTGTTTTCAATAGATTCAGGTACAGAAAGACGGCAAACTGGACAGGTAGACTGTTTCCTTAGCCATATATCAATGCATGAAAGATGAAAACTATGGCCACATTTGGGCATAATTCTCAGAACTTCGTTCTCCTGGTACTCCGATAAGCATATACTGCACCTGTAATTCAAATAGCATAACTTCATCAATGGACAAACCTATCAAACTTAGGTATACCAATCAGAAAATACTTCATTTTAGTTATAACCTAGAAAAAGACTAGGTTGGATCAAGACAAGAGGAAGTAGCAGCCTGACCAGTGACCAGTACAATTATATTTGTTTATAACCAAAATGAAGAATCAGGCCTATGGTTTCACTCAATCCGATGTTTGAAAGTTCAACATAGACGAAGGGAAACCCCATAAACACGATAGGATGCACTCTTTTATCCTTATACCTGTTCTCTACTAGCTTAGAGATATAGTACATCGGAACATCCATCGCATTTATCTCTCCAAATGCATAAGATGAGAGTCAATAGCCAAAATGTCGTATGTAGCACACAGCTCAAACAAATTGTATGAGATTGCACTTACTGTGTATCTTCTGAGGAGGTGAAAGCCTCGCGGTGAAATTTCATGGAGGGAATTGCAGCAACCACAACTGAGTCAAGCCCGTTAATTCGATGCTCTGGCTGCCAGAATAGGTTTACGTTAGTGAATCTGCCGGGAATTTATAGGAATAACAATTTAAATCACAATTCATACAGTTCACTGTTTAGAAGAGATACCATCTGTTTCAGTGAACAATGTGTGAAAAGAACAAATGCCAGTAGCCAAAATGTCCACAATCAGCGAAAGACCATTATCAAACCGACTTTTAATGACAATTAAGCAAAAGCAGCAACTTAATTCAGATTCCAGAATGTAGCTAAAGACAATAGCAAATTTTGAAAGCAAAACAATGCAATCATGACAAGCACTCACACAAACTCTTCACATTGACCTATTCAATCTTGATTTTCTATCTTTCCTGCAGCTTCATCGATAGGGTAGTGATGCTATACTCTCAATCTCCGCTTTTCTTTCCATTAATGATCATAAAAATCTTTTCTTAAACAAATCTCTGCAATACCAGCAAATCAAGATGGAACAAATATAAACCTTTGAATCCTAAATCATTCTACACAAAATCAAAACACTCAAGTCAACAAACGGACTATAATTAAAAAGTTGTCTTAACACAAAACAAATGCTTTCCTGCCTATAAAATACAAATTAGGAAGCACACAGCTAAAAGCAAGGAGGGATCACTGATTAAACAAATCAGAAAATCTTCTTCAATGGATCAACAAACATTGATTAGGGACAAAGAAAAAAGTATTCTTTAAGCAAGCCTTACCATTTCAAGATCAATCCCTGATTCAATCTCAAACATTTGCCTTGATTGCCTCCTGCTTATCCTCCCACAAATCAGTCTAGTACACACAAACACAATAAAAGTTGCACTCATCCCAAAACCAATTATTGTGGTTATCAAATTCATTCCAGACCCAAACATCCCAACCCCACTTTGCTACTCCTTCTTCTTCGACCAATTGTCACAATACGATGAATTTTCAATTCAAGAATGAGAGGAGAAGCAAAATGAAGAACATCTGATCAAAGAAGAGCCAAAATGAGGAGCAAAAAAAAAAGATTATATTTTTCGAAGTTCAATTATTAGAATAGATCCACCTGAATAAAACAAAAGAAACAGCAATCGAGAGGGACTCAACAACTAAGGAAAGGAGTACAAATACCAACACCCACAATGAGATTCACCTAAATATCCAAGATATTTTTTTCAACTAAAAGAATTAACAAAAATGAAAAATTACAAAAAAATAAAAATTTAAGAACCCCATTTAAAATTGAAATCCTAATCTCTTTGGGTGGACTCAAAGTTAAAGACTTAAGACTAAGAAGAGGGCCATCATATATGGATAGTGTGGATGAGAAATGTAAGTAACTCTTTATTTTCCTTTGGAATACTTCCTTGTACTTACATCTCAATGGGGTCCACTTCAGTTTGGAAACCCAGCCCCCCCTCCCAACCTACACCCTGGTTCTTGATAATATATCAAACGGCTGAAAACAGTTTGAGAACTTTTAGTGGCCTAAAAGGGTAGAAGCTTTTAGGGAAATGATGGATTGAAAGTTCTCAATTGTAAAAAAAGAAAGTGGATTCTGAAAGATTCCTTAGTGAAAGAATGACAAAGATTCTGAATTCTCTAGGTGATTTGCAATCTGCCTTTACTTTCGGCCTTTATTGCTTTTTTGCTTTACATAGCTGCTAAGTGTATTACTACTTTGGGATAAAAATAATCCACTCTCTTTTATGTCACTCTTCTACCATTGACTTTATTTAGACCTTTCTAGTGGGAAATGTCTCCACTTTTATTACTCTCTTTGTGGTGTGATTGTGGGCCAGATTTCAGCAGTGAGTTTGAATCAGATTCACACCTAAATTGGGTTGGGCTCATAATATGAATATCCATCCATTATGGATTGGTTGTTGCCTACTTGTCTACCTAACAGCTTGTATGGATGGTTGTTACTCATTGTATTGTATTGTATTGTTATTCCAAAATAATATTTGTTTTGATTGTTTCATTAAAATTGACTGTATTGTATTGTTAAATCCATTATTTCGGAACAAGAAAAAGTCTAATTTTTTTGAAACAACTGATTTGGTGTGATGTGATTGTTTCATATTTTTCTTTCCAATTATACCCTAACTTATTACTCCATAATTCTATTTTACCCTTTATCTTTTTTTTTTTTATTTTAACTCCAAATCTCCAACATATAACCTACTTTGTCTTCGTCACTTTTTTTTTCAGAACTTCTGTCGCTTCCAACTCCAACGTAAAAGGTATAGGTTTCGCCTTCTTTTTGTTTCGTTTTTCTCCTAATGTGATTTTAACTCCAATTATTTGTTCCTTTATTCTGTAAATTCTCGTTCCTTTCTTTATCATAGTTCTTAAATTATTTTTATGCGTAATTCTTGATAAATTTACTCCCTCTGTTCCAATTTACGTGAACCTATTTGACTGAGGTCTAGAGTATTTTTGTGGTTATAAAAGGGGTCTAGAGCATTTGTGTGGTTATAAAAGCTTCTCATTAAGGGTATAGTTAGAAGTTTAAGCTAAATTGTTTCCAAATTTAGAAAGGGGTGATGTTACACCCTATATTTTTTTGTACGTAAAACTGCGTCGTGAGCAAACTAATGTAGTGCCAAAAAATGAGATCATCTTTGAAAATATATAAAGCAAGTTAATCATGTTACCTCGGAAGATATAAATATTGAATATCATGAACAACAAGTACAAAGAGGGTTGGAAGGTTTAGAAGCTAAAGGAATTGAAGAAAATAATATTTCGTCGAAAGCCGACAAATTGGGAATGTTATAGCATGTACTTTTGGGATGAGACCGGGGTGTTTTACATGATAAGGAGGTTATTTTACGAGTTATGTTATTCGTATGATAGTCATGTGTTATGTTTTGAAGTCAAGCGAGTGGTGGAACAAAAGTCGATAAAAGTCATCACAAGTTACGTTCATAAGTTTTACTGAAACTTTGGGTCAAATGTAACTGCGAATTTCTCCTAATATA
Source organism: Nicotiana tabacum (assembly GCF_000715075.1). Taxonomy (NCBI): domain Eukaryota; kingdom Viridiplantae; phylum Streptophyta; class Magnoliopsida; order Solanales; family Solanaceae; genus Nicotiana; species Nicotiana tabacum. The sequence continues at coordinate 99,912,146 of NC_134098.1, read as the reverse complement.
CTTAGAGTTATGGGGTGTTCCACCCATCAAATTAAAGATCTATGAGTCTACTCTCTAACGCATTAGACCGTTTGTCAATATGATATCGGAGTAGAGAGATATGTGCATTTTTGCAAGACTGCGCAGACTGTCACCTACTTACTTAAACGAGAATCCAAAATTGGGCCAGTTCGGGTCGCTCAAAGAGGCCTTTTTAAAGGCCTATCCCCTTCATATATTAGGATGATAATAGGGCAAAATAACCAGACTTAATCTCTGCAAAAATCTCCCAAAATTTTTTCACAAACCCCAATTGATTTTCTCTCCCTTTCAAGTTCTAATTGGAGGTAAAGTCTAGAGTTTGAAGAACCAAGATAGGAGCTGAGTTATCCCACAAATAAGGTAAGTTTACTGTTCTCTTTCATCCATTCTTTACAGTTGTATATGCATGGTAAGTTGTTCTATATTTGTAAGAACTCACGGGACGGTGATCGGAAGCCGTGAGTTTGAGTTATTCACTTTTAGCAGACTGTTTTATGGATTGTTTTGTGGACTGTTTGGTGTTGCTGTTGGGCTGCGTGATTTACTACTGTTTTGTGGAGTTTTGGAGGAGGAAGGGTATGGAGAAACACCACATAAATGCAGGACGTTAGGCTGGTCGTTCATCGTAACATTTTCGGGGTTATTGGCACTACTACGGTGGTCGTTTTGTGTATGAAGAGATTGGGGTGTGTTGGGCTATTTTGTAGTATTGTGTGGTGTACATAAGGTTGGAAAATAATGTATATATATTGTTATTGTTGTTTTTGGTGTTGTTGGTATTATCTTGAATTTGGAGGAAGTAAGGATTATAGGGGAGATGTTGTCCGTTTTAATACAAAAGAAGCATGTCGTTCGTTATGCGATAGTTATACGTTTCATAACTTAATGATAGTATTATTATCGTTGTTGTAGATTAAGGTGAGAAGAGGCGAGTCCAACTTGGTGATTGGAAAGAGTGTGATAAGGTATGTTAAGGCTAAACCTTCCTTCATTTTGGCATGATCTCGTAGCTACATGTGTTAGTAATGAGACATAAAGAGAAGTTCATATTCATAAATTTATTCACATTATTCTAGTCTCATAAGTTACAATATTATTCTTTATCGAGACTCTATATTCAATTTAGTATTGTCTTCTTCCAGTCAAGAGAGCAGCAAGCCTATATATACAGTATTACAGTATTTTCATTTCCATCGAGCTATAATCGATGGGCAGGCCCCTATTGGGCAACCTCTGATCAGATGAAAAGTTATATACCGAGCCTACTGTGGCCGAGCGCCTATGAGCGAGCCCAGCATGGCCGAGATACATAGCCTAGTATGGCCGAGCACCTATGAGCGAGCCTACTACGGCAGAGCAGTTATATATACCGAGCCTTATAAGGCCGGACAATTATTTTACTTACTATATTGAAAGAGTTGAGTTAGTATCAACAAGTAAGTATATCTCTAGATCATCTTTGACTCCCAATTACTTTCAGTTCTTATATTATCAGTTCAGTTTCAACTTTTAGTTATGTTATTGTCTTATATACTCGTTACATTATTTTGTACTGACGTCCCTTTTCTGAGGACGCTGCATTTCATGCGTGCAGGTTCAGATAGACAGACGGGTAGACCTCATCAGTAGGTGTTTCCAGAGTTCAGCCTGATCGGTAAGCTCCACGTCCTTCGGAGTTATCGGGTCTAGGTTTTCGTGTACATCTTCTGTATGTATGTATATATATTATGGGTAGGTCGGGGCCCTGTTCCGATCACAATATATCCATCAGTAGAGGCTTGTAGACATATCCTGTCAGTTAGTGCACTATGTTGGGCTTGTAGGCCTGGTATGTATATTTTGGTGGTTTGTCAGTTGTAGTAGTTATGACGGCCTTGTCGGCCCAACTTTATATTGATGTTTAGTCAGCGCTAGTTTCCATTCAGTTTTATATTTTGCTTCGCAAATTGTCTTGCAAGGTGGCCCCATGGCCAAATTATGACATTATATGTTCAGAGTCCCTTAGTCGCAATTTGGTACACCAGGTTAGTTGAGGCACCGGGTGCCAGTCTCGCTCCCAGGTCGGGGCGTGACATAATTCTTTTTGGAATGAACCAAAAAGGAAATAGGTTCACATAAACTGGAACAAAGGGAGTAATATTTAAACAATTGAGGGTATTTTAGTAAACTTATCAGTTACAGTACAGTACGATACAGTCAAACTAAACAACAAAATATTATTTAACAACAATAAACAATACAATATATCCAAATATTGTATTCATAAAATGATACGATACGATACGATACGATACAATACAATATAATATCTTATAAAACGATGGGTAACAACCATCCAAACAAGCTGTAAATGTTAGGCATAAATTACTTTAGTTGACTTCCACAATCATACATGATACATATGCATCTTATTACGCTGTACTTATTGGACAAAATAGATATGAATTTAAGTAGGCGTTTGGACATAAAAATTATAATTTTAAAAAAAATAGTATTTTGAGTTAGAGGCGGATCTAGCATTTAAATTTTATGTGATCAATTTATAAGTTTTTAGCAATAAACCTATTATAATCTTAAAGTTATGAGTTCACTCTACTATATATTATAATTTTAGTAAATTTTTACACCTAAATTTATACTCCGCGTCGAAAGCTAGGTTCAATTGAACCTGTACCTATAACTGTACATCCGCCCTGGAGTTAAGTTGAAAAATAGTATTTGGAATTTGAAATTATGTTTGGACATGCATTTCATTTGAAAAAAATATTGTAGTTTTGTGAGTGGGAAAAAAATTGCTGATTTTTTTTAAAAAATGGCCAAAACTACTTTTTGATCTTTGAAAAACTCATTTTCGAATTTTATTCAAAAACTTGATGATTGTTTCTAAATTCCATCTCCACTATAAAACCGGACATGAAGAATTTCATCCAGCTCCTCGCGAATAATAGGATTCAAAAAAAAATTAACTTGAATTAAGCATGATATATTTTTCATTCAGCATTTCATTGTCTTTGATAGTTGTTTCACTTGTCAGCACTGTTTGGTACCATGGATATTTTATCCTTGAATTATATATCCTACTTTCTCTAAAGATTCTACAAAGTACAACGGCACAAAGAGATACTCATATACATATACAAGACAGTATTTCCGCTAAGGGGTTCAAAAAAGGAAAAAGTTAAAAAAAATTGTATTTAGTGGGAATTGAACTAATAACCTTACAAAAGTTTTGAACCGCCTTGACTATTAAGCTATGCTTTTGGGTTGTGCTAAGGGGATTCAAAACATAACATATAGAGGTAAAAAAACAGATTTTGCCTTATATATATAGTGTAATTTTTCGACGAATGGGGGTTCGGGTGAACCCCTTCCGCACCCCTAAATCCGCCCCTGCTCATATAGGACTATACTATTTTTATCTTGGGGTCTATAAAAGACAATCAATGCCTGAATTAACATTGATGCTTAACAAAAAAATTGATCTTCTTCCCGGAGATTGTTGGGCTTTTGCTCTGGTGATCATTCATATTATATCGAATATAGCTTATATATATATATATATATATATATATATATATATATATATATATATATATATATATATATATATATATATATGAATTCTAAAATCTGATACCTTCATCACTAACATATTTTCCCTTTAATTTGTGATAAAGAAAAACCCAATATATTAAACTTCCATAGTTACCTTTGAATGCTGCAGCTTGGGAGCTTTTCATTGGCCGAAAAAAGGGTGATAATATATTCTTGTTCCCACTGATCTGTTATAATCTGTCACGTTGTGGATATATAAACTTCTATATTTGTTAAGAATGAGGCTAGCACTGTATTAGATTCTTTTTAATCTTGGTTCTATTGTTTTTCTTGTCAGCAGCAGAGCAGGAACTCCCCAATTTTTATTTACTTTGATAGCGAAATTGTAATTTTCTGTTTAACTTTATTTTCCCACGGCTCAACTTTAATTTGTATCCATCCTATTTCTATATATTATAATGAAGCTAGTGGATAGAAAATTAAAGGGATTAAATAAACCTAAATAGTGCTTAATACTTTCACAAGCATTTCGTTGAGTTTGGTAGTTATTTCGTTTTTTTTTTAATCTATCTACCCAGGCTTTCACCTTTCTGCATGGGGTGATAGTTATTTTACTTGTCTGTACTGTTTGGTACTGTAGCAGTTTAACCTTAAACAATCAATTTTACCTTCTCTTCTCTAGAGAGTCCTTAAAAAAGCATAAGGAGATGGTCATAAAGTAGATACAACCGTTTGTTTAACTTTCTATTGAAAGATAATAACTGCCTGAATTAATATTGATGCATGCTGCCATATGTTAGAAATCTGTATTCGAAAATATATTCAAAAGTAGTAGCAATGAAAAAAAATCAGAAATGTAGAAGAACATAAAATGAATTCGAGCCCACTGAATTCACAGTGTTTCCTTAAGCAACTTAATACCCTCCTAATACCCGAAATTTAGGATTATTTTCTCCCAAGATAGAATGGATAACCTCATCGGTATAGCGGTACTTCAAACCCCAATGATCAATGAACTCAAAGAGCAGTAGTAAATCACACTTACTGTTTTCTTTTCTGTTAAAACAATGCAGAAAAAATAAGGAGAAATCAAAATTTTCGTAAGGAAAATCTGAGGGAGAGTTCATGTATTTATAGCCGAAAAACGTTGGATTATACTGAAGAGTTACAACTCTTCAGGTAAGGTTGCAACTCAAAATGGTTATTTTATAAAACGGCTATTTATGCAAACTGCCAAATTCAAATTATAACAGGAAAATTAAAACGGAGGAAAATTGAATTACCGTTATAGTAACGGTCTAATTTGGATTAATTAATATTGCATTAATATTAACAAATAAATTTTGTCCAAAAAATTAATCAATCAATCATTTGACCAAATCCGAAGTCAAAACCGAAGCTAAATCGAGCCGAGCGAGCGAGTGACGACGACGACGGCGCGGGGCTTGCCTTCTTCTCAACTCTTTAAGAGCTAGAAGAATAGCAATTGTATATATACCCATCAAAAGTCTTTTCCTCCTCAAATATGGGACAATTTCCCTTTGTCAAAGAGGAAAAATTAAATTTTTATTTTTCCCTCCATTTCCCATTCACTCTCTTTTAAGCTCTAAGAGGCTTAAACCCAATAATCCCCTATATGAATGGGGAATGGCTATATCACAGAAATATGCATAAAAAACTGTGTGATTCACAAGTAAGGATTAATCGCATCTGGATAAGTAGGTTTCCCTTTGAACTTTCCGTAGTGAACTAATGTCGGATATACTCGATCAATCAGTAGATTTGATATCTTTGAACCATCGAAATTTGGTGCATACCAAGACTACCATAAGTCACACAATCAACCCTTAACCGTCTTTGGTTCTCATTGTTGTGTTCGTTTCAGCCATGAACACCGCCTGATTTTATAAGTACGTAGAAAACTGGCCTTACAAAGTTCTCCTTAAAGCGGCTAATACTTCACACTTACATAGGTGATTCCTAAACGTGTCATCCCGTAAATACACTATTTAATATACCCCATATCAATTTAGAAACCATTAAAAAGCCTTTATCTTTTATCCTTGGTACTGAACATTGTCTCATCACGAGAATGAACCAAAATTTTTAGTTGACAATGTTGAACCGTCATTAGTGACTTTGTTTGATCTCCTTGAACCTAGATCTTGGGATCTCTAGTCTTCTAGGTAGAGTTACCGCCACAATGACTTGTCCTCGTCCATAGTCCCATTCCCCTCGATGATTTCATAACTACCTCTCTAGTTAGGCCTTTCGTAAGTGGATCCGACACATTGTCGCTTGACTTTACGTAGTCAATTATGATGATCCCCCTAGAGAGTAGTTGCCTAACCCTTCCAATTGTCGCTTGACTATCGCAATGTATGCATATTGGTGTCAACAGTTTGGGCCAAAATGGAATATCTTCCAGGAAATTTCGAAGCCATTCGGCTTCTTCACCGGCTTTATCTAAGGCTATAAACTCATCCTCCATAGTAGAGTGGGCAATACAAGTTTGTTTGGATGACTTTCAAGATACCGCTCCTCCGCCAATAGTGAATACATATCCACTTGTGGACTTAGAATCAGTTGAACCGGTGATCCAATTTGTATCACAGTGTCCCTCAATCACCGCAGGATAATTACTATAGTGCAAAGCAAAGTCTTGGGTATGATTTAAATATCCCAAAACTCGTTTCATCCCCATCCAATGAGATTGACCTGGATTATTCGTGTATCGACTCAATTTACTTATAGCACAAGTTATATCTGGTCGAGTACAATTCGTGATATACATTAAACATCCTAGCACACGGCCATAATCCAATTGCGATATGCTTTGGCCTTTGTTCTTTGCAAGTGCAAGATTCACATTAATCGGAGTCTTTACAACTTTAAAATCTAAGTACTTGAATTTTTCAAATATTGTTTTTATGTAATGCGATTACGACAAAGCCAGACCTTGAGAAGTCTTATGGATCTTAATACCATAATTAATTCGGCAACACCCAAGTCTTTCATATCAAACTTTCTAGTTAGCATATGCTTGGTCGCATTTATATTAGCAATGTCATTACTCACTATCAGCATATCATCCACATATAAACAAATAATGACTATGTGATTTGCAACATTTTTAATGTACACACATTTATCACATTCATTTATCTTAAAGCCATTTGACAGCATTGTTTGGTCAAATTTCACATGCCATTGTTTGGGTACTTGTTTTAGTCCATAAAGTGACTTAACAAGTCTACATACCTTCTTTTCTTTACCTGGAACTACAAACCCTTCAGGTTATTCCATGTAAATTTCTTCCTCCAAATCTCCATTTAAGAAGGTCGTTTTAACGTTCATTTGATGAATTTCAAGACCATATACCGTAGCTAATGCTACTAACGTTCGTATGGACGTAATTCTTGTAACTGGAGAGTATGTATCAAAATAGTCAAGACCTTCTCGGTGTCTATACCCTTTGACCACACGTCTTGCCTTATATTTATCAATAGTACCATCATCTTTCATTTTCCTCTTAAAAGTCCATTTAGAACCCAATGGTTTATTGCCTGGAGGAAGATCAATCAATTTCTATGTATGGTTATTCAGCATGGATTCTATTTCACTATTGACTGCCTCTTTCCAAAATAATGGTTCCGAAGAAGATATAGCTTCTTTAAATGTTCGAGGCTCATTTTTCAATAAGAAAGTTACAAAATCTGGTCCAAATGAAGTAGACGTTCTTTGACGTTTACTACGTTGGATCCTCCTGATTATACGTACTTTCTTTTGTCTCTCCCCCCGAGGTCGTTTAGATCTTTCACCAATCAACTCACATTCCTTTTTATACGGATATATATTTTTAAAGAACTCCGCATTATCTGATTCTATAACCCTATTATTATGAATGCCGGTATTTTTTGATGTATGCACCAGAAAACGATATGTTTTACTATTGGTCGCATATCCTATGAAAATACAATCAACGGTTTTCGGTCCTATCTTTACCCTTTTGGGTTTAGGAACTTGCACTTTTGCCAAACACCTCCACACTTTAAAATAATTCAGGTCGGGCTTCCTTGCTTTCCATTTTTCATATGGAATGGATTGCATTATTCTATGGGGTACTCGATTTAATATCTGATTAGCCGTAAGAATAACTTCCCCCCCCCCCCAAATTCTGTGGCAAACCAGAACTTATCAACAAAGCGTTCATCATTTTCTTTAATGATCGATTCTTTCTTTCTGTAATTCCATTGGATTGGGCGTGTAAGGGGCCATTGTTTGATGAATAATTCCATATTCTGAACATATCTATTAAAAAGGAGATCCGTATTCACCAACCCTATCACTTCTTATCATTTTGATTTTCTTGCTAAGTTGCGTTTCAACTTTATTTTTTTATTGTTTGAATGCATCTATTTCTTCATCTTTACTATTAAGTAAGTAAACATATAAATATTAAGTACTGACGTCAATAAAAGTTATGAAATACTTCTTTCCACAGCGAGATGGTATTGACTTCATGTCGCAAATATCTGTATGAATTAAGTCTAAAGGATTTAAATTCCTTTCAACTGACTTATAAGGATGTTTAACATACTTAGATTCCACACATATTTGACATTTTGATTTGTCGCATTCAAACTTAGGCAATACTTCCAAATTAATCATTTTCACAAGGTTTTATAATTGACATGTCCCAAACGTATATGCCATAAATCATTTGACTCAAATAAGTAATAAGACGCTGAAATTTTATTATTGTCAACAACCATTACATTCAGCTTAAAAAGGCCCTCAGTAAGGTAATATTTTCCTAAGTACATCTCGTTCTTACTTATTACAACTTTGTCTGAAACAAAAACACACTTAAACCCGTTCTTGACGAGAAGTGAAATAGAAACTAAGTTTTTCTGTATTTCAGGAACATGACAAACGTTGTTCAGAGTCACCACCTTGCTATAGGTCATATTTAGGAATATCTTTCCATAACCTTCAATTTTGATTGTTGCAGAATTTCCCATAAAAATGGTCTCATCGGGTCCAGCGGGAGCATATGAAGTAAATGCTTCTCTAACATCACAAACATGGCGGGTGGCACCAGAATCAATCCACCACTCCTTTGGATTTCCCACTAAGTTGCATTCAGACAACATAGCGCACAAGTCATCAATATCATCATTTGTTTGAACCATATTTGCTTGACCCTTTTTCTTCTCTTTCTTTGGAGCACGACATTCAACAGCTTTGTGTCCAACCTTTCCACAGTTGTGGAAATTTCCCTTGAATTTCTTCTTGCTGGGATAATTGTTTGGTCCAGAAGACTTCTTCCGCTTCTTCGGATTAGTTAGAGCAGTTTCAACAATATTACTCCCATAATTGTTGAGTTCCCACGTGTCTTCTTTTCTGCAGCTTTATTGTCCTCTTCGATCCTCAATCGAACGATGAGATCTTCGAGTTTTATCTCCTTGCAGTTGTGTTTCAAGTAATTCTTAAAGCACTTCCATAAAAAAAGGCAACTTCTCAATCATTGTTGCAACTTGAAACGCCTCATTGATGACCAAACCTTCAATAAAAAATTCATAATTAATAATAGAATTAATACTTTCAACATAAGCATTAATTCAGATTATACCTTCAGCGAGGAGATCATGAATGATAACTTGCAGCTCTTGAACTTGGGTAATGACAGGCTTGCTGTCTACCATCTTATAGTCCAAAAACTTGGCTGCAACGAACTTCTTCAAACCGGCATCCTCGATTTTATACTTCTTTTCCAACGCCTCCCATAGTTCTTTAGAAGTTTCCACATTACTATAGACGTTGTAAAGATCATCCTCCAGTTCGCTAAGAATGTAATTTTTGCATAAGAAATCGGAGTGCTTCCATGCCTTAGTCACCATAAAACGTTCATTCTCAGGAGTTGATTCCGGCAGAACTGGAACATCCTCTTTGATGAACTTCTGTAGACTCAAAGTAGTCAAATAGAAGAATATCTTTTGTTGTCACTATTTGAAGTCAATCCCGAAAAATTTTCCAGAATTTTCCGTCAGAGTCGATGGTGGCATAGAACGACTGGAAGACGTAACATTGCTCGTAGAGCCAACCACAGGAGTTCCTGTTTCTGTCATTTCTGTTAATCACAAACTAGAAGCAAAATTAATTAACGGTGAAGTATTTAAAATCTTCAAACCGAATAACTTTAACAGAAATAGATTACATATAACAGTGAAGATTTTATTTCTTCAAACCGAATATAAAAGGAGTAGAAAATCTGAAGATTTTAGTCTCCAAACTGAGAGTAGAAATCGCTAGGATTTAGTCTCCCACAAACAGAATATAATATGAATACAGAAAAATAAATTAAGTTCCTTAAGCTTGTTAGAAATGTGTATTCGAAAATATATTCAAAAGCAGTAGCAATGGAAAAAATCAGAAATGTAGAAAAACAGAAAATGAATCTGAGCCCACTGAATTCATAATGTTTCCTTAAGAAACTTAATCCCCTCCTAGTACCCGAGGTTTAGGATTATTTACGCCCAGGATAGAACAGATAACCTCACTGGTGTAGCGGTACTTCAAACCTTAGTGATCAACGAACTCAAATAGCAGTAGTAAATCACACTTACTGTTTTCTTTTATGTTAAAACAATGCAGAAAGAATAAGGAGAAATCAGAATTTTCATAAGAAAAATCTGAGGGAGAGTTCATGTATTTATAGCCAAAAACGTTGGGTTATACTGAAGAGTTACAACTCTTCAAGTAAGGTTGCAACTCAAAATGGTTATTTTATAAAACGGCTATTTATGCAAATTGCCAAATTCAAATTATAACGGGAAAATTAAAACGTAGAAAAATTGAATTACCGTTACAGTAAAGGTCTAATTTAGATTAATTAATATTGCGTTAATATTAACAAATAAATTTGGTCCAAAATATTAATCAATCGATCGATCATTTGACCGAATTTGAATCCGAAGCCGAGCCGAGCGACGACGACTACCGCATGAGGCTTATCTTATTCTCAACTCTTTAAGAGCTAGAAGAAGAGCAATTGTATATATACCCATCAAAAGTATTTTCCTCCTCCAATATGGGACAATCAAATTTTCATTGACCCCAAAGTTCTATTTTATGGATTTCAAGATTTGTCCTTTGGGCTTGTATAGGGTGAAATATGATATGATACGTGGTCATATAAAGGTAGGACACATGGAACCCAAGAAAAGGATGGCCGAAGACCGAACGCAGCCATTTCGGTTGTCACCGGAAAGGATAATGTTCATAAAAGTGTGTTAAATGCTTTGCGCCCGGTAGCATTTAATAGGGAATATTCTGGAGGATTAAGAGCGACGGTTTGTTATAGAGAATTTGACATTTATGTTCACCGTTACGTCTTCATCAATGACCCTCATAATTGGAATTAAAGGAAGGCACGATCCTATGACCTCATTCCCTAGACATAACTATAAATAATAAGTTCAGTTATCATTGTAAAGGACACGAATTTTCTGGCAAAACTTATACTATATTCTATACGAAGTTTAATACAATCTTACTTTCTTGCTTTTTGATCTCATCATTGCTGTGCCCGGAGACCTTGTTCCCGGAATCGTTATCTCTCCTGTTTCGTCTATATTTCAAGGTTAAGTATTGTACATTTCTTCAATTATTGTATTATTTCAGGATCAAATTAATTCACTTGTCTAGAAACCACGTACAAATTTAACTATATCGTTTTACGGGTAAACAGTTTGGCACCTACCGTGGGGCCTAGACAGTCATGCTATTAAATTGGTCCTTGCCTTTTTTACTAACGCGAATTGATTATTTTGTCTTAGAAAAAATATAAAAAATGGTAGATAATACTGTTAATGATACGCACAACCTTGAAATTCGATGGGATCAGCCTCATTTCGAGCATTCAATCAGTGACACCTCCAACGAGGAGAATGACGCCACGTCAGTGCATGACATGCAGTACCCTCGACAGGTTCAGGATATAACTCCCGATGATGTTGATGAGGAACATGTCATGGATGCGATGAGGGTCCTGCGAGAACAACAAGCAATTATTCTTGGCCATCTCATGTGACATGACCAGGTTATGACGGAACTGAATCAGGCACTATCGAGGGCTTCAAATAACGAGATCCAATTCCTCCCGGTGTTCCCGCAAATCAAACAATGCAGAGAGTCGACAACAACACTTCCAGGGTCAAAGTTGGCTCCGACGGGGCTGGGGGAGCAGATCCGGTCTGAACAACGAGAACGACCAGTTCAAGAATGAACTTTTACGGTTTATAAGAGAAGTAAACACTCGCATGGACCAAAATTGAAAGGCCCGGACTCGAAAAAGTATACTCAATTGTCGTACAAGCTCAGTGCGGCATGAGAACTAATTCTGAAGCAGTTCAAAATGCCTGAAATGCCAAAGTATGATGGGACTTCAGACCCATAGGAGCATATTACCACCTATATAATGATGGTAAAAGGAAACGATTTAGCGCCTCACGAAATTGAATCTATGCTGCTAAAGAAATTTGGAGAAACTCTCACGAGGGGAGCCCTAACGTGGTATTCACTATTGATGGAGCATTCCATAGATTCCTTTGAGATGCTCGCGGATTCTTTCATCAAGGCTCATGTTGGTGCCAGAAAAGTATAATCCTGGAAGGCCGACATATTCAGGATCGTGCAGGGAGAATCCAAATTACTACGAGAATTCTTTACTCGATTCCATAAAGAAAGAATGTTATTTCTGGTTGTCCTGGGTGAATGGGCAACTGAAGCATTCACCAAAGGATTGAATTAGAGAAGTTCAGACGCTTCCCGGAAGCTGAAGATGACCAGGGCGGTTCCATATCATCGGCCAAAGGACGGGAGAAGAGCAGAGAAAAATCAAAGGATGACTACGACGCCGACAAACGAACTTCAAGGGGCCTGTTTCTGCCCTATGAACAGACCGAAGGTCGTGGTAGAAACTTTCGGGCAGCAAATAAGTTCAACGCTGACAGAGGGACTGATCATGATCGAAACAATAGATCACTTCAGGATAAAGAGACGTTGGAGTTTCGGGATCCTTTTTACCCCAAGTTATCGGAATATAAATTCAACGTCAGTGTAGTGGAGTTGATTTTAGCCATGAGAAACATTAAAGATGCATGATTCCCGAGACCTATGAGATACAACTTCGGCCAGAGAGATCCTAGTTTATGGTGCGAGTACCGTGGGACAAACGGTCACTGGACAGGGGATTGCCGACACCTCCGAGTGGAGGTGGCAACATTATTGAAGAATGGTCACCTCAGAGAATTCTTGAGGGACCGAGCTAAAAACAATTATGGTCGTAACAAAGATAATGCGAAACTTCCGAAAACAGGAGAAGAACCCCTACACCCAACGATCAATATGATCTTCGGGGGGAATGAGATCAACGGGGTCACCTTTTCGGCAACGAAGAAGACGAAAGTATAAATAACTCATAGTAAAAGAATCCGGGAAGACGATATCACTTTCACGGAAGAGGACACAGACGGATTGCTGTTACCATACAACCACGCACTGGTAATTTATTTAAATGTGTTAGATTTTAAGATTAAACGTGTTTTAGTGGATCCAGGAAGTTCGGCTAATATCATACAATGGAGAGTATTGGAGCAAACTAAACTCACCTGAAGCATTATTCCAGCAACAAAGCTCCTCGCTGGATTCAACCTTGCAAGTGTGATGACCCGGGGAGAGATTTTGCTGCTCACAAACACTGAAGGAGTAATGAAAACAACTTTCTTCGAAGTAGCAGATGGTGACATAGGATACAACATTATCCTGAGAAGGCCATGGTTACACGAGATGAAAGTTGTACCATCAACATATCAATAATTGCTGAAGTTTCAATGCCTGAAGGAATCAAGCAGATAAGAGGTGATCAACCGGCAGCAAGGGAGATGAATGCAATCTCAGTTTCTAGTAGCAAAGGGAAGGAACACATGGCATAGCAATTACAGAAACCGGCACCAATTCCCGAACTAGAAGGAGTTAGCCCGGAAGCAGAGTTAACAGAACAATATCAGGTGCCAAGATATTTCCAAGTTCCAGAAGAGACGGACGCAACGAAGTCCACGACGGAGGAACTGGAGCAAGTTGCATTGTTCGAGGAATTCCTAGAAAGAAAATTCCATTTGGGGACAGGACTGCACCCAGAGCTCAAGTCTGGTTTTATTGAATTCCTTAAATTTAATGCTAATTGTTTTGCATGCTCGCATGAGGATATGACAGGTATCCCGACGGAAATAGCTGTGCACAAGCTGAGTTTGGATCCCAATATACCTCTGGTAAGGCAGAAGAAACACCCTATTGCCGAGGCGATGAATAAATTTGTCAAAGAAGAGGTAAACCGGTTGCTTAAAATCGATTCGGTCCGAGAGGTAAGATATCCGGACTGGCTAGCCAATGTAGTAGTAGTAGTTTCTAAGAAGAACAATAAATTTTGCATGAGTGTAGGCTATAAAGACCTTAATAAGGCGTGCCCGAAAGATTTGTTCCCACTGCTAACTATCGATCAAATGATTGATGCCACGGCCAGACATGAGTTGATGAGTTTCCTCGATACTTATTCCGAGTACAACCAAATTAAGATGAACCCAAAAGATCAAGAAAAAAATTCATTTATAACGAATTTCGGTACATATTGTTACAATGTAATTCCCTTCGGGTTGAAACACGCCGGAGCCACTTATCAACAGCTCGTTAATAAGATGTTCAAAAAGCAAATAGAAAAGACTATGGAAGTTTATATAAACAATATGCTCGTTAAGTCTTTGAATGTATGTGACCATCTTAAGCATCTACAAGAAATATTCGACATCTTAAGGAAGCATAACATAAAACTTAATCCCGAGAAGTGCGCGTTCGGTGTTAGTTCTGGTAAATTTCTGAGATTTTTGGTCTCACAAAGGGGAATTGAGGTAAACCCCGACAAAATTAAGGCCATAGAGGATATCCCGGATCAATTGTCGAACGTAAAGGAAGTCCAAAGGCTCACAGGAAGATTTGCAGCTTGAGCAGGTTCATTTCTCGGTCATAGGAAAAATGTCATCGCTTCTTCACACTGCTAAAAAATAAGAATAATTTCGACGGGACACTGGAGTGCCATCAGGCTCCGAGGGATCTGAAGAAGTACTTATCGAGCCCTCCATTGCTCTCAAAACCCAAAAGAAGGTGAAACATTGCTAGTCTACCTCTCTGTTTCAGAAGTTGCAGTAAGTGCGATTTTATTCCGGGAGGATGAAGATATGCAATTTTTCATTTATTATGTTAGCAAAATTTTAACGGGAGCAGAAACTCGCTACCCACATTTGGAAAAACTGGCCTTAGCTCTCGTAGTCGCTGCTCGGAAGCTGAGGCCCTACTTCTAATGTCACCCGATAGTTGTGGTGACTACTTTCCCTTTACGGAAAATCCTCCATAAACCCGAGCTCTCAGGCAGATTGGCCAAATGGGTCGTCAAAATGAGTGAGTTTGACATATAATATAAACCAAGGACTGCAATTAAGTCACAAGTCTTGGCTGACTTCGTGGCCGATTTCAGTCCGGGACTATTGCCTCTGGTAACCAAGGAGGCAGTAATGGTATCAGAATCGACATCGGGGGTCTGGACCTTATTTACGAACGGAGCTTCCAACGTAAAGGGGTCTGGGCTCGGAATAGACTTAAGCACGCCTTCGGGGGAAACCCTAAGGCAAGCCATCATAACGATCCATTTAACTAACAATGAAGCAGAGTATGAAGCTTTGATTGCAGCGCTCGAATTGGCACGGGGACTTGATTCTGAGGTTATTGAAATTAAATATGACTCGCGGCTGGTGTTAAATCAGATTTACGAGATCTTTGATACCAAAGAAGAACATATACAACAATACGTGGTAAAGGTCCAGGCTCTTTTGGCACGATTCCGGGAGTGGTCAATCACTCACATCCCGAGGGAGGATAACGCAGAAGCGGATGCATTAGCAAACTTAGGATCATCGACAAAAATAAAGGGAGCGAAATCCGGGACAGTAGTACAATTGATGAGCTCAGTCCTGGATACATATGGTTACTATGAGGTAAATTCGACTAGCTTGGTCTAGGACTGGAGAAATGAAATAATCAAATATCTCGAGCACGGGAAGTTTCCCGAAGACACCAAAGCATCACGGGCGTTACGCACCAAAGATGCATGTTATAACTTCAAGAGAGGCCAATTGTATAGAAAATCCTTCCAAGACCCGCTGGCCCGATGCTTAGGAGTGTTAGAAGATAATTATGTCATGAGAGAAGTCCACGAAGGGATATGCGGCAATCAATTGGGCGCAGATCCTTTGCTGCTGAAGTTGGTACGGGCAGGATATTACTAGCCTCGCATGGAATAAGACGCCAAAGACTTCGTACGAAAATGTGATAAGTGCCAACGCTACGCACCACTAGTACACTAATCGGTAGAGCCCTTATATTCAGTTCTGTCCCCATGGCCGTTCATGAAATAGGGGATGGACATCGTCGGACCGCTGCCACCAGCTCCCGAAAAGGTAAGTTTTCTTTTGATTTTGATTGACTATTTTTCTAAATGGGTGGAGGTCGGTCCTTATCAGAAGATCATAGAACGTGAAGTGGTCAATTTTATGTGGGAAAATATAATTTTAGGTTCGGAATACCAAAAGAGATATCATGCGATAATGGACCATAGTTTATCGGTGCAAAAGTCACAAAATCCTCAAAGTTTTGAAGATAAAAAGGATCACGTCTTCTGCTTATTATCCAAGCGCAAACAGTCAAGCGGAGTCAACAAACAAGGTGATTATTCAAAACCTCAAGAAAATGTTAGAAGCAGCAAAAGGCAAATGGCCCAAAAAATTACCCGGAGTTTTATGGGCCTACCAAACAATGACCAAATCGAGTACAAGAGAAACTCCTTTTTCCTTTGTGTACGCTGCTGAAGCCCTAATCCCGGTGGAAGTAGGTGAACCCACTTTGAGATATTTTTGAGCAAATGAAAAATCGAATAACGAAGTGATGTTAATCAACTTGGAGTTGCTCGAGGAACGCAGGGAGTTGGCGTATGTACGAATGGTAGCTCAAAAGCAGAGAATGGATTGATATTATAATCGAAGAGCCAACTTCTGTTATTTCAAAGTAGGAAACTTGGTTTTGAGTAAAGTAACCCAAAATACCCGGGAGCTCAACGCGGGGAAGCTAGGTCCAACGTGGGAAGGTCCCTACCGGATTTCAGCTATCACTGGAAAGGTTCATAGGAGTTGGAGAACCAGAATGGAGACAAGTTGCCAAGCAACTGGAACGTGGCACACCTCAAAAGATATTATTGCTGATGAACATTATTTAAGCGGAAAGTATGTGCTATGCTCTTTTTCCTTTCGTTTAGTTTTTGTCCCAATTGGGTTTTTTTCGCAAGGTTTTTAATGAGGCAGCAACAGAAAGCATACTACGAAGACAACAACAATAAGACCTTTGATAGTAAGGCAAACAAGCAAATTTACACTCGGGGATGGTTAGATAATCTTTGGTTCGATAGCAAACTCCCACTGGGAAGTTAAGTTTGCTACCAAACAAAGGTTATCCAACCGTTCACGATCACAAACCACTAGAGGGTTGTTAGATATTCCTTCGCTCGATAGCATAAATTCCTGAGGGGAAGTAAAGTTGTGTTACCACATTGAGGATTATCTAGCAATTCATTAGTGGATTTTTCGAAGATACAAGATTTTCAGTGTTCCAATTCGCACTCTTCGCATTCAAACACTGGGGGGAATGATATGAGGATACAGCAACAACAACCGCCACATCAACCATGGAACGAAAATCAAGAAACTAAACGCATCATCGGGATTGGGGACTGCGCAGCGAGCCCGTAGAAACAAGTTGTACAAGATAGCCACAAGTAATGGCAATTTCTTTTCAGCATAGCAAATGCTTATGTATTTTTTTAAAATAGAAGGAATAAAATGAATTCCTTTCATTTTTATCTTGTTTCTTGTCTGAACGATGAAAAAACTTTGTCATTTGAAAGTTAAACAAGTACTTCAAATATTTATGCCGTAATAAACATGAGACGTCCTCTTCAAGAGCACCGTAAACATAAGAAGGCCCTCTCTTATAAAAACCCTCACGCTAAAGGGCTGGTTCTGGAAGAATCTATGCACAAAATCAAAAATGCCTTCGGAGAAAAATACACTTGAAGCCACATATGAAAAGGACGCAAAAAGTAAACTTGTGCAAATACTTATAAAAACCCTCACGTTAAAAGGGTTGGTTCCGAAAGAATCTATGCCCGGAATAAAAAATGCCTTCGAGAAACATACACCCGAAGCCACATATAAAATGGACGAAAATATATAATAGCTACTAGGGGAATAACCTAGTAGTATATTTAGTTTTTTTAAAAAAAGGACACGAAAAGTAAACTTGCGCAAATACTTATACAAACCCTCACGAAAAAGGGATAATGTGCGGAACCAATGTGCTTCGAGGAAAATACATTCGAGACTACACATAGTAAAGAGCGAACAGGAAAACGTGCGCAGAACTCTCGAGCAAATGCAAAGACTAAAGACTTGCATGGATATTCAAATGAAAATAAGACTCAAACGATACTTGAGCAAAAATATGTCTTTATTTACAAAAACGTGCCAAAACGATAAAGTCTCAAAATGGGAAAAAGAAAAGAAAAGCTAAACTACAGCGCCTCCAGAACCAGGGGAAGAGAAGTGTCCGCATTCCCGAGAGAAGCAAGTGGGTCCACCGATGGCTCGACGTTTTACCCAGTTTGATCTTCAGCATCATCACCTTCTGATCCCTCTTCAATTTTCGAAAACTCTGAATCGGAGCCAGAAGAACCAAGGGCATCAGACTGCGTCGGGAGTCCATTTTTAGCAGCTAACTCAAGGTCTCGGGCCTTAGCAATTTCGGCATCAAAGTCGATAATACCAACCTTCACCAAAGTTTTTTTCCTCATGTTGTACATAACATAAGTTTTTTCAAAAATGAGGGAAGCCACTCGGCGCTTAAGTTCTTCTTTGAGTCGGGCAACCTCGGCAGAAAGGCTTTCCCGGGCGGACCTAACAAATTTGAGGATGACGTCGAGATCGCGGACAATTGAACTAAAGAGCCTATTATGCTCGATAGTTTTCTTATATTTCTCTTCTAGCTGGGCGTGTTTCGCCCCCACAACAGTAAGCTCTTCAAGTTTGGAGTTCAGGGCTGCTTCTAAGTTAGTCATTTTTTCAGCAGTAGCAGCCTCGCGCTCGGTTGCAGCAAGAACGACGTCCTGGAATTCAGCCCATTTGGCCTTAGCTTCATCAAAACTAACCCTCAGCGGGCCAATTTCTTGTCTAAGGGTTACCACTTCTTGGTTGCTTTGCTACAAACGAGCCTCCAAAACAACGACCTTAGTAGCTTTGTTTTCCAGTTCCGAGAGGCGGAGAACAGTTTGGTCTCGTTCCACAAAAAGTTGATTCCGTTCAGAAGTGAGTTCTTCCTTTTTACGAATCAACCTTTGAAGGCCTTCAGAAGCAATAAAGTTGGCCTACAAGACAAGAAGAAGTAAAACTTATAATACATTCATACAAAAGTAGAAAAGGTAATGAAGGAAGAGAAGGACGTACCGCTGTACCGTTGTGCATGGCATTGTTCAACAAATACTCTCCCGAGAGTGCCTGAATCTTTTCTCAGTCTTTTTCTGAAATCAAAGGCTTCAGATAATTAGCAAGCTCCACCGACCGGGATAGCAAGTTGCATCCGGTAGAGACCGAAAGAGTAACGTTCTTCCTCCTTTGTGGATCTTCAGAAGGGGCAACATAATTTTGCCCCAAATTCACATAAACTAGGGACTGTGGAAGAGGAACACCTTCTTCATGATCATATGCGGATGATGGAGGAGATATAACAATTGTTGAAGAAAGAGTGGATGAAGATGGAAGTGATGCAGCAGTTGCTGGTGTTGGTGAAGGTGGAGATGAAGTTGAAGAGTGAGAAGCAGCTGCATCAAATGCAGTGCTGGCTGTTGGATGCTCGCCAATCAAAGATGGCAAGGACCCGGTACTCATCCCCGCAGCACCGGTTACAGCAATTGTGGCCTGAAAATGGGAGTTGGGATTTTCTACCAAATTAGATTCTCCCCAAAGTGCCGAGACATCGTCTTCAGTTGGTGTAACTATCTCAACAGGTCGAGCATCCTGTTGAGATGATGAGGATTGCCGCTTTCTATGTAAAGAAGCTCCCTCATCAACAATTTCTTCATCATCATCAATCATCACGGTGTCTATGACCGGCCCGGAAGGAGGACCAGTTATCATCGCCACCAAAATGACTCGGGGGAATCAATCTTTGCCCTCTTATTCTTTTCCCCGTTCGTGGAGGAACATCTTCTTTTTGTTGCTTATCCTCCGGCCGGGGACTCCGTAAAGAAGTGTTTGCGCCAGAAACATGCCCGAAGATACTTGTTTGAGTAAGTGCTTCCTGAATCAGCCTCGCTGCATCAGCAGGATCAACCAAAACGTCCTCCTTGGGTACAGCAACAGAGCCCGCAGGTAGACCTAATTTCGTAAACAAGTCAGAAGGGTTCAACCAAGTTCTCCATATACAAAAAAAATGGGAGTTAGGTAAATTAAAATTACCATAATTTTTAGCCTTCCACCCCATATTTAAGAGCCAGTTCTTTCCACAAACGAGTTTCGGGCGTCGTGACGTCCAAGATCTTCTGAACCCACCGGTCCAAACCTTTCACTACCGGTGGGATCCATCAAGTTGCTGAAACATGCAAAGGGTGAAGAGTTGATACGGCCATAAAAGAATATCTAGTAGAAAGAAATACTAAACAAAGAACATACGAGTGCAGTTCCAATCAATCGGAAAGGATGAAGCCGTTGTCTGAATGATGTCGTTGGTGGCGACTGTAACGAACCGTTTTATCTACCCACGGTTGTTGTCATCATCCATGCTAGACAACAAAGTATGGTGGCCACACTTTCAGAGATTTATCATTCCCCGCGGAAGATTTTGGGGAATAAATGTTCATCATATGAGCTAAGGTTAGCTCCTCTCCAGTTTTCTGGCACAAGCGTCGAAGGCAGGCGACCGTCCTCTACACTTAAGGACTTACCTGTGCCAAACACACTTGGTAGCAAAGGCAAAACTCCGCAATCACGTAATCAAGCTTTCCACTCAAAGAAAACGTACCTAGAGTAAAGGGATATGTGTAAAAGTATGTAAAACCTTCCTTGGGAAGGATCACTCGCTCCGATATATCAGGAGCAATGATATCCAACTAATGGCAGTGGCAATCTTCCTTCACAGCAGAAATACTGAAAGGACGAATGGAAGAAGGATACTTACTAACAGCCCATGTACGAGGGTTAGCAGTAGGGAATTTCTCTTCAAGGTCCTTTGTGGTACTGAGTTTTTTTGGGATGATGGAACCCACCGTTGGAGGAACAGAGTCCTCGGTTTTGTCCTTGTTCTTTGTAGAACCAGCACGTTTGGAGGAAGAATCCATTGAAAAAGAAGAAGGAAAAGGTTTTTGTGTTTGAAGAGAATTAGAGGAAGGATGGAAAACAAAGATACAAATCAGAAGCTCAAGAAATTATGAAACACAAAGGAAAAGAATATTGCGTATAAGCAAAATTTTGGCGGCTAAATTCATGGCCATGTTTACCTCGATAATCAGCAAAAGCTGTACTGAATCATGGGATGACGCGTATTCGGGATATTAAATGCGGAGAGACGTGCGTCTAATCAACTGTCAGGGACCTTCAGAGGGAGTTATAATAATTCCCGCCAAAAAGGTATTTCTACCAACTTTCTGGTAACACAAGGTTTGTCATCGGTAAGCAGGGGAGCTATCTGTATATGGTGAAATATGATATGACATGTGGTCATCTAAAGGGAGAACACGTGGAACCCAAGACAGGGATGGCCGAAGACCGAACGTAGCCATTCCGCTTGTCACCGGAAAGGATAACGTTCATATAGGTGTGTTAAATGCTCTGCGCCCGATAGCATTTAATAGGGAATATTTTGCAGTATTAAGAGCGACAGTCCGTTACAGAGAATTCGACATTTATGTTCACTGTTACGTCTTCATCAATGATCCTCATAATTGGCATTAAAGGAGGGCACGATCCTAGGACCTCCTTCCCTAGACATAGCTATAAATAGTGAGTTCAGTTGTCATTGTAAAGGACACGAATTTTCTGGCAAAACTTATACTATATTCTATACGAAACTTAATACAATCTTACTTTCTTGCTTTTTGATCTCATCATTGTTGTGCCCGAAAACCTTGTTCCCGGAATCGCCATCTATGTTGTTTCGTCTATTTTCAAGGCTAAGTATTGTACATTTCTTCAATTATTGCATTATTTCAGGATCAAATTAGTTCACTTGTCTAAAAACCACATAAATTCAACTGTACCGTTTTACGGGTACATAGGGTTATACCACATCAGTGCACCATCCATCCTAGATGTCGCATATTACTCATGCTCATCCCATCAGAACTCAACATTCTCGCTGATGAGGTTTGCCCCCACCTTCATACTATGGGAATCCGACTCCAATGTGATCGATCTTATTTGAAACAGAGAATCATGTCCATGACACATTTATCCGCTTTGGACCAACAGAGTTTACATAATTTTCCCTTGGGTTGCACCAAATTGAGCCCAAGGAGCGACCATATAAACTTGTGCTCTGCTCTGTATTATGTAACACTCACTTTTTTCTTTATTTTGATGTGGTATTTGTCTGAAATATATATATGTACCCTTTATTTAGAAATTTGTTAGCGTAAAAGCATGTCAGTTTCTCCTTGGTTTAGGATTCTCCATTGCTGATAATTCACCAGGCGTTGATACCTTCATCAATGACAAACTGTCCTTTTGTGATCAAAAGAAAGAACGAATAATGCAGACGGATTATTGATAATTGATAAGTCCAACGTTTGCTTTTTCATCAAACTGCAGTCAAGTGGTCTCCACATATGTGACATAATATCTAGTTATATAAGTACTTATTTTATGGTGGAATTGCCAACAAAAAGCAAGTCAATTTATGCTTTGATTATGGCAAACCATAATTATATATGCACTATATCCCAAATACAATGATTGAGGAACTCATGATGTATGATGATAGAGACTTTTTAGGTTGTAAGTGAATTTTAAATTCTGCTAAGTACACTAGAGTTATAAAAGTTGACTCTATTCAAATGTCCTCTGAGAACGGCCAATTAAGTGTTATTTTAAGCTAGTGATATTATCAAAGAGAACGTAGAAAGACTAGTGTGTGCTAACAAACACTGATTTAAAGAAATATTTTTACATTTACTATGTTTAGCCAAAATGATAATAAGTTGAAACAGTACTGTTACATTACTCGCAAGCCACAAAAGGGAAGTGGTGCTAATGGGATTTGGGAACCTTTTCATAGCCGGACGGCAGTGAAAAGGCTAATCTAATTAAGTTAAACTACTAGAGCTTTCCTATTTTACTGCATCCTGGTCATGTTGTTTATGAAACAGATATGTTGGGGTCAATTGATTTTTTGGCCTTTTACAAATTTGTTTTTAGTTTTATGACCCTACCTCTTTTTTTTACATATGAGAAGTTTACTTTTACACGTAGAAGATCTTTCTTTTACACGTAAGAGATCTAAAAAAGATATTTTCTTAAATTTAACATTGTAAAAGGCCTTGTAGGCCTAAAACCACCATATATAGAAAGTGCTAACAAACAAACATCAGGTTTCCTCTTAATGTTGAGTACTATAGATTTGAAATGGAAGGAATCAATGGCCGGTTTTAAGTGACGAGTCCTAATTCGAGGCGAATGAGACAAAAATCAATGTTCACTAAATACCCCATAAATCTAATTAATGTGTAGTTTCATTACCCAAATTATACATTATTAATCAATGAAGGAATGGGAATTCTGATCAATGGAGAAAAGGCCAGAAGATAAAGGACAGAAGATTAGGACTGGGGGGGGGGGGGGGGGTCACTAATTAATTGGTTCCGGATACAACGTTCGGAAAACGTTCTCTCCTTTACAAGTAATCCACTTGAGAGCTCTAAAACCGCCCTTAGTTTGTCTCCTCTCATTATTGGGGAAACAATTATCCATAGTTAGTGTTTATATTAAATCATGGTACAATTAAGTGATAAATTGATGAGGAATATCTCTAATTATCATGGCCCTATACGTAATAATGATATATCATGAACAAATAAAATGTATTCATTATTTTATTAATTAGTTTGATATAAACATCATGGGAGATTGGGAGTGCAAGTATTTTTCTTTGATATTCTATCTTGTTTAAGCATAACTACAGGAAATAAAATTAAAAGTAGAGCTATATGTCGTTGTTTGGAGTAGCCAAGTAGATTATTCTTTAAGGTATTACTTTTCTCACAAAAAATATGGGCTAATTGAAATTATTTTTATTTTTATTTTGCATATAACTTTTGTGAATAATTTCTGCCAAAGATTGAACCAATTTTCAGGTGCATCCGCCCATGTTGCATTGTTATTATTGTTTTATTATTAGATTTTGCGGCGATTAAGCTTGCAACAAAAAATAAAACTTCGTCACAAAATGAATTTTAGGTAGATCGCCATTATAAAAAGCGACCTATAACACTATTTTTGGTGCGACTAAAAGGGTCGCCACCAGAATGTGGTCACTAAAAACTTTATTTATTTTTTCTTTAAATACTTGATACTCAAAACTTAGCGACTGATTAATTTGTATTCGCGTCAAATAGGGTACTAAGAGAGATCATAAAATACTCGTTAAAAAAAATAATAGTGAAATTGAAGTACGTAGAAGTAAAGAGCCCTAAAACAATATACATATGACTATTTTGACCCTAATACTTCTGAAGGGAATTGGTACAGACACAGGCATTTGAAATAAATATGGATATTGGTTAAGTCCTTTAGGATGCTACAATTCAAAATTAAACAATATCAGGCATTAATAATTAAAGAAAGTAAGAGAAACACCGTTGAAAGAAGACAACAGATAGAAAGGTAATAAGTACTGCGGTCTGGAAGCTAGCTAGCTTGGAATAATATTTCAGTTCCAAGTGCGAGAAGCAAGTTGCATCATTAATTACCACTTCACATTCCCCTTTGTTTACCCTACGTACATCCCGGCCGTTTAAGGTTATACTATATATAATTTATTTAGCTTAGCCACTTTCATGGATACCCAATTGCACGTCAAGTTGGTGCTTATACATGGATATGCTTCATCTTAATTTAAGAGTTTAATATAAGACTACATCTTTTCATGTCAAGCCAAGATACTTAATTCTACTAAGTATAATATATACAATGCAAAAGATTGATCACTAAAACTAATAGCAAAACAACAAACAAATAATTGAGAGAAAGGGTATATGCCTTAGCCTTCGGGCCCTCAATAGTTTAATATATGGGTAATTATATATATCTTGTGCACACCTTGACTATTTTATCAAATATTCACTACTTTTTTCCGATAAATAAGAATAAATCACCTAATATATATATTTTTTAATTTGTATTAGAATTTGAATAGCGATACTATTTAATTGAGCGTTGGATTACACCAAGTGCCCTTATTTATAGTCCAGATTGACAATACTACTGATTATAGAAGTATACTTTCTTCTCATTGTCATCTATACTATTTTATAACTTTGCCCTAAATGGCTGGTACAGAAACCACGAAAACCACCACAATCACCAACAGCAACACCACCAAATCATCACCACAACTAAACAAATCAATTTCAAGAAAATTTGTGGGTGTAAGACAAAGACCATCTGGAAGATGGGTTGCTGAGATTAAGGACTCATCTCAACGTGTGAGATTATGGCTAGGAACATATGATACTCCTGAAGAAGCTGCTCGTGCCTACGATGAAGCTGCTCGAGCCTTACGTGGGGAAAATGCACGAACAAATTTTGCTTCTACTCTCTCAAATCCCAACTCAGATCATGATCAATCAATAAATATGTTGCAATCAAATGATAGCAAACATGGTCTCAGTTTTTCTTCGCTAAAAGCTAAGCTAAGCAAGAATTTACAAAGTATCATGGCTAGGAACTCAGAGAATAAGTCAACATCCAAGAGTAGAGTAAGTGACCATTTCACATTTGCTAGAATTTTCCACTTCAAAAACAATTATCACCAATACCAAAGTCATCATATGGACATGAAAAAAATAGAGAAAGTTGTGCAGCCAAGTATAAGAGTACTTCCACAGGTAACTGATAATAACAATAATAATGATCTATCATCTTGGGAAAATTTAAGTGTGTCGGATTGTAGCAGTGAATGGGCAGCTTTTAGGCAACATGGGCTGGACTCAGATAATGGATCATCTGACGCAAGTGAATATTTTCTTGGTTCAGATTCAATGGCAGGGACGTGGGTTAGTAGTCCAGATATTATGAGCAGTAGCAGTGAAGGATCAAGAAGCAAGAGGTTTAAGGTTTCTTCTTCTGTAATGGTTCCTCCTACTTTTAGTGAATCTCCCTTACATGGTGATAACTACTACTAGTAGGTTTGATTTTCTTGTCTTTTTGGTTTTTTGTTTTTGATGTGTTTGTAACCTAATCAAGGGTTGGATCTTTAAGAGATTCCCTGTAGCGAGAAGAAACCAAAATAGTTTTACTGTTTTCTAGCGATGCAGTTTTAATTTGAAAGCTTGTACAGTGAAGAAATTAGAAAAAAGGGAACCCCATAAATAAGACCCTTAAAGAAAATGTTTGGGTACACGTATTTTCGTAATTTGGTAAGAGTATTTTTTTTTTTATAGTAATTATCAAATTTTATTACCAAAGCGGATATTTACAGCACAAGTTAACAAAAATTGCACTAAGGCTGGACATTCTTCCGAGTCCTTAGTTAACATCCTATACTACCTGTACTAACAACTAACTATCAATCACGGAAGCAGGTGTAGTTTGGTACCCAAAAAAAAGCCTATTTTCAGCTTCTTTCTCGCTATAGAAAATCAATTTTTTGCTAATATTTAAAAGTACTTATCTTTTAAAAAAAAAAAAACTTACATTTTGAAGGTGGATAATAACATGCAGTTAATTTACATATGTTACCCCTTATTACCTATAATTATAGTAATTTCTTTCATATGAATTTTTCATTAAGTGTAATGTTTTCTTTCATTTGCATGTGGTTGCTTAGTTTGCAGTATAGATCAACTGCGGATTTTAATAATTTTTCATTTCTAAAAAATCATGCGTAAGCTCATTTAAAATCAGTTTTATCTCGTTTTGGCGACATCACTGATTGCGTTACTGATCCGACATTTATATGCTAAAAAGCTAACTATTTAACCCAAAATCTTGAAGGGGGGCGAAAACTTTTACAAACAATTCTCAGATTTTTAGTCGTTCTTGGTCCTTCAAAGTTCATCTTAATTAATGTCACGTCAATTAATTGACGAGGCTCCTTTCCTCAAATTATTTGGAAGTCACATAGTATTGTGTTTAAATTGAATATTTAACCTCATTGATAGGAGTACAAAGAAACATTGACCTGTAATTGGGCATTCACTAATTATTATGATTACTCGAAGATTCCGAAAATGGTCTATATACATTTTAGTTATTTGTATACGGTCGAAATAGATTTTGGCATTCGTACGTTTAATTGAGTTCGAATGATAGGTGACCGAAATGAGACTTCGAGACGAATTCCGAAGATAGTACAAACAAGCTTCGAGCTCCAAGACCGATCGAGGAATCGACTCGGTATCATTATCGAGCCCATGACCAAATCGAACCGCATGGCAACGTGAAGGTTGTCGGAGACGCATGGACTGATAATGGCGAACTCGTATCAAGGCCGAGGGCTCGACCCAATACCGAGCTCGATCCAGTATCGAGCTCGCAGACAAGAGCCGTTGCAACCGCACTAGGGGAGAGAATTTTGGCCGGAATCGAGGAAGAGACAATTCATCATGAGTTCTCCACTATATATTTTTTATTATAAATAAAGTAAGATCCCTCTACTATAAAAGGGGAAATCCTTGTAAGCACAGAGGAGGTTCATACATTGTAAGAAAAGACTACTTTTCTTATTGAAGAATAAATCTCTTGAGCTTGTTTTACTCAGCATACTCACTCTTCTTGTTTAATAATTTATCTCCCGTTTTTATAGCGAAGAATCTAAACATTTTCACTTCTACATACGATTTATGTCAAGCTATATCACATATCCTTAGAACTACTTATAAATTTAACTATATCCGATTTTCCGGGTAAACAGTTTGGCGCCCACCGTGGGGCTAAGGGTAACAGTGGTTGTTTGATACAAATCTGCAATACACACCAGTTTACAACTTCAAATCAGCAATGGCAAACCCTCGATTGATGGCTTTACCTATCGACCACGAAGCCGACCTTCAAGATGAAACCAACACTTGATACCCAGGGCCGGAAGGCCACTTAACGATGTCACTGAAGCTCGAGTCGAAGTACCTGAAATCCGAGTCGAAGTACCGCTAGATGTCAATTCACAAGTGGCTCTTGAGGCGAACCAACGTTCCGAACTGGAAAAAAGCATTCAGGGCGGTACTCAATCCGTAGCTCGAGACACCTATAATGTGGAGGAGATCGGAGTCAGCTTACGGATGATCTTCGAGATGTTACAAGCCCAGCAAATAGCGATAGCTCAGTTGTAGAGACAAACTCAGGTACAAAGCAGGCCGGAGCCCAATCCGCTTCGAGAAATCACCCACAGAACGAAGCCAGCCATAGTGAAGTCAAACGAGCAAGAATTGGGGACTACTCCCGAAATTACTAAATTACTCGAGGAACTCACAAAACGAGTCGAAGCCAACGATAAAAAAGTAGAAACATATAATTCAGGGTCGATTAGATCCCGGGAGCTCCACCAATGATAAAAGGGCTGGATTCGAAAAAATTTATACAAAAGCCTTTTCCCTCGAGTGCAGCCCCAAAACCAATCCCCAAAAAATTTTGTATGTCCGAAATTCCCAAATATAACGGTACGACCAATCCCAACGAACACGTCACTTCTTACACGTGTGCCATCAAGGGTAACGATTTGGAAGACGATGAGATTGAATCCGTGTTATTGAAAAAATTCGGAGAGACCCTCTCGAAGGGAGCGATGATTTGGTATCATAATCTGCCACCAAATTCCATCGATTCTTTTGCCATGTTAGCGGATTTGTTTGTAAAGGCACATGCTGGTTCCATAAAGGTTGCAACAAGGAAATCAGACCTCTTCAAAGTAAAACAAATGGGTAATGAAATGCTGAAGGAGTCCGTGTCCCGATATCAAATGGAACGCATAGAATTGCCACCGGTCACAGATGACTGAGCCGTCCAAGCTTTCACCCAAGGGTTGAACGAGCAAAGTTCAATAGCATCACATCGGCTGAAGCAAAATTTGATCGAGTATCCAGCGATAACTTGGGCGGATGTACACAACCGATATCAGTCAAAAATTAGGGTCGAAGACGACCAGTTGGGAGCTCCTTCCGGATCCATGCATCAGAACAGGACAGTTATTAAAAACCAGAGGGACATCGACAGATAGCAAAGGACGAACAGAGACCGATATCAACCATACGTTGCAGATCGAATGAACAACGGTTCGACGCGCAATGCCGCTCGGAACAATCGAAGGAGTGATCGAGGACAAAATTCTCGGGGGCTTATGAGCAAGAGTGGCTTTGATAAATATGCCGATCCTATATAGGCACCTCGGTTATCAGAGTACAATTTCAGCATCGACGCATTGGGCATTGTATTGACAATCGGAAGAATCAAAGATACTAGGTGGCCCAGACTTATGCAAACCGACCATTCCCAAAGGAACCCGAATTCGATGTGCAGATAGCATGGTACGCATGGCCACAGAACCGAGGATTGCAGACAATTAAGAGAAGAGGTAGCCCGTCTATTCAATGAGGGCCACCTTCAGGAGTTCCTCAGTGACCGAGCCAAGAATCACTTCGGAGAAAGGAACGTCGGCAAAAAAGATAAACAAGAGAAACCTCTGCATATCATTCATATGATCATCGGTGGGGTCGATACTCCATAGGGACCCATTCTCAAATACGGCAAGATACCGGCCACAGGGGAAAAACAAACTTGAGGTTATGTACCTGAGGGCACTTTATCATTCGGAATTGAAGAAGCCGAGGGCATCTCTCAACCTCATAACGATGCTCTGGTAATTTCTATCTTATTAAATAAAGTTCAAGTTAAGCGTGTCTTAGTGGATCCAGGTAGCTCTACGAATATCATCCGGTCTTGGGTAGTGGAGAAGCTCGATTTACGGAATCAAGTCATGCCCGCAGCTCGGGTCTTAAACGAATTCAATATGGCCAGTGAAACAACTAAAGGGGAAATTATTCTGCCCGTAAATGTGGCTGGAACCATCCAAAACACCAAGTTCCACGTAATCGAAGGCGATATGAGGTACAATGCCCTACTCGGAAGACCATGGATCCACAATATGAGGGCAGTGCCTTTGACTCTACACCAAGTGATGAAATTCCCTACGTCGGACGGCATGAAGACAGTATACGGGGAGCAACATACTGCGAAGGAAATGTTTGCGGTCGATGTGATAACATTGATACCAACGTTATCAGCCTCAGAAAAGTCAAGCACAAAAGATAGGCGAGAAACCAAATAGCAATCACAGCAACCAGTCTAGATCGAATCGATGAAGCAGGAAATAGAAGATTATGAGGAAGAGTTTCCGACACCTCGAGCTCTCATCGTCCCTAACGAATCCAATGCCACCAAGTCAACGATCGAAGAACTGGAGCAGGTTATATTAATTGAACGTCTGCCCGATAGAAAGGTATACCTGGGAACGGGGTTGACCCTCGAACTCAGGAAAAAACTTATTCAATTTCTTATTGATAACATAAATTGTTTTGCTTGGTCCCATATAGACATGGCAAGGATCCCACCATCGATAACAACGCACCAGCTGAGTTTGGACCCTAGGTTCAAACCGGTGAAGCAAAAAAGAAGACCTCAATCCGAGGTAAAGCACGCATTTGTAAGAGATGAGTTAACTAAACTTCTCAAAATAGGGTCAATTTGGGAAGTAAAATATCCCGAATGGTTAGCCAATGTGGTTGTAGTCCCCAAAAAAAGGAACAAACTTAGAATGTGTGTAGATTATAAAGATCTAAACAAAGCATGCCCCAAAGATTCTTTTCCACTGCCTAGCATCGATCGCTTGATCGATGCCACAGCCGGCCACGAGATCCTCACTTTTTTCGACACCTATTCCGGGTACAATCAAATTAGCATGAACCCTGAGAAACAAGAAAAAACTTCATTTGTCACTAAGTATGGAACCTATTGCTATAATGTAATGCCATTCGGGCTAAAAAATACAGGGGCTACGTACCAACGTCTAGTGAATAAAATGTTCAAAGAACAAATAGGTAAATTGATGGAAATTTACATTGATGACATGCTAGTTAAGTCCCTGCGCGCAGAGGACCATTTGACTCATTTGTAGGAAACGTTCAAATTTTTAAGGAAATACAACATGAAGCTCAACCATGAGAAATGTGCTTTCGGGGTTGGATCGGGCAAGTTCCCCGGGTTCATGGTGTCGGATCGGGGGATCGAGATCAATCCCAACAAAATCAAAGCCATCGAAGACATCACCGTCATGGATATTGTGAAAGAAGTGCAAAGGCTAACTGGACGGATAGCTGCCTTAGACCGATTCATTTCAAGGTCGTCAGATCGAAGCCACAAATTCTTCTCTCTACTCAAAAAGAAAAGCGATTTCACCTGGACCCCAGAATGCCAACATGCACTAGAACAACTAAAGCAGTACCTATCGAGCCCGCCATTACTTCACACTCCGAAGACAGATAAGAAGCTTTACTTATACTTAGCGGTATCAAAAATCGCGGTAAGTGGCGTCCTAGTTCGAGAAGAGCAAGGTACGCAGTTTCCTGTTTATTATGTAAGTCGGACCTTAGGAGAGGCGGAGACTAGATACCCACACTTAGAGAAATTGGCGCTTGCATTGATAAGCGCCTCTAGAAAGTTAAGACCATACTTTCAATGTCACCCCGTATATGTTTTAACAATTTTCCAATTTGAAACATTTTGCATAATCCCGAACTATCGGGCCGACTTGCCAAATGGGCCGTCGAACTCAGTGGGTACGATATTGAATATCAGCCTCGAACGACCATCAAGTCCCAAATTTTAGCAGACTTCGTGGCCGATTTCAAACCAACCCTTGTACCCGAAGTTGAAAAGGAACTCTTGTTAAAATCGGGTACATCGTCGGGGGTTTGGACCCTCTACACAGATGGTGCTTCAAATGTGAAGGGATCCGGGCTCTGCATCATATTAAAACCTCCTACATGTGGCATTATTAGGCAATCCATCAAAACTACTAGATTAACTAACAATGAGGCCGAGTACGAGGCCATGATTGCAAGTCTCGAGCTAGCTAAGAGTTTGGGAGCAGAAGTCATTGAAGCCAAATGTGACTCTTTGCTAGTGGTGAACCAAGTCAACAAAACCTTCGAAGTCTGAGAAGATAGGATGCAGGGGTATTTGGACAAACTACAGGTAACTCTACACTGTTTCAAAGAATGGACCCTACAACATATGCCTCGAGAACAAAACAGTGAGGCCGACGCACTCGCAAATCTGGGGTCGTCAGTCGAAGAAGATAAGATCGACTCGGGGACTGTCGTTCAACTTTCGAGATCTATAATCGAGGGAGGGAATACCGAGATAAATTCCACGGGCTTAACCTGAGATTGGAGGAATAAGTATATTAAATACTTAAAGAACGGAAAACTCCCGTCGAACTCTAAAGAATCGAGGGTTCTACGAACCAAGGTTGCTCGGTTCACATTGGTTGAAGATGGAATATTGTACAGAAGGACGTTCGATGGACCACTAGCAGTATGCTTGGACCAGGGGGCACCGATTATGTTTTACGAAAGGTCCATGAAGGCAACTGTGGAAACCACTCCAGCGCCGAACCACTAATTCGCAAAATCATGAGAGCAGGATACTACTGGGATAGTATGGAAAAGGACACTAAAGAGTTCATTCGTAAATGCAATAAATGTCAAAGGTTTGCACCAATGATCCATCAACCCAGAGAGCAGCTTCATTCAGTCATTTCTCCATGGCCATTCATGAAATGGGGAATGGATATCGTCGGCCCTCTACCATCGGCCCCAGGTAAGGCTAAATTCATTTTGTTTATGACTGACTATTTCTCTAAATGGGTTGAAGCACATGTATTCGAAAAAGTAAGAGAGAAAGAGGTTATAGATTTTATCTCGAATCACATTGTGTGTAGATTTGGTATATCGGCAGAAGTAACATGTGACAATGGTAAGCAATTTATCGGCAGTAAAGTGACAAAATTTCTCGAAGATCATAAAATAAAAAAGATACTGTCAACACCATATCATCCTAGTGGGAACGGACATGCCGAATCAACGAACAAGATTATCATCCAAAACATAAAGAAAAGATTGAACGAAGCCAAAGAAAAGTGGAGAGAAATTTTGCCCGAAGTCCTTTGGGCATATCAGACAACATCTAAATCCAGTACAGGAGCGACTCCATTTTCCTTAGTGTATGGCTCCGAAGCTTTAATTCCGGTCGAAGTCGGGGAACCAAGTGCAAGGTTCCGATGTACATCGGAAGAATCGAACTACGAGGCAATGAATACTAGCCTCGAATTATTAGATTAAAAACGAGAAGCGACACTGGTTCGAATGGCTGCACAAAAATAACGAATCGAAACGTACTACAACAGAAGAACCAACCTCCGCCATTTCAAGACCGGGGACTTAGTCCTAAGGAAGGTCACCATCAACACTCAAAATCCTAATGAATGGAAGCTTGGCCTAAATTGGGAAGGACCCTATCAAGTCCTCGATACAGTCGGGAAAAGGGTCTTACAAACTTAGAGCAATGGATGGAAAACCATTACCAAATAATTGGAACATATCGCTTCTCAAACGATATTATTGTTAAGGCATGATTTTATCTTCTCTATCGTCTATATACGTATATTCGACACTAACTCATTGCAGGAATTCGACAAAAACATCAAGACCTCTGGTTTCAAAGCACGCGTTGTACTCTTTTTCCCTTAGTTCGGCTTTTATCCCAAATGGGTTTTTCCCGCAAGATTTTTAACGAGGCAACAACTATGTGCTACCCGAGGACAAGTCAATAGTATCCGAGGCCCCTTCGTAATCAACCTCGAATACTGGGGGGCTACCAATCGAATAAATCAAGTTTGGTACAAGAAAGTTGTTTCATATCAAATTTATGTCGAATAGGGTCTCGATAGAGAAAAGTGTAAGGGCCAAATAGTCAAAACAAACCATGCCCACGTAGTTTTGCTCGAACTCTGGCACAAGATACAAACAGATGTATAATGACTTATAAAGGAGAACTTCTTTTTTCAGATATTTCACACTTTGAAAAGATCTTCCTGCTTCATGATTCAAACAGGCTTAACGGCCAACCACCAACAACAGAATTTTTGATACAAGCGGCCATAAAAAGCCTACGGGCTAATATACATTGAGTTGGAGTTTGAAACAATCACTCACTCAATTATTAAAGCCTAAGGGCTATCTTACTTCGAGTTCGACCAATCGCTCACTCGGTCATAAAAATCCTACGGGCTAAGATACTTTGAGTTCGAAACGATCACTCACTCAATTATTAAAGCTTAAGGGCTATCATACTTCGAGTTCGAGCAATCACTCACTCGGTCATAAAAAGACTACTGGCTAAGATATTTTGAGTTCGAGTTCAAAACAATCACTCACTCAATTATTAAAGCCTAAGGGCTAGCTTACTTCGAGTTCGAGCAATCACTCGCTCATAAAAAGCCTACGGGCTAAGATACATTGAGATCTTCCTACTTCATGATTCAAACAGGCTTAAAGGCCAACCACCATCAAAAGGATTTTTGATATAAGCGATCATAAAAAGCCTACGGGCTAAGATACTTTGAGTTCGAGTTCGAAACGATCACTCACTCAATTATTAAAGCCTAAGGGCTATCTTACTTCGAGTTCGAGCAATCGCTCACTCGGTCATAAAAAGCCTACAGGCTAAGATACTCTGAGTTCGAGTTCGAAATGATCACTCACTCAATTATTAAAGCCTAAGGGCTATCTTACTTCGAGTTCGAGCAATCGCTCACTCGGTCATAAAAAGCCTACGGGCTAAGATACTTTGAGTTCGAGTTCGAAGCAATCACTCACTCAATTATTAAAGCCTAAGGGCTATCTTACTTCGAGTTCAAACAAGCACCCACTCGACCATTATGCCTACGGGCTACTTTACTTTGAGTTCGAAACTTTCACTCGACTACTAAGCCTGTGGCTACTTTTATTTCGAGTTCGAGCAAATACTCACTCGGCCATAAAGGATACGAATGCCGAATTCGATGAAATCACCTAAATCCTTATGAAAACATTCGCAAGGCATGAATGAAATCTTCACAAGGCAAGAAAGCAGAATCAAGTCAGTAAAAGAAAAAGATATTAGTATAAATATACAAAGATTGTTTACATGAATAAATACAACATAGAAGCTAAGGGCTAAGCTTCTGGGTTATCATCGAGAGCGGTCTCTTCTCCACCGGGCTCTCCCCCCGTTATCGGACCCGCTCTTGCTACCATCATTATCATCGTCGTCGCCATCAGAAGCCAAGGCTTCACCATTCAGCTTCGAGTTCTTTGGCCCTTTTTATCTCTTCAACAAGATCGAAACCTCGAGCGTGTATCTCCTCGAGGGTCTCCCTCCGAGATCGACACTTATCATGTTCGGCAACCCAATGTGCTCGAGTGTCGGCAGTATCCGCTGCCTCTCTTGCCTCCATTTGAGCAGCCTCGGCATTGGCTCGATACACAGCAATAGACTTATCCGCCATGACTTTCTATGACTTAATCTCCGCCTTGGCCTCAGCAAGCCTTGTTTCAAGCTCCTAGATCCTCTTGGCCTGAACCGAACCCTTTTTCTTGACGCTTCGATGCTGAACATCGGCCGATGATAATTTGGCCAAGATAGTGTCTTTTCTGCAGCCAGGCGGTCGATAGTCTCCTTCCACCGATCACATTCGGCCTTGATTTGATCGACTTCTTCCCGAAGCAACCCAATCTACCTTTTGCTGCAAGCTGAGCTAACGAAGGTTTAGCTTCCACAGTTGGGTCAAACCCATACTCTAACAGAACGAGACTCACCTGCTTATCTAGTTCGGCATCTTCTTCATAAGCCTTAGCCAAATCTGCTTGGAGGCCCCTTATAACCTCGTCCTTTTGGCCGCAAAGAAGCCGTAGAGAATCTCTCTCCCCGGAGACCTTCTGAAGCTCGACCTCACAATGGCCTACACTAAAGGGAAAAAACACAAGTCAGGTTTAGAAAAGAATGAAGAAACCAAGCACAGTAAAATCATTACAAGAGAAATGAAATGCTGGGCCTCTTCTAGGAGAAGAGAAGCGTCACTAATATCGGAGGCATCACCGACTCCAGTAAAGCAATCCCAAAAAGGATCCCCTACACTAGAGCCTCCACCCATATCAGGGGTCTTCAATTCTCGAGCTTCCTTTAACGCCTCCTCAGAAAAGGTCGGAAGAAAAGGCAAATGACCCACTATCATGGTC
Source organism: Nicotiana tabacum (assembly GCF_000715075.1). Classification (NCBI taxonomy): domain Eukaryota; kingdom Viridiplantae; phylum Streptophyta; class Magnoliopsida; order Solanales; family Solanaceae; genus Nicotiana; species Nicotiana tabacum. The sequence goes on along the minus strand of NC_134098.1, from coordinate 99,875,818 downwards.
CCGAGCGAATCACTCGGGATGCTCTGATCGAGACTCGGGGTATCGGAACTGGCCCCGACCGATGTAGCCGTCATCGGCTCAGAAGGTCTGCCGACCTCGATAGCTTTCGCAAATCGGACCACCAAAGCCAAAGCATCTTCTTCTTCTTCTTCTCTCAGTCGTTGGACCGAGTCCGTCGAAAGGGCGATTACCTTCCTCCTCACCCTTCGAGTTTTGGGCTTGAGATCCTCTAACCGAGAGACAACTTTTTGCCTTTTATCTTTCCCCGATTTCGGGACCGGGGACTTGGTTCCTTCCTCACCAATCGAAGGCCTCAAAATGACATCCTTGGTTACGCCTGCATGAAAGGAAGTCAGTAACGAATGGAGCTTAAAAAACGTTTCGAAAAACATGAGAAGTGACCCTTACCGTGATTCTTGGCCTCCCACCTACCTTTCGCCAAATCATGCCAAGCGCGTTCGGTATAAGAGGAAGTCGAGGCTAACTTTCGAACCCAATCATCGAGGTCGGGTACCGCCTATGGCATCCAAGGGGCAGTTGTATATCGGAGGGAGATATCAGATAGAATCAGAGAAAGATACGAAAATCAACGCCTTATGAAAATCACTTACGGTCAAAATTCCATTCCTCGGGGAATGACATCTTCTCTTCCGAGATAAGGTCACAGGTCCTCACCCGAATGTAACGGCCCATCCAACCCCGATCTTTGTCTTCGTCGATGCTCGACATTAAAGCTTTTGCTGCCCGACGATGGAGCCTGATTAGTCCTCGAAAGATTTGAGGCCGATACAATCGTATGAGGTGATTTAGGGTAAAATCCAGCCCCCCCGACCTTGTGGGAGAAGAAGCGAAGTAAGATTACTATGCGCCATAGAGAAGGATGAATTTGACCGAGGGTGCCCCGATATCTTTTGCAAAAATCAATGATCACTGGGTCGATGGGACCCAACGTGAAGGGGTAAGTATAAACACTTAAAAACCTCTCCACATGAGTGATGATGCTCTCTTCGGGAGAGGGAATTTTCAACACAACCTCGGGACCCCAGTTGCAGTCTTTCCTCACAGCCTCGAGACGGCCCTCTGTTATCGAGCACATGTACATCGACACATGCTCACATCGACCCGGAATCGACGAAGGATTTTCAACCTTTAAATCGATCTTTAGAGTACACGGGCCAGGAACATACTCGTGGGGAGGCGGCTCCACCGGCGCCTTGTCGCCGGACGGCCGTGAACAGGAAGCTTTCTCCTTCTGAGGTACGGTTTTTGAAATTTTTGCCATTGATATAAGAAAAAGAAAAGCAAAGGAAGATGAAAGGTTGATGGTGCCAAACGCTGGTGAAGGTGGCTCTACAAGCGGCGAAATAGAGACAGAAAGAGTAAGAAAATTTGGGAGATTGAAAATGTAAAAGTGGTAAATGATAAATGAAAGGGTTATTTATAGGTTTATACCGTAGCGGTTCAGTATCAGCAGTGGCCGACCACCGTCTGACATGCATTAAATACCTTGAAAGACTAAATCAACGGGACATCTATCACGTACGTCATGATCGAGCCCAGTGAAAATGTCAGCTTATAATCCGATCGAGCCGTTGAAAATCATATCGCTTCTCACCACATTCTTCCTGAGAAATGAGGGTACTATCTGTATACGGTCGAAATAGATTTCTGCCTTCGTACGTTTAATCGAGTTCGAATGGTAAGCGACCGAAGTGAGACTTCGAGATGAGTTCCGAAGATAGTACAAACAAGCTTCGAGCTCTAAGACCGATCGAGGAATCGGCTCGGTATCATTATCGAGCCCATGACCAAATCGAACCGCAAGGCAACGTGAAGGTTGTCGGAGACGCACGGACCAATTGACACATACCCTGAATGTCGAACTCGAATCAAGGCAGAGGGCTCGACCCAATACCGAGCTCGAGCCAGTATCGAGCTCGCAGACAAGAGCCGTTGCAACCGCACTAGGGGAGAGAATTTTGGCTGGAATCGAGGAAGAGACAATTCATCATGGGTTCTCCACTATATATTTTTTATTATAAATAAAGTAAGATCTCTCTACTATAAAAGGGAAATCCTTGTAAGCACAGAGGAGGTTCACACATTGTAAGAAAGGACTACTTCTCTTATTGAAGAATAAATCTCTTGAGCTTGTTTTACTCAGCATACTCACTCTTCTTGTTCAATAATTTATCTCCCGTTTTTATAGCCAAGAATCTAAGTATTTCCACTTCTACGTACGATTTATGTCAAGCTATATCGCATATCCTTAGAACTATTTATAAATTCAACTATATCTGATTTTTCGGGTAAACATTATTCAAGTTTGATGACGAAAGTTTGATGTTTTGTTGATATACGGAACACGTCGTGGGGGATCAAGTTGGCATGACATGCAATTCTTATTAAATTTTGCCAACATAGGACTTTGATTTACATTTAAAGTTTTAAACAATAATTAAATCGATTTAGATGTTGGCATGTTGCAGATGGAATGACGTTTATAACATTTCCCATAAGCTAGCTAGTAGCTAGAGATAAAATTTAGCAAGTATTAACAATGAGATAAATAATTCAAGAAATGCTAAAATGCAGGCCCTTAATTCTTATATTAAGGAAAACGACTTAGAAAGTACGTAGAGTTAAAAATACCGTGTTGGCTCTTTTTGTGCACTTTGGAAGGTTGGATAGTGATTTATGCTATTCTTTTAGAGCATCCACTTTGTTGGAATTGCATCAGTCTTGATTAATTAAATATTCAACCCTCTTGTAATTCTAGGATGAAGCAAAAAAACTGGCTATCGAGATCCTGTGCATTCAGAAACTAATTATGAACGAACTTTTAAAAGGAAAAGTCGTTTAAACTGTTATAACTAGTCCTTGCTCCCTGATAAAGTTTTTTAGAATCAGAAAAAATATATGAATGCTCATGCTTACCAAGTAGATTCAATATTATAAAGTGTATTCATGCCATGGAAATAGAAAAAGTGTGATTGCAAGTAGGGGTGGCAAATTAAAATGGATAAAAAAAAATAGTTATTCATCCATATTATCCACTAAAAAGTGGGTTTGATAATGAATTTTAAAAAATGGGTCAAATATGAATAAGATTCATATTATCCACTTAAAAAATAAATAATCAATGAGTTTAACTTTTACACTTGTAGAGACTAAAATTGAGGTTCCTCAAGTTTGAGAGACTAGGAATTCTTCCAAGGGTTATCATATTCAAGAAACGATGGATAATATGGATATCATATTATCTGCCAGTTAACCCATTTTTTATATATATATATCAAATATAGTTCGGATCGGATAGTTTATTTATTTTTTACTCGTCAATATCCGACTCATCCGTTTGCCACCCCTAATTGCAAGTTGGTTGCTGATTAAGCCTAATAAAATTTTTGCTTGAGTTCAAAGAAAAAGACCAAAGTATACAACAAATCGAAAAGAGTAACACATCTTAATTAGGAGAATTCAATTTTGAGATCCTTTCTAAGACCTTCCTCTAAGTTTCAATTTGTAATACTAACATCCCTTATGGTTTATGATATTATTGTACTTGCCTCAATTAGGTTGATTTTAATAATAATTCTTTTAATATACTTATCATTAATTAAAGAAATATTATAGTATCTGATATACCCAGCATCTATGTTTGAAAGTGACCACCAAAATTACTCAAAACAATGGGCCTAGACATTGGGCCGTAATCCTCGTGCTCGAGGGAAACGGACTAGGATGAAGGAATGAGCTTATGAGCAGCCCAGACCAAATACGAAACCCGTAATTCAACAAACCAACGACATCCTTTGACATCTTGCTTCCCTATTGATCTGAAATCTCGTAATCTGCTTTAGTTTCCTTTACTTTGGCTGCGGAAAAAAGCTTCAAATGTACGATTTTTCGAATCTCTCCTCTCCGTTTATTGGGGCTTTACAGTACAATTTCGTTAGATCTCTTTGCTTATTAATTTCTCTTCATTTTTATCTATCTTCAGATTCTTTTTTTTGAGCAAAATTTTATATTTCACCAAAAGCAGAGGTTGCATTTTCAGGTAATATTTCCATTGCTGTTCGTCTATATTACAGATCCATTACATTTTGCTGTCTATGAATTTTGTGTATGCATTTTGTAACTTGATTTTTTGAACACTGTTAAGAGTGTTTTGTGATTTTTCCTTTTTTGTTTTAACTCTTTTGCTTCTTAATGTAAGGGATCTTCCAGGCTGAGTGGGAAATATCTTAAATGTCGCAAAATAAGAAAGTGTCATATAAAAAGTGGTATCTAGGGAATATAAGAAAAACGATAATTTTTGAAAAATGATCAGTTTTAAGATGAATTCAACAACAACATCAATCATGCTGATTAACTATAATTACAATAACCTGAAAGTGTTAGTGTTTTGATGTCTTTATAGTCTGAAGAATGGTCTAGTCCATGTACAATATTTGCAACTGAATTATAGGTAGTCATATTAGCTTTATTGAGTTGAACTCTGTCGAAGTGGTGAATGCATAAATTGGCTGAGTTTATTACAGAAAGGGATAAGGAAAGACACACATAAAATGTCGTGGGTTGCTGAAGTTAAAAATAACAATCTTGTCTCGAAATACTTTAGCATGATGGGGGTTTTTGTTGCATGTTAAAGGAATTATGTATGGCTGTCCATATTTCTCTTTGCCTCGAGTGGTTGTCTTACACTATCTGTTTCACTGAAGGGGAAAAATTGCCTGACATGAGGGCCATATTTTGTGGCAATCTGGAGTTTGAGGCCCGCCAGTCCGATGTTGAGCGGCTTTTCAGAAGATATGGGAAGGTTGATAGGGTGGATATGAAATCCGGTAAACCTACCATTCTCTTGACTTAATTCGTTTTCTGGTTATTCTTTGAAAGGAAGTAATATCTTAGAGATAGAAACCTAAAGGGTTAAGGTAAACTGTGTGTATCATGTCTGATGAAGGACTAGTCCACGATTATGTGGAGAAGTTCTTGGCTAATTTTAAAATTAATCTATTCTTGTCTTTTTTAAGTTCTCTGCATTATACGTGTAAGTATTTTTCCCATGGAATTGTTCCGATAAATGACTTATGTTTATTGAATTGCATCAAATGAAAATGCAGATGTTGTCTTCTTTCTGCTTGATGGAAATGTTCTTTCTAAATTGTTTTATCTGGAGAAAAAACAAGTTATTGTGTAGTTGAAGTCCCAATCTCAATAATTTCTTTCGCGCAGGATACTTGGAATTCCTAGATCATCCTGGATGAAGGGTTCTCTGCGTTTCTTTTTTGGCTTGTGCCCAAGATACATACTCTTATGTTTATCTATAAGAACCAATGTGATCTGCCATGGTTCTACAATCCTACAGTTTACTGAGACCATTGCCTTTTGCATTCCTCATGACCTTGCTCAGTCCTCATTACCTGACATGTTTCAACATAGATAGCATGATCATCTCGGATCCAGTGGCTGCTGTTGAGTTCCTTCCTACAGATTTTTCTTTCCCCTTCCCCCCCTCCCCCCCTCATTCATGGGGGGTTTTGGGTGGTAAGTTTGATCTAGTCGCATTCTGTAGTGTGCTGACATATATTGGCAGGAGGCATCTTAGCTGACCTTTATGTATGAAAAATATAACTGAATTTTCCTGGTTTGATTTCATGGCGCTTTTGCTTTTCTAGGATTTGCTTTCGTTTATATGGAGGACGAGCGTGATGCTGATGATGCAATTAGAAGACTTGACAGGATAGAATTTGGTAAAAAGGGACGCAGGCTTCGTGTAGAATGGACTAAGGTATGATGTTGTTTAATCGCGGAGTTGCAGCACCATGGCAGAGAGTATTTATAGCATCAGTTTGGTGTGGAAATGTGCACTTCCTTTTGATGTTATATGCGGAACTGACCTGACTAAGATTATGTTGCAGGAGGATCGTGGTGGTAGTAGGAGGCCTGACAGCTCCAGGAAACCTGCTGCAAATACTAAACCTTCCAAGACTTTATTTGTCATCAACTTTGATCCAGTTCATACTCGGACAAGGGACATAGAGAGGTATTTTGAGCCTTATGGTAGAATATCAAATGTTCGAATCAGAAGGAATTTCGCATTTGTTCAGTACGAGTCTGAGGATGATGCTAGCAGAGCATTAGAAGCAACAAACATGAGGTTAGCAGTTTAAAAGGACCTTTGATGAGTATTCTGCTTTACTTTCTTATGGCTAGAATCATACATATCATTGTTGCTGGATAATTTGATTACCTGTGCTAAGCGAGTGCTCCATTTCACAAGACCATAATTAACCTCTGCGAATTCGACAGGGAAATACTAAGTGTATGCACAAAATGTTGAAGGGTCAATTTTTCCTTCACTATGAGGATGATAATTATATCTGGAGTTAAATTGCAGATATTCTTTTCCATCTAGGGAGATATTATTGAAAATCAGTAGAAAAGCAGCTTTTTTCTTCTCTTTTTTCTGTTTCTCCTTCCTCAACGTCCTCTTTCTTTCCACTCTCTTTTCCTTGGGATTAAGGTAGTGTTTGGATTAGCTTGTGCACCTCGACTATTCCGCCGGGTACCTGGATCCTCCCACCAGTACTGGTACTAGGTAACTCTATCCCACCAAGGCTCGTGCAAATGTGAAAAAATCGCCTAACTTTTTGTCCCTGTTGGGATTTGAACTTTGGTCTCTCATGGTCTTCCACTTCTTCGGCCATTGGACTACTCTGGTGCCTCTTTCTTTCCGTTCTTGCTGCCTATTTGTTTCACACAAGTGCCTTGAAGCTGTCTTAATACCATTACTACATTTCTCTTTTTTGTGGCTGCTGCAGTTTTATATTATAATTCATTTAAGTGTCTCAAACTGTATATTTTACTAAATTGAGGTTTTTTATTAAATTTGACAGCAAGTTCATGGATCGAGTTATTTCTGTAGAATTTGCAATTCGAGACGATGATGACAGGAGAAATGGTCGCAGTCCTGACAGAAGAGGTCGTGACATGTCACCTGGCAGAAGAGGTTATGTCCGTCGGCGTTCGCCTAGCCCATATAGAAGGGATAGGGGTAGTCCTGACTATGGGCATGGAGCACTTCTAAACTCAAGGCCTCGCACCAGGGGAAGTCCTGAGTATCGTCGAGCAGAAAGCCCTGTCAATGAGAGATATCACAGGTCCCTTCACAATCTTTTCTGTTTTCATTCTTTCGTCTCACCCCCCACCCCGAAGGTTTTGTAGATTGTGTGGGTTTATTCATGCTGTTTTCAAAGTCCTAAGTTTTCAATTACACTAATTTTGTTATGATCTTTACCAATGCAGTCGTTCACCGCCGCCACGTGAGAGGTCTCGATCTTGAGGAGAAAACTTCCGAGCAAGATTTCATCACCCCGAAAAGAAAAAGAAAAAGAAAACCTTCCAAACAAGAAGCTAGTTTAGAAGTTGTTCATGTTGTCTGTAGGTCACGTTGTCGTCTGGAATTTGTAGCTTTACCTTAGTTAACCTGCAGATGTATAATGTCTTTGTACCATTGTGTATGTTAGTTTGATGTTGATTTCCGTAATGACTAATGAGTATGTTGTGTGCACAAATATTGAAAATACTACTCATTGCAGTCGCATTACCTGAGGTGTATTTGGCAAACGAAGAATGGCTCTAAAAAACTCCTTGATTCTATTTTTCTGCACTTTAAGCCATGTACTAATTGTGAATATCGGAGCCCATGTTACCGATCTTGCTAAGTGGAGGTGCTTATGCACGCACTAATGAACCAGACTCGAATAAAGTGGAATCACTATACGATGTATTGTCTTAATTCATTGGACCCGTACAAATATGTACGCACTAATTAAACGAACTTGAATATAGTGGAACGACTTGACTAATTAGTGTTTAGAGTAGATGATTATGTATGTAATGTGGTGGTGGTTTATGAATGAGTGGTTGATTGTGTATGTAATGTTGCGGATTCATTGTTTATTGTTTACGTGCCATTGCCTAATTAAGAATTGAAATATTGACGGTTGATTACGAGTTAAGTGAGAAAGAAAAGTACATAAAATTTGAAAGGTGTGTGTATTGTAGAAAGTGAAATAGAGAGGACAAAAGAAGCATTAGCATTGAATAATGTGACCGACAAAAGACAGCGTTCCGTCCAGGCTACGCCAAGCCAAATTGGCGCACGCGTCTTGGTTGACTCCATACATTGGTCTTTCTAGGCCTTTGTTTCACTCTTCCTTAGAATTTGAATGGCAACTTCGTGATTGCAACTGCAACAGCGAACTGTTGCTTTCCTTTTTTACTTTTTGTTTTGTCGCATTTAATTGAAGTAATTTTAAAATACTTACATTTTAATGGCGGAGTTGCCCTCAGCCCTTCTCAAAATGAAAACAATATCTAGGTAGAGTTGAACTATTTGCACGCTCCATCTTCGGGGAAAAAATCTCGTACTTTATATATAAGGGTTAAATTATCTAATTCTCAATCGTGATTTGATTATTCAAAAGTATTTTGAAAAAGAAATTGTAGTCAACATGTATTTGACTCTCCAAAAGTAATGTCGTATAAAATAAGACAACGAGAGTATTAGGTTGATGTCAAATCTTTTTGTACTATCTTTTTGAGGAGTTACAATTAGAAAATATAGTACAAACAAACTAAACCAAACATTCACTATTAAACTGATAATCATAGGATTCCCAGCTAGTCAAAAGCTTGATGCTTAAAATTTTGATTCGTTAGATCTTAGTGGATATTTGAAAAACTGATTTACCATAAATGGAACCCTGGGGTAAGAGAGATTTGAATTAGTAATTGACTAGTTGTCACGGACATGTGAGCTAGGAAAGAAAGTGATGGAGAAGTTGTTCACAAGTCGTCGAGTTGACCATTGCTATAAGAGGAGTGGAAAACGAAATAGGGGTGGGGTGGGGTGGGGGTTTAAGTTTCAAGTGAGTAATATCTTTTGTATTCAGACATCATATATTAGCAATCATGTGAGTTCATGGTTACCTATATTTTTGTAGCACATGATTTGGTTCTAATTTAAATGATTGAGGAACTTGTTTTCATCATTACCCCTCTTTTCAAATTTTGAACTCCTATACTGTTGAAAAAAATAAAATTGAACTCCTATAGAACAGAGTTGACAGATAGAGCAATACATAAATAGATGAATAAAATCTTTTGCTTAACTATTACACATATTATTTGTTTAATAAGATCTTAATATATATAGCGCGACATATACTCCACCTACTAGTTATAAAAAGTTGTTTTGGTGGATCTTTTGACATGTTTAGCTTTCTTTCTTTCTCGGTATTAGTTCTCTTCCCTTAATTTGAACTTTTAACAACTTAATTCCTATGATCCTATTTATTTTTTATTTTTTATTTTTTACCGCTGTCACACAAGTTAAGAAATTTATCTTTTATTATTAATTAATAATAAAAATAATTATATTAATCTTAATTTATTTATTAAAAATATAATAAATATTCCTACACTATTTATTTTAAGAATAATTTTAAAAAAAAAAAAATTAATTCATTATTGATATCTGAAAAAATTAAATATTACGAACTAAAAAAGATCAAAAAAATTATTTAGATTGGACGGGATGGAATAATTTTTAACAAAAAATTCTCGACAGCTGTCTATAATCTTATTGAAAATAGATATTGTTTCGAGAGGTGTCGCAAGAAAAAACTAGTGGCTTCTTTTAAGTGCTATTTTAGGTAGATTTTCTTTTTCCCTTTTTATTTATATGATAATGAAAATTGAATTCCATTTTCCACTACTATATCAGTGAAAGTACCACTATTTAATATAAAAGTGCCACTAAGCAGAACAATGTCAGCAACACGTGCTACTAGTAGTAGATCACCCACCGTAAAGCTTTTCAAAAAGCAAGTATTTCTCTTGGTCCCACCGCACACGTGGCAAATTCAATCTGACACATCAGCTCCTTGGTAAAATAAAACAATTCTTGTAATAACGCTTTCAAATTTCAACCAAAATACCAACGGTCTGATTCACTATTTTAATCCTTCAATCACAACCGTCCATTCCTCAACATGCTATCCTAGCTGTAATATATTGGGGAAAGAATCTAGGTGACAAGAAGTACAGGTCTGAATCTGACATTTTCTTCTTCTTATAGAGAGAGAAATCTCTGATTTTGATTTTTGAATGGAGATTTTGTTGTTTCTCTCTCTGTGTGTTCTGTCTTCTTCCGTTAAAGCTCCAGTACTTTAACTGGTAAGCTATTTTCAAACTAGGTGCTGTGTAACAGCTACATTTAGCTCAGGTACTTCCCCAGTTCAAAATTCTACTCATTTTCTAACCTTTTTCTTTCATAAAAATAAAAAAGACCCAATTTTCTTTTAGAAGAAGGGAAAATAATAAATGGAAAAGGTTTTTTGGGGTACATGCAATTTTCTGGTTTGTGGTCAGCATTGAGATTTGAGGGTCTTTTGATCCAAAAGTTTCAATCTTTTTATCAAAGGGAAGGCTTTTTTTAGAAGAAGAGCTCCAGCTTGAGAAGGGGATGGAAGGATTTTAGGATCAAGCTATTTTTTGTTCTTTTCAGCTGAGTAAAAAGGGCGCTTCTTTGTTTCTGAGTTTTAAAGGTTGGTTCTTTAGCTTTTTCTTCATTTGATCTAAAGATTAGACAGAGTGAGAATGAGAATGAAAAGGTGCAAAAAGGGAAAAAAAAGGAAAGAAAAGAAAAAATGGTCTATTTCTTAGGTAAGCTTTGATTTTCCAAATCTTGGAAAAATCTAGGTGATTAGTGAGTGATTATTGTTTTGGGGATTTATTTTTTCTGATTGTGATATTTGCTTGTAGTAACAGTATTGGAAGTCTTTAAGTGGCTGATAAAGCTTTGAGTGACTTGGATGACAGCCAAAAGACTAGTCAATTAGAGGTATACAATTTAATTCTCTTGTTATTTATTGCAGAAAATTTGGTGAACAATCTTATAGTGGGAGCTTGGTCCCATTTATAAAATTTTAGACACAAAGCCATGTATGTACAACTGGAGATGAAAAAAAAATCCTATCTTTTCTTCAAAGCAAAGAGTCTTTCTTTTTCAATACCATATCTGCTATGGTATCCATGTATATATGGGGATAAAGTTGGAATTAAGTTACAAATAGAACTTGTGGACCTGTCCTTTCTTGGAATTTTGGCCATTAAAATTCAGATCTACTCCATGTTATGCCTTTTGTTTTGTAGTAGTTGAAGATTTTTCTAATCATCTAGAATCAATGTCCTATTCCGTAGCTGAAAGGTAAAGTTATGAAGTTTCATTTTTCTTTACAAACTTGCCCCTTACTTTTTCCCCAAAATGCCCCCACTACATCTGTTGATAACCCTAAGACTGTATGTCACATATATGGGGCATTTTGGTCATGGCAAAAAACATCAACCGACATTCTTTAATGGCTAGTTGTGGTGTATTTGTTGAAGAGTTGCTTCATTTCACTTTCTTTAGCTGTCAATGAATCTGTAAACTTGGTTTTACTTTGAGATTTCCATACTGATTTGTTTACTTTGCTTGAAAAAACTTTTGAGTAAACTCGTGTGGCGGCTGCTTTATTAGGTGCTTAGTAATTATCTGTGGGCACCAGCCTTCTGAGATCATGCAAGATTCTCGAACCCTCTAATCTTAGGCCTGCCCATTATTTATATATTGATGTTTTTCTTTTAATGCCCTATAGTTTAATGTTTTATGATTGCAACTGCTCCCAACACTTTTAACTTTTCTAGGAGAAAAGATGGTATTTTTTATAATTTTCTGAAACCACTTGATGGGGTTTGGGTTGTCTGAAGATTACTTTCCCATTTGTAACTGAAAGACATCTTGGTGCATAGCTGACTCATTTTCTTCCTTAAAAATCATTTCTTCGTGGATTCTCTTCTCCTTTGATACCAAACTCTCAAAGTGGGTTGTTGTCAAGGAACTTGATCCATGTTTAGATCAGTTCATGTAAAAGATTGAATCTTTTCCTGTAAATCTTATCTGTGTCATTGTTGTTGAGGTTCTTGGTTTTCTGAATTGCAGTTCTATTCAGCAGCAGTGTAGAATCTGATCCTTCGCCTCTTACTTCATATCATGGTGGATGATAGCGGAACAAATATGGTCGATATCTTGTCGGTCGAAGAGTGGCTCTCCCGTGCACAAGCCCTTGTGCCTGTGGCACTTGAGAAGGCAAGAAAGGTTAAAGGATTCCCTGGTAGATGGAAGATTATTATTTCAAAATTGGAACAGATCCCAAACCGACTGTCTGATTTATCTAGTCATCCTTTCTTCTCAAAGAATGCTCTTTGTAAGGAGCAGTTACAGACTGTATCGAAGACGTTAAATGAAGCTGTTGAATTGGCGGAGAAGTGCGTGAAAGAGAAGTACGAGGGAAAACTTCGGATGCAAAGTGATTTAGATGCATTGTCAGGGAGATTGGATTTGAATTTGCGCGATTGTGGGCTCTTGATCAAGTCTGGAGTGCTTGGTGAGGTTACTTTCCCATCAGCTGTAGCAAGCACATCTGCGGCCCCTGAGGCAGCAGTTCATGGGAATTTACGAGAATTGCTTGCTCGGCTTCAGATTGGTCACTTGGAGGCTAAACATAAGGCTCTTGATAACCTTCTTGAAGTCATGAAAGAAGATGAGAAAAATGTTTTGGCTGTCCTAGGTCGAAGCAATATTGCGGCGCTAGTCCAATTATTAACTGCTACTTCTCCTCGAATGAGGGAGAAGACAGTAACTGTAATTTGCTCGCTTGCAGAATCTGGAAGTTGTGAGAATTGGCTTGTTTCAGAAGGTGTTCTCCCTCCTCTCATTCGTCTCGTTGAATCTGGTTCAACTGTGAGCAAAGAGAAGGCTACCATTTCTCTCCAGAGATTGTCAATGACAGCAGAAACAGCTCGTTCTATTGTTGGACATGGTGGGATTAGGCCTCTAATCGAGATTTGCCGAACTGGTGATTCTGTTTCACAGGCGGCTGCTGCTTGTACCTTAAAAAATATATCTGCTGTGCCAGAAGTTCGACAAGCTCTAGCTGAAGAAGGAATCATAAAAGTTATGATAAATCTCCTTGATTGTGGAATACTGTTGGGATCTAAAGAGTATGCAGCTGAATGCTTGCAAAATCTAACTTCGGGGAATGATGATCTTCGACGATCAGTGGTGTCAGAGGGTGGAATCAGAAGCCTGTTGGCATACTTAGACGGTCCACTGCCCCAAGAATCAGCTGTAGGGGCCTTGAGAAATTTGGTTGGCTCTGTGTCAATGGAGGTTTTAATCTCGCTTGGTCTCCTTCCGAGGTTGGTTCATGTCCTCAAGTCAGGATCACTTGGTGCACAACAGGCTGCAGCATCAGCAGTCTGTCGAATTTGTGCCTCAACTGAGATGAAGAGACTATTGGGTGAAGCTGGATGCATTCCTCTCCTTATCAAGATGCTGGAGGCTAAAGCGAATGGGGTGAGGGAGGTTGCTGCTCAGGCAATCGCTAGCCTAATGTCTCTTGCACATAATTGCAGGGAAGTCAAGAGGGACGATAAGAGCGTGCCAAATTTGGTACAGCTGCTTGATCCAGCTCCTCAAAACACTGCTAAGAAGTATGCTGTTGCTTCCCTTTCCTTGCTTTCCCCGAGCAAGAAATGCAAGAAACTGATGATTTCATATGGAGCAATTGGATATCTAAAGAAGCTAACTGAGATGGATATTCCAGGTGCGAAAAAGCTACTCGAACGCTTAGAAAGAGGGAAATTGAGAAGCTTGTTTAGCAGAAAATAGGTAGGCCAAAGTGTCGCTGTCCTTGTACAATGAAATCTTTACAGATCTATGATCATAATGTCAAATGTTGCTTAAGGGGAGGAATTTGGGTTGCAAAAGCCTGTTGATCTATGCTTTCATTGGTTTAAATAAAACCTCCTGAACAATATATAACTAATCTCAAGTTATATTTATCAGTTTCTTATCTGCTAAAAGGAAAGGGTTCTATTATCATCGTTTTACTTATCTATTTGTCTTGGTTTATCTCCTGATTTTTTAAGGGGATCTGCAAGCCAAAAATGGTATCCAATTGTGAAGTTGAGATAACTCGCTTGAATCCTGTTGATAAAAGACCTGTTCCAAAGTGGAACCAAGACAATAATTTTTCACCTTTTTATCTTGAATGAGAAACCTACAAATTATTTCCTTTTTGTAAGTTTGAACTAAGGCTGCCCAAAGGGGGACGTCCGCCCACTTAAATCTAAACGGGACGGGCATCATAAACGGTACACGAGATGCCCATTTCGTCCCGTGTGTTTTTTTAATATTTTTTTTAAAATATAATCGTTGGGCAACGACCTCCATTGCAAATTTAGCCGTTCCCAACGGTTATAAACGGCCATATTTGCTCCCCCAACCAAAACACCTCCTACCTCTCAAACTTTTAATATAATCCCTAAGTTTATTAAATTACACTTTGACCCTATTTTTAACTATAAATATCCCATCCTTCTTTATTTTTTCCCACAAAAATCAATCATTCTCTCTCAAATCTCTTACATTCTATCTATATTATTCTCTCAATTTTCTCACAATCAAGTAATCAACTAAATTTCAAGTATTTGGGCAAATTTTGGAGCAACTTTCAAGCTTCAAATTAATTCGTATTTGGAGCAATATTTTGGACAATTTCTTCAAGTTTCAATATTTAATCACGGTGCACTCGTTCCATCTCCTAATTTTAACATATAATTTTTGCGTATCATTTTAGTGTTTAATTTTTGTGTTTACTTTACGTGTTATATTTTCGTATTTCATTTGTGTGTTTAATTTTTGTGTTAACTTTTTAAATTTAATTTCGTATTTAAATTAAGGCATCTAAAAATGTATATGGCCTATTTTAAAAAAAGTAGTAAAGGTAATAGTAGTAGTAATCATAATCCTAGTCCTAATTCTAATCCTTCTCCTAGAATTAGAGAACATATAGATGAAATGACTCATGTTGATGAAAATTCATTTTTCCAACTCCGCATGTTATAATATTAATTTCGGAGAACAACTAGATCATGAAACTTTAAAAAGACAATTTGGCAATGATATTTTTATTGAGAACGAAGAAAATGAGGAAGAAGAATTAGATGAAACACCCACTAGTCCCGCAACATAAGCTCCAACTCAGAGTCAATCTCGGTTTGGAGCTATACCCCCTTGTACCTCCCGTAAAGGGTAAGCCTAAGGGTGAACGTGCTAAAACATCACTTGTATGGAATTTTTTTAAACATGATAAAGTCAATTAACGTGCTATATGTGAAAAATATAAGCAACGATTTGTACACAAGACTAGTGGTGGGACGGAGGGTTGCCAATTTCAGAACAATGGGAGCGATAACAACATGGAACTCATGGAACATCAATCAATATTGCCAATTCCAGAATAATGTCCGAGAGAAATTATAGATAAGTTACAACGAAACTATATAGGAGCTTACAAATATTAGTATGATAATTTGTAATTGGCTACTAAGAGGCCTAGTTCAAAGTTCAAACAATACCCTTCCTAGAAGGTGGTTGTGTAGATTAGGTGCTTTTCAAAAGAATTATATTTGTATGTGAAATTTGAAAGTTGTATAAATAAAATAAAAGGCTCTAAGCATTAGATTTTATTTTTATGAATTGTCTTACACTCTTACTTAGTTACTTAATTGTTTGAAATTATATTAAATAAATTACAACTCTATTATAATTACTAAAATATTTCATTACAAGTCTTTTGTTTTAATATTTTATAAATCTTTACTTAGTTTCCTAATTTTCTTATAATTTATTAAGTTTTAAGTTTATTAAATAAGTCAAAAAACTAGCCGTTGCAAACTTTAAAAACTTAGTCATTATCAAAAAACTAGTCGTTGTCAAATTTAATGCTTAAATAATTAATTTTTTTAAAAAAACAGCCCACTTAAGGCCCGCGAAACCATCCCGTCTCATCCCGTTAACAAACGGGATGACGGGATGGGATGGACCTACCGTTTCGTCCAGTTTAGGCCCGTCCCGGCACTGTTCCGGCTAAATGTCGTCCCGTCCCGTCCCGTCCCGTCCGGTTGGACAGCCTTATTTGAACCATAGGCTCCTATTAAATTTTGTTCTCTTCAAAGTCATGCACATTTGGGAGGTACTTTAATTTGGGTGCTTAGATTGGAGAGAAGACTCTAATACCAACTTCTACACTAAGTTTGGGAATACTAAAATTTGACATCTTAGGAACCAGTAGGTGCAAAACTACATATATATTCATTTAGGAGAACTTTGACAAGGTTGAAAGTCAAGCCAGTTTCTTAATGTATGTTTTGATTTGTATCATCTTTTGAAGTTATCGTTATTACATACTGAGGTTTATCTTTCCTTCTCTTGTCGACAAGCCAGTTATGGTTGCTTCAGAAATATTGGAAAGTGCATCACATGAAGTCGTCACCAGAAGATTTACAGTTTGTTGTGCATCAGTATCAGCACATTGAGGGGTTGGCCAGTAGCCCCCATCAAAATTTGGCTTTGCTTTGACATTTAAGTAACCATCAATATCAAGATTCAAGTAATACAACCATGAAAGTGAACTATGGAAATGAACATATATATCTTGAACCTAGAATGAGATGAGCTATTCCCATTTCCCACCCAGTTATTAATAGAATAAGTTATACCAAAATTTTGGTATATAAATAATATCAATTTTAACTAATACCTCCAACTAAATATAATTTATTCTCAAAATTTATATTGGGATAATCCACCTAATCCCTTGAACCAAACTTGAGGATTGCTGCCATCTGGTTATAAAAATTTCTCTCGATATGGTTATAGGTTTGACGCTTTAATTTGAACCTAACCTATGTCAGGACGCTCAATTTTCAAATTATCAGTAGACCTTACTACTTACTGAACATAAATATATCCTTTAGAATTAATTCATAAATTACCCGTTCAATTAATTTGATATGCCATCGGTAACTCTTTCCTTTTTACGTACAAAATACCAAATCAGATTATGTATTATTACACAACATGTAATTGTACTCAACTTTTATTTTACCAAAAAAAAGTTGTTAGTAATAGTAGAGCTCACCAGAGAAAGACCTAAGCGCTAAGCCTATCACAAAAACACTCATCTTTGCGGTGCACTGCAATTCGCAATTATCCACTTATAAAAATAGAAACCCAACTCATGGTACAACTTCTATTTTATACGGTAAAACAAAATATATAAAAAGACTTTAGAACTTATAATATATGCAGTAGTAATTTTTTATAATTATAAGAATACATTTTTATGATAAATATTGTTTAGTAATTCAATAAAAACAATACTGACTAATTTATTACGGGGATAGATCACCAAAATTATTTACATTCGATAGCTTAAAAAATAAATAAATTTATATATTTTTATACATACACACACAAAAGATACACAAAAATATATATTTTTTATCTATTATTTTGATAGGGGCATTTTCTCATTCGTTAAAGTGGGCTTGCTGATGTTTTGTGAAAAATCTATCTACAACCTTTTTTTTTTGGGTGGGTTAAAGTTTAGAGAAAAAACGAGTCCTACCAAAAAAAACAAAAAAAGAGAAAAAAAGAGAGGACCAAGCAAGCCCTTAGCATTATCAACAAAGCGCAATTTAGTCTCTATCATCTTAACCGAGATTACATTATTACAAGATTGAGGCAACAGTTCAGACACAGCTCTCTCCTCTATTATTTCCTTTCCTTTTTTTATTCCTTAGCTGTTGTGGCTTTCGAGGCAAAATACCGTGGCACAAATCCCGGTAAGCCAACTCTCACTTTTTTTATGTGTGTTATATATATAAACTTTCTTGCTTAAAATGGTATTTCTCTTTTTGTTCAATTCACGAACCCTATCTCTTGCTTTGGAGTAATCCCTTCAGCAGGTATCAAATTTTTTTATTCTAATTTCTTTGTTAATCAGAATTCTCTTTTTCTTGAGTTTGTTTGGTCCCAATACGGGATTCTTGTTTATTGGTGAACATTCTTTCTGGTTTTATTGAATCTTTAACTACTGGCTCTTAGTTTAATAGTTTTTCTGATTCTATTGAATCTTTAATTGCTGGCCTTTTAGTTTACCTCTACAAAAAGGTTGAATCTTTTACTACGGATTAGTTCAAATTGCTGGCTTTTAGTTTAATATTCTTTCTAATTTTAATGAATCTTCAATTACTGGGTTGTACTTCACTTCTACAAAAAGATTGAATCTTTAGTTAATTATTAGTTCCATTTGTTGTATTAACTTTATGCATTTCTGTTGATCCCCTTGTAATAAAGAATACGTTTTTATTCTTTGTTGTTGATTGGAAGTCAATTACGGTTGAGTCTAGGATTTTCCAGTTTAACTTTTGTTTTGAGTATCTTTGAGCTGAACTTGGAATGATATCGAATGTCTGAAAAGCATGTGAGCTGGTGAAAATTGATAAGGACCAAGATTTCGGAGGAGGTTAAGGGTTTGGGTTGTCCTCCTGAATAGTTTGATGGTTCCTTTTTTTTTTTTGGATCTTGCGAAGTATGTGCTCTTTTGCCATCCTTTCTGGTTGCGTTTATGTAGCCTGAGTAGTTTATTTGTATACAATGATTATGACCATGGGAACTTGGAGGCATGTAAAATTGTGGCGAAGAGTTTGCAGTTCATCGCTTTTGCCAAACCAGTAAAAGTTTTTTGTGATACTGAGAAAAAGTATTTGGATGGTAATGGAGGGATGATCAATGAGATATATTAAAAAATGGCTTGTGAAAGTTTGGGTAGAGCCTATATTTAGAGGATGAGAGAGTGCTACAAGCTATAATCGATTTTTTGGAACAAATTAATGAGTTGAGAAATGAGAACTGCAAAAGAAAATCTTGGAAACACAAATTTGTATTGAGTTTTAATTAGAAATAAGAACATGAAACCTTATTGCTATGAACAAATGCAATGTGTGAGTTGATAAAAAAGACTGCAATGAACAACCTTCTACATAACTGCCCCATTATCTAAATCAACTTTGTTCATACATTCATATTGTCTTAAGGGCCATGGGACATAGACTTAAGCCCTCTCCCATTTCTGCCAAGCTTTCACCTCCACGTTTAGGAAAGGTAGACTTACTGAACTACTTATGCACTAAGCACAGAAATCATGCTTTGGGCACTAAAATAATGATTGAATGAGGGTAATTCTCAACTCGAGATATTCAAACTAAAAAGATCACCGGGAGATGGTATTCATTGTTAAATTTGCTAATAAACGCAATCTCCTTCCAGCATAGTTTTATGGAATAACGTCAATTTGCTTAGCTCATAGAATGTGCTTTTTCTTCTTTTACCATGAGTGATGAGACTCTTATGAAGAAAATTGAGATGTGCATCCAACAGTAATTAGTTTCGTAGTTCTCTTCCTTTCGAATCATCATCATTATCGTTTGATGCTACTTTTTTGGTTATCAGATTCTTTTGATTGCTCATGTTGCTTTTGAACTCTTATTAGTTCTCCTGTATTTGAGATATCAAGTCAGTTCTCCGACTAGAAACTTTTCTCCAAAACTGCGGGTTCCTCCCCCCCCCCCCCCCACCGAAAGGGAAACCTGCAAGCAATGGACATACGCATGCTTAGAGTAGTCTAGACTCTACACATCCGGATTTGTAGGCACGCTCTAGGGATTCATCATAGTTTGTTATGTTTCTTGGGAAAACCTACAAAACAGTAGTCGATTAGAGAAGTAATCAGTTTGGCTAGTGCTGTATCTTGTCTATCACATATCCAGTTCTCTTATTCTGTTAACCTTTTATTTTGCAGTTTTCATAGGGTAAAATGAGCCTAGATGCTGCCAGAGCAGAGCTTGCCCTTGCAGTCTTGTACTTGAACAAAGCGGAGGCAAGGGACAAGATATGCAGGGCTATACAATATGGTTCAAAATTCCTGAGTAATGGAGAGCCTGGTACTGCACAAAATGTTGACAAATCAACTAGCTTAGCAAGGAAAGTGTTCCGTCTTTTCAAGGTTAGGACAATTCATGTCAACCCATTAATTTCTATTATTTTAAAGAGTGGTACTAATAATAATAATAGCATTTATGTTCAACATTATCTATTGTGTGTTAACCGTTTCTGCTGCAGTTTATCAATGATCTGCATGGTCTTATTAGCCCAACTGCCCCAGGAACCCCACTTCCTCTCGTCTTGTTGGGAAAGGTAAACACCGACTCTCTTCTTTTGGTCTCTTCGTTATTCTTGTATTACCTGCCTAACAATGCTGCTGGTTATTTCAGTCAAAAAATGCATTGCTGTCAACTTTCTTGTTTCTGGATCAAATTGTGTGGCTTGGAAGGACAGGCATTTACAAGGTAATGATTTTTTTTCGTATTGTGTAGTCATTCAGTTTCTCTAGAGATAAGATAGTGAAGGGAAATGTTCTAACATTCTTGTTTTGTTTTACACAGAACAAAGAACGCCACGAGTTAATTGGAAGGATCTCTCTCTTTTGTTGGATGGGTTCCTCGATATGTACTACCTTAGTGGAGGTTATTTCTTACCTTACTATTTGGCATGTGAAATTAGGCTTAATCATTGCTCCTAGTGTTTGCTTTATGCCAATAGCTTGTCTTACACTTCTGTTGCCCCAGATTGGGGAGCTCGGAAGGCTTTCAGCATCAATGAAAAAGCTGGAGAAGGAACTTAAGAATAACGACAAATATAAGGTTTGCCAATATGTTTATTTGGTATCACTGTGGAATTTCCTTTTGAAGATTATTCTACATTTCTGATGTTTGTGAATCTTGCATTGTAGAATGAGCAATACCGGAGTAAGCTTCAGAGGTCAAATGAGAGGTCTCTAGCCCTGATTAAAGCAGGCATGGATATAGTAGTTGCTGCTGGGTTGCTGCAATTGGCACCTAAGAAAGTCACTCCTCGTGTAACAGGAGCCTTTGGATTTATTACCTCGTTGATATCATGTTATCAGGTATATATCAATTTTCTCTGTCAAGTTATGTTTTCATTTTCTCCTGGTCTACTTAAGCTATAAGTGATACTATCAACTAAAGTGGAAATAATCTATTACTTATCAAAAATAAAATAAAATGTGGAATGCCGAAATAAGGAGTAGTTTTGGATGCCTTAGATTAACCTAACTTCAAGAAGTCTTTTCAAAAGGAGCAAAGGTTATCAAAACTTCTGATGTAAGTGCATTGAGATGTCTTATTTTCCTTGTGCAGTTGCTTCCAGCACCGGCAAAGGCCAAGACATCGTAAAAAGGCTTTGATGCCGTTGAAGAATTCCCAAGATCACTAGAATAATTATTTATGATATGCATACTGCTTTGAATTTCAGCAGTTTGTCTACATGTTGCAGTGTACATGTTACAGTGGAAGTCTTAGCAGTTTGTTTACATGTTACAGTGAAAATTTACCTTGTTTACTGCATCTTTCTTTTTGGTACAGAACTTTAATAATGATATGCTACGTCTTAGATTTACTACATTTTGAATGTATGGCATTTGAAGGCAACATATCGTACTTCAAGAAGATCTCCAGTTCATAGTTTACTAATAAAAAATTAACCTCCAGATCATAGTCAACAGTAAATCGAAGCGTCTCTAGTTGTGAGGACTAGAGATTTGTTTTACTCCAATGCTGATGAACTTTCAATGCGCAGGAGTGCAACTCTACACTGAAATATTTTTTTCCTCAGTCATACCACCTTACGATTAGGTTTAACTTTGTGATAAAAGAAAAATACAGAAGCACTGGTGCGAGACTATGTAGTAACAAACCATCAAAGAGAATGGACAGTTTTTACTTGCAAAGTAATGTAGAAAACTAAAACGAAAGAAAATCATAACGTAAAGTTTCAAAATTTCAGTTTAATCGATTTAATAATTGTAACGACCCGATCGGTTGTTTTGCTTTCTAGAATTCCGTCCCCCTAAATAAGACTCCCCGTATGTGCTTTTACTGTTTTATGACTTGTGGGGATGGTTAGTTCGGGTTTGGAAGGGTTCGGGTTGAAATCGGAACATTTAGTTCCTTAATATTGGCTTTAAAGGATTAAGTTTGACTTCGGTCAACATTTCTAGCAAACGACCTCGAAACCGGGATTTGGTGGTCCCAATAGATTCGTATGATGATTTCGGACTTGGGCGTGAGTTCGGATCGGGTTTTGGATGGCCCGGGAGCGTTTCGGCGCCTAAAGTTGAAAGTTGGCTTATTGAAGGTTTAATAGTCCTTTAAATTTGGTTTGCAGTAGGTTTTGGTGTTATCGAGGTCCATTTGGGATTTCGAGCCTAGGAATAGTTCCATACGGTGATTTAAGACTTGCACGCAAAATTTGGTGTCGTTCCGAGTAGTTTAAGTATGATTCGGCGTGTTCGGAGCGAGTTGGAAGAACTTGAAGTTCATAAGTTGATTCGATTTGGTTTGGGGTGTGATTCTTAGTTTTGGTGTTGTTTTCTGCGTTCTGAGGGTTCGAGCGAGTCCGTCTCATGATTACAAACTTGTTGGTATGTTTGGACGGGGCCTCGGGGGCCCCGGATGCCAGTCGGACGATGCGCAGAAGTCGTTTGGAGGAGAAATGGCTGAAGAAGCAGAGCTTCTGGTGCAATCGCACCTACGAGGAGCTAGCTGCAGGTGCGAGCTCGCAGGTGCGGGCGTGTGGCCGCAAAAGCGATTTTAGGAGAGTTGACTGTGGCCCGCAGAAGCGGAGAGAGTTTCGTAGAAGCGGCCTCACTCCTTCGAAGGAAGGGCCGCAGGTGTGAAGAGGGCCGGCCAGGCCTGGGTCGCAGATGTGAGAGGCGAGCTGCAGAAGCGGACTCACAGATGCGGTGTCTTTCCGCAGGTGCGCCCAATGCTGGGCTTGGAGCGTTCCGCAGATGCGGCCCATGGTCCGCAAAAGCAAAAATGCTGGAGGCAGTGAGGTTCATTTAATACGAAACTTAGGCCATTTTGGCTCATTTACTTCACTTCTTGGGCGATTTTTGGAGCTTCTTAGAGAGGGGTTTTCACCTAGCTATTGAAGGTAAGTAATTTCTATCCAATGTAAGTTAAATACATAGATTATGGGTAGATTTTAACAGGAAAATATTGTGAAAATTATGGGTTTAGTTGAAAAACCTTGGTTTTGATAAAAATGGGATTTAACCACAAAAATGATTATGAAATTGGGTGAAAATTATATATTTAAGTTCGTGAGATTATGTGTAACAATTATCTTCGAAAATTTTCGGAATTCGGGCTTTGTGGGCCCGTGGGGTGAATTTTAGGAATCTTCTAATTTGGGTTGGGTAATTACTCTAATAGTTAAATTATGAACTTTTGAACATGTATTGATTAATTTATATAACATTTGACTAGTTTCGGGTCGTTTGGCACCGAGTTGAGGATTTAAAGCATAATTATGGATCGGAAGTGAGCTTGAAAACGAGGTAAGTCTCTTGCCTAACCTTGTACGAGGGAACTCTTCCCCTTACGTGTATTCCTTTTTGTGAATTACTTGTGTGGGGAGCTACGTACGTACTAGGTGACGAGAGTCCGTGCGTAGCTATATTCCATGAGATGTCTGGGTAGTCTTAGATTTACACCATGCCTTGATTGTACTATCATGTTTGTTATGCATATTAAATGTCTTAATTAATGCTGAGATTTGGGATTTTGAGGTTGAAACTCTCTAATTTAGATTTCATATTTTTGGGGGAAAATGAGGAATATATAATAATTCTGAGAAATCCATGTCCACTCGCGTCGCAAGTATTCCGCGAGCAAGGTAAACTTCTCTACTCTCATGGGAGCAGGTCGTTCGCCTCCGCAGGTTAATAGATGCATCTATGGTTCGTGTGGTTCGACCCTCGGCAGTGCACACAATATATTTTTGGATCGGGCCGTACGACCTCGGCATAAATCGTGCGTAATAATACTCGGAGCCAAATTATACTTGACATTATTTTATAGCTTGAGAGGTTATAATTATTAATGACGGAATTTGACCTTGAAATTTGCTAGTAGTGAAGGAATTATGTAATTACTGCGTGTTATTGAGTTATTATTATTGTTTATATAACCCATGCTTATGTAGAATTTCTGTATTTTATTGTTAGCCCATAGTAAGTGTCGAAGTCGACCTCTCGTCACTACTTCTTCGAGGTTAGATTAGATACTTACTGGGTACATGTTTATGTACTCGTGATGGTAGGCTATAATTACATGTTTTGGTCGTTTATTTCGCTCTAATTTACTGCACTTTAATTGAGTTTGAGCTTTAATCGCTAGTGTTTTACACTTATTGTGTATTTTATGCCTTGTAGGAGTAATTCCGAGTGATGTAAATGTTATGGAACCCATAGAGCTGCTGAGGAAACTGTCGAAGACAATAGGGGTCGAAGATTCAATCTAAATCGACCCTTGATTGAATACCAGTTCGAGAATGCGGTACCAAGGCTTAGTAGAGCATTGGGTGACAATGCCAGGCCAGTCTACAATCAAGGATTGTCAAGTGTTAAATCACATCCAATTTCAGCCAATAATTTCGAGTTGAAGAAAGTTTTGCTTCAAACCATTCAAAACAGCTGCGTTTTCAGAGGGAAGATGAACGAAGATCCAAACACGCATCTGATGGACTTCGAGGAGATTATGAACACCTTTCAATACAATGGGATGTCACAAGATGCAGTATATTTAAGGGCATTTCCCTTTTCACTTAAAGATGATGCGAAGCACTAGCTTCGAATCTTGCCAAATGGATCAATTAGAACATGGGAAGAAATGACCAAACAATTTCTTGATAAATATTTCTCCTCAGCTAAGACATGCAAGTTTAGAAGAGAAATCCATAACTTCTGCCAGAAAGAGAATGAAACTATTTTTGAAGCATGGGAGAGGTTTAAGGAGATAGTTAGAAAGTGTCAATATAGCGAAATTGAACTCTGGATGCAACTCCAGGATTTTTGGAATGGATTGACACCGACCTCGCGTAGAACATTGAGCAATGCAGTTGGAGTCCCATTTATGAAGAAGACTCCAGAAGAGATAGTTATAATTCTTGATGAGTTATCCGAAGATGCTAATTAGTGGCTCTTTGATAGTGTGGAAAGAAGAAAATCAACTGGTGTTCACCAAGTTAAATCTACTACATCCGCGCAAGTACAACTTGATGCTATGGCTAAAGAAATACGAAAGCTAACTGTAGCTTCAATGCAAAATGTACACCATGCAGCTTGTGATATATGTGTAAGAGGACACCCTACTCATGAGTGTCAAGCTTTAACTGAGGAAGTGAATGTTGTAGGGAACTATAATTTAATGCAATGGGTCAGAGGCACCCGATTTTTCATGTAGTTCACCTGGGGGTACTGCAAATGCATAGAAATAAAACAACCCCAGATTCCAAGAACAAGGAGCTCCAGGTTTTCAAAATCAGCAGAGGCAGCAGTATCAACCTCCACAGTCGAATCAACCCAGCATGGAAGATCTTATGAAGACCTTCATTATCAAGACGGATGAGAGGCTTGATGCCCATGATGCAGCTATCAAAGAATTGGGTACATTTTTTCGAAGCCTGGAAAGACAGGTTGGGCACTTAGCTACTCTAATATCTGAGAGAGCCCCAAGAACACTCCCAGCTGATACAGAAAGAAATCCCAAAGAAATAGTGAATGTTGTAACTTTGAGAAGTGGGCAAGTGTTGAAAGATCTCACCCCAATCCACAAAGATATGAGACATGAAAAATAAAGCGGGGAGCAGCTGAAAAGTGGTGTCGAAAAGAAGAAGGAAGAAAACTAGAGAAGGGAGGAATTTGAGGCGAGCAAGCATATGCCTGTGCTGCCTTTTCCCCAAAAGCTAAGTAAAGAAAAGCTGGACAAGCAGTTCGAGAGATTTCTAGATGTGCTGAAACAGGTTAATGTAAACCTACCATTCACAGAAGTGCTCTCATAAATGCCGGCTTATGCGAAGTTCTTGAAGGAGATCCTGACAAAGAAGAGGAAAATAGAAGAGACCTCAGTGGTCAAGCTCACAGAGCATTGCAGTGCAATATTGCAAAACAAACTCCCACAAAAGTGTGGAGATCCAGGGAATTTTACCATACCTTGCCCTTTAGGCACTATTAATTTTGATAAGTCTCTATATGATTCTGGTGCCTCAATTAATTAAATGCCTCTATCTATTTACAGAAAACTGGAGAAGGAGATTGGAGAGATAAGGTCTCCACCAATATCTTTGCAGCTGGCAGACCAAACGACTCTAATACCCGAGGGAATAGTTGAAGATGTCTTAGTTCGGGTAGATAAGTTTGTATTTCATGTGGATTTTATAGTGATTAATATGGAAGAGAACAAGGAGGTCCCCCTCATCCTAGGAAGACCATTCCTAGCAACGGGTAAGGCAATATTAGATATACATGAGATAAAACGCATGCTTAGAGTGGGCGAGGAGACTGTGATTTTTAAGATGGATGTAGAAACGGAGGTAAAAAGGGAGAAGCTAGTTTCTAGTGTTGTATGGAAAGTGAAGGGCGAGAAAGAGAATACTGCGATGAGCGAAAAAGATAAGTGTGGGGTGTATCTAAGGAAGGCCGAGAAGAAGCTATCTGCATGGATGCGTGTATTAGTTCGGGCGCGAGGGATGGAGCCCAACTTCGATTCAAACCCCGACTAGATGTTCAGGTTAATTGTCCTTCCCTCTTTATTTTTATTTGTATGTCATAGGGACATGACACAATTTAAAGTGTGGGGTAGGGATGTATATATGTATAGACTGTATAAATGTTTATGTGTATGTGTGTTTTTGTAATTCATTTGATTGAAAATTTTAAATTTTTGATTTCTCCCGACGATGGATGTCATTCAACAGGTTTCTTGAGGGGTTAAGTCGAAAGAAAAAGACAAGATTTTTTTAGGTAAGCGTCTGAATTCCCCCTTGGTTTATCTTTGTGTCGCGGTTCTTTTCCAAGGGTTTTGTTTGAACCAGGTGTAGTTAGTTTTTATTTTTTTTTAGTAGGAAACCTTGTGTTGTGATTTGAAATGAAAGCAATATCTCTTGACTGTATTATGCCTTGAGGATAGTAAGTGTTTTAGTTGTGACGCTTAGGTTTAGTTTTTGACCCTTGTATAAGCACCTTAAATTGTATGATCTTAACTTTGCTTAACTACTTTGACTAGAATATCTTGATGAGCACGGTCCTGAGTGAGTTTTGTGCCATGTGTGTGTGAGATTTTGGTCATTTTGTGCATTGCATTTGATGTCTATAACTTGCCCCGTATGTTTGCAAAGTGAAATAATAATTTTATTCAGTCTTGGAAGTGATATAAGCGTTTCTTTGTTGAGCCAGTTATATGTTGTTACCCACCTAATTGTTATATATCTTAACTAACCCCTTTGAGCTTGTGATCTTTTTTCTTTGGCAACCACATTACAAGCCTTACCTATTTGTTTGAATTGACCATCTAGTTGAACCTTTAACCTCTTGTGAGCACTTGAATTTATTATGAACTTTGTAAAGGTTTAAGTGTGGGGTGTTGGGTTGGATTTTGAGTAGAACAATTGAAATAAGGATAAAGGTGCATTGTTTTGAAAAAGTAAGAGCCACTTGAATTGAATAAGAAAAGAAAGAAAAAAAAAGTTAATTGTATGATTGTGTAAAATATTTCATGATAGTGGTAACTTTTGATGTAATTATGCTTAAAGAAGTTGGGAGTTAATGTATATTGATGTGAAGGTGGAGTTATGGTTTGACATAAGTGTGGGGTTTTGAACAATGAAATGTATGTATTAAAGTGCTTAGGGAGGTGTAGTCACTCTTATATCTAAATGTATCATACTCGTACCGCAGCCTACATTACAACCAATTAAAGTCCTACTTGATCCTTGACTGAATGAGCTCGATTAGTTGAGTATTACACTATGGGCAAGCCTATGCTTCATCTTTTGTGGCATATGAATGTTATTTCTGAGAGTGACTGAATTCTTTCTATATTGAGTTCCTGATTGTTGTTAAATTTAATGGTGTGTGGAACTACTCTCTATTGTTGTGAGGGCACTTGATTCATTAAGGAAAGGTAATATCGTTGACCTCTGTATTAGAGTAAGTGAGCGGGTTATAAATAATGTGTGGTGCTTTTGAGTCAAATTTTGAGGCTAGGATGTTACGGTATTGTATTTAATCTGTTTTAATTATTCTTGGAGTTATGAGTTATGAGAGTTGTTTAAAAATATCGTGTCTATGTGAAGTGTAGTTTGATTGCTCGAGGACAAGCAATGGTTTAACTGTCGGGTGCTGATGGTAGGCTATAATTACATGTTTTAGTCTCTTATTTCACTCTAATTTACTGCACTTTAATTGAGTTTGAGCTTTAATCGCTAGTGTTTTGCACTTATTGTGTGTTTTATGCCTTGTAGGAGTGATTTCGAGTGATGTAGATGTTATGGAGCTAATTCGAGTGATTTGGAGCTTTGAAGTCTGAGTAAAAGCCCAAGGGATTAAGCTGGGATCGTGTTCGGGGGTTGAGGACCAATTCTGGATGTCAAAATCGAAGCAAAATCTGTACTCTGAGAAATTTGCACTAGCGCGTCGCACAGTGCATCGCATAGTGCGTCTCATTAGTGCAAAGGTGCCCATAAATTGTTTTGTGAAGTGTTCTGAAAATTGCCACAAGCGCGCCGCATGGTGCGGCGTGGCATGCGGCACGGTAGCCCAAAAATGTTAGAGTGACTTCCCATTTTCGCTAAAAAGGGCAGTTTCGTTCAGGGTTTGTTTTGGCGATGGCTTAAATACACCAAAACACCATTTTAAAAGGATTTTTTTGGATATATTTTCGACCTAAGGAGGCCAAGGAGGCTAAAGAGGAGTTGGAAGAACACAAGCACAGGAATTTCATCATTCCTTCCTCACTCAAGATCCGGGTTTGAATTGAATTTATATTTTTCTATACTTTAGTTACATTTATGAAGAACTTCTCCATGGTTATGGAGTAGATCCTTTTGGGTTTTGATGGATTTGGTGTATTGATGATTGTTTGTGGATTATAACTCTATTGTTATGTATTTGAATCGTTTTTGGAAGATTAATTGTTGCATCTATATTCACTTGTTCTTGTAATCGAAAAAGGCATAACTTGTGATATCTTTGCATTATATTGTTGGTTGAGTTTATAGATTTTTCTAAGTAATCGAAAGAGGCTAGTTGATTAAACCTAGTTAGGAGAATAATCGAGAGAGATTCTCCTAAAGACCAATCCAATATGCATTCTTGCATATCTTCACAGAGCTTAAATTGGTTCATATTGAAAGGTTGAGACTTAATGGGGAGATGAGTTTTTACTAAACAATTATACTGATAATTAAGTGAATTCGAGAGACTCGCTTGAAAATTAGAAGTGAATTATCTAGAGTTAAATCCCAGACAATTATCTTGCACCTATCCTATCAAAACCCAATTTTCTCTCGTTGATATCTTCCTTTGCTTAGGCCTTGTTTTGATTGTCATTAGTTAAGTAGCTCTAGATTCTTAATTAATTTTAGTATTAACCACATAAATCTAAATTGTTGATTATATTGGATAGCAATCTAGCTACAATCTATGATAATACTATTTAAATCCAATCTTTGTGGACACAATATTATACTATACTATCTTTGACTAGCGAGCACAGATTTAAGTGTGTGTTTTGCGCTCGTCAACTCACGCTACACTTCTGCACTAACCGTGCAGGATATGAGACAGGTGCATCTAGCAGTCATACTGGCGCGCATCCCCGTTACCCCAAGGCCTAGTGGTGAGCTGCTCTCTGAGCCGTTCTGCAGCACCTGGAGTCTATCTTTTGTATTTAATTTCTGTCTACTTTATTTCAGACAATAGTTAGAGTTTTGTATATTCTACTAGTTGCTCATACACTTGCGACACCGGGCCTTGGCACACATACAGAAGCCGGATACTCTCATATACAAGTGGTTTATGCAGCTCAAAAACTAAAAAGAACTGGTGGGAGACTGTAGTAACATACCATCAAAGAGAATGGACGGTTTTTACTTGCAAAGTAATGTAGAAAACTTAAACGAAAGAAAATCATAACGTAAAGTTTCAAAATTTCAGTTTAATCGATTTAATAATCGTCATTGTTCAAAACCGGCAGGTAATCAATCCTCTAATAAATACTTCAATAGAGCAGCATGTACTTCTTCTAATGTTGTTGGAGGTACACTTGAGTCCTGAAGACATAGATTATTTTTTAGAAAACATTATCTCTGTTGTACTCGAGCACAAAGTCTCCAGACGGTCGAATGATATGTGCGTCTAAGGCAGGAGTGAATGGCCGCCCTCTAACTTTCACATGACGAATGCTGCACATATGATTCAACTGTATTCAAGATCACTTGACGAATAATATGTGCTTTTCCTAATTAGGAAGTTTTCTTAGTTCCGTAATTTTGGTTGTAAATACACTGAGAAGGTAGTGAATATTGACGTCACTATGGAAAACAAAATTCATCCACATTCCTCCACAATGCCATTCAGAAGAATGACAATAAAACCGAAAAGGATGAATGTTTTGTCTAAAAGAAATTAGTGAGTGGTAAACATGGACTTAGATTAAAAACGGAGTGGAAAAGGAACATTTCTGAGTATAGATCAATATTTTGTTAGTATAATTGGCAACTGTATATATAATGACGTTACATTGTTCTCTAGTTCGAGTAGAATTCTTTCAACATTGCCGTAACTTACAAACTTAGGCGTCATTTTTTGAGTTAGAAATGTATGTATTGAAGAGCAAATATATGGGTTTCAACTTCTTTGATAGGATATTAATTGCTTGAGGTATCTCAAGACTTATTAGTAGTATGTCCAGCTACAACATCTTGCTGATGGATTGACCAATAAATACAGCACAGAACTTTCAATTAAGACAGAGAAGTGATGAACACTAACCATATGTAAAACAAGCCGTCGATAAACAAGTCGTCAATATCACATCTCAGAGCTCTGCCCAACAGTTCAATTTGAAGATATCCACCAATACAAAGCACCGGTTCTGGTAGCTTGAACTGCTGCAACCGGGTTTCCTGGCCATCAAAGTTTGATCTGTTAATTTTCCTATGCAAATTACTCTATGTCACTTCTTTAAAAGGCCAGGAGATGATGTTTAACCTAGTATACCTTTTACTTATGACAAGATTCAGAAACCTTGGCCAGAGTAATGCCTACTAGTGCTCCCCATCAGCGGAGAACTATTCCACCTACTTAGGACAAGACTTTGCGCCTTGAGAACAAGCTTATTCGTGCCTCCACCAGTGGAGATTACTCCACCAACAAAAAGAAAGACAATTTCTAGTAAATAAGATCGTCTGCGTTTGGGAAAAAGTAAAGTTAATAACCGCACCTGTCTCATAAGGAATTCTTCCGAGGTATAAGTCCATATAAACTTGTCATCAGCAGGTTGATCAGGGTGCCAGTGCAGGAGACGCCTCTTATCTCTTGAGGATTTGGGGTGTCCTAATCGAAATCGAACAGATTTTGGGCAGCATATGGCCCTGCCTGGATGGGAATACACTGATTTGGAAACATTTGCATATTAGCAAAAGAGCAGCAAAAAAAGCTTTGTAAGTCTGATCGTGAATAGTCGAGCGGGTATCTAATGTCCCGAGGTAATGATAAGAGAGACTAAAAGAAACTGAACAATCACCTTCCAAAGGTTGTATATTAATTTCAGTGATGACGCAAAGATCAGCTTTCAATTTGTAAATTAGCGTCTCCGGGGCATTGGGATCACTGTCCCCTGTGCTTGACCAGTATGAAGGTTGATCTTGGTTTCTATCTGTTGGAACCAGAGTATTCCAAACACTTACTGGATAATCGTCCGTACTTGAAGCGCTGACTTCATAATCTATGCAATCACTTGGGCATGAGTTTGATGTTTCAATAGCTTGAAGTAGAGAAGCATAAACATTATGGTCTCTTTTTAGAGTCTCCCAAGTGGAATTGCTAAATTTTACATCTTTTCCTTCTGCAATTCCCAAATCTGGTTCTCTTATACGTGAAATTCTAGAAAGCTGCGGAAACTTTCTCAGACACAGTTGCTTGGAAAGTCCATTAGCAACCACTGCAAGTAAATAAGTAAACCATCAATATATTTGTTCAAGTAGAAAACAATGGCATCCAAGCTTACTATAGCATCAACTTTCTGGATCAAAGATTGTGAAATCCAAGGAAATTGATGCCACATCATAAAGCCAGAAGATGCTGATGAAGCTTGGACCGCCGACAGTCCAAAGTACAGTCATTAAGTTTCCACCTGCTACCAAAGGAAAATATGATATGTAGTGTCTCAAATTACTTCTCTTTTTAGCCTGTCCCACAAAGAATGTGTCTTTTTAGAAACTATTTAATCTTACAACCCCCATTTTATTCTTAATGACCTGTTGAGACTTGGGACCCACTTTATATAAAAGTTCATTCTTTTAAAAGAAGAGAGAAAATAAATGACAAGTGTAACTCTTACCACCACCCGCTTAAAAGTATAATTATGGTACTTTGCATATATTTGGCTTATATGTCAAAAGTCTTCTTAATTTCTTAAACTTCGTGCCTAGTCAAACACTTCACGTAAAAAGGGTCGGAGGGAGTAGTAATTTATCAAAAATAGTTCAAAAAACACTACCAATTAATTTATTATTCAAGATGAAACTGAGCAAGCTACAGTCAACTAGATAGATCAGGTTACATTCAAGGATAAGCTTAAACTCCGTTATTGCCCAATGCCCAGTTAAGGAGTTAAGGATGTAACCTTACACCAAAAAGCTAAAAGAGTATATTACATCTATGCTTCAATCTGTGTATGCTCTATGTCGTCCATCATAATATATCTCTGATATCTCTCCTTCCATATCACCAACCATATTGTCTGTTTTCTTGCCTCCTCCATTCAGCACTTCAATAGCTCCTAAGTTTCATGTCTTCAGAGCTCTCCCTGCATAAAATACATCTGCTGCATGTATGCATACCTCTCTGCAGATTTTGTTTTTTTTTCAAGCATGCATTCCTTGCTACTGACCATGTAAATCATTCTATTTCGAGAGGAGCTCTATTCATCCAAATTTGAATCGAAGGCCACCTACTCTGACCATTCTCTCCAGTCAAAAGTCTTGCAGCATTCCTTTACTAAAAAGCAGCCATTTTGTTATATTTCACTCCAATTTGTCATCTTGCCAAACGAGAATTTCCCTTCCATTCCTTAACTTGAACCTAATTGCTCAGAAGATTGATCCTACATCCTTCTGATGTACTTCCCATTGCTTATACTATAAGAATGATTCGGGTTTTTAGTGATACAGTGATCCTCCATACCAAACTTCTCTTTAATGGTCTTTCTCCAAATGGCATTTTCTTCTCTATTAAATCTCCATAGCCATTTAAAAATAAGGCTATTATTCTGAGTCCTAATCTGCGTCTTAAGATTTCTTACTCCTACCCCCTTGCCTTCTAAACGTGGTGACCAAATTCCATTTCACCAGGCTAATCCTATTTTATCTGTTTTCATGCCAAAGGAAATCCCTCCTTCACTTATCTATTCTTCTTCCCACTTTCTTGGCATTGGAAAGAGGGACTTGGTATATGTGGGAAGGGCATCCAACACTCTGTTTATGAGGACCAATCTTCCACCTAAGTATAAATATTGTTTCTTCCAGTTTGCTAATCTCTTCCCGCACTTCTCTAACTCCCGTTGCCCACATCATCTCTGCCTTGTGATTTGCCCCTAAAGGGGTCCCCAAACTCATGCCAAACATTTGCATTAATGCATCTCACACAAATTGGAAGTGCGTGAAAGAAGGAAACAGTACAATACCATATTGTCACGAATTTACAAAGGAAAATATTTGACACCCTATCGTTTTTCCCATTGGAACAGTGATTCTCATAACTAACGTCAAGACATCTATAGCATGGTGGAATCAATTCACTGCCACACCAGATCTCAGAAAACTAGCAAATTGAGAGGATGAAAGTTCATCAACTGGTACTCTCAAATTTTAACGAAAGTCTTAGGCGGATCACCTAAATCATTGCAGAATTCTAATACCAGCAGATCGTACTTGAATTTCTCAAACTTGGATTAACCAAGAAACATGGAAAAGACAAAATAGCAGAGACCGTTGCTATGTAATACTGTAGAAAATATTGTTAATGCAGAAAGGCCATTTACTTAGATATCTATAACAATTTGAAGAATATAAAGAAAGAGCAGCTATGAGCTTTTAGCCACATTAAGTATAGCAAGCATAGGACGGAGAGTAGAAGAGTGTCACAATGGAAACAGGAAAATGCAGCCTATGACCTATCATTTGTGATACATAACATCATTAGGATTGTAGTATTATGATGAAAAGAGAACAGTTTTTCAGTCTCACACTCACTGCCTAAGCAAGTGCACTAAACAATGCTATAACTACTTCAAAGAAAAAATTGAAAGCTTGAACGACTCACCAAATTGGAGCCAAAGGTGTGAAACAGAGCCAGCACGGACCACATCAGCTGGATCATTCAAACGCATCAGAATGTTCAGAGATACGTCAATTTCAAGCCATTGCACAAAATCGACAAGTGTCTCCATACAAAAGCAAATTTACTCAAAGTTCCAAAGCCTGAATCATCACAAAACACCTAATTCATGCAAAAGCAAAAGAAGGATTATTTTGAAAAAGTCTCAGAGTGAAGTAAAATATACAAAAATGAATTTAAATGCCAGTTTATGTTTGCGCTCGAGGTAACGGAAAGGCTCATGAGAATGGTTTCTCTTAAGCTGCTTTCAAAAAATGAAACTTTCTCATCAAGTCAATACTCGCATAAAAATCTCATCCTTCATAACTTTAACCAATTTTTCAATTCACAAGCACCAAGAAGAAAAACTGGAATACCATCCAACCAAAGAAATGAAAAGCAAAAAATGAGGAATAACAGCAAATGATGATACACCAAAAAAAATAAAAAAAAGGAATCACAGGAGGGGTCACTGCAACTGTGGGATAACAACATATAGTTAACCAAGAGTACAGAGGATGGGGTTTTATGGTGCATGCTATTTGTAGATAGATTTTGTGTTACCTGAAAAAACTAACAAGAGACTCAATCAAAAGTTAAACTATAGGGTAGCATTAACGAGGGTAAAAGTTTTAGGATTGATAGAAATAAGTTAGGACAAATGTGTTATAATTTTAGACTCCTCAAGAAGAACGGAGTGAAATTAGACATGATTATGGTGTTGTGTCTGAATGTAACAATTTAAGTATTTAGTCTTAGTCCTCTATGAGAATGACATGATTGATGGAGACATAACACATAATATCAAATATGATGATTGAAATGGATATTATAAGTGTATTGTGCGAAATGGTTAACAGAAACAGGGGCAGATGCAGCATGAAGGTACCGGGTTCATTTG
Source organism: Nicotiana tabacum (assembly GCF_000715075.1). NCBI lineage: Eukaryota > Viridiplantae > Streptophyta > Magnoliopsida > Solanales > Solanaceae > Nicotiana > Nicotiana tabacum. The sequence goes on along the minus strand of NC_134098.1, from coordinate 99,840,370 downwards.
AACCCAGCACTTTTGACGCGGAGCATAAATTTATGTGTAAAAATTATTATAATTGCAGCAAATAGTAGATATGAACCCATAACTGGGAAAAGAAATTTTGTAGGTTCAACGTTAAGAATCTTAAGATTGAACCCATAGACCTCAAATCTTGTACACGCCTCTAAACAGAAGATACCTAACAAATGAAATGTACATATCGAAGGGTTGCGAGACTAACAATGTTGTATGAGAGCGAGTGTTGGGATATCTAAGACCCAGCATATAAACAAGATGAGTATCGAAAATTTAGAGATATTCAGATAGAATGCAATCATATAGTGTTAGACAAGTTTAGAATTGATCACATCGAACAAAGGGTGCAGTAGCACACATAAAAAATAAATAATTGTCTGAGATTGTTTTTACCATGTTCTACGTAGACATCCAAATGCAGTAAATGAGTAAGTGCAACACTGTAATGATTGAATGTGCTAAAAGAAGATGAAATAAACCTAAAATCACATAGAAAAATTGTTCCAAAAGACTTAAATTCTCTGTAAATCAATAAAGATTTAGCTAAGAATAGAATAAACTAGAAACAAAGGAACCATATAAGAAATGACACCTAATTAGAACTAAATTTTAGCTATTCTTGTTAACCTTAGGTCCAGCGATCTGCCGAAAATCTTTGTAGTCTGGCTAGAGCTTCGTACACCAGTGTTAGCCGTTCGGACAAGTGTTATATAAAAAAACCTGATTTGGGAAAACCCCTAATTGACTTAAAAGACAACTAGTATGGAAATAAAATAAACTCAAATAGAGCAGAATGGATTTAGAAGATTCCTATAACTGATTTTAACAAATTTGGGATTGAAACGTAGTGGATTGACAGATAAGATCAAATTCAAGACGGTTCCTGGGCCGGACCTATAACTCGTAGATCGATCATATCAATTAGGCCTGTCTAAAAACAAGCATGCTCAAAGTTCTGGCCTCTTTGATAGCAAGAAATAAAAGAACAATATATTGGTACAATAATAAGCAATAAAATTGAATACGCTTAAGCTCCCTTTAGTTCAATGAACTTAAATAAGAGTTCTTCTGAATTTAAAATAGAAAAAATTTCTCCTTTTTAAGACATTAATGTTTGGATATGCTAGTGTTTCACTAAATGTACATAAGCAATTGTCTAGTGCTCGGACAAATTTGGATGGTCACACCCTAGAACTCAGTAAAATTCAACCTCTATGAGCCACTTATTGGTTATTACGACATACCAAACCAGCAGCACATTTGTGGCTAGAGCCCAGAAATTTGCTCAAATAGGCAATAAACAAGACACATATTAGCAGACTTCTCCGTAAGTTACCAGAAAACTTTTAGAACCTGCCCCGGAAGAACCATTAGTTTCATTTCTTGTTTCTTTTAAATCAAAATGTTAAACCATTTAGCATTATAATAACTCATTCCTTGGATATGTGAAGTTGTAGCCACTACTCTTAACACGATATAATATTGTCGGCTCAGGGCTTGGCCCGTACGATTTTTCCTAAAAGACCCGGCACCATTAAGAGTATTCTAACTCTTTACGAGTAGCATCTTTTTTTTTTTTTCCACTTTTCATGTAGGACTTTGTGTTTACACACTCAACAATCTCCCTCTTAACTAAGTTCTACAAGACCCATCACCATTTATTGGCTAATTTAGAGATTAACTGTGTGCCACCGACATCATCCGAGTATTTATGGTCACCAAAGCCCAAAAAAGAGGTTGTGTATGGTCACTAAAGCTCAAGGACGAGGCTTAAAGCTACAGGTAAAGGTCATAAATCAGCTTGTAGACGGACAAGGCACTAAGCCGGGCCCCACGCTATACTCCACCATCTTCATACTCGTCCTGCCAAATTATTGGCTTTGATACCAGTTTTTTGGGCTAAAACGGCCCAAAGATACTCTTAAGACGGTATGATATTATGTGCTTTGAGCCAAGCACACACGATTTTCCAAAAGGCCTCGCACCGTATCCAACTACTTACAAGTGGTTCTTTTTCTTTCTACTTTCCCGGTGATTGATCACACACACCAAACACTAACCACAATTATGCAAGTCGAATATACATACTCTACATTGCGATCATGCTCATAAACTGAGGCAGAGGTAGTAACATTTAAAAAAAAAAACAAAAAAAAACAGTTGTACAAGAAACTATAAGCTGACAAAGAATGAAGCAGGGGAATTACAGAAATATAAGAATGAAATAGCTTTACATAGAGTATCTTGTTTCCGACTTTAACAGGCAAAACCCAGATGGAGAAAGAGAAGAAACGTAGGCTGCCCAGTGCCCACAGAAAGGAAAGAGTTTACCTACCGCATAACAATTCATTCTTGCGTGTAGCGCGTTGCGCTCGTTGCGGGACTTAACCCAACACCTTCTGCTGTTCAATCCGTCTCGGAGAGTGAGAGGAGTCGAAGGGGGTTGAGCGGAACAGGGAGCATACTGGACGCAGAAACGAAGCACTTCATCTACGGGCAATGTAGGAACTAGGAAGGGTAGAATATGAGACTAACGTTCTTCTCAAATCGCTCCAGTACGATGGAACGGGGAGTCCGCCAGAGAAAATGCAACACGATAGAAGAGTTCACTCCACAGCGTAATCATCCACAACTACTACCATAATTAGGAGGGAGAAAGAGCTTTTCCAAAGGAACCTTTTGGGGTTGGGGGCCGCTCTCTTCCTTTTGATTATGGTAAGGTTTTATTCAACAAGTGAGTATCTTGACTGATTCTAGAGAAGGGCCGAAGGGGTTCCTCCTCGTCAGGCGCTCTTGATTCCCAACTACCGACTACTACTCCCGGAATTACGTAGGTCTACTACTCAAAAAAGAAAGAATGTGACTTGGACACATGTAGCTTTGCCGTTTGGACAAGTATAGTAGTAGTATAAGTATTTGCAAAAGGTTGACTTGGACACTAGTTTGAATTTGTTGTTGTTGTACTATGTGCGTTTTGGACATGACAAAGGCGACTAATGGTCCCGGGCTAAGCCATTCCGTACCACGGTTTAAGTGGGCCCAACTAATACTTTATTTTTAATTTTATAGAAATTAGAGAAAAAAAGATATTAATAAAAATATTTAAGATAATTCCTTATAAATTTTATTATAGAATTGTGACCTAAATTTTTTAATTTAAATTTAAAGACAAAAATATTATAAAGATATATTCAAAGCAATGCGTTATAATTTTATTATAGCATCAAAAAAATATGACAATATCTTTCTTAGTCTTCCTCCCCCCCTATGGAATGAGCACAACAAGGTGCTAATACCACCATTGAGAAAAAAAAGAAACTAATCAAGATGTGCCAAAATACAAGTTACGTAATACATACTAATTTTTGTTCATACAAGTTACATGGTATCTCTTAAAAACTTCATAAATCCATCAAGGTCCGAAAGAATTTTCGTTGGTGGTGGCGGAAAAGAAGCTTGGTCATCACCGCTTCCGGGAGAAGAAGCATCTTCCGCAAGTTCAACTAGCATTTCTTCGAAAGCTTCGTCGACCTCTGGTTGTGCAAGTCCAAAATTTCTTCTTTCCGAACGGATCCAATCTCTGAAAAGTACTGATTTTTCCAAGCTCTACCTCATAGACGCTCTATAATCACCGAGTTGAAGTCTTGCTTGACTGAAAGCGCTCTCCGGTGCCACTGTTGAAACTTGAATAGTTAAAATATCTCGGGTCATCCTTAAAAGAACCGGAAAGTATTTTTCTTTGTCTTTCCACCATTCCAAAAGATTAAAGGAGCCGTCGGGATTCACTTCCTCAATTCCCTGTGACAAATAAACTTCAATCTCATTTAGTTGTGAAAATTCACTACTAGTAGAATCTTGAGAATCCCTAAACCCTGCCCAAGCACTAAGTGCTCTTACTCCCGCAGTTCTTTTAGATGATGGAGAATCAGAATAAAAAGGAGCTGGAACATTTGATCTAGCATGATCTAATGCAACTTGATAAGCATTATAAATAGTTTGAGTATTTATTCTAATTGAGGTTAGTGCTTCCGGAAGTTTAGACAACTCCTCATCTTCAAGTGCTAAACCTTTATAAATAGTTTCATACCAAAATTGAGGACCTCCTAATTTCATACAAGGATTTAACAAAGCACCAACACCATAAATAGGGGGAATAGGGAAAAAATATTTTTAAAACTTTTTTCTCATAGAATCAATAGCAAGTTTGTAAATTTCCCCACCCTCCGAAAAAATGAGCAAACAAATTTGCAAGTTCTGCAATATAAACTAAACAGTTAGAAATAGTAGGATAATATTGCCTAGAAAATTCATTTGTAGCAATATGAAATTTTTCTAAAAAATCTACAAGCATTTTAACATTAGCCCAATCCGCATTTGTAAGGTGCTCATCATCATCACTTACATGAGCATTAAACGTTGAGTTTATGGGGTTTCTATATTCATATGCAACAACTAAACTTTCATACATGTAATTCCATCTAGTTGGACAAGGTTTAGGAACCTTTCTTTCTCTTAGGCCAAATTCATCACATCTTTTAAAATATTCTCTAATTGTGAAGTTGGTGAATTGAAGTCTTCAAATCTTCAACGATAATCAATTTTTAACAAGTTGTTCGTCAATTCGATAAACTCGTTCCTCTGCAGGTGCGATGATACCATGGCCAACTCGTTCCTCTAATTCCTCTGCAGTTTATCGAATTGACGAACAACTTGTTAAAAATTGATTATCGTTGAAGACTTGAAAACTTCAATTCACCAACTTCACAATTAGAGAATATTTTAAAAGATGCGATGAATTTGGCCTAAGAGAAAGAAATGTTCCTAAACCTTGTCCAACTAGATGAAATTACATGTATGAAAGTTTAGTTGTTGCATATGAATATAGAAACCCTATAAACTCAACGTTTAATGCTCATGTAAGTGATGATGATGAGCACCTTACAAATGTGAATTGGGCTAATGTTAAAATGCTTGTAGATTTTTTAGAAAAATTTCATATTGCTACAAATAAATTTTCTGGGCAATATTATCCTACTATTTCTAACTGTTTAGTTTATATTACAGAACTTGCAAATTTGTTTGCTCATTTTTTCGGAAGGTGGGGAAATTTATAAACTTGCTATTGATTATATGAGAAAAAAGTTTAAAAAATATTTTTTCCATATTCCCCCTATTTATGGTGTTGCTGCTTTGTTAAATCCTTGTATGAAATTAGGAGGTCCTTAATTTTGGTATGAAACTGTTTATAAAGGTTTAGCACTTGAAGATGAGGAGTTGTCTAAACTTCCGGAAGCACTAGCCTCAATTAGAATAAATGCTCAAACTATTTATAATGCTTATCAAGTTGCATTAGATCATGCTAGATCAAATGTTCCAGCTCCTTTTTATTCTGATTCTCCATCATCTAAAAGAACTGCGGGAGTAAGAGCACTTAGTGCTTGGGCAGGGTTTAGGGATTCTCAAGATTCTACTAGTAGTGAATTTTCACAACTAAATGAGATTGAAGTTTATTTGTCACAGGGAATTGAGGAAGTGAATCCCGACGGCTCCTTTAATCTTTTGGAATGGTGGAAAGACAAAGAAAAATACTTTCCGGTTCTTTTAAGGATGACCCGAGATATTTTAACTATTCAAGTTTCAACAGTGGCACCGGAGAGCGCTTTCAGTCAAGCAAGACTTCAACTCGGTGATTATAGAGCGTCTATGAGGTAGAGCTTGGAAAAATCAGTACTTTTCAGAGATTGGATCCGTTCGGAAAGAAGAAATTTTGGACTTGCACAACCAGAGGTCGACGAAGCTTACGAAGAAATGCTAGCTGAACTTGCGGAGGATGTTGCTTCGCCCGGAAGCGGTGATGACCAAGCTTCTTTTCCGCCACCACCAACGAAAATTCCTCCGGACCTTGATGGATTTATGAAGTTTGTAAGAGATACCATGTAACTTGTATGAACAAAAATTAGTATGTATTATGTAACTTATATTTTGGCACATCTTGATTAGTTTCTTTTTCTTCTCAATGGTGGTATTAGCACCTTGTTGTGCTCATTCCATAGGGAGGGGAAGACTAAGAAAGATATTGCCATATTTTTTTTAATGCTATAATAAAATTATAACACATTTCTTTGAATATCTCTTTACAATATTTTTGTCTTTAAATTTGAATTAAAAAATTTAGGTCATAATTCTAAAATAAAATTTATAAGGAATTGCCTTAGATATTTTTATTAACATCTTTTTTTCTCTAATTTCTATAAATAAATAAAATTTTTAAAAAATTATACGTTGGGCCCACTTAGACCACGACCCGGGACCGTTTAGCCCGGGACTATTAGTTCGCGGGCCCAGTCCCGGGCCGATTCCTACAAAAAGACCACCAGGAACGGGATCGTTTAAATTGGGATCGGCCCAGGACCGTTTGGACCGGCCCACTTAGGCCCGGGCCATTGCCCACTTGCCACCCTTAAATTCAAATCTATCAAGTTAAATCCTTCCACCACTGCACAAGTTATCTAGCGAATTTATATACTACATTATTTATATGAGTTAGAATATAGATTAATTCATATTCTTACAAGTTCAAGATAGTTTTAACTCGAACATGAAGCGCTGAGAATATTTGAGTTTTCCAATTTATTATTATTAATGGTTCATCATGATTTAAAATCAATATGATTAGCAGTAAACAATCAGATGATTTAAGAAATTGAGTACCGCATTCGATTCTGGACACTCAATCCAATGAAAACAGGAAACAAACGAAATACAGTGATATCTTTTAACAAAAAGTTCAAGCCCGCTAACGAAAATGTCATTCATGCACAATAGTGCAACTCTTCTTTGATATATGTTTGTGATAGAAAAAATGCATAAGCCCAATACAAGCATCTACAACGGATCATCAGTAATACAGTCTCATCTACAAGGGCTTATGCACCTCTAAAGCTTTGAGTACACAAAGAACTGCAAAACTGCGTAATAAAGGACAATCAAAGAGAGTGGACATAAATTATTTGGAAAGAAATGTAAGAACTAAAAAGAAAATTGCGATGCTAAATTACAAAATTCCCACTTCATCCATTTCATCATCATCATCATCATCGTCGTCGTCGTCGTCCCATTCCATGGGTTCGACACCCGGCTGGTAACCCTGTAATAAATACTCCAGAAGGCCTGCATCAAGCACAAATCCTTCTGATGGTGTTGGAGGCATATTTGATTCTTGATGACCTCCATTACTCATGCTCTGCAACATGCAATCGAAAACATCTCGATTGTACTTCAACACAAATTCTCGAGACGGTTCTAGGACCTCTATGTCGAATGCAGGGCTGAGTGGTCGCCCTACAACTTTCACATGACAAAGACTGCACATAGGAATGAAATATTGTCAAGATCACATTAATGATAACTAACCAACAGCCTTCTTATAGAGCATCTACACTATGCTTTTTCCCTGTCAGTTTATTAATAACTATTTGAAAAGTCAAATAATTGCATTGATATACCAAGCAGAAAAAGTAAATATGGTACATGTACTTGGCATACCAACAATAAACCATCTATCAGAAACAGTATTTCCTGTTATACCACAGAAACAAATGAAATAAGAGAACATTCATGATTGCTATAGAATTATCAAGTCTTTCAACTTTGCACTCTCTGAAGAACACCAAGTTCCTGGGAGCCTTCAATTCCCATATTGACTTCCAAAAGGGTCGTGATTAAGAAATTATAATATAATTTACTGAAAAATATTTCAAGGCCTCCCCAAAAACTATGAAAAGCTGCAAAGCCAGGCTAACACTACAGTACAGAAATAGTTCCCAGCTCTCTTTTCAATCTCAAGAAGGCCCCGTTTCTACCATTCTCAGAACAGAGGCAACAACACTTGGGCATCTATCTTCAGATGAAACTTCCAAGACTGGGAATTGGAAGAGTTGACTAGCATGCTTACTAGATTGGGGAGTCACACAATCAATGAGCAGGCTGCTGACAGAATCAGATGGGAAGGAAAGACAGATGGACAGTACACAGTGAAGGCAGGATATTAATCATTATGTGCGCAGAATCAAATGCTGGATACTTGACCTTGGAACATATTTGGAGAACTAAGAAGGTGATAAGCTTCAGCTGGATAACATAACATGAGGCCACCCCCCCACTGTTAACCGATGTTATACGTGCGCAACAGAATATAGAGACTAACAGACACCTCCTTCTACATTGCACAGTAGCTACTGATATTTGTTCATCACAGTTTTTGGTTTAAGATGGGTCATGCCTAACAGTATCAAGGATACCTACACAGTTGGTTCTCTTGGAAAGTTGATAAATCCATCAGACAAGTCTGGAAAATGGTTCCTTGTATTTTTTGATGTGTTTGGAAGGAGAGGAACAAAAGATGTTTTGATGGAAATACCAACTCCAAACCACGCCCTTAAGGCTAGTTGTCTTTTAAATTTATGTAGCTGGTATAATTTTTCCTCTGTAGATTCTCATGTCAATCTTTTGGAGTTTGGTAGCTCTTTATCCTTAGCATAGGTCATTGCTGTAATAAAGCTAACAAACTCTCACTTTTGAACTTCTGCTATTATGCATCTACTTGATGCCATTTATAATACCAATTCATCAACAAAATTGACACACAATTCCTTTGTGCATCATGTGGGCTAGGGAGGAGAGGAACCGGTGCTTAGAAGATGAAAGAATATCAATGCACCCTTTACACTCTTCTTGTTCACATTTTTTTTTTGGGTGTAGAACTGATCTGTGAATAATAAGATGCATTTACAGAGTTTATCAATTCCTTAAAAGCTATTAACAATACTTTAGTGAGTCATGTACTTTGTAAAGAAGCACGATCTCAGTTCTACAGTATGAATAAAATTAAACCTAGCACGATCTTGGTTCTATAGTATGAATAAAATTAAACTTTTCCTTTCTCACAACATTATTTTATTATAAATGTGTAATTGAATAGCAAAATATCAGTTTCAACATTATTTTATTATAAATGTGTAATTGAATAGCAAAATATCAGTTTCATCTTCTTCCCCTGATGCATTAGTAAGTCTAGGCATCAAGAGCATTATTAGTAGTGCACATGCAAGTCCACTACAACAACTCGCTGATAAATAGAGCAGCAAATATGAAGCAGACCTTTCAATCAAAGAGAGAAAAGATGAACACGAACCATATGTAAAACAAGTCGTCCATTTCTTGTCTCTGAACTCTGCCCAAAAGCTGAATCTGCAGATATCCACCAATGCAAAGCACAGGCTCGGGTAGATTGAACCGCTGAAAGCAATTTTCCTGGCCATTGAAGTTTGATCTGTTAATTCTCCTTCTCATGCAAATTAGTCTATGACACTCCTTTCAAAGACATGGAGAAAAATTCTGGCTAGTTTTTACATATAACAAGACTTAAACAGAACAAATATTATGACTGCTCCCACCATCAAGAAACTACTCTACCAAAAACATAGACAACTGAGTAAATAAGAGTATCTTCTTAAGGAGAAAACTAAAGGAAGTTATAAAACAAGACCTGTGTCATAGGGAATTCTTCAGAAGTATATGTCCATATAAACTTGTCATCAGCAGGCTGTTGCTGGGGCAATTGCAGGAGATCACTCTCATCTCTCGCAGATTTGGGATACCCTAACCGAAATCGAACAGATTTTGCAGAGTATATGGGCTTGCCGGGCTGGAAATAAGCTGAATTGGAAAATTACATATTAGACAAGAGAACCAAATAAAGCTTCGGAAGTCTGTGAAACTCAGATTATAAATTTGAGGGGGCATCTAATGCCCCAAAGAAAGATTAACAAACACCTTCAAAAGGTTGTATATCAACTTCGTTGATCACACACATATCAGCTTTCAACTTGTAAATTAGCGTCTCAGGGGCGTTGGGGTCACTGTGTCCTTTACTTGACCAGTATGAAGGTCTATTCAGATATCTGTCCCTTGGAATTAAAGTATTGACAATACTTTCATCTGGATAATTATCCGTGCTTGAAGCACTGACTGCATAACCTATGCAATCACTTCGACATGACTTTGATGTTTCAATAGCTTGAAGTAGAGAAGCGTAAACTTCATGGTCTCTTTTTAGAGTCTCCCAGTTGGAATTGCTAGACCCAACATCTTTTGGTGCTGCTGCACTCGCATCTAATTCTGTTATACGGGCAATCCTAGAAAGCTGCGGAAACCTTCCAACACACAGTTGCTTGGAGAGTCCATTGGTAACCACTGCAAATAAACAAGTAAATCATCAACCTGTTTTCTTCTTCCAAATGGTAATAAACCTTCAATGACAGAAACTGGCATGATTTCTCGAAGAAAGGCTTAATATAGCAATTTTTTCCTTATGAAAAAGATTGGAAAATCCTTAGAAGTGATGCACATTGTCAAGCCCAAAAGGCAGTAAAGTCTGATTGCGGCAGCGCAAAGTACAGAAAATAAGCTTCCAGCTTCAAAATAAACAAATTGCATTGCATACCACTTGCACAAGAAAAGAGTATGATTTTTCCATTAGTAACTTACAAAAGAGTTCAAGAAACCAACAATTAATTAACTGCTTTACTGAATGCAACTTGGCAAGCTACACTAACAAGATAGTTCAGGTACAATATTCAAGGATAAGCGCAAAGGTCAAGTATGGTACTCCTAGTTCTAGCTAATCATCACTATATTAATGTAATCTATACCAGGCGGTGGTTCTTGTGTCCAAAGCCAAATCACTTGCTTTTACTGGATAACTAATGTTTCTTTTTAGTGTTGGGGAACAAACAATTGGCCCCAGGCATGCCCAAAGTTGAACCTACCCTCTTTCAGCTTTTGAAAAAATGCACTGTCCCCAAAAGGTTTTATTTTACAATTTTGAATTGTGAAATATCTATTTTCCTTCTGCAAAAAGAAAAATTGGTATATTTTTCATAGCACCTAAAGATGTATGTACAATCGGGTTAAAGCTTAGTTCACCATCTGAAAGCCTCAAAAATGTTTAGAGCTTTGGTGAAACTTCTCCCATCACGACACAACCACAGAAAACAAATTCTCCTAAAACCAAATCCAAACAAGTCATCATTTCATACTTTCATCTTCTAACCTAAGTCTTGACGCAAATTCACCTAGACCATCCCAAAATTCTCGTACCAGCACAATGTACTTGAACTAGTCAAACTTGGACCAACCAAGAAATATGGAAAAGACAAGGGCAACAGGCAACAACATTATGTAGTCAAAGTTATTTCCTAGAACAATTACTTCCTAAGACTTCCATCAAGTCCATAGAGTTGAGATGAATATATTTTATTTTTTTTGTATAATTACTTACAGAAGGAAGATCTTTACTGTTCCAATCTTTTTCTGAAATGCAGAGACAAGTCTCTCGAATGTACAGTACAAAAGACAACAAGGTACACTGTAGACTGTACATATGTGAGAAACATACAACTAGCTCCACGCTGCCAGGGTTAAAATGTATCATAATCAGCTTATTCTCTGTTTCGAGGTGTGCCTTTGACACCATAACCACGAGAAGGAACAACAATCAGCATAAAGAGTGATTAATTTGGTCTTATGTGATATTTATCTCAACTCTTTCCTGACTTACCCACTTAGACATCAGGTTGTTAGAAATCTGAACATATGAAAATTTCTTTTAAAGATCAAGATAAAGATTCTAAAATCTAAAAGAGTAGGGACACAAGTGAGAAAAAGAGGCATATTAGGGAACTTCACAGCCAAGTTTGGAAATATATCATATTATCACACCACTTGTATAACATTTTAGGGGTGACATCAACATCATAATCGTAAATATTTGGTAGAAACCAAAAGCACTAATTGACTTAGTCATAGCTTAACCTTAATTTTTGAACCTCAAGAGATCGTACAGAGTGTTTCTCCTCTCAGACATCAATTCATTTTGCATCATTGGTCATTCGTAACTTTTTCTTGAAATCAAAGAAATTTGATTATGATTCGGATTCTTGTACTCTTTGGACGATCCGTCTCTCCTTTCTTCTTTCCAAGGCTTCACTTATTTTTTACACATTCAGAATCATTTCTCAAGGCATAAATTGAAGATAGATCCTCATTGCTTAAAATAGCTCTAGATGCAAATAAAGTAGTAATGAGTCTTTAGGCACAGTAATCACATAATGTAACGGGATGAAGTACACCAAGTATATAAAACAAGAGTAGAAAAGCATCATAATGGAAACAGGAAAACTGAATCTGTGGTTTTTGAAACTTAACAACACTAGAAATGATGTAATATAATGATGAAAAAAGTAAGAATGCCAGTTCGGTCTCACATCCTAAACACAATGCTAACGGGCTGCTTTTAAGGAAGAACGAAAGCTTGAATAGCTTACCAAATTCGTGCCAAAGGCGCGAAACAGAGCCGGCACGGACCACATCAGCTGGATCATTCAAACACATCAGGATGTTCAGAGACACGTCAGTGTCAAGCCATTGCACAAAATCAATATGTGTCTCCATGGAACGACTACCATGCAATCCCCTAGATCTATTCAATGTTCCAAAACCTGAGTCTCCAGCAAACACAAAAAATGATGCGATGAGAAAAAACCTTCAAAAAGAGAGAGAAGTAAACGACAAGGTTATCCCCTAATCTAGGGAATTCAGGGTTAAATCAGCAAACATACCCAAAATAGATCAAATGCATGAACTTAACTACCAGCTTATATTTGTGCAATGGGTTAAAAATGGGTCATGAAAATGTAATCTCTTAAGAGGCTTCCAAAGATTGAAACTTTCACATTAAGTCCATCATTCAACTCCGCCTCAATATCATTAAGTCGGCTACATGAATCTTCTATATCCATTCCGCTAAGTCAATATTCAGATAAAAATCTCATCTTTCACAAAATTAACCATTTCTTTCCTAACGCAATTACCAAAAAGAACTAAAAAATGAAAAAATCCACCTACCCGAGAGGCAAGAAAGATAAGCATATAAAAGATTTAAATATAACAATCTAAAATACGGGATTAACCCAACAAATTCAAGAAGGCTAATTGAAAAAAAAATAACAACCAATAAGAAGGAGTATAAAAGGAAGAGATGTTGTACCTTTTGGATTGAAGAAAGAGAAGAAAACCCTAGAGAGAAATAGCACAACTGCATAAATAGAAAAATCTAGAAAAGGAAACTGTTTCCAAAGATAAGCTATTTTGGATATGGATTTGGTCATTATATTCACCCATACATTTTTCTGAAGCTTCCAAATTTTATTGGTTGGATAAAATTATTTCTCAAGTTTTCTTTGAAGCACTGAAGAAGAATCACTAGAATTTTGCTCTGCATTTAATTAATTAATTTATTTATTTATTTTCCCGTTTTAATTTCTTTGATCTGGACATCTGGTTCGTGGGCCGGACCTATTACGTAGATGTATCTTTTTTCGCCGAATTGTAGTCGTACTCTATATTTGTGTCACCTTTTAATATGTACCATATTTTTAAAAATTATTAATTTGGTAGTAAGATGACAACAAATCCGTAATAATATGACAATTACACCCATGATAGTATTAGCATTAGCATGCTACTTTGGAGATGACCTCATTCGCATTAGCATGCATACCGTAAAACAAGCCCCGATAAACGTAGCAGCATGCTAGCGTTTGGAGATGACGTTGTTTTACAGTACCAGGGGTTATTCATTAGCATGCGAGATGGTGTAAAACTTCAGCCAATTACAGTAGCAGCTGAAGTTGTTTTACATTGAAGTTAAAACTTCATGCTAATGCATGCTGAAGTTATTTATCCTACGGCCAACAGTTTTGTCATGAGTTTTATCCAAAACATTAGTCTAAATATGCTGAAGTTATTTAGTTCATTTGCTAAAATTTCAGACTAAACATGCTGGAGTTATTTAGTTCATTTGCTAAAAATTCAGACTAAACATGCTTAAGTTATTTAGTTCATTTGCTAAAATTTCAGACTAAACATGCTTAAGTTATTTAGTTCATTTGCTAAAACTTCATGCCAAAACATGCTGAAGTGTTGTCCTGCAATCTACAGTTTTGTCAATAGTCCTGAAGAGCAAAATCGTCTTTTTAAAACGCTTTTAACAAAAAAAGGGGTACGGATATAAACGGAAAAACAAAATGGGTATAAGTTAAAAGGGGGCGACCAAATAAGTCGCCCCATGCAATTTTTACTCTTTTTTCACGTACATTTAATTTCTTTTTCTTTTTAATTTATATTTTGACCTATAGTGAAATGATGGAAAAGAATAAAAAGAGATGATTGGATTAAGAATCTGTTTGTGCACCTCCAGATTCTTTTTTTTCTCTTCACCTTTTCAAGTCTGGGAATCCAAAAGAATTGAATAAACAAGGAATTTAGGAATGGTAGGAAATTTCCCTCGACAACAACGTGACTAGGAAATTTGGTTGGTGAAGATGATCATGGACCCTCCATATTTTTTGGATATTGAGCTATATATGAAAAGAATAATTATCTCAAATAGAGATCCATCCACTTAAACTAGAAAGAGTCGTTGGAGATATAATATGTGCATAATTTATGTATTATATATATATATATATATATATATATATATAAAATAAACCCTGATAAACGTAGCAGCATGCTAACATTTGGAGATGACGTTGTTTTACAGTACCAGGGGTTATTCATTAGCATGCGAGATGGTGTAAAACTTCAGCCAATTACAGTAGCAGCTGAAGTTGTTTTACATTGAAGTTAAAACTTCATGCTAATGCATGCTGAAGTTATTTATCCTACGGCCAACAGTTTTGTCATGAGTTTTATCCAAAACTTTAGTCTAAACATGCTTAAGTTATTTAGTTCATTTGCGAAAATTTCAGACTAAACATGCTTAAATTATTTAGTTCATTTCCTAAAATTTCAGACTAAACATGCTGAAGTTATTTAGTTCATTTGCGAAAATTTCAGACTAAACATGCTTAAGTTTTTATCTTGCAATATGTAATTTTCTAATGAGTTTTTGCTAATGCATGTTGAAGTTATTTAGTTCATTTGCTAAAATTTCAGACTAAACATGCTTAAGTTATTTAGTTCATTTGCTAAAATTTCAGACTTATCATGCTTAAGTTATTTAGTTCATTTGCTAAAATTTTAGACTAAACATGCTTAAGTTATTTAGTTCATTTGCTAAAACTTCATGCCAAAACATGCTAAAGTGTTGTCCTGCAGTCTACAGTTTTGTCAATAGTCCTGAAGGGCAAAATCGTCTTTTTAAAACGTTTTAACAAAAAAAGGAGTACAGATGCAAACGGAAAAATAAAACGGGTATAAGTTAAAAGGGGGCGACCAAATAAGGCGCCCCATGCAATTTTTACTCTTTTTTCACGTATATTTATTTTCTTTTTCTTTTTAATTTATATTTTGACCTATAGTGAAATGATGGAAAAGAATAAAAAGAGATGATTGGATTAAGAATCTGTTTGTGCACCTCCAGATTCTTTTTTTTCTCTTCACCTTTTCAAGTCTGGGAATCCAAAAGAATTGAATAAACAGGGAATTTAGGAATGGTAGGAAATTTCCCTCGACAACAACATGACTAGGAAATTTGGTTGGTGAAGATGATCATGGACCCTCCATATTTTTTTGGATATTAAGCTATATATGAAAAGAATAATTATCTCAAATAGAGATCCATCCAACCACTTAAACTAGAAAAAATCATTAGAAATATAATATGTGTATAATTTATGTATTATATATATATATAATCTATTCATATGATTAGAAAAAATAAACAATGAATATAAGCTCACTATTTGTATGAAGATTACATATGGAAACTCATGATATTTTGATGTTTGGTCCATATCTAACAGTTGTAAACATCTATATCACTTTTTTAGTCCCATTGAAATTAGACAGAAATTGAGAAAAAATCATCATTTGCATTTCCCTTCCACCAAAACCTTGTAGTACCCCTATAGGGATGGTTGTCATTCTAGCTATCCACCCTCCAATTTTCTTGAAATTGTTGCCTAATTAATGTATTTAGTATGTGTCACATTGCCTTTTAGGACTCGACTCAGACGAAACAAAAACAAAAGAAATATGATGAACTTTTTCTTTAAACTATTTTATATCTTATTAGTAAAGAAGATGTTTCTTTGCTCTATCTTATGTTTACTGAAGTGAGGTTGATGCTTTATCTCACCGTCTATGAATTAGAGTCGTCTTTCTTTTCATTTAGAAGAAATGTTAGTCTTGATTTTATAATAGAAACATGGCGTTCTAGCAGAATTTTATGTAAATTAATGTTTATACATTATACTAAGAGTCAAAAATTACAAGTCATATATATATATATATATATATATATATATATATATATATATATATATATGTAAAAACACATGTCCTGTCCACCTTGGTGTTCTTCATTCAGCTCTGGAGAAAAACTTAAAGCTACAATTTTTTTCTTTTGTGTCCACTCTATTTTCTATCTAGACCATCATGTAGCTGTAGATATTTAATAAAAAATAAACGAAGGTGCTTGATTTGAATTTATAGTAACATATTGTATATATGATAAAATATATTCATCGGTCCATATTATCAATCTTTTAAAAATTTATATGCATCTTAAGAAAGATATTTAGCTAGCGTTTGGCCATAAATTTTCAAATTTATTCTGAAAATTCTGATTTGGGTGAAGTTTGGTTTGAAGATGAAAATGTGTTTGAACATCTCTTTTGGGTGAAGTTTGGTTTGGAAAAATATGAAACATGACTTATACCCACAAGTTATAAAAACTATCACAAATACCAACAATACCATTATCAATAGCATTCATTATATTATCGCAAACCATAGTCCTGAACATAAATAAATTTGATACAAAATTATCATTTTTATAATGAACTACATGATACACTATCGCATGACCGAAAAGACGAAACAACATCATTACAAAATAATAAATGGTGGGCTCTTTTATAAAATACAAAAGTTTGAGCCCATTTTTAAAAAATATAATAGGTGATATTTTGGCCCAAAATTAGCTATTGGGATTTGGCCAAAATATAGGCAAAATCTATGGCCAAACATGTGTTTGCCAAATAAAACCAAGTTTATTTTGGGTTTTGGGATTTGAAATTTGACCAAAATGTAAGCTAAATCTATGACCAGACATGTGTTTGCCAAATAAAACTCAAGTTTATTTTGGCAAAATCTATGGCCAAACGAGTCCTAAAATATTGAGCTGGTTTTGGGATTTGGCCAAAATGTAGGCAAAATCTACGGCCAAACATATGTTTGCCAAATAAAATCCAAGTTTATTTTAGGTTTTGGGATTTGGAATTTGACCAAAATGTAAGCAAAATCTATGGCCAAACATGTGTTTGCCAAATAAAACCCAAGTTTATTTTGACAAAATCTATGGCCAAACGGGTCCTTAGTATGCGTTTGGCCATAAGTTTTGGTAATTTATTTTTCAAAAAATAAAATAAAATCAAATATGTGTTTGTTTATAGAACTAATCTAGTTTTGGGGAGATTTTGAAAATCAAAACTTCAAATCTCAAATATAGCTTAAAACCTCTTTTTGGGCCAAATCATGACCATTTGGGATATTTTAGCTGTAAAAAAAAAAGGACCTTTTAATATGTCAAAACTTATCCCAAAATTCATGTCCAAATACATTTTCAATTTCACATCAAACTTCACCCAAATCAGCTTTTTCAAGAAAAAATTTGCGAATCTATATCCAAACAGGTCCTTAATAGTTTTAATCATAAAAATATTTGTCCAGACAATTTTTTTTCTTTCCTTTAACGCCCTACTTAATTACCACTACACTAATTGAAAATAGAAGAATAAATTTGAGAAGATAATCCTGTTTTTCTAAAATGTTAATTTTGTTTGGTAATCGACTATGTTGTCCTTCTTTTTCGCTTACACAAGCCTCCCACCTCAAAAGGATAAAACTGGAATTGGAATTAGGGATTTTCCTTTGACAACAACATAATTCGGATAATAAAAAACTCGACGTAGGTTGATAGAGATGGACTATTGACCCTCCACTATTTGGATCTTGGTATTAAGAGTTCAGATATTTTGCGGTTATGATATTATCAGATATTTTGACAACAATAATAATGTTCTTTTCCATCTGATTATTTATTTAATGTATAATTGACTACTCCAAACTTTTAATTGTTTCTGTTATTAAGCAAACTTTATCATAAATACTATAAGCCACAATCTCAGAAATAAGAAACACTATAATATTTTTATTTTTTTTAAGAGGGAAAATCGATGCCGCTATAATCTCTGCCAAAACCTTTGCCCTTCGGTGAACACTATGTGGTGAGCAATTCGTGCGCACTAGGTAAACCCCCTGTGTAATAGTCTGCAAATCACCTAGGCAAGCCCTGTGCGACAAGCTCAACCCATAAGGCTCATAAGGCATTGAAAGGGGAATCGATCCAGTCCATCCATCCGTCAAACCCCAAAACACTATAATATTCTTCAAACCTTCTGATAACTTTCTTTACCATCAAGTTAATGACCTTATCCAAATAGGGCTTTTGAGTCTTTGACTAATCTGAACAACCAAAAGTACTATGAAAGTCTCGCTCAATTTTCTAAAATTTTCCAACCAATCTATAACCCCAAAGAATAAGAGCTTTACAAAAACATCAAAAAGAGAAAATTCAAAGAGTGAATATTGAAGCAAAATAAAAAATAAAAAATAACAACAACAGTATATACTCGAAATCAACTACCATATTCATTTCTTGGACTAATGTACAAAAACCTGAACTTTGAGGACCCAATTGTAATTACTAGAAAAACAGGAGGGACTTTTGGGGAGAAACCAAACTATATAGTACGAAGTACAAACTAATTCCTCCCCCCCCCCAGGCTGAAAAAAGAAGAAGAAGAAGAAAACATTCTGGCCGCCTAAGAAGATTTTGGGCTGTAAAGCTATCAACAAGACCTCAATTGTTTTGCTAAGCTACTAGGGCATATTAACACAGAATCAACACACAGACCACCTTTTGTATGTGTGCAATCTATCTGTGTCAATGAATATTTGATCTTTGTTGGAACAGTCGCATCCTTAACAACAAAATCTCCCGCATGGTGGTGTACCCAACTTCCTACATTGTTCAGGTAACACCGGGATCTGGCACGATCACCATCTGGTGTCGCTAACTGAAACTGTACGGGTTTCAAGTCCCAGCCATGAATGTGCTCGTAGTTACAGACTCGACGATTGTGCCTCTTTGTAACCTTGCCGAGCTTAAGTCTGAAGAACAAGCTATATATCCCCGCTGGGAATTGGAACTCGAGGTCCCCATCGACTTCAAGCCACCAGATTTGCTGAAGATAAGCTACAGTTTGGAATCTGAATGAAGAATGATAATGTCAGTATTGATCAGCCTATTCCTTATACATGAGGAAGTATGAATTAACTTTAAAGGTCTAAATTGCAGGACAAGGGAAAAATGCAAGCAGATCATGAAATGTATGAAATGAATGGAAAGAATCTCTAACTTAACACATGTACAAAGCCAACGCGCTAGCTAGCTAGCTCAACTTTGTGCGTAAAGCTTTACCAAAGACAACATAAACCTTTCACACCACCCCCACAATAGCATTTAATTATGTTACGATGTCTCATTCATTAGTCACCCTGACTTATCATCTGGCTAGCTAGATCATGAGGATTCACGCACTAGGAATTAGATCACCAGGCTCAACATCACTTGAACAATCCCCTATGCGAGGATTTACACTGATCATGGTTTAAGAAGTGTTCTTGCATAGTTGCTTTTTGTTAGAACTGCCAATACCTCTGTCTTCTATCAACCTCTCATTATATTGCTAAATTTGGAGTTTACAAATTGGGATGGACTTACAAATTATTCTATGAAAAGGGTTTAATTTCATATGCTAATAATATTTACGCTATTAGGTTACTTAAAAGGTTGTAGTATGCGTGGGTTGGTAACATAAAAAGAGGGTAAATAATACACTATTAACGGTTCTTTACACTGACAATGTCTAAAGACTTGCTCCAAATAAAAAATAATACCACAATAAAATCTAGTAAAAGATTTGGTGGCCTTATTAGGAATTTTCATTCATGTTATGTGAGAATCACTTGAAATTCAGAGGTGGAGTCAGGGATCAGCCTGCAAAATGCAAGGCATATCTATTCCCTGCTTCCCCCCCCCCCCCATCTCCCCATTGAAAAGGAAAACAAAAAAAAATCGTGCTAAAGTGAAGATTCATAATTTTTTCGACCTAAACTGAAGATTCATTCATGACTAAGTTTCAGCATAAACAGGCCCTTAATAGTCAAAAAGAAAGAACACATAAAAAATACTACCCACCTTGATTCATCCGTCGGAATGTGATTCCAATATCGGCGATCATCAATACCGGTAATTGCCATTCCTTTAGATGAAATTGCCAAACAAACCCCTCCATTATTCTTATCAATCCATACTTCCTGTCCCCCAAAAAATCATCAACTCCAAAATTCAAAACTCATACTCACATAACACTATATAAAAAAACAAAAAAGAGCACAGAAAAAGAAGAAGAATAACAAAGTTAGCATTTTGAATATAAAATGTTAAAGAACAGACCTTTGTGCCACCATCAAAGGAGCTGGGACGAGAAAGCTTAGCAAAAATGTCCCTTTTACCCACGCCAGCATCTTTGAGGCCGAGCAATTCTTGAAGAATAAACTTGTAATTGGAGGGCAATTTGGGTTCCCATATAAAATCAGCAGATGAAGCAGCACGAAAGGCCCTGTTAATACGTGCCAATTTGCAGATCTGAGGTGGATCAAGGTATGAGAGTACAAGAGCAATACAAGCCTCTGGTATATCATCTAGTTTGGACTTTAATGGAACAAAATTCAACCCATCACCAGATTTGGAGTCAATGGAAGATGCATTAGCACCCATTTCAGAAAAAACAATAAACAGAAACGGAGAGATGAAAATGGTGGAAGTGTTTTTTAAGTGTGTTTATGTATATGTCTCTGTCCGGTGGAACAAGGAAGGAAATTGTGGATTTTGTATGTTTTTTTTTTGAGAGAAAAGAGAGAAGAGTTTCGACTGTACCATTAACGAGAGAGGGGATTCTTATCCACTATACTGTGAGTACTTTACGCGCTCACTTCAAGCGTCATTTACACGTACACGTACTTTAAGGACGAGCTGACTGAAGATTTCGAGACGCTACTTCACTTATCAGGTGTGCTGTTGTACTTGTAAATAGAGATTTAAGCCTGTGTTGCACACTGTCTTATCAAGGGCACTGAAGTTTGCCAAATACTCCGTTTAGCTTTTTGCCAAGTTGGCTTGAATTCCACTAAGTTGCCACTTGGCAAAATAAATTAATCTAAAGAAAATGATGTTCTGGATAATGCATAAATTTTTATTCAAAAAGTGCCATCAATGGTCAATTCGATCACTTTTGTTCAATTTTTTTCCCTTATAATTTATGTAAAAATCTGTGACTAAATTCGTGCTGAAAGTCGACCAACTAATAGCCGACCAAATTTTTTATTTATTTTTTTCAAAAGTGATTTTGGCCAAAAATTGAGGTGTTTGACCAAGTTTTTAGAAGGAAAAAAAGTGCTTTTGAGAAGAAAGCAGAAATAAATTTTGAGAAGCAGAAAAATATAGCTTCTTTCCAAAAGCACTTTTCTGAGAAGCAATTTTGAGACAAATATACTTAGAAGCAGTTTTCAAAAGTTTGGTCAAACAATAATTACTGCTCAAAAGTACTTTTCAAATTAATTAGCCAAACACAAACTCATTCTCACAAAAAGTACTTTTTTTAAAAGTACTTTTTTAAAAAATACTTTTCAAAATAAGCAGATTTTAGAAATTTGGTCAAACAGATTATAATGTAACTCACCAAATACAGGTCCTATAGTGACAATGGATATTGTGACGAATTCAAAATTTAAATGAGTATTCACATAGTGTATAAGTTGAGTTTTTATAACAGTATGAGCCTTCCCAACTACAAGAAGTTCATGTTGAATCCAACAATGAAAAAGAAAAACCAACAATGGATATTCATGGACTAGTTATTATATTCTTTAATTGTCTCCTAGAGCAGAAATTTTTGAAAGCACTCCACTTTTTGTGGTCTATGAGTTAGAATGTTTTATATAATCAATTTAAATGTCTTTGAATCAATGATTAACTAGTCTTTGTTTTTTTCTTTATCATCACTTCCAAATTATGATACATTTTAGTTTTCCTTTTCTTCACAAATTTTTAACTTTATTACTCCCCTAAAAATGGCTAACTAAATATTATACACAACCACTTAAATTCTTGATTGTACCTTACTATCTTGCATATTTTTATCAGTATTTTAAAAGGCGTGGGCGTAAGGCGAAGCGATTTACATATACATTAGCGAGGCGTATGCCCCATAGGTATTTAGAGCTCGTTTGGATTAGCTGATTTGAAGTAGCTGATAAGCATTAGGTGCTGAAAAGCACTTTTAAGTGCTGAAACTGATTTAATAAATAAGCAGTTATGTGTTTGGATACAAGTGCTGAAATTGATAATAAGTTGCTGCAGTATTTGATAAAAAAGTACTAATAAGATATTTTTCTGTTAAAATGACTTAAATAACCTTATAATTGTTTACACTTGTAAAGGCGTAATTTCTTCAAAATTTTAGATTTTAGATCGATTCAAATACAAAATATTCTATTTGTCATTTTATTTTAAATACAACTGTACTTAGATAAAATAATTTTTATGATAAATATAATTTATTTTATGATAAGCATATAATCATATAATCACAAGCTATAATAATTAATAAATTGACAAAAGTTTCTCAGTAAAAAATATACCTAAATAGGACAAAATATTTGAAGAGAAACAAACATTGTCTTCATCACCACAACACTTAGAAAGCAATATACTAAAAAATTGATATGTCCTCATCTATTACATACAGTTCAAAGATTAATACACAATTACATTGATACAAATATGCAAAGGAATAGAGGATTCACTTATCTTAAATAGTCAATGAGAATTGCAGACTTGAAGAGGCGGGGGGAGGGGTTAGGTTGAAAAAATACTTAAGGCAATGACTATCGATGTAGGAGTTTTGTTCTAAAAAGAATATTTTAAGGATAAAATAGTAAAAGTCTTGGTCAAACTTAAAGTGCTTATAAGCTAAAAATTCATAAGCTGGGGGTGACCAGCTTATGGCTTATTTTTGACTTATAAGCACTTGGCTTATAAGTATTTTTAACTTTACCAAACGCGTAGATAAGCCGAAAAGTACTTATAAGCTAGTTTGACCAGCTTGTAAGCTCCGCCAAACATACCTCTTAATTTTTAATATTTTATAAAATACACAATTACATTGATACAAATATGCAAAGGAATAGAGGATTCACTTATCTTAAATAGTCAATGAGAATTGCAGACTTGAAGAGGCGGGGGGAGGGGTTAGGTTGAAAAAATACTTAAGGCAATGACTATCGATGTAGGAGTTTTGTTCTAAAAAAGAATATTTTAAGGATAAAATAGTAAAAGTCTTGGTCAAACTTAAAGTGCTTATAAGCTAAAAATTCATAAGCTGGGGGTGACCAGCTTATGTCTTTTGGCTTATTTTTCTTATAAGCACTTTTAACTTTATCAAACGCGTAGATAAGCCGAAAAACGCTTATAAGCTAGTTTGACCAACTTATAAGCTTAGCCAAACACCCTCTTAATTTTTAATATTTTATAAAATAATATAATTACAGTAAATATTTACAAAACAGATAAAATTGCATAAAAATTATATATATGTGTGTGCGCGCGCGCGCTCTATCCCACCAAAAAACTAGTCAAAACAATCTATTATACGCTGCTTACAAGCACAAGTAACTTGAGTTTAAAAGAATAAAATTTTCTACACGGAGGAACAAAAATGATGACTAACCTGCAATTTGAACTTTGAACGTGCTGCTATGAAGGAGAATGAAGTTCTCTTTATATTTGTAAAAAATATAATTGAATATTTGTTGCTTTTGGGCGGACAAGATAAAAAATTGGGAAAGACCATATAAAGAATTGAGAAAGACCATGAATTAGGGCTTCAATCAATAAAAAAGTTCTTGACTTTTAAATTTAATATATTTCAGTTCCTTTTTAAAACTTTTGAGTAATTACCAAAATGACTTTTGAGAATTTGGGTATTATATGAAGGACTTATATAATAAATTTTATTTTAATTTGAAAAAGTCTGTGGGGCTTACGCCTTACTAAAAGAATGCGCCTCAAACTCCCGGGCGTACGTCTTCTGAGACTTTCGCCCCACACGGCCCACACCATCGCCTTGAAGCGTTTTTGGTGCGCCTCGCCCCGAAAACGTCTTTTAAAACACTGATTTTTATAAGTCCATTGAAATGCGTACAATTCTTTCTCTATTGTTTATCCCTAGCAAACCTTAATTAATATGGCTACTGAGAGTGAAAAGAAGCACAAAATGATCAATCAAGGTTAAGTCCGGCTATAAATTCAACCTTCGGAAGGATATCGACTTCTTATTCAAATCAGTAGAATCATTCTTATGCTGGCCGGTTAACTATCTATCAATGAAAACAATAAGTACAATATACGGTCTATCTTTCTCTTTCACCATTGCACGTTTGTTTCAAATCTTTCACCATTACCTTTCAATCGCTCTCATAACCACAAGTTTCAAGATTAAATTAATGAAAAAGCAACAAAGTAGTTCAATATTTTAGAAGCCCCACCCCACCTCTCCTTTGCACCTAGTTTGTGTCATATTTTTTCTATTATATAGAAAAGATAAGTTGGTCGACCAAGGATAGTTTCAAAATTCCGCATATATTGAGGGATAAATTGGTAATTCTGCCACTTAAGCCATAGATACATCTTTGCATACCGTAGCTATCAATGTCTCTCTCTTTAAGAAGCACTCCCCCAGTTTCTCTCTTCATAAGCAAACATACATCTTCATCATAAGGTACTTCTTTTCTTTTTTCAATGATTGTTATGTTTTTGTCTGCTTCGTATTCTCTATCTATGTTTCACAAGCAATATATGTAGGTCATAGTTTTCCAAGTACTCCTCCCCCCCCCCCCCCCCCCCCCAATTTCGTTTTTTTTTTTTGAACAACCAAAAAAGGATCTTTCTGATGAGGAATATAGAACTTCACAAACAAATTTGAATTACAGATTCCCTGCTACAACAATTTGCGGAATAGCCGCCCCAATATTTTTTAATTATTTGTATACCTATCCCAATCAGATAGTAAGAAAGGGCAACAATGCAGACGAAGAAGATAAATTTGTCAGAAATTGAGTATACTAAAGGAGCCAATCTTCCCTATATCGTAACAAAGAAGCAACAAATATTGAAGTAGACTATGCACATATGGTATTTGATGATATGCCTTACCCATCTAATGTTGTTGTGCGCTTACTAATTCCTAAGAGCATTTGCTTTCACTATTTTGTTTCTTTTTTTGATGTTGTTATTTATTTACATTTTTTATACATCGAATCTAAAAAATGATGCACTTTTTATCGAAACAGTTTGTGTACTTACCTTTTGATCTTTAATGGTGTCGTTGAGACAAATATTTTCATGGTATTGATTCGAAATTTCTTCGGTCTCTTTGGAAACGCGGAAGGTGATGCCTCCACTAATAGCTACTTCCTAACTGATGTTTGATAGGATGGAACAAGAGAAAGCTCCAAAGAAGAGACCAAACCCAGCATATGGTCATTTGTTCACATAAACGTAACAAAATTGAAAAAGAGGAAGTATAAAATAGGAGTATCGGAGAGAGGTAAGTGACATAAAGATACTCTTTCAAAGCCGGGATGAACCTTTAAAATAATTCTTTGTACTTGAAAGCAAAAAGGGTACAATAATTTATTTTTACAGTGTTGCCGTTTAGTAATTCTGATGGTGTGCAAATGTGAAATCTTTCCAAAATTCTGTTGTTAGATTATGATGGTCCTATAGAAGTTTAGGTACATAGTATATTCAACAGTCTCCTCTTACACAACAGGAAATTCTAAGAAGAAATGTTAAGAAAAGCAAAGGTCATGTCTTTGGCCACTCTTTCTTTAGTTCATCGTCAAGACAAAGCCAAGTTGGTTGCATATTTAAATGAAATGAAAGAAGTGAAAGTTGGGATGCTTGTAGTGTTAAATTATGATGCTTAAGATTAAGGTAATGGACCAACATTTTAGGATATTCATATGGAGAACATTAATCTGTCTTTGATGATTTTGTGATACTTTCATCTAGAAGGCACTATGCATGGTGAGCTTGATGTTTTTTTTTTTGTATTAAAAAAAGGGACTCAGTCCTGTTCTTTATAGGATGTTGTATACCTTTTCAACGCCAGGTACTCTATAATTGCAGTGTGTCATGGATTGTAGAGTCTTTTCTTCCTAATCTTCTTTGTAGGTGTTTTCTTTTAATATAATATGTGTTTTCTAAGTGAACTTCTCTAAATGAAACATATCTAATACCAATGCCTATGCACTTAGCATTACTCAAACACACTGAATGATGTTTTTTCTCCTTTCCTTCTTGTGTAGCACTTACATTGTAGGTAGTATTATTGTCTATATTTCAACATATCGCAGATACATGTATGTAGTATTATTTCCTATATCGACCAGTCTCTTTATTAGCTTATTCATCTGACTACCCAACTTTGTTCTGGCAAACCAATTAATTTTTCATGTTTATGTGTGGTTCTTGCCTTGGTCATAAACATAAATATGAACAATCTGACCATACTTTTTCTTTTGTAGAGAAAGAATACTTTATCATCAATAGTTGTTTATGAAATAAGAACCTTCTATAATATTTATCAGAGACATAGTTGCACTAATAACATGTAGTACTACTCACTATAAAACTATTTATGTGCAGCTCTTGCCTTGGTCGTGAACAGAAGTATGAACAATCTGACCATACTTTTTCTTTTGTTGAGAAAGTGTCACGCCCCAATCTCGAGGAGCGCGACCGGCGCTCAACCGAGTGAACCCGGTCGAGCAAGCCTAGCAAACCTTTCCTACCCGGCTCATTCATGATCCAAAAAGGGAACGCTTCACTATTTATAAAATAGGGGAGAGGTCAGTTATATACATATATAAACGTTGCTAGTTCATTTTTCATTATATACATTATGTCGTAGTTAAGTTCCCAAAATACAACTCGATCCAACGACACCCCAACATACGTACATGACCCACATAAACGTCTATGGAGCCTCTAAGGGTACAAAAGAGTAACATGACAATACCGGCAACAAGGCCCCGGCTATACCTCAAAATATGAAAACTTATACAAAGAAGGACTACATGACCCCAGGAAGAAATGGGGCTCACCAAGGCTGCTGTGATGAGTGTGAGGGAGAACACCACTATCTGCGATCAGCGCTATCTGCGATAGAATCACCTACATCCATTCAAAGATGTAGCGCCCCCGACAAAAGGGACGTTAGTACTGTCGAATAGTACTAGTATGTAAGGCAAACACCAATCTCAGTAGAATGAACAGTGAAACAAAGAGAAGACAGTCACAATAATCAATAAGTACTTCATGAAAATACAAGAAAACACCAAATAAGGATTACACAATTCCCAATTCAATCTTTTCATCTTTTTAGGTTAATAATCTTTAGTGCCAAAGCAACAACTCATAATGCCACCGTGTTTTTTCACAGAGTCCGGTCTCGGCCCGACCGGCTAAGCCATACCAAGTGAGACATATCCATATCCACAATGTAAATCAATAGTTCCAACACAAATGTCACCATGTGTACGGCATGACGTCCGATCTCGGCCCGATCGGCTAAGCCATCTCACTTGAGACATAACCTCTTCCAATTGTTCACTCAATTCACATCTCTTTCCCATCTTTCATTAGATGGAACAAATAGCCTCATTTATTAAATAGTTCTTGGCACTTGGACACATTTTACAATTCAAGTCTTTCCCTTTTTATTCAATCAAATAACGTCAGCATTCGTATCGATAAGTACCGTCATATAAGGCATTGCACACATAAGGGAAGGAACTTGGAAAATCATAGATACGTCCTCAAATAGCATAATGACATGGTAAATATCTAAAACAATGAGGGAACATAAATCTTTCAACCTAACACACTAAGGCAAATAATTCTAGTAAGATCAAGTCGGAACTTATACCAATCATTCGGACACCAGGAGTTCGATTCTAGGAAGAAAAGAGTTAGCCATACATACCTCAATTATGCTTCTTTAGAATCTACAATTTTCCGGAACCCTTAGCAACCTCAATCTATTTTAGCAATATACAAATTGAACCCAAAATTAGGAAAACATTCATGGTTCTAGTTCACTTCTTATTTTTCCCACACTCTTTATTACATGCATGCAAGATAAACAACCCTCATTCCCACAGACCATCTTATTAATACCCCATTATAGCTATGTTTGAAATTAAGAGCTGGGGTGATGAAGTTTTACCTTTTTGGATGAAGAAATTCAGTGCTCTACTTGAGTATTTCCAAGCTTTGAGTGATGGATGAAGATTGATTGATGAAAATTAGTTCCTCCCTCTAGAACCCTCTCTCTCTCACACTAAAAATATCATAAATGAGCTCAAAATAGACTAAATGGGTGTTTTAACGGAATGGGGGTTGGGTTTTAAATTAAGAAAAATGGTGCCCCGACACAGGTCTGCGGTCGCATATGCGACCGCATAATGGTTATGCGGTTCGCAAAGTGACCGCATAAATAGCCCTTAGGGGCCTGAACTTACGGCCTAGGTATGCGACCAGTATGCGGTCCGCATACTCGTTCTGCGGTCGCATAATGCACCGCAGAACTCCCTCCGCAAAAACTCAAGAGGGATTATGTGATCGATATGCGGTCCGCATATCAATTATGCGGTCGCATAATCGGCCGCAAAAATGACCTCAAGTTGGCCAAACTTACTGCTTCAGTCTGCGGCCATTATGCGGTCTGCAGAGTGATTATGCGGCAGCATAATGGGCCGTAAAAATGCGTTCTTCTGCGAAATATTTTCCTCTCAGTCCGTAGGGTACTGTTCAATCCAAAAAAGTCCGAACCACGCAGGAATCTAACTTGGCACCACGAAACCCCAAGTTTTTGGTTTAAATTTTTACGGGTCCTTATAAAAAGATTACTCAAGATCATTCGTCCTCGAATGAGGATCAAGGTTTGCTTAACACAGTTTCGGTTGCACCACATAACATCAGCCCCAGATTTGCCTAACTTCCTAACTTTCTGAAAATTTCGCCAGAGTTTCCTTTGTATTTAGACCTATCCACATGCCAGAGAGCCCCCGAAACACACCTTAGCAACATATATAGAATTAAATGACACAGTAGAATGCAAAATAACCTTAACGGAAGCCTCATAGGGGACATATAACTAGAAAGGAGTGTCTTTATATTAGCCGAACAAGTGATACAAAACTTAAGGGGAACAATTTTATAGAGCTATTACATGGCTATTCAAATAAATGAGGGTACTTCTTTTTCATTTCATTCTCGGCTTCCCAAGTAGCTTCTTCGACTTGCTGGTTTCGCCATAATACCTTTACGGATGCAATTTCTTTGTTCTTCAACTTCCGGACCTGTCTATCAAGGATAGCAACCAGAATCTCTTCATATGACAGTTCTTCACTGATCTCGATGGTCTCAACCGGCACAATAGCGGACGGATCTCCAACTACCTTCTTCAACATGGACACATGGAATACCGGGTGCACTAATGACAGCTCAGGTGGTAGCTCAAGCTTGTACGCCACCTGACCTATCCTTTGAATGATTTTATATGGCCCGACATACCTCGGACTTAATTTCCCTTTCTTTCCAAACCGCATGATCCCCTTCATGGGAGATACCTTCAAGAACACCCAATCATTTTCCTTGAATTCTAAGTCTCTGCGACGAACATCCGAATAGAATTTTTGACGACTTTGAGCAGTTTTCAACCGCTCTTTTATGATCTTAACCTTTTTCATAGCCTGATGCACAAGGTCTGGTCCTATTAGTTCAGCTTCTCTAATCTCGAACCACCCAATCGACGATCTACATCTTCTACCATACAAGGCCTCAAACGGCGCCATTTGAATACTGGCATGGAAGCTGTTGTTATAAGCAAATTCTATGAGCGGCAAATGATCATCCCAGCTACCCTTGAAGTCAAGCACACACGCACGCAACATGTCCTCAAGCGTCTGAATAGTTCGCTCTGCTTGCCCTTCAGTTTTGTGGATGAATAGCCGTGCTAAGATTTACCTGCGTACCCAAACCTTGCTGAAATTTCTTCCAGAAATTAGCTGTGAACTGGGCCCCTCGATCGAAAATGATGGAAACTAGAGTGCCATGAAGCCTGATTATTTCTTTGATATACAATTGAGCATATTGTTCCGCAGTGTCGGTGGATTTAACTGGCAAGAAGTGTGCTGATTTCGTGAGTCGATCCACGATCACCCAAATTGAGTCAAACTTACGCAGAGTGCGCGGTAACCCTACCACAAAATCCATATTGATCATTTCCCATTTCCACATTGGAATTTCCATACTCTGTGCTAACCCACCGGGCCTTTGATGCTCGGCCTTCACTTGTTGACAGTTTGAACATTGTGCCACAAAGTCCGCCACACCCCTCTTCATGTCATTCCACCAGTAAACTTCCTTGAGATCATGATACATTTTTGTAGAACCTGGGTGCACGGAATATCTAGAAGTATGAGCTTCTGCCATGATTCTTTCCCGAAGACCATCTACGTTTGGAACACATAGTCGTCCTTGGTACCGTAATGTACCGTCATTCGTGCCAAGAGAAAAAGCCGTAGTCCTGTGTTTATGAATCCCCTCCTTCAGTTGCACCAACATTGGATCATTGTATTGCTTCTCCTTGACCTCCGTCACAAGCAATGATTCCGCCCTATTCCGCACAATCACTCCCCCTTTATTGGAGTCCACAAGACGAACTCCCAAACTGGCCAACTGGTGAACCTCCCGGGCCAAGGGCCTTTGACATGCCTCCAAGTGAACCAAACTACCCATAGACTTCCGAATAAAAGCATTCGCCACCACATTAGCTTTCCCCGGATGATACAAAATGTCGATGTCATAATCTTTGAGCAATTCGAGCCACCTTCTCTGCCTTAAGTTCAATTCCTTCTGCTTGAAAATGTATTGAAGACTCTTGTGATCCGTGAATACATCTACATGGACTCCATACAAATAATGACGCCAAATTTTTAATGCAAAAACCATCGCCGCAAGCTCTAAGTCATGAGTTGGATAGTTCTTTTCATGATTCTTAAGTTGCCTTGAAGCATATGCTATTACCTTACCATGTTGCATTAATACACACCCAAGACCGATCCTTGAAGCATCGCAATATACCACAAACCCCTCGGTACCCTCTGGCAGGGTCAATACCAGTGCCGAAGTCAATCTTGATTTCAATTCCTGGAAGCTTCTTTCACAAGTATCGGACCACTGGAACTTAACCGCCTTCTGCGTCAATTTGGTTAATGGAGAGGCAAGAGTGGAGAACCCCTCCACGAACCTCCTATAATACCCGACCAAACCCTAGAAACTGCGAATCTCTGTTGGATTAGTAGGTCTAGGCCAATCCTTCACCGCTGCAATCTTTTGAGGATCAACCTTAATTCCTTCTCTGGAGACGACATGACCCAGGAATGTAACAGATTCGAGCCAAAATTCACATTTCGAGAACTTTGCATACAATTGGTATTGATGAAGAGTCTAGAGAACTGCCCTGAGGTGATCGGCGTGATCCTCACGACTTCGTGAATACCCAAGGATGTCGTCAATGAATACTATCACAAAGGAGTCGAGGAACGGCTTGAAGACTCGATTCATAAGATCCATGAAAGATGTTGAGGCATTTGTTAGCCCGAAAGACATTACCAAAAATTCAAAGTGCCCATACCGGGTTCTAAAAGCTGTTTTCGGAATATCCTGCTCTCTTACCTTCAATTGATGGTACCCGGACCGCAAATCAATTTTGGAGAAGAACTTAGCACCTTGTAATTGATCAAACAAATCATCTATTCTAGGCAATGAGTATTTGTTTTTGATTGTGACTTTTTTGAGTTGCCGGTAATCAATACACATCCGCAGCGATCCATCTTTCTTTCTGACAAAGAGAACCGGTGCGTCCCAAGGTGACACACTCGGTCGGATGAAACCTTTCTCTAGCAAATCCCTTAGTTGTTCCTTTAGCTCTTTTAATTCCGCCGGCGCAATTCTATAAGGTGGAATGGATATAGGCTGCGTGCCCAGCATCACATCAATCCCAAAATCAATCTCCCTGTCTGGAGGAATTCCAGGGAGCTCATCCGGAAATACATCGGGGAATTCATTCACAGTTGATACAGATTCAAGTGTAGGCACCTCAGTAGTGGTGTCCGTAACTCGGACCAAATGATAAATACACCCCTTCCTGATCATCTTCGTAGCCTTAAGGTGAGAAATAAACCTACCTTTTGGCATAACATTATTCCCCTCCCACTCAACGGCTGGCTCGTTAGGAAACTCAAGCCTCATGATTCTGGCTCGACAATCGAGTTTGGCAAAACATGAATAAAGCCAATCCATTCCCATTATTACGTCAAAATCAATCATCCCTAGTTTAATAAGATCGGCCATGGTATCCCGACCACGCATCGTGACAACACAATCCCTATAAACTCGTGCGGCCATAATAGACTCGCCAACTGGAGTAGATACAGAGAACGGCTCATGAAGCTGTTTCGATTCTATTCCGAAGCTCGTAGCAACATAAGGAGTAACATAGGACAAAGAAGATCCGGGATCAATAAGAGCATACACATCATGAGATTGAACAGTGACGACATCTGATGTAGCCTTTGCACTCTGTCGACCACTCATAGCATAGAATCGGCTGGGTCCTCCCGAACTCTGTGCACCACCCCTAGTTGTACCATGCCCTACGGGTGCTGAAGAGTCTCGAGTTGGAGGGTGTGCTGAAGATGTGACAGCTGTAGGACTGGATGACCGAGTTGTGCCCCTGCCTGCACCCTGACGGGATGCACGACACTCCCTCTGAATATGACCTCTCATTCCGCATCCGTAACATATTGGCATGTCCAGGTAGCAGACTCCCGAATGTATCCTCCCACACTTAGGGCATGAGACCCTCTGCTGCTGCTGCTGGAATCTCCCTCTTGATCGACCATGATGGTGGGACCCTCTGCTTCCCTGACCGGGCCTAAAGCGACTCCCCTGCTGCTGACCGTGCCCTGATGGCGGGGCACTAGCTGAAGACTTAGCATAAGACTGGGATGGCCCTGATGATCCTCCCCGAAAGGCTGATCTCCCACCTCCGAATGCATCCCCAAGGTTGCCCGCTGATCGAGCCCTACTACTACTTTCCCATTCCATCCTGAACTTTAACTTTCGAGCCTCCGTAGCTTGGGCAAATGCCACCATCTTTCCATAGTTCATGTCAGAATTTAGAGCAGCTGTGGCAGCCTCATTAATAACTAAAGGGCTAAGGCCCCGCACAAATCGACGCACCCTAGTCTCCATAGTCGGCATCATATGAGCAACATACTTTGACAGGCGCACAAACTCCATGTGATATTCCCACACACTCTTACTACCCTGTTTAAGGGTCTCAAACTCCACAACACGGGCTGCCTTAGTCTCGGCAGGCAAGAAATGGTCTATGAAGGCATCCGCAAGCTCACTCCATCCCGCCGGAGGGCTCCCCTCCTCACGGGAATCCTCCTACATCTCAAACCAGGAATATGCCACCCCTTTCAGACGATAGAAGGCCAATTCTACTCCCTCTGTCTCCGTAACACGCATAACTCGGAGAGTCTTATGCATCTCATCAATAAAATCCTGAGGGTCTGCCGCGGGATCAGTACCAGTGAACACTGGAGGGTCTAACTGAATGAACCTGTTAACCCTGGAACCGGAAGAATCTCCTTGCAAGCTAAATGAGGTGGGTATAACATTTGACCTCTGATCCTGGGAAGCTACTAACTGAGTCAGCACCTAAATAGATTCCCTAAGATCCCCATCGGAAATACCGGGACTAGGAGCTGAGGCTGGAGGAGGAACAGGTATATCGGCGGGAGGGATTGTGGCACCCTCCGCGGGTGTAGGAACTGGGGTAGTCTGTTCTGGAGTAGACGAATCAGGCAGTGTGATAGTAGGGGGATTATCCTCACCCGCATTATCAAGCAAGGGATCAATAAGCACTCCTGGGATGGTATTGGCTTCTTGGCCAATTCTCGCTCTCTTCTTAGGTGCCATTTACTGAAAGTTAGAACAATGCACGAGTTAGGGAAAAACAACCTCACGTTCCGCTCTATCGCACGATATAGAACAACAATGAAGGGTATCATTCTTAAATGTCAAAGTAGCCCCCTAATTATAGATGTGGTCGACAACACACCGATAAAAAGGGCTCTACTAGACACGACTCCGAGACATCCTAGGATACTTTAAAATCTTAGGCTCTGATACCAAGTTTGTCACGCCCCAACCTCGAGGAGCACGACCGGCGCTCAACCGAGTGAACCCGGTCGAGCAAGCCTAGTAAACCTTTCCTACCCGGCTCATTCATGATCCAAAAAGGGAACGCGTCACCATTTGTAAAACAGGGGAGAGGTCAGTTATATAAATATATAAACGTTGCTAGTTTATTTTTCATTATATACATTATGTCGTAGTTAAGTTCCCAAAATACAACTCGATCCAACGACACCCCAACATATGTACATGACCCACATAAACGTCTACGGAGCCTCTAAGGGTACAAAAGATCAACATGACAATACTGGCAACAAGGCCCCAGCTATACCTCAAAATATGAAAACTTATACAAAGAAGGACTACATGACCCCGGGAAAAAATGGGGCTCACCAAGGCTGCTGTGATGAGTGTGAGGGAGAACACCACTATCTGCGATCAGCGCTATCTACGATGGAACCACCTACATCCATTAAAAGATGTAGCGCCCCCGGCAAAAGGGACGTTAGTACTGTCGAATAGTACTAGTATGTAAGGCAAACACCAATCTCAGTAGAATGAACAGTGAAACAAAGAGAAGGCAGTCACAATAATCAATAAGTACTTCATGAAAATACAAGAAAACACCAAATAAGGATTACACAATTCCCAATTCAATCTTTTCATCTTTTTAGGTTAATAATCTTTAGTGCCAAAGCCACAACTCATAATGCCACTGTGTTTTTACACGGAGTCCGGTATCGGCCCGACTGGCTAAGCTATCCTAAGTGAGACATATCCATATCCACAATGTAAATCAATAGTTCCAACACAAATGCCACCATGTGTACGGCATGGCGTCCGATCTCGGCCCGATCGGCTAAGTCATCTCACTTGAGACATAACCTCTTCCAATTATTCACTCAATTCACATCTCTTTCCCATCTTTCATTACATGGCACAAACAACCTCATTTATTAAATAATTCTTGGCACTTGGGCACATTTTACAATTCAAGTCTTTCCCTTTTTATTCAATCAAATAACATCATCATTCGTGTCGATAAGTGCTATCATATAAGGCATTGCACACATAAGGGAAGGAACTTGAAAAATCGTAGATACGTCCTCAAATAGCATAATGACATGGTAAATATCTAAAACAATGAGGGAACATAAATCTTTCAACCTAACACACTAAGGCAAATAATTCTAGTAAGATCAAGTCGGAACTTACACCAATTATTCGGACACCAGAAGTTCGATTCTAGGAAGAAAAGAGTTAGCCATACATACCTCAATTGCGCTTCTTTAGACTCTACAATTTTCCGGAACCCTTAGCAACCTCAATCTATTTAAGCAATATACAAATTGAACCCAAAATTAGGAAAACATTCATGGTTCTAGTTCACTTCTTATTTTTCCCACACTCTTTATCACATGCATGCAAGATAAACAACCCTCACACCCACGGACCATCTTATTAATACCCCATTATAGCTATGTTTGAAATTAAGAGCTGGGGTGATGAAGTCTTACCTTTTTGGATGAAGAAATTGAGTGCTCTACTTGAGTATTTCCAAGCTTTGAGTGATGGATGAAGATTTATTGATGAAAATTAGTTCCTCCCTCTATAGAACCCCCTCTCTCTCTCACACTAGAAATATCAGAAATGAGCTCAAAATAGATTAAATGGGGTGTTTTAACGGAATGGGGGTCGGGTTATAAATTAAGAAAAATGGTGTCCCGACACAGGTCTGCGGTCGCATATGCGACCGCATAATGGTTATGCGGTCCGCAAAGTGACCGCATAAATGGCCCTCAGGGGCCTGAACTTACGGCCTAGGTATGCGACCAGTATGTTGTCCGCATACTCGTTCTGCGGTCGCATAATGCACCGCAGAACTCCCTCTGCAAAAATTCAAGAGGGATTATGCGATCGATATGCGATCCGCATATCAATTATGCGGTCGCATAATCGGCCGCAAAAATGACCTCAAGTTGGCCAAACTTACTGCTTCACTCTGCGGCCATTATGCGGTCCGCAGAGTGATTATGCGGACGCATAATGGGCAGCAAAAATGCGTTCTTCTGCGAAATATTTTCCTCTCAGTCCGTATGGTACTGTTTAATCCAAAAAAGTCCGAACCACGCAGAAATCTAACTTGGCACCATAAAACCCCAAGTTTTTAATTTAAATTTTTACGGGTCCTTACAGAAAGATTACTTAATCATCAATTTTTGTATATCAAATAAGAACCTTCTATAATATTTAACAGATACATGGTTACACTGACAACATATAGTACTACTCACTATAAAACTAAATTTCTACTAAACTTATGTATTTCTGTAAACTAAGTTACTAGAATAACTTTTCTATTATATAAAAAAGATAAGTTGGTCGACCAAGGGTAGTTTCGAAATTCCGCATATATTGAGGGATAAATTGGTAATTCTGCCACTTAAGCCATAGATACATCTTTGCATACCGTAGCTATCAATGTCTCTCTCTTTAAGAAGCACTCCCTCAGTTTCTCTCTTCATAAGCAAACATACTTCTTCATCATAAGGTACTTCTTTTCTTTTTTCAATGATTGTTGTGTTTTTGTCTGCTTCGTATTCTCTATCTCTGTTTCACAAGCCATATATGTAGGTCATAGTTTCCCAAGTACTCCCCCTCCCCCCACCAATTTCGGTTTTTTTTTGAACAACTGAAAAAGGATCTTTCTGATGAGGAGTATAAAACTTCACAAACAAACTTGAATTACAGATTCCCTGCTACAACAATTTGCGGAATAGCCGCCCCAATATTTTTTAATTATTTGTATACCTATCCCAATCAGATAGTAAGAAAGGGCAACAATGCAGACGAAGAAGATAAATTTGTCAGAAATTGAGTATACTAAATGAGCTAATCTTCCCTATATCGTGACAAGGAAACAACAAATATTGAAGTAGGCTATGCACATATGGTATTTGATGATATGCCTTATCCATCTAATGTTGTTGTGCGCTTACTAATTCCTAAGAGCATTTGCTTTCACTATTTTGTTTCTTTTTTGATGCTGATGTTTGATAGGATGGAACAAGAGAAAGCTCCAAAGAAGAGACCAAACCCAGCATATGGTCATTTGTTCACATAAACGTAACAAAATTGAAAAAGAGGAAGTATAAAATAGGAGTATCGGAGAGAGGTAAGTGACATAAAGATACTCTTTCAAAGCCGGGATGAACCTTTAAAATAATTCTTTGTACTTGAAAGCAAAAAGGGTACAATAATTTATTTTTACAGTGTTGCCGTTTAGTAATTCTGATGGTGTGCGAATGTGAAATCTTTTCAAAATTCTGTTGTTAGATTGTGATGGTCCTATTGAAGTTTAGGTACATAGTATATTCAACAGTCTCCTCTTACACAACAAGATATTCTAAGAAGAAATGTTAAGAAAAACAAAGGTCATGTCTTTGGCCACCCTTTCTTTAGTTCATCATCAAGACAAAGCCAAGTTGGTTGCATATTTAAATGAAATGAAAGAAGTGAAAGTTAGGATGCTTGTAGTGTTAAATTATGATGCTTAAGGTTAAGGTAATGGACCAACATTTTAGGATATTCATATGGAGAACATTAATCTGTCTTTGATGATTTTGTGATACTTTCATCTAGAAGGCACTATGCATGGTGAGCTTGATATTTTTTTTTGTATTAAAAAAAGGGACTCAGTCCTATTCTTTATAGGATGTTGTATACCTTTTCAACGCCAGGTACTCTATAATTGCAGTGTGTCATGGATTGTAGAGTCTTTTCTTCCTAATCTTCTTTGTAGATATTTTCTTTTAATATAATATGTGTTTTCTAAGTGAACTTCTCTAAATGAAACATATCTAATACCAATGCCTATGCACTTAGCATTACTCAAACACACTGAATGATGTTTTTTCTCCTTTCCTTCTTGTGTAGCACTTACATTGTAGGTAGTATTATTGTCTATATTTCAACCTATGCAGATACATGTATGTAGTATTATTTCCTATATCGACCAGTCTCTTTATTAACTTATTCATCTGACTACCCAACTTTGTTCTGGCAAACTAATTAATTTTTCATGTTTATGTGTGGTTCTTGCCTTGGTCATAAACATAAATATGAACAATCTGACCATACTTTTTCTTTTGTTGAGAAAGAATACTTTATCATCAATAGTTGTTTATGAAATAAGAACCCTCTATAATATTTATCAGAGACATAGTTGCACTAATAACATGTAGTACTACTCACTATAAAACTATTTATGTGCAGCTCTTGCCTTGGTCGTGAACCCCAAGTTTTTAATTTAAATTTTTACGGGTCCTTACAGAAAGATTACTTAATCATCAATTTTTGTATATCAAATAAGAACCTTCTATAATATTTAACAGATACATGGTTACACTGACAACATATAGTACTACTCACTATAAAACTAAATTTCTACTAAACTTATGTATTTCTGTAAACTAAGTTACTGGAATAACTGGTGAAGACATATTTCGTGCATTGCTGATAAAATGTTGCATATTGTATGTAATTCCTCTTCCTACAACAGAACTTTACAGAATGATCCGGAAAAAGGATAATAATGGCAACTATTCTGTCAGCTGTTAACATTAAGCCTTCCTTTCACACAACTGGCAATTGAACTTATATGAAAATGTATATAGGCTCTGTACCTCTAGCCCTCCTCTCCATAGTCATTAGTTTTGTTTGAACAACTTTGCACAATGGTTATCTGACAAAAGAGGTTACACCTTATGTAATACATATTAACTTTGCTCCAGTAACTAAGAAGACATGAGTTTTTCTTAGCATTGTCTCATAGCTACTTAACTATGTAAGTGTTCTATCTATGTTCGAAGTTGAATTGGATCATGCATGGTGATCTAAGAGGCGCTATCAGCAGTTGTTTAAGAAGGAAGATAGGAACACAAGACCGCTTTTGACACAGTACCTGCTTGTATACTATGGACTAGATGAAACGAAAGTAACTACCATTGTTTTAATTTGTGATATACACACAAAAAGACAAGTGTATGCACCTGTTAGCTTTTGGACTAACTTGCAAAATGTATATAATTTAATGTATACTACTTGGTGTTAATTAATAAAGTTGATCACTTATCTAGGATTCTGTTATTGAAGCGTTGGCCGTTGGGCCGGTGCTCTGCACGGGCAGCAACCGTCTAGTACAAATATACAAATCAAAATCATTGTTCCCCTTGAAAGGATCAATAAGCTAATTAATTAAAGAGCCATTCACAGACATAAAATAGCGAAATTCATTACTTTACATGTGGAATTGAGTCAGCAAATAGATGTAGGCCACAAATTGGCTTCCGTTCCATACACTAACACGTACCCAACCTGCTGGAACTTGCACATTCTATTAATTTTCTGAGAGGCAGAGTTGTTAATAAGTTTCTTCTAATATTTATTTTTTTGACAGTATAGCACAATCTGATTAGTATATATTCTTGAGATATCCAATCTTAGCTAAGGTTTCGTCAATTATTTTCAATTTTAATGTTGAAAAAATACTTTTAACTGACAATTGGCTCATTAAAACATTCATTTGCGTTTCGAAGTACGTAATTACAAGTTTACAACCATGTGTGTGGTTTGTGTTATAAGGACATTAAACGCATCAACTAATTACAATTATTGGAGCATGCTGCGATCTAATTTGCTTAAAGCGTGAGTCTTTAGAAGTCTTGAAAGAAGAAATCACATAAAGACAGAATTGTAATAAAAATGATTCAGAACATGCTGCGACTAGTTTTACTGATGTATACGGTCGAAATAGATTTCGGCCTTGGCACGTCCGATCGAGTTCGAACGATGATCTATCGAAGTAAGATCCTGAAGGTGGAACAAACTAACCTCGAACCCGGGGAGGCCGATCCGTGTCGAGTTCGATATCATTATCAAGCTCGAATCGAAATAGAATCATGAGGCAGAGTAGATCTATTATGCTGATAATCCATAGACCAACCAACATTGATCTCGAATCAATTCGAGGGCTCGAGTCAGGATCGGGCTCGAACCAAGATCAAGAGCTCGAGTCGAAATCAAGCTCAAACCAAAATCGAGGGTTCTAAGCAATATCGAGCTCGCAGACAAAAGCCGTTGCAATCCCACTAGAGAGAATCTTGGCAGAAATTGTGAAAAAACTGACTTATCATGGGTCTCCCACTGAATGTTTATTTTATTATGCTTAGAGCCAAATCCCTCTACTATAAAAGGGTTTGGTTACCATTTCTATAGAACAAGGTTTTCAGGCTTACATTGTAATAAAAGCGTTATATTCTTCTACAGTAAAGAATCGTTCTTTCAGATTTCTTAGATTGATTCTCTTTGTTGAATCTTAAGATTCATTGTTCCTGACAACCTTATCTATTTCGCATTCTCTGCAATCTATATTTACATTTTTATTTATCCTTACATTTTGTGTTAAGTTACGCCACATATCCTCGGAACTATGTATAAATTCAACTCTATCCATTTTTCGGGTAAACAGTTTGGCGCCTACCGTGGGGCCGAGGATAACAGTAGTTATTTGATACAAATCTGAAAAAACACGCCATTGTGCTTTGCGCTTATTTCCGAAAACATCTTGAATTTCGGATCAGCTACGAATAACCACCAATCAAATGGCTTCACCGATCGATAACGAAGCCGGCCTTCAAGATGAAACCAACAACTTGGCACTCGGGGCCGGAAGGCCAATTAACGATGGCACCGAGGCTCGAATCGAAGTACCCGAAATTCGGGCCGAAATACCATTGGATGTCAATTTACAAATAGCTTTGGAGGCGAATCATCGTTCCGAACCGGAAAGAAGCATTCAGGGCGGTACTCGATCCGTAGCCCGAGACATCCAAAATGCGGGAGAAATCGGGGCCAGCTTACGTATGATCTTCGAGATGCTACAAGCCCAACAAGTAGCTATAGCTCAGCTACAGAGCCAAACTCGCGCACAAAGTAGGCCGGATTCCAATTCACTTCAAGAAGTCACCCCCAGAACAGAGCCCGCCATAGTGAAATCTAACGAGCAAGAATCGGGGACTACTCCCGGAATTACTAAATTGCTCGAAGAACTCACAAAACGAGTCGAAGCCAACGACAAGAGGGTGGAAACGTACAATGCCAGGGTCGATCAAATCCCGGGGGCTCCATCAATGATAAAGGGGCTTGATTCGAAAAAATTCATACAAAAGCCTTTTCCGTCGAGTGCGGCGCCGAAGCCAATCCCCAAAA
Source organism: Nicotiana tabacum (assembly GCF_000715075.1). Lineage (NCBI taxonomy): Eukaryota > Viridiplantae > Streptophyta > Magnoliopsida > Solanales > Solanaceae > Nicotiana > Nicotiana tabacum. Next base: position 99,798,492 of record NC_134098.1, on the reverse strand, counting down.
AATTCCGTATGCCAGAAATTCCCAAATATAACGGTACGACCGATCCCAACGAACATGTCACCTCTTACACATGTGCCATAAAAGGCAACGATTTGGAGGACGATGAGATCGAATCTGTGTTGTTGAAAAAGTTCGGGGAAACCCTCTCGAAGGGAGCGATGATCTGGTACCACAATTTACTGCCGAATTCCATCGATTCTTTTGCCATGTTAGCAGATTCGTTCGTAAAGGCACATGCTGGTGCCATAAAGGTTGCAACAAGGAAATCAGACCTCTTCAAAGTAAAGCAAATGGAGAATGAAATGCTGAGGGAATTCGTATCCCGATTTCAAATGGAACGCATGGAATTACCCCCGGTCACAGACAATTGGGCCGTACAAGCTTTCACCCAAGGGTTGAACGAGCTAAGTTCGACAGCATCACATCGGCTGAAATAAAATTTGATCGAGTATCCAGCGATAACTTGGGCAGATGTACACAACCGATACCAATCGAAAATTAGGGTCGAGGATGATCAGTTGGGAGCTCTGTACGGACCCGTTCATCAGAACATGATAGTTACTAAAAACCAAAAGGAGATCGACAAAGAACAAAGGTCGAACAGAGACCGATATCGACCGTACATCGCAGATCGGGTGAACAACGGTTCAACACGTAATGAGTTTGGAACAATCGAAGGATTGATCGGGGGCAAAATTCTCTGGGGCTTATGAGTAAGAGCGGCTTCGATAAATATGCCGATCCTATAGAAGCACCTCGATTATCAGAATATAACTTCAGCGTTGATGCATCCGCTATTGTATCAGCCATCGGACGCATCAAAGACACTAAATGGCCTCGACCCATGCAGACCGATCCTGCCCGAAGAAATCCCAATCAAACGTGCGAATATCATGGTACCCATGGTCACAGAACGGAAGATTGCAAGCAGCTAAGAGAGGAAATAGCTCGCTTATTTAACAAAGGGCACCTTCGGGAATTTCTAAGTGATAGGGCGAAGAACCATTTTAAAAACAGGGATTTCAGCAAGCAAAACGAGCAAGAAGAACCGCAGCACGTCATCCACATGATCATCGGCAACATCGATACCCCTCAGGGACCAGTGCTTAAACACACTAAAACATCGATGGTGAGGGAAAAGCGATCTCGGACTCAAGATTATGCACCCATGGGGACTTTGTCCTTTGATGATGAAGATGCAGAAGGGGTCATCCAACCTCATAACGACGCAGTGGTAATATCCGTACTCATGAATAAAACTAAAATTAAGCGTGTGTTAATCGATCCAGGTAGCTCGGCCAACATCATCCGATTGAAGGTAGTAGAGCAGCTCGGCCTACAGGATCAGATCGTACCCGCGACTCTGTTTCTAAACGGGTTCAATATGGCATGTGAAACCACCAAAGGTGAGATAATCCTACCAATAAACGTGATTGGAACCATCCAGGAAACAAAGTTTCACGTGATCGAAGGCGATATGAGATACAACGCCCTTTTCGGAAGGCCATGGATCCACAACATGAGAGTTGTACCTTCGACCCTACACCAGGACCTCAAATTCCCGACATCGAGAGGTGTCAAAATGGTGTACGGAGAATAACTAGCCGTAAAGGAAATGTTCGCCGTCGACGAAGCTAAACCAATGTCCTCACTTTCGCCGATAAACCCGGAAGGAGAACGGGACACCAAATAGCAATCACAGACATCGGCTTCAACCCAGCCAGACAACTAGAAAATCGAAGAGGATGATGATCAAAGGGTACCTCGATCTTTCATGATTCCCGATGGCTCCGATGCCACCAAATCAACAATCGAGGAGCTAAAGCAAGTCACATTAATCGAGCACTGGCCCGAGCGAAAGGTATACTTGGGAACGGGGTTGAGCCCCGAACTCAGGAAGAAACTTGTTCAATTTCTTATCGATAACATCGATTGTTTTGCCTGGTCCCATTTAGATATAACAGGGATCCCGCCGGACATAACGACGCATCGGCTAAGTTTGGACCCCAGGTTCAGACCAGTGAAGCAAAAGAGAAGACCCCAGTTCGAGAGAAAGCATGCATTCATAAAGGACGAGGTAACCAAGCTTCTCAAAGTAGGGTCCATTCGGGAGATAAAATATCCCGAATGGCTAGCCAACGTAGTTGTAGTCCCTAAAAAAGGGAATAAACTTAGAATGTGTGTGGAATATAAGGATTTGAACAAAGCATGCCCCAAAGATTCCTTTCCGCTGCCCAACATCGATCGCATGATCGATGCCACGGCCGGCCACGAGATCCTCACTTTTCTCGATGCCTATTCCGGGTATAATCAAATCCAGATGAACCCGGAAGACCAGGAAAAGACTTCATTTGTCACCAAATATGGAATGTATTGTTATAATGTGATGCCCTTCGGGCTAAAAAATGCAGGGGCTACTTACCAACGCCTAGTAAATAAAATGTTCGAAAAAAAAATAGGAAAATCAATGGAAGTTTATATTGATGACATGCTAGTTAAATCCCTGCGCGCAGAGGACCATTTGACCCATTTGCAGGAAACGTTCGAAATTTTGAGGAAATACAACATAAAGCTCAATCCCGAAAAATGTGCTTTCGGGGTCGGTTCGGGCAAGTTCCTCGGCTTCATGGTGTCACATCGAGGAATAGAGATTAACCCCGATAAAATCAAGGCCATCGAAGACATCATCGTTATGGACAGCGTGAAGGCCGTACAAAGGCTAACGGGACGGATTGTAGCCTTAGCCCGGTTCATTTCTAGATCATCTGACCGAAGTCACAAATTTTTCTCTCTGCTAAAAAAGAAGAACGATTTTGCTTGGACCCCGGAGTGCCAACAAGCATTAGAGGGACTAAAGAGATATCTATCAAGCCCACCACTACTTCACACTCCAAAAACAGACGAAAAACTTTGTTTGTACTTGGCAGTATCGGAAGTCGCCGTAAGCGGTGTCCTAGTTCGAGAAGAGCAAGGTACGCAATCTCCCGTTTATTATACGAGTCGAACCTTAGAAGAAGCAGAAACTAGATATCCGCTCCTAGAAAAATTTGCACTTGCACTGATAAGCGCCTCAAGAAAGTTAACCACTTACCCGTTTCGTAATATTTTGCACAAACCCGAGTTATCAGGCCGACTGGCCAAATGGGTTGTCGAACTCAGTGGGTACGATATCGAATATCAACCCCGTACGACCATCAAGTCTCAAATTTTAGCAGACTTCGTGGCCGATTTTACGCCAACCCTCGTACCCGAAGTCGAAAAAGAACTCCTGTTGAAATCGGGTACATCATCAGGGGTATGGATCCTTTTTACGGACGGGTCTTCGAACGTGAAAGGGTCTGGGCTGGGCATAGTTTTGAAACTACCAACGGGTAACACTATTAGGCAATCTATTAAAACTATCAGGTTGACTAACAACGAGGCCGAGTATGAAGCCATGATTGCAGGTCTCGAGCTAGCTAGAAACTTGGGAGCAGAAGTCATTGAAGCCAATTGCGACTCCTTGCTGGTGGTGAGTCAAGTAAACAAAACCTTCGAAGTTCGAGAAGGTAGAATGCAAAGGTATTTAGATAAACTGCTTATCAATTTTTGGTCGTCGGTCGAGGTAGATGGCTCGGGCTTGGGGAATGTTGTTCAACTTTTGAGATCGGTAATCGAAGAAGGTCACGCCGAAATAAATTCTACAAGCTTAACCTGGGATTGGAGAAACAAGTATATTGAATACTTGAAGAGCGGGAAACTCCCATCGGACCCTAAAGATTCCAGAACCCTACGGACTAAAGCTGCTCGATTCACGTTGGCTTCGGACGGAACGCTGTACCGAAGAACATTCGATGGACCGTTGGCAGTATGCTTGGGTCCGAGAGATACCAATTACATCCTACGGGAAGTGCACGAGGGTACTTGCGGGAATCACTCTGGAGCCGATACATTAGTTCGAAAAATAATCAGAGCAGGGTATTATTGGATCGATATGGGCAAAGATGCGAAGGAATTTGTTTGTATATGTGACAAATGTCAAAGGTTTGCACCGATGATCCACCAAACCCGGAGAGCAACTCCACTCAGTCCTATCCCCATGGCCGTTCATGAAGTGGGGGAATGGATATTGCCGACCCTCTGCTATCGACCCCAGGTAAAGCCAAATTCATTTTATTTATGACTGATTATTTTTCTAAATGGGTTGAAGCACTGGAGTTCGAGAAAATAAGAGAGAAAGAAGTTATAGACTTTATTTGGGATCATATCATATGCTGATTCAGGATACCCGCCGAAATAGTGTGAGATAATGGAAAACAATTCGTTGGCAGCAAAGTAACAAGATTCCTCGAAGACCACAAGATAAGAAGGATACTATCGACGCCATACCACCCTAGTGGGAATGGACATGCCGAATCAATGAACAAAACTGTCATTCAAAACTTAAAGAAAAGGTTGAACGACGCTAAAGGAAAATGGAGAGAAATCCTGCCCGAAGTCCTTTGGGCATATCGGACGACGTCAAAATCCAGTACGGGGGCGACCCCATTCTCCTTAGTATATGAGTCCGAAGCAGTGATACCAGTCGAAGTTGGTGAACCCAATGCCAGATTTCGATTCGCGATGGAAGAATCAAATAACGAGGCGATGAATACCAGCCTCGAACTATCTGACGAAAGACGAGAAGCTGCTATCGTCCAATTGGCCGCCCAAAAGCAGCGAATCGAAAGATATTATAATCGAAGAACCAAGCTCCGCCATTTCAAGCCTATGGACTTAGTGTTAAGAAAAATTACCATCAATACCCGAAATCCAAACGAAGGAAAACTAGGACCGAATTGGGAAGGACCATATCAGGTGCTCGAGAACATCGGAAGGGATCGTACATGCTCGGCATTATAAACGGCAAACAGCTATCAAGCAGCTGGAATGTATCACATCTAAAACGATACTACTGCTAAGGTATGACCTTTCCATATTCGTTTATATTTCAAAACTGAACCCTGCAGAAGTCCGAACAAGGGCTAAGATGGATCTCTCGCTTGAAAGCACGCGTTACACTCTTTTTCTCTTAGACCGATTTTATCCCAAATAGGTTTTTCAGCAAGGTTTTTAATGAGGCAACCATTGATCGTGCAGAATTTACAACAATATCCGAGGCCTCGCAAGAGAGTTATTTCATAACAACAGGGTTCCAATAGGAAAAATTGTAAGAGCCAAATGGTCGAAGCAAACCATGCTCATATAGACTGGCCCGAACCCAGGCGTGTAATAACGTGCGAAGAAAGTTCTCTTCTTTATCGGCATCTTATATCCAAGGAAACTTCCTCTATTTTGAGATTTATTATGCAATTAGAATTAAGATAAACTCGACCACTAAGCCTACGAGCTACTTTTATTTCGAGTTCGAGCAAACACTCACTCGACCATCACGCCTACGGGCTACATTACTTCGAGTTCGAATCATTCACTCGACTAAGCCTACATGCTACTTTTATTTTGAGTTCGAGCAAACACTCACTCGACCATTATGCCTACGGGCTACATTACTTCGAGTTCGAATCATTCATTCGACTAAGCCTACGGGCTACTTTTATTTTGAGTTCGAACAAACACTCACTCGACCATTATGCCTACGGGCTACATTAGTTCGAATCATTCACTCGACTAAGCCTACGGGCTACTTTTATTTCGAGTTCGAGCAAACACTCACTCGACCATTACGCCTACGGGCTACATTACTTTGAGTTCGAATCATTCACTCGACTAAGCCTACAGGCTACTTTTATTTCGAGTTCGAGCAAACACTCACTCGACCATTATGCCTACGGGCTACATTACTTCGAGTTCGAATCATTCACTCGACTAAGCCTACGGGCTACTTTTATTTCGAGTTCGAGCAAACACTCACTCGACCATTGCGCCTACGGGCTACATTACTTCGAGCTCGAATCATTCACTCGACTAAGCCTACGGGCTACTTTTATTTCGAGTTCGAGCAAACACTCACTCGACCATTACGCCTACGGCTACATTACTTCGAGTTCGAATCATTCACTCGACTAAGCCTACGGGCTACTTTTATTTCGAGTTCGAGCAAACACTCACTCGACCATTACACCTACGGGTTACATTACTTCGAGTTCGAATCATTCACTCGACTAAGCCTACGGGCTACTTTTATTTTGAGTTCGAGCAAACACTCACTTGACCATTACGCCTACGGGCTACATTACTTCGAGTTCGAATCATTCACTCGAATAAGCCTATGGGCTACTTTTATTTCGAGTTCGAGAAAACACTCACTCGTCCATTACGCCTACGGGCTATATTTCTTCAAGCTCGAATCATTGACTCAACTAATAAGCCTAAGGGCTACATCGCTCCAAGTTTGAGTAAGCGCTCGCTCGGTTACAGAAGCTACGAAATCCAAATTTTATTAAGCTGTTTAAATCATTGTGAAAACATTCATAAGGCGTGAATAAAGTCCTCACAAGACACGAAACAAAACACAAAAGCAAGTCGGCAAAAAAGGGGATATATCTATATACAAATTTATTTGCATGGGTGATTATAACGTAAAAACTAAGAACTAAACTTCTCGGTCAGGAGCGGTCTCTTCTTTATCAGGCTCCCTCCCGTTCTCGGATCCGCTCTTTCTCCCATCATCATCATCATTGTCATCATCATCGCCATCAGAAACCATAGCTTTAGCATCGGCTTCGAGTTCTTTGGCCCTTTTTATCTCTTCAGCGAGATCGAAATCACGAGCATGGATCTTCTCGAGAGTTTTCCTTCGGGATTGGCACTTAGCAAGATCGGCGACCCAACGTGAAAGGATAAGAATACACATTCAAAAACCCTCTCACGTGCGAAGTGATATCTTCGTCAGAAGAAGGAATCATTATTTCTTTTTTATCCCAATTGCAATCTTTATTTAGCTGTTAGAGGTGCTTCTCGATTATTGAACATATATACCTCGATACCGGTTCACATCGACCAGGCACCGATGATCCTTTATCGATCTTGAAATCAGAAGTAAGGACGCACACCCCAGGAACGCACTCCTCATGTTGTGGTTCTCCCGGCGTATCATCGGCGGCACACTGTGAAGATGAAGTTTTCTCTTTCGGAGGGATGGTTTGTGACGTTTACGCCATTTTCGAGTTCAGAATAAGGAATAGAGAAAAATGACAAAGATTTGGTAAAATTGAGGAGGGGCTTTCGCAGAAAGAAATCACAGATTTACTGGTAAGTTGGAGAGTACGAAGAAGAACTTGGAAAATTTGGAAGATAGAAGATGTAAAAGTGGTAAAAGATAAAAAGAAAGGGTTATTTATAGGTTCAAGCGATGGTGGTTCGGTATCAGCGGTGGCCGACCACCGCCTGACATGCATTAAATGCCTTGAAAGACTAAACTGACGGGACAACTACCAGATGCGTCATGGTCAAACCCGATGGAAACGTCAGGTTATAATCCGATCGAGCCGTTAAAAAATCATATCGTTTCTCGCCACATTCTTTCTGAGAAACAAGGGGACTATCTGTATACGGTCGAAATAGATTTCAGCCTTAGCACGTCCGATCGAGTTCGAACGATGATCTATCGAAGTAAGATCCTGAAGGTGGAACAAACTAACCTCGAACCCGGGGAGGCCGATCCGTGTCGAGTTCGATATCATTATCAAGCTCGAATCGAAATCGAACCATGAGGCAGAGTAGATCTATCATGCTGATAATCCAGAGACCAACCAACATTGACCTCGAATCAATTCGAGGGCTCGAGTCAGGATCGGGCTCGAACCAAGATCAAGAGCTTGAGTCGAAATCAAGCTCAAACCAAAATCGAGGGTTCTAAGCAAGATCCAGCTCGCAGACAAAAGCCGTTGCAATCCCACTAGCGAGAATCTTGGCAGAAATTGTGGAAAAGCTGACTTATCATGGGTCTCCCACTGAATGTTTATTTTATTATGCTTAGAGCCAAATCCCTCCACTATAAAAGGACTTGGTTACCATTTCTATAGAACAAGTTTTTCAGGCTTACATTGTAATAAAAACGCTATATTCTTCTACAGTAAAGAATCGTTCTTTCAGATTTCTTAGATTGATTCTATTTGTTAAATCCTAAGATTCATTGTTCCTGACAACCTTATCTATTTCGCATTCTCTGTAATCTATATTTACATTTCTATTTATCCTTACATTTTGTGTTAAGTTACGCCACATATCCTCGGAACTACGTATAAATTCAACTCTATCCATTTTTCGGGTAAACAATAGAGTTTGGGTAAAAGATGATATTCTTCATCTTTAAAATTTTAGTTCTAACAATTGGTATCAGGAGCCTATGTCATATTAATCATTGAGATATACTCAATTTTGTTCAAAAATATAATTAAGAAAAAGAGTTACTGCTAATTGTTGCACCAGAATAGATTCCTTTTGTTTACCTTAGGTCAAATTATCGTCTCTTGAGGCTTTGGATCCTTCAAATATTTTTGCTATCTTTTATTCTGGTTAAGTTGATTTGACGAAGAAGAAGAAGAAAGAAGCAAAAGTATTATGTAGAAGATAGAATCAAGCAAAAAAAAACATAAAGACATCGAATGCACGAAGTCGTTATTCCTTGTTGTCTTTGCGTATAAGAATGTTTTTCTTACATCCAACCATGTGAAACTACGTACAATAACATGCAGTTGTCCATGTCCGAGCAGACAGCAAATTCTTAAAACTAAAATTGGGTGACACCAAATCTTGTAAACTCACAAGTTTTAGCATAAAGTAATTTAAATTTAAAATAATTAATTCATGCTAATAATACAATTGATATTTAACTTTTCTAAAAAGCAAGCCAACTTATTTTTGTCATTTAAGTGCGCTTATCAGTATATTATTGTTAGGCAGAGACAAAATTTTCGCTAAAGGGTTAAGAAAAAGAAAAAGTTAAAAAATTAAAAGATATTGTGACTAGTGAGAATTAAACCAGCTATCTCACAAAGGTTTTGAAGCCCCTAGGCCACTAAGTAATGATTTTGGGTTGTATCAAGGAGATTCAAAATATAATATATAGAGTCACAAAACAGATTTTATCTTATACGTACAGTGTGATTTTCCGGTGAAGGGAGTGAACTTCCACCCCTAAATTCACCCCTGATTGTTAGTAGGGGTGTACAAAGAAAACCGACAAACCGCACCAAAGTGTTAATCCGAGTCAAATCGAAAAAAATCCGACTATGGTTTGGTTTGGTCTTGGAAAAAATAAATCCGACCATATAATTGGTTTGGTTTGATTTGGTTTTGACTAAAAAAACACTACTAAAAAATTTAGTTTTAGCGACGGACAAATTCTGTAGCTAAACAGAAACATTCGTCGCTAATCTCATTTAGCGATGGATTATCAAGAAATTCTGCTGGCGACTGGCGATTTAGCGACGATGTTCGTAGCTAATTCCAGTTTTTTTTATAGTGAAAGTCAAACCGAAACAAAACCAATCCGACATTACATGTATAGAAGTTTAAAATATATTTCATACATACAAATATTTATTGTTGTGTAGTTTATAAATATTTCTTAATTTTTTTTTTTTTTTATAATTTTATCTTTACACATTATTTTAAGCTTGGACTTAATAATTTTTGAATGCTCCAATAAGTTTTATAGTCCATAATTCAAATAAATCCCAAACCAAAATCAAATCAATATTAATGCTAACAAAAGATATTCAATTCAATTGTACTAGGAACAATATTAGTGTTGGATATCTATTTTTTTAGTTTTTCTATAGTTTAGATAAAATGCATAACTTATTTTTTTTAGTGTTTAATCAATGTAAATAATATAGCACTTATTAGTTGTACTTATTTTAGCAACTCGGTAATTTTACATTATGTTTATTTTCATTATGGCTTATTATAATATTTATTTTATGCGATTTTATTATCTTTATTGTTGAATATTTTAGTATAATGCCTGACTCATCTCATATTTTATATTATTTTCTTGAAAAAAAATACCTTATATAGTTATGTCTTAATAGGATTAAAGAAATATTTGGAGCACAAATTTTATGTTTTGTGCTATGAAGACTTTATAAAAAAAACAAAACCCGAAAAAACCCAGATTAAAAAACCCGATTTTGTTTTATTTGGTTTGGTTTTTAGATTTAATAGCCCGACATAATTGGTTTGGTTTAGTAATTGAAAACCCGAGCCAATCCGACCTATATACACCCTTAATTGTTAGTAACATGTATTCTGTTTCAAGACTGTATTCTGCATTAAATAATACATGAACCGTCTCTTAAGTCTTAAGTGATGAGAAATCAAAAATGATAACCAGAAGTTGTACTAGTAATTCGTAATTTTCTGCCGGCAATAATATTTCTTACTTGGGATGCCAAACGAGGCATTATTATCTTGAATAAAATGCTGTGTAATTAGGGATTCAGGAAAAGCTTTAACCTTTAGCTAGCTTGTTTGAGAAACGAACAAGTAAACGTGGAATGAAATAAGAACTTTAGCTATAGTACTTGTTAAAGTGGAACATGCGTGAGGTCGTAATAATCTTACAAAAAAGAAAGTTTAGTTTAAACCCGCGGCTTATATATGTACTTCTCAGAATCTCGAGGAGTTGTATGAAAACTGGATAACAATTATAGTTTTATATACATGGATAATTATAACACAGAGATTGTTTATGCAACGTAATAAAGGATTAATGTGATGCGAAAATAACTTACTTTAAGAGTTTTATGGTCTTTAGTTACTCTGATATATTCATATTTTAATAATAACTTAATAATTTTATTGTACATTCTATCTTGCATAAAATAAAACACATAGATTATTGTACTCATGTCTTTTGTAAGAATCTTAATTACTAGCTTCAACTTTCACTGGGACACTCTAAGGTTCCATATATATAATCCCATTAACTTAATTACTGATCCCTTATGATCAGCACTTGAACTTACAGCTTAATCTCTCAGTTTGTGAATTTTTTTGGTTTATTTCTTCCTTGATTTCAACGCTTCGGATGTGACAAGACAGTTTCACGGAATAAACCTAAGATCGACCTGCGTACTTGTTACCAGGGATATATCAGCTTATGTAGATTTGTTTGTAAGGTGTATAGTATATATGCAGAAGAAGAAATTAAGAAGAAAAAAACTTATAAAAAATCCATAAAAACAATCGAATGCATGAACTTTTTTCCATGGTTGTACATTTGTTTAAGAATATTGATTGTTTTCAAAGTTTAACGGTTTATCCATGTGATGCTAAGAATTATATTAGTACTACATACAATGCAGCAGTCCATGTCCTAAGTCCTAACTAAACTTGATTTTATTTTATTTAATAACTAAACCTTGCTCTTCTCGCTTTCCAATTGATAAATAGGATAAAAATTGCAAGTCGATGAAGTGATTGCTTAAATTAACAGATAGGGTGCAGCTATAAAGCGATTCAATAGTGATTTTTATTATATGGGGGATTATGTTAGATTACAAGTTTAAAACACTGCTTATAAAAGTACTGAAATGCAGCATTAGTAGTGTGCCGCGATGTGAAAGCAATAAAAGTATAATATTGATTGGTGGATGACTTGGGCCATACATTTTTTCTCTTAGGTTAATACATTTTCAAGAATTTCACCATTTGCAGCCGTTGTCTGAGGTACAAGTCTCTAAAGCTGGCTGGGGTAGCCCATTAAAAGAATTTGGGCTCTAAATCTTCGTTAGCTTAGGGAATGTTACCGGGAATAGCCCGAAGTACTTCCCATCTCTCGCGGGCTAAATTAGGCACCTGACTAAAATAATGGGAAAGTTTCATAAGTGGGCAATATTTAAGAAATAATTATACCAACCTAGCAGGTTACTTAATAAACAAAGATGACAGTAAAATAATTATAAAATTAGCAGAAACGTATCCGCATATCTCGCCCACTCAACCCCATTAACTATTTTCCTATTTTATCGATAAATATCCAACAAAAAGGACTAGATCCCCTTGTTGCCTTTGGCACAGTACATCACAATGGACACTTGCATATGATTGTAATATTTGTCTAAGTTTATATGTGTTATCCACTATTGCATCTATTAACTGTATTATGTGTTATGTTATATACACTATATAAATAGTAATATAATGTGTATTTAAGTGTGAATATAAAGATATATAAATTAAAAATACATGATATATAAATTGTATAATAATGGTATAATCATATTTATAATGTGTATATAAATGTGAATCAAAGTATATAAATTAAACGTACTTGTTATTTAAGTTAAAATATCACTTCCTACAATGTAAAAATACACTGTATATATATTAGGAAAAATATACGGTATATAATATGAATTATAATATGATTTATACAACTATAATTTCTTAAAAATTATTATAAATTATACTAGATATATACATGGTATATAATATGTCAATTTTGTATTCTTTAATTCATCACTTTTAGCAAAACTATAATGAATGAATACTTGGTAAAAAAGTAAAAGATGAACAATAAAAGGCAGCTACTGGAATGTTCACATGAGAATAGCAGCTATTCAAATTTGTTCCTTCCCTATTTCTTATGAGAATAGCTCTATTTTCCTTGCATTTTTTTCTTCTTATTTTCCTTTTTTCTTTTCTTTTTTCCAAAAAATGCCTCTTGCTATAATAATACTATCATTAGCAACTGCGATATTCTGATGGTTATACATTGTATAATTATGGTATCATATGTATTTAAGTGTGAATCAAGATAAATATAAATTAACAATATCAAATCCTAAAATTCACAAAATCACAAAAAAACTACATGGTATATATATATGAACTATAATTATGATTTATACAGCAAACAAGATTTAAACAACATTAATAATTATACAAGGAATATTTATGGTATATAATATATTCATTATATATTTATGAAATAATTTTGGCATATAGCATATCTAATTAAAAATATTTTATTATATAAATGATATGTTAATGGTATAATATATATGTGTTTGCGCATGTTTGTTTTAGCTAGAACATATTCTTGTATATTTATGGGATAAATAAAAATACATAGCATAATATTTATTATATATTTATGAACAATGAAAGAGTCATTATGGTCCGGTAAAAAGTTAAAGATGTAAGATGAGAGGGGTGAGAGAGAATGGAGTGGTCTGTATGAAGGGAAGAGAGAGATTAGGTTTTGAGGGGGATAAATTAATGAGAACAAATTAGTAATCCATCCCTTAATTAGTGATTCCTTAATTAATGAATCTTTTAAAATATATAGGCAAAAAAACGTATGAGATTTTAAAACATACCATAATTGTAAATCAATTTGCTATTTTTGGAATAAAGCAAAAGTAATACCATTTATATTATTAACTATAATGAAAATATATCAATGTTACACTTACGCAGGCCCAAACTCAGCATATCGTGCAATGCTTGACTACATTTTCTTCTTCTCATTATATATTTTTTTAATGGCATAATCTACGGTAGATTATAGGTAATTCATTATTATTATTATTAGTCTTAGTGTACGTACTTTGCGCGTGTACCCTATTTTAATGAGTAAAAATTTATTTAAAATTTATCTTTGTGTTATAAAATAAAAGTATAAGTTCTTGAAAATGATGAATGTTGGTCGTGTATACTTAACTCTATAATGACAGAAATTATTCAACATAATTACTCAATTATTGGTCAATAATTCAACCTAAAATTTATTTCAATGACTGAAATTGAAATTGGAAGTGTGTATTTGATTTTGAAGTTTCATTATTCAAATCAGATTAGTATTTCAATAGTATTACCTAATACCAGATTTTAAATATTTAACTATAGTTATATTCTTATTCAATAAGAATTCTTTTTCAAATAGCAAACAATCCATTAGGTAAAACATTATCCACGAATGACATGTTCCCGAAAAAAAACACAAATGAAAATACTTTGTAAATCTCAAATAATTAAGAATCACTATATACCATAAATAAATTTTAAATCAAAATGCAAAGCCATAATTGTAGTCAAGAAACGTACTTATATTCAGCTAAATTTAACCTCATTTAAAAATGCTAAAATATCTCATAAATTATTTTGTTGGAATAATTGATAAATGTTTCATATAAATCAGATTGTATATAAAACGACTTTGACCACCTCCGTTATTATTCAAAACCTCATACTTCCTCTTTCTTTGATCTTTTTAAATTTTTTTTTTGTTTATAATCTATATATAGTTTAAGTGTTTAACGTAAGATTTTTATAATGTAAATTTTTTAATGATTTTAAAGTTTTACATATGAGGACTTTCAATATAGTTCAAACAAGGAAAGATTTAATATGTAAAGTTTTAGTTGATTTTAAATTTCTAAGTATTTAGATAATTAATTGAATGATTGTTCTTAAATAGTAAAAAAATAATAAATTACTATTTTTCTTAGAGTGAACTGTATTTTAAAGGGTAAAAAATGTGAAGAACATTTCGCTATGGGACCTCGTATTTTTAATATAGTACAAAATATTGGATAATAACTATTTTAAAATAACATAAAATAATTTTCAAAGTGTATTTATATTATAAAATAAAGATTAACAGACAATTATATGCTCCTAAAAATGATAAGTAGTGATCATGGATAGGGAATTGTACCCATTTTAAAGGATACAAAGAGGATCAACTAACTGATAAAAGACGTCTCCTTTTATTTTTCCCGCAACGAAAATGCAAATTGTTCAATTTATTTAATCAATAAGAAATAATATAGAAATTATTTTCAATGGATTAGAAAAGAATAAATCACTACTTTTGTCGTCTTGGAGAAAACTTTCTTTTCTTTGTCCAATTATATAACCATGTGTTTATTTTAGATGCATCCAAATGTTATCTTTTTATGGAGTAAGCGTCAATAGTTAAAATTAAATTACTTGCCGTGACGGGTTCTGAAAGGACTATATTAACACTATTCTAGAAGGTGTAAAAATATAAAATTTATGTTAAAATTATAATTACAATTTATTTTTTCAACCAAATCTCATGAATTTAGTTTTAGTTTTGTTGTTTCTGTATAATCAGTTCTCATCTAAATTGGGACTTTTTAAAAGTAAGCCTGATTTAATTAAAAGAATCTTTTGATTTTTTTATATTATATAAAAATATTTTTATGAGAAATAAGTTACAAAAATAATTTGCATGTTTATTTTCTAAAAATGTTTTTATATGAATTCTTTTTATTTTATTGATATGAGTTAGAATATCTAACCAATTTTCTGTTAGGGAATGGAATGATCCAAACAATATGTATAAAATTTGTAAATATGTCATTTTAAACTAATAATCATACGTGAGATATAGTAAACAAAAATCATAACTGACATTCTTTTAATTTGCAATTGTCTATCAAACATCCACATTATTAATTTGCTTATACTTTATTTAAACATAGAAAATATTCCTAAGATAACCTACATATCAATAGTATATTTTTTGTAATGTCGATTATAATATAAACATAATCATTATCAAATAAAAAAAAAGTAATTTCTTTTTTCCCCCTGGAAAAAGAAAGGAGACAAGCATTCAAAGATTGTGATGTCAAGTTCACAAATATGACGTCTTTTTGTATTTAGATAGCTAAAAGAGACAATTTTTTCTCATGCGGGAAAAAAGGACTCCTAAATCTTTAAAAAAAAATAATTGTAAGTGGGCTAAATGTTTACATGTAATCAGTTAAAAAAAAAGGAATGCGTAAACAATTTAACTATGAGAGAAAAAAGGACTTCAAAACCTAAAAGGAAAGGAATTATAAATATTAGGGAAGTAATTAATTATCTATTCCTAAATATAAGAAAAATAATTAAATATTTACTCCTAAATATTAGGAATTGTTAAATGACTATTTCGTCTAATATTAAATCAAATGTTAATTAAGAATTAAAAAATGCGAACGATATTTCGTTAAGATCCTTCGTGCTTTTAATATAATATAGATTATTATTATTATTATTATTATTATTATTATTATTATTATTATTTGGCCTCTTTCACCATTTCCAAATTAGTAGCTAATGAAAATAGTTTGGTGGTTAACAAGTCAAGATGAGATCAAGAAGTCTCAGCTCAAATAACGTTAGAACATAGGTTTTTTTTCTCAACTTGCAGGTGTCCTATTTACCAGTGTCCTTTAGAGAGTGTTAATTATCACTTATTCATAATTAAGTATAATATTTATTTTCACTTTAATTTGCAACTGTTAAGGTCATGTGATTATTGTAAATATCATATTACCCTATTTATCCAATTAATCATTTGTCTGCGGGCTCAAGAAAATTGAAATAATTGAATTACCTATTGATCCTAGCTAGTGGATGAATAAATCCCCCCAAGGTTTCACAAAGTCAAACATTAAAGTTGCTCTTGCTAAGTTTTATGAAGAAATTTAATGCTTACATATTTAATGAAATTCCTTTTACATGGTTATCTCTTTTATTCTTTGTTGGTTTCATATGACTTTAACAAATGTACTCAACCAATTAGGCTGACTTCAGATCACACTGGGGAAAACACTCACCCAAAATGTACAAAACTAAGTTTAATTAATCATTATACTTGGAAGAATTAATTTGGAAATGCCTAGAATATAATGCACTACTATAATCCATTGTTATTATAGCATTATCATCTTAGAAAGTAATTCATCCCATCCATTTTATCCTACGAGGGCAGGGGCCGCCCGATGAGTTTTGTGACCTAAAGCCAAACTTTATGAGGGGTTTTAACTTTTTTTTAAAAAAATTATTTATTTATTTGAAGTCTATTTTTCTAGCGTTTCTTAGATACACAGTTATTAATATTTTTCTTATAATCAATAACTCCTAATAAGTCTTTCTTAATTGACAATATAGTTAATCCATTTAATCTTTATTGAGACATTATTTATATTAGGTGAGATTTTATCAATTTTAATTTTGAAAATTTCTTTCCGCTAAAACGGAAACAAAAGTTATTACCATTATTCCATAAGTAATATAGGCATTGGAAAAAGAATTAATTTTTTTTATTTGACGAGTGTATCAATTAAACTATTATCTTCTAATTATACTATTTTTCTTAATATTTTTAATTCCGAAAATAAATCTAAACCATCAATATCGAATTGATTATTATGCTTTAAGCAACATTCAAGATTAAGGCAAATTTTTTTTAAATTTTCATCATCTAGTGATCTTAATTTTTACCGCTAAATAGAAAACCAAATATATTTTCATATGCTTCGAATTGTTTAAATCTATTTTGAAGTGAAAAAAAATAGCCTTGTCTATTATGTATAAAGTAATCAATTCCAAAGGACTCTTCAAAAGATTTTGAGATTTTATTATCAACATTCTCATCAAATTGTTACTTCCTATATATCATACGTTTCTTACGAAATTCGAGTTCAATATTCATTTCAAGTGCAATTTTCTTGGCAGAAATCTTGGCAGTTGCATATCCTTCTTCTCTATGCTTGTTAAAGAAAGAAATCAAACTTTTTCACTTCATAGAACATTTAAACTTATATATAGCCTATGAGGTGTAACAAAAAATGGGCCTCCTCATAAATGTGGGGCCTAAAGCAGTTGCTGTACTTGCTTTATGGAAGGGCCGCCCTTGTTTGAGGGTAAATTTCAAGGCTTTTTTACACGCTTCATTTGTTTTAACTATTATTTAAAAAAAATAGCATCATTTATTGTTTATTCCATAAAGAGTACTTTTTTTTCATTATTAGCATATTATAAAAATCAAGCTCAATATTTAATAAATTAACTGACTCACTAATCATATGAAGTACTTTTTTTGTCCATCTCTATTCTCCCTTTCCAACATTCATCTTCTTCACTCCATTATTGAAAATATGATGCATATGTGGATGCCACCTAAATTCAAGATATATTAATTTATACGTCTTTTATACTTTGTATATCAAGTATCACTTTAATTCAGAATGTATTTATATGTATATAATTATTGTGTATTTATTTGTGAAGTGCCATCTTATTTTAAAAT
The DNA here is from genome assembly GCF_000715075.1 of Nicotiana tabacum. Lineage (NCBI taxonomy): Eukaryota > Viridiplantae > Streptophyta > Magnoliopsida > Solanales > Solanaceae > Nicotiana > Nicotiana tabacum. The sequence continues at coordinate 99,780,449 of NC_134098.1, read as the reverse complement.
GTATTTTTAATGTATATTTTAAATATATTTTATATGTCAAGTGCCATTTTAATTTATGTATATTTTTATGTATATTTATATGCCATCTTAATTAAATTTAAGATATATTTTTTATGTATATTTCACATGTCTAAGTGTCATCTTAATTGAAGATGTATTTTTTATGTATATTTTTTGTATATTTTATATGTGTTAATTCAATGTATATCTTTTTATATATATATTTTGTATATATTAACATATATTATTATCGAAGTAAGATCTTTATGTTAATAGAGGAAGAAAGAAGGAAGAGAAAAACTTAAGAAAGATAATTAAAAAGAAAACGAATGGAACAAATTTAGAAAATATATTGGATTCGGAAGAAAACAAAATTAAGAAGATGAAGAAAAAGAAGGAAAGCTAATAGATAAAGAAAAAAAAAGGCATGATTTTTGTATAAAGAATTATTGACTTTTCATTCAAATTGCTTATGTTTAGGGATCAATAAGTAATATTCCTATTTTAATGGAACTGTGTGCTACAAATATAAATATTTTCCTACCACAACTGTAATATTGGGTTTTATGCTAAGAATTTGTTATATTTCTTTTAATATGTGATATTTTTGTAAAGTTCTCAAATTTTAATTTATTTTAAATATCAGATAATACTACGATCCTAAATGATGACTTCACTCGAGTTGATATTCTTTTTTTTTTTTTGGTTTTCCAGCGGATGTTCAGTAGAGTTAATATTTAAAATCATTAAGTGAGTGATTACAAAATATTTTTGTCACGACCCAAAATCCCACCACAAACGTCATGATGGCACCTAGTCTCCAAGACTAAGTAAACCGATTTCCATTAAATTTCGAAGCCATTTTTTTTATAAACGAAACCAACAACGGAAATAATTAGAACAACCTCCCAAGACTGGTAGTACTGAGTCACGAACTCTAACATAATACATGAAATGATCTCAATGATCGAATACTCAATACTGTTTGATTAAAAATTAACAGTACAATAAAATGAACAGACTCCAAGGGACTGCGACGACCAAAGCAGCTCTACCTTGAATCTTTGCGATCACACTCTAACTATGTCCAGGTCCGATGCCTCCAATACACGGCTCTGCACAAAAATATGCAGAAGTATAGTATGAGTACACCAAGGTCGGTACCCAATAAGTATCAAGACTAACCTCAGTGGAGTAGAGACGAGGTACAGTCAAGATACTCACTAGTCAAATAACCTGTACAATATAGCAGTATACAATAGTACTGGAAAATAACTAGCAATGATAACAACAAACTCAACCAGTGACATAACAACAAGGCAATAAGAACATCATAATTATTACTCAGGCGAATAAGGAATACAAGTACAATCAACAAGTCAAGTTCTTCAAATATAAATCCTTCACATATTATTCTTTAAGATAAATATCTTTCGAATATACTTCTTTTGAATAATTATCTTTGAAATATAATTCTTTTCAATAAATATATTTTCAAGTAAAAGTCACCATGTGACACCTCATTTCACAATCATAAAAATTACGGGTCTCAGCCCACTTTCATATTTTTTACAGAACCTCGTGCCCATATTTCTATCACCATCACACCGACAACTCACGTGTCAATAATAAAATTATCATATTTTTCTCTGGCACCTCATGCTCATATTATTTTCATAACTACACGGATAACTCACGTACCAAAATATCAATGTATATAAGATCCGTATGATCAATTTATTTTCAATAAAGTAAGGTTAAAAATCTTTAAATCAAGTAAGAAATCAACAAAAAGATAAGTTTATTTTAGAAATCGTTTGAGTGAGAAAAAATGACATTTCCATTAAAATAAAGCATCAGCTAAACTACTGATTTGGATATAGAATTTATTAAATTAAATATACTAGAAATTTTTCTTTTATTTAAAACAATTCAATCATCAAAAACAAGTACAACTGAAAAATACAAATCCTCAAAGTCTTGTACGAAAAAGTCAAGGTCAATACAATACACCAAAAAATACAAAACACTTAATATTAAGTCAAATAATACATCACGAAAAATACAAGAATTTACAAATTACGGAAAAACAAAATAACCAAAGGCAAGTGCATCCATAAAAAATATCAACAAAAGGGTACTCCTGAAGTACCGCCTCGTAGCCCCAAAAGTAAATATGCAAGACAGGGGGAATCTCCCGAGGTACCGCCTCGTAGTCCCAAAAGTAATTATGTAGGAAAATCTCCCGGAATACCGTTCTGTAATCCCAAAATAAATGTGCAGGGGAATCTCCCGGAATACCGTTCCGTAGTCCCAAAGTAAACGTGCAGAGGAATCTCCCGAAATACTGTTCTGTAGTCCCAAAGTAAAGTGTAGGGGAATCTCCCGGAATACCGTTCCGTAGTCCCAAAGTAAATGTGCAGGGCAGGGAGATCTCCTGGAATACCGTTCCGTAGTCTCAAAGTAAATATGATTTCAACAACTGCACATCAAGCGCTCACATATCACAACTTACCACAGAAATTAACAATACATCATTTTCCACAATAAGGAGCCCATGACTCGACCATAATGTGTACAAAATCTTAACAAAATATATTTCACATAAATTCAAGGTGAAAATCACACCAAATCATCATATAGAAACAATTTCAACAAACAAGGATCTAGGCATGACAAATAGAGGATTTAATAAGTGCCAATAATTTTTAATTTAATACATAAGGGCATCTAAGAATTTTTAATCAATGAAATTTGCACATATAAACCAAGTACGTACTCGTCACCTCGCGTACATGGTTTTCAATTACACAATTTGTACATAAAAATCAATGCCTAAGGGAAAATTCCCCCACTCGAGGTTAAGCAAGACACTTACCTTTTTGAAGTTAGGCCGATATTCCAAAATCGCCTTCTTGCTTGAATTGACCTCCGGACGGCTCCAATCTTTCTTGAGCCTTCCTTACATACTACGAGGTTCCGAAAATTCTAGCAACTTCAATCTATTTAGAAGCATAAAAAAAGTGAACCATAATTAGGAAGATTTTCATGGTTTCAGCTCATTTGAGCATTTTATCAAACACTAGGTGTGCAAATTTGGTTACAAGGTTCTTCTACAAGATTTCTTTCATTCCACAACCCAATCTTTACTTATTTGATGTCAACAATCTTCCTACAAATCTTATTGGTACAATCATATATACATAATACCCTTACACCCAAGAATCATACTCCCAATCACCAATCTTTTACCCCAAACTCGAAATTGAAGACTAGGGGTTGAATCTTACCTCTTTGATGAAGATCTTGTGATTAGCTTCCTTGATTCTTGAAGATTGGATGATTAGAATATTAGGTTCCCTCCTTCTCTCTCTAAAATGCTCTTACCTCTCTCTAAAACCCTCAGAAAAATACCCCAAAATAAGCCCCAAAGCCTATTTATCAAAATGGGGTCGGGTTATAAAAATAAAAAAATTAACCCTCCGAAAGCAGGTCTGTGGTCGCATAATGGACCGCAGAATGGGTATGCGGGCCGCAAAACTGATCACAAAATCGGTGCCCAGAACTGGGCTCTTCTGGTCCATTCTGCGACCAGTTTGCGGTCGCAGAAGTAGTTTTGCGATCGCATAACTGTTTTGCGATCGCATAATTAGTCGCAGAATTGTATTTTTCTAGCCTTTGGTAATTTGGTCATAACGTCTTGTAGGAATGTCTGAATGATGAACGGTTTAAAGAGTTGAAAACTAGACACATAGACCTTTCTTTTGATAGGTAATACACTATATAACTCTTCATATCAAGAGAGGTATGCTCATTTGAAATTAGGTCTTGTGCGAACACACTTGAAACTTAGTCTATTATGAAATTTCCAACTTCAACATTCGATGCCGAAACCTATCGAATCAAGTCCGATTGACCTCAAATTTTGCACACAAGTCATAAGTGACATAACGGACCAATTCCAATTTCCAGAATTAGATTCCGACTTCGTTATCAAAAATTCAACCTTCGATCAAACTTTGCAAAAATCGTCTATTTTTCAACTTTTGCCAAAATGCGTCGAATTGTCCTACGGACTTCCAAATCCAAATACGAATACGCGCCTAAGTCCAAAATTACCATACAAAGCTATTGACATAATCAAAATTCTATTCCGAGGTCGTTTGCTCAAAAGTCAACTCTTTGGTCAACTCCTTCCATTTAAGCTTCAAAATGAGAATTTCTCTTTCAATTAAATTCTAAATCTTCCGAAAATCAAACTCAACCACACCCACGGGTCATAATACATATTATGAAGTTGCCCGGGACCTTAAGTCATTGAACGGGGTATTAATACTTAAAACGACAAGTCGGGTCGTTATAATTTTCTGTAATGGATAGAATCCAAGTAAGAAGAATAATCTTAGTCCAAATGATGTTTTGTTATTAAACCATTGTTGATAGATTTGTTATCTTGCATCATGCGTAATACGAGAATAGAGAGTAAATTAAACTCTAAATGAATATCAATGCATAATGGTGTGATGGAATATGCATATGTTTGGTTCCTAGAAAAGAAATATAAGGAAAAATATGACGCTCTCATCACCTAATCTTTGCCAACTACTACTACCAGAAATTCGCTAAAATCCGACCAAAGTTGGTGGGTTATGGCCAATTACCGACAAAAACGCGACTATTAGGGTGTGGATGACGTTTTGATGGTCGGAATGGCTTACCGACCAAAGTTTGTCGGAAATTACCGACCAACTTTGGTCGGTAGCTTAAAACGACCATCTGACAAGTTTAAGTACTTGCCGACCAACTTTGGTCGGAAACATATTTTATTAATTTAATTTTACCGACCAAAGTTGGTCGGTTTAACTAAATTATATTTTTTATTAATTATTAAAATTTAAAAAAACCGACCAACTTTGGTCGGTAATTGAAAATATATATATTTTTAAAATAATTAAAATTAAACATTACCGACCAACTATGGTCGGTAACCTCAACAGTGCAGGCAAAATACCGATCAAAGTTGGTCGGTAATATTGAATTCTGGGAATTCAATGTTCATTAACCGACCAACTTTGGTCGGTATTTTGGAATAATTTTTTTTTATTAAATACAGACCAACTTTGGTTGGTTTTTCTGGGTTTAATTTTGGGATAAAATGCCTGTTTTGGCAGCTATACCACCTGCCAGCATACCAATACACCTAATAACAATAACAATAATACAACAATAACAACAACAACAACAACAACACAACAACAACCAAAACATTCAATAAATACTTTAAAACTAACAAATTAAAGTTCAATTGAACATAAAAATCCAAAACCAGATTAAAACTAATTACAACTAGTTCAAAACTGATTCTATTTGTCTAGTTCAAAGTATATAAAAGTCAAGGGGCGTTTTCTACAATATCATCATCACCGTCTGATGAACTTTCATTTACAAGACGGTATAGAGAACGGTCTTGTGGAGGACGGGAAGAACGATCACTGGGAGGACGGGAGGAACGATCACGAGCAGGACGGGAGGAACGATCATGTGGAGGTCGACCCTCTGGAGATGACTCACGAGATCGGGGCAACGAAAAAGCTCCACTAGATAGGAGAGTTCTGATCTGAGCTTGCATGCTAAGGAATTGAGCATCTCCAAGCCTTTCTCTTTCCTTGGCCGCTTCTAGCTCGGATGTGAGCTTTGTCACTGTCTCCCGCATAGCGGAGAGGCTCTCCCTATTAAGTTGCTCGCCTTGCGAGGAAGTCCCTATTCATCGCATTCCACACTTATAGCGATGGAAGTTTTTAGTAGGAAGCCCGTATACCTTCCCTCATTTTGGACCGCCAACAGACTCCAACCATATTCTTTCAGCATCCTCGTCCGAAGGTTGGGTTGGCTCACCCGATTCACTAACTGGATGACTACGGATGAATTCCTCCACGTTACTTTGGTAGCGACCCTATATTATTTTAAATTAAATCAGTATTTCAAAATTTTTATAAAAGTAAATTATAATACTTAAAGAAAATTGAAAGCTTACATATGCAGTCGAGGCCCGGTCCTCGACCCACCTATCTTGATCCCCCTCTTTCTTCTTCTTCACAATATGTGTCTCCTTGAATAGCTCATCATGACTCATTGGATGCCTATACTTCTTTTCCTGAAAATAAATTAATTTAGTTAATAAACAAAATAGATATACTTAGAAAAGTAAAATAATTTAAGCAATTACGTACCAATCTTCTTTTTATTATTCCTAGGCTGATCGCACCTCCAGTGTGCAAGGAGCCTCCTTTCTCGGATGCGCGAGCTTTCTTTCCTTTTTCGCTCCTCTCTAAGAACTCCGCGGTAAGCCATTGCCTTTGCAAATCATTCCACAAATTCTCAAGTAACCAGCCGGGCCTCTTGTTCTTCTTTCTAGCATCCGAGAATCCATCCGCCATTCTCTTGCGAGCTTTATGATGAAAATTTGCAGCCACTTCCGCGCTATAGCGGTCTTCCTATACACACTTGCTCTGTATTTCAAAAGTTAAATATTAGATGGAAACATCATAAATATAAATTATTAAACTGTTTAAAAGAACATTTATACCTTAAATTGATTGAAAATTTGCTCCTTCAGCGAGAATGGGCAATCAGTCCAAGTCACATAAGGGCCATCATAAAGCTTTCTGATGGTCCAGACAATATTCCATACGCAGGAAAATCATTAATAATCCATATTAAATTAGCACGCAAATTGAAATTCTACTTGGTTGATATGTCATATGTTTCAACACCATCATACCACAATTGTTTTAGCTCATCAATCAAAGGTTGCAAATATACATCAATTAAACTTTTCGGATTACATGGACCGGGGATAATATAATTTAAGAATATATATATGGACTAGTCATACACAACTCAGGTGGTAGATTATAAGGTGTAAGAAAGACAGGCCAACATGAATATAGTGTCACAGATATAGAAAAAGGCGTGAAGCCATCCGCACACAGACCTAACCGAATGTTCCTTGGTTCACTAGCAAAATCTGGATATGTCCTATCAAAGTGCTTCCAAGTTTCTCCATCTGAAGGATGACACATAACACCAGGTGGTCTTCTATTTTTAAAGTGCCATCTCATATGAGTAGCAGAACTCATCGACGCATATAACCTCTTTAACGTAGGTATAAGAGGTAAATAATGCATCGCCTTATCCAAAATATTATTTTTAAATTTAATAAGTAATTCTGTGTTCTAAGACCTCGAAAAGCACCATTTATCATTCCTCGACTTGCGTGCGCAGTCCGTAAAATTTTCCGGAAAGTTTTCATGTGAAAAATGGATTAAAATGGAAAATAGAGCTTTAAAACTTAACTAAGTTGACTTTGGTCAACATTTTGAGCAAACGGATCCAGATCAGTATATTGAAAATTTCGGTAGCTCCGTATCGTGATTTGGTACTTGGGCGTATACCCGGAATTTAATTTGGAGGTCCCTAGCTCAAGTTATGACCATTTAACGGAACTAGCAATTTAAAGGCTAAATATTTCAAGTTTGACCACGGGGTTGACTTTTTGATATCGGAGCAGAAATCCGATTCTGGAAATTTGAACAGTTGTGTTATGTCATTTATGACTTGTGTGCCAAATTTGAAGTCATTACGGATTCATTTAATATGTTTTGGCACGAGATTTGCAAATTAAAAGTTTAAATCTCAAAGTTTGAATCGGGGTGTGAATTGTAATTTCAGTGTTGTTTGATGTGATTTTAGACCCCGAGTCAGTCCGTATTATGTTACAGGACTTGTTGGTATATTCGAGCGGGGTCCCGAGTACCCCGAGAGTGAAACAGATTGAAATCGGAACAAGAATTGGACTTAAGCAAAAATCTGAAATTTGGGTTCTGGTATAATCGCACCTGCGGAATTTTGACTGCAGGTCCGAGCTCGCAGAAGCGAGACTTCCATCGCAGATGCGGCCTTCGCAGGTGCGGCCCTTTTGTGCAGAAGCGGACGTTGCAGGTGCGACATTTTGTCCGCAGATGCGGAACCTCGCCTGGCAGCCCCTTTTCGCAGATGCGAGCTCGCATGTGCGAGCCCAGGCACCGCATATGCGAAAATGCTGGACAAAATACTTAAAATCGGGTCTTAGCCATTTTTACTCATTTTTGAGTTTTGAGTCTCGGATTTGGGCGATTTCAAGGAGGATTTTCACGACTTTGAACTGGGTAAGTATTCTTTATCATAAAGTGATTATATTTCAAAAATCCATATCTATATTCATCATTTATTTCGGATTTAGATGGAAGAAATTTGAATTTTTGTAAAACTTTCCAAAAACGAAAAATTTAGATTTGAAGGTCCATTTGATATCGGAATTGGACAAATTTGGTATGGCTGAACTCGTATCGGAACGGGTATTCGGATTTCACGAGTTTTTTCGGGATTTGAGATATAGGTCCCACTGTCGAATATTTTAATAAATTTCGGATTTTTTTTCGGAAAATTTGTAAATTCATATGGAATTAATTTCTATGATTAGTATTGAATATATTGAATTGTTTGTGAATAGATTTGAAGCTTTCGGAGGTAAATTTAAAAAGAAAAGCTGTGGTTGAATAATTGACTGAAATTTTTAAAGCGAGGTAAGTGCCGGGGTTAACCTTGACTTGAGGAAATAGAACCCTTAAATTATTTATTATGTGAGTTGCATGTGAACGACGTATAGGCGAGGTGACGAGTGTCTATACGTCATCAAATTATTTTATGTATGCTTACTTGAAACATCATAAATTATTTTTAATCATAAATTAAATATTATAATAATTGTTTCTCCCTTATTCTTTGTCAAATATTAATTCTTGAATTTCTGCATTAATTGTTACATGTTATTTGAATTATGTGCCTTAATTGTTATTTGACATTTAGCATATTAAATATTAAACTGCCTATTTGCTCCCTGATTTCCATAATAAATTGCTATTTGTCATTGTTTGCTTCATAATTAAATCATAATTATTGTATACTTGTTGTCTTATGATTTTATGTTAATTGTTGCATTTATTGGAAAATTTCTTCTATAAGAATTGATTGGTAAATGAATATGTTGGAGGAGCGGGTTGCACGCTGCAACAGAACTGAATGTGAATATATTGTGAGAGCGGGTTGCATGCTGCAACAGAATTGAATGTGTATATATTGTGACAGTGGGTTGCACGCTGTAACAGAATTGGTTGAAATAATAATGGATTATGACTGCTGGGTTGGTTTCAATTATTATAAATGAGTTACCTATTTTATTTATATTATTCGTTGTTATTATCAATATTGCGTACAGGTTAATGTAAGTGAACCGCCTTAGCCTCGTCACTACTTTGTCGAGGTTAGGCTCAACACTTATCAGTACATGAGGTCGGTTGTACTGATACTACACTCTGCACTTCTTGTGCAGATTTTGGAATTGGTCCCAGCGGCGTACCATAGATTGCTCGGATTTTAGCTATCAGAGGAGACTTGAGGTATAACTGCATGACGTCCGCAGTTCTGAAGTCCCCGTCTTTTGTACTTTAGCTGTGTGTCTATTTCCAGATAGCTTTATATTATTCAGACCTTTATTTATATTTATTCTAGAAGCTCGTGTACTTGTGACACCAATTCTGGAATGGTATTTAGACATCGTTATTATTATGGATTATTTCAAAATTGCTTCCGCATTTGCTTCCTTGTTATTAATAAACTTAAAATTGTTTTAAAATTGGATAATGTTATTCTAACATTGGTTTGCCTAGCAAGTGAAATATTAGGCGCCATCACGGTCCGAAGGTGGGAATTTCGGGCCGTGACAGTTGGTATCAGAGCACTAGGTTACATAGGTCTCACGAGTCACGAGCAAGCTTAGTATAGTCTGGAGGATCGGTACGAAGACGTCTGTGCTTATCTTCCAGAGGCTATGAAGTTTAGGAACAAGTTTCACTTCTATTCTACTCTATCGTGCGATTTATTTCTATCATTGAAGATTGAACTCTTCTATTCTTGTCCTCTCGCAAATGGCGAGAACACGCACTGCGTCTACAACTGGACAGGAGCCAGATCCCCTAGTGACAGCTACGATTAGGGGCAAAGGCCGAGGCCGAAGTCGCGCCAGAGGCCGAGGTAGAAGCAGAGGTAGAGCTCAGTCCAGAGCTCGAGCATCCGCACCTATTGTAGAACCTTGGGTGGATCTTCAGGAGGAGGTTGCAGTTCAAAATGTACCAATTGGACTAGTTCAGGTCCCGGAAGGTTCATAGCCACTCCAGCAGCCCTGCCAGTTTGGGTAGTTCAGCCAGTTATTGCAGCACAGACCGGTGATAGGCCCGCCATGTCTTTTGAGGCCTTATTGAGGCTGGATAAGTTCACTAAGCTCTTTCCAGTTCACTTCAGTGGTACACCTTCTGAGGACCCACATGATTATCTTGAACGCTGCCATGAGGTGCTACGAAACATGGGTATAGTTGAGACCAATGGAGTTGATTTTGCGGTATTCCAAATGACGGGTTCCGCCAAGAGGTGGTGGAGATATTACACATTGACTAGACTAGTTGGATCGCCTGCACTTACCTGGGAGCAGTTCTCTCAGCTATTTCTAGAGAAGTTCCTTCCTATCACACTGAGGGAGGATTACCGAAAGCAATTTGAGCGTCTACAGCAGGGCAGTATGACTGCTACTCAGTATGAGTCCCGTTTAGTGGATTTGGCCCGTCATGCTCTCCTTTTACTACCTACTGAGGGAGAGAGACTGAGGAGGTTTATGGAAGGACTCACTCATCCTATCAAACTTAAGATGGCCAAGGAGACCGGGAGTGAGATTTCTTTTCAGGCGACTGCTAATGTCGCGAAAAAGATCGAGATGGTTCTTGCATATGAGGGAGGACAGAGGTCTGATAAGAGGCCTCGTCAGTTCGGTAGTTTCAGTGGTGCCTTGTCTGGAGGCAGGGGTACTTATGCCAGGGGTCAGGTACCTAGAGGTGGAGGTCAGACCGTTAGAAGTGGAGGACAAGCGGGTAGAAGGCGTCCTAGAGGTGGAGGACAAGCAGGTAGAAGTATTTGTTTTATTGTATGACGGAGGTCGTTACATCAGGTGGTGTCGTTATGGGTACGACCTCAATTTAAAATATAGGAATAATTTCCTTAACTTGATTCGATTCTGAGTGTCAAGACGAGTCCTTCTATTGTGCTCCACGTATGTGAAAGCTTCGTAATTCTATAATCTACTTATGTGTTTACTCCTGTTGGGAGATTCTATGGAGATAACTACGCCTATCATTCCATGTTGGTCACTAATAAGAGCTGTAAGGCTAAATGTGGCTTTTTGTTGCTCATTTCGGTAGTTTTGATATGATTTACGGATAATTAATTACAAATTATGAATTATATGCCCTATCGGTGTGGGGTTCATTATTTGTTTTGATTTTGTGTATTTGTTAATTAGTTTTATTAACTAATTAATTTTGTTAATTAGTCAATTATTTATGAATTAGTTTAGTTTAGGGTATGGGTTGAATTTCTTTAGTTTAGTTAGTTTATGTTTAAACTCGTAGGATATGAATTGAAATTTTAGTTTTTAGGATTTGTTCTTGTGAATTGAACTTTTAGGATATGAATTGAACTTTTAAGATATGAATTGGATCTTTTGGATATGAATTGAACTTTTAGGATATAAATTGGTGTAATTAGGAAAAAATAATTATATTGAATTAAATAAAAAAGGTATAATTAATTTATAATTGTAGAATAAATTAATTTGTTCTTGTTTTATTTGTATACATGGAACATCGTACTTAGATGTACAATAGGAATTATCCTAATCGGCGGGGATTGCGGGAGGATTTTGTCGAAGGGGTTGATGACTTTATTAGACATGCAATGTCACTTCCACCATACTAAAGTGAAGGAGTAATTAGGTGCCCTTGTGTCAGGTGCGATTGTATGAAATTTAAAAAACCGGAGGAAGTTAAGCTTCATCTTTATAGGAAGGGGTTTATAGAGAATTACTTTGTGTGGACTAATCATGAAGAGATCGATGGTAGCCGTGGGATATTTTATATCATAGTTGTTGATAAAAGTAGTAGGTCGGTGGAGAATACAAATCTTGATTCTAGAATTCAGTATATGGTTGCGGATGCTTTTGGGATGCACTTCGGAGGTGAGCCCAATGAAAATGTTAAACAAACTCCTAATGATGACGCAAAATATTTTTATGAACAGTTAGAGGAAGCTAGTCGTCCACTAAGTGAAGGAAGTCCGCACTCTGAGCTGTCTGTTACAGTTAGATTACTAAGTATCAAATCTGATTGGAATATTTCTCAAGCAGCCATGGACTCTTTCATTGACCTTATGAGTGAACTAGTTGACCCTAATATCAACTTACCTGGTGATTTCTATAAGGCAAAGAGATTGGTTTCTAAGTTAGGACTTTCCTCAATGAGAATTGATTGTTGTGAAGATGGTTGCATGTTATATTATAAAGATGATGCAACTTTAGACGGTTGTAAATTTTGCGAAAAGCCTCGTTTCAAGAGGCTTTCCAGCTGGAATATGGTCGTTGTCAAGGTGTCACGATCCGAAATTCCCACCTTCGGACCGTGATGGCACCTAACATTTCACTTGCTAGGCAAGCCAATGTTAGAATAATATTATTCATTTTTAAAATAATTTAAGTTTATTAATAACAAGGAAGCAAATGCGGAAGCAATTTTGAAATAATCCATAATAATAATGATGTCTAAATACCATCTCAGAATTGGTGTCACAAGTACACGAGCTTCTAGAATAAATACAAATAAAGGTCTGAATAATATAAAGCTGCCTGGAAATAAACACACAGCTAAAGTACAAAAGACGGGGACTTCAGAACTGCGGACGTCATGCAGTTATACCTCAAGTCTCCTCTAATAGCTGAAATCCGAGCAAGTCTATGGTACGCCGTTGGGACCAACTCCAAAATCTGCACAAGAAGTGCAGAGTGTAGTATCAGTACAACCGACCTCATGTACTGATAAGTGTTGAGCCTAACCTCGACAAAGTAGTAACGAGGCTAAGGCGGTTCACTTACATTAACCTGTACGCAATATTGATAATAACAACGAATAATATAAATAAAATAGGTAACTCATTTATAATAATTGAAACCAACCCAGCAGTCATAATCCATTGTTATTTCAACCAATTCTGTTACAGCGTGCAACCCGCTCTCACAATATATACACATTCAATTCTGTTGCAGGGTGCAACCCGCTCTCACAATATATTCACATTCAGTTATGTTGCAGCGTGCAACCCGCTCTCACAATATATACACATTCAGTTCTGTTGCGGCGTGCAACCCGATCCTCCAATATGGACTTTAAATAAGTCTGTTGCGGCGTGCAACCCGATCCTCTAATATTAACTTTTAATAAGTCTGTTGCGGTGTGCAACCCGATCCTCCAATATATTCAGTATAATCAATCCTGTTGCGGCGTGCAACCCGCTCCTCCAACATATTCATTTACCAATCAATTCTTATAGAAGAAATTCCCCAATAAACACAACAATTAACATAAATCATAAGACAACAAGTATACAATAATTATGATTTAATTATGAAGCAAACAATGACAAATAGCAATTTATTATGAAAATCAGGGAGCAAATAGGCACTTTTAATATTTAATATGCTAAATGTCAAATAACAATTAAGGCACATAATTCAAATAACATGTAATAATTAATTCAGAAATTCAAGAATTAATATTTGACAAAGAATAAGAGAGAAACAATTATTATAATATTTAATTTATGATTAAAAATAATTTATGATATTTCAAGTAAGCAAGCAAACAATTAATTTGATGACGTATAGACACTCCTCACCTCGCCTATACGTCGTTCACATGCAACTCACATAATAAATAATTTAAGGGTTCTATTTCCTCAAGTCAAGGTTAACCCCGACACTTACCTCGCTTTGAAAATTCTAGTCAATTATTCAACCACAGCTTTTTCTTTTAAATTTGCCTCCGAAAGCTTCAAATCTATTCACAAATAATTCAATATATTCAATACTAATCAGAGAAATTAATTCCATATGAATTTATAAATTTTCCGGATAAAAATCCGAAATTCATTAAAATATTCGACAGTGGGACCCACATCTCAAATCCCAAAAAAACTCGCGAAATCCAAACACCCGTTCCGATACGAGTTCAACCATACCAAATTTGTCCAATTCCGATATCAAATGGACCTTCAAATCTAAATTTTTCGTTTTTGGAAAGTTTTACAAAAATTTCAATTTCTTCCATCTAAATCCGAAATAAATGATGAATATAGACATGGATTTGTGAAATATAATCACTTTATGATAAAGAACACTTACCCAGTTCAAAGTCGTGAAAACCCCCTTGAAATCGTCCAAATCCGAGACTCAAAACTCAAAAATGAGTAAAAATGGCTAAGACCCGATTTTAAGTATTCTGCCCAGCATTTTCGCATCTGCGGTGCCTGGGCTCGCACATGCGAGCTCACATCTGCGAGAAAAATCTCGCATCTGCAAAAAGGGGATGCCAGGCGAGGTTCCGCATCTGCGGACAAAATGTCGCACCTGCGACGTCCGCTTCTACACAAAAGGGCCGCACCTGCGATGGCCGCATCTGCGATGGAAGTCTCGCTTCTGCGAGCTCGCACCTGCGGTCAAAATTCTGCAGGTGCGATTATACCAGAACCCAAATTTTAGATTTTTTGCTTAAGTCCAATTCTTGTTCCGATTTTAATCCGTTTCACTCTCGGGGTACTCGGGACCCCGCTCGAATATACCAACAAGCCCCATAACATAATACGGACTGACTCGGGGTCTAAAATCACATCAAATAATACTGAAATTACAATTCACACCCCGATTCGAACTTTGAGTTTTAAACTTTTAATTTGCAAATCTCGTGCCAAAACATATTAAATGAATCCGAATGACTTCAAATTTAGCACACAAGTCATAAATAACATAATGGAGCTGTTCAAATTTCCAGAATCGGATTCCGGCTCCGATATCAAAAAGTCAATCCCGTGGTCAAACTTGAAATATTTAGCCTTTAAATTGCTAGTTCCGTTAAATGGTCATAACTTGAGCTAGGGACCTCCAAATTAAATTTCGGGCATACGCCCAAGTCCCAAATCATGATACGGAGCTATCGGAATTTTCAAAACACTGATTCGGATCCGTTTGCTCAAAATATTGACCAAAGTCAACTTAGTTGAGTTTTAAAGCTCTATTTCTCATTTTAATCCATTTTTTTACATGAAAACTTTTCGAAAAATTTTACGGACACACGCAAGTCGAGGAATGATAAATGGTGCTTTTCGAGGTCTTAGAACACAGAATTACTTATTAAATTTAAAGATGACATTTTGGGTCATCACATTCTCCACCTCTAAAACAAACGTTCGTCCTCGAACGGAGTTAGAAAAAATACCGGAGCTGGAGAAAAGGTGTGGATATTTACTCCGCATGTCCGACTCGGACTCCCAGGTAGATGCCTCTACCGGCTGACCTCTCCATTGCACCCGAACTGAAGGATAACTCTTTGACCTCAACTATCGGACCTGCCGGGCTAGAATAGCCACCGGCTCCTCCTCGTAAGTCAAATCTTTGTCCAATTGGACTCAGTTGAAATCTAACATATGGGACGGATCACCATGATATTTCCGGAGCATAGACACATGGAACACCGGATGAACCGCTGATAAACTAGGTGGTAATGCAAGCCTGTAAGCTACTTCACCCACCCTTTCAAGAATTTCAAAGGGTCCGATATACCTAGGGCTCAACTTGCCCTTCTTTCCGAACCTCATTACACCTTTCATAGGTGAAACCCGGAGCAATATTCATTCTCCAACCATGAATGCAATATCACGAACTTTACGGTCGGCATAACTCTTTTGCCTAGACTGAGCTGTGCGAAGTCGATCCTGAATAATCTTGACCTTATCCAAGGCATCCTGTACAAAATCGGTACCCAACAACCGAGCCTCTCCCGATTCAAACCAACCAACTGGTGATCGGCATCGCCTTCCATATAATGCCTCATATGGAGCCATCTGAATGCTTGACTGGTAGCTATTATTATAAGCAAACTCCACAAGTGGCAAGAAATGATCCCAAGAACCTCCAAAGTCTATAACACAAGAGCGAAGCATATCTTCCAATATCTGAATAGTGCGCTCTGACTGTCCGTCTGTCTGTGGATGAAATGTTATACTCAACTCCACCCGCGTGCCTAACTCACGCTGTATAGCCCTCCAGAAACGTAAGGTAAACTGTGTACCTCGATCTGAAATAATAGACACGGGCACACCGTGAAGGCGGACAATCTCACGAATGTAAATTTCAGCTAACCTCGCTGAAGAATAGGTAACTGCCACTGGAATGAAATGGGCTGACTTGGTCAACCTGTCCACAATGACCCAAACAACGTCAAATTTTCTCTGAGTCCGTGGGAGCCCAACAGCAGAATCCATTGTGATACGCTCCCACTTCCACTCAGGAATTTCTAACTTCTAAAACAAACCACCAGGTCTCTGATGCTCGTACTTAACTTGCTGACAATTCAGACACCGAGCTACATGTGCAACTATATCCTTTTTCATTCTCCTCTACCAATAATGTTGCCGCAAATCTTGATACATTTTAGCGGTACCTGCATGAATAGAATACCTGGAACTGTGTGCCTTTTCGAGAATTAATTCACGAAGCCCATCCACATTAGGCACACAAATACGGCCCTGCATTCGCAAAACTCCATCTTCCCCTACAGAAACCTGTTTGGCATCACTGTGCCGCACCGTGTCCTTAAGGACAAGTAAATGAGGATCATCATACTGCCTCTCTCTGATGCGCTCATATAAAGAAGACCGAGCGACTGTGCAAGCTAGAACCCGACTGGGTTCTGAAACATCTAACCTCACGAACTGGTTAGCCAAAGTCTGAACATCTGCAGCTAATGGTCTCTCACCAACCGGAATATACGCAAGACTACCCATACTCACAACCTTTCTACTCAAGGCATCGGCCACCACATTGGCCTTTCCAGGGTGATACAAAATGGTGATATCATAGTCTTTCAATAACTCCAATCATCTTCTCTGCCTCAAATTAAGATCTTTTTGTTTGAACAGATACTAAAGGCTACGATGATCAGTAAATACCTCACATGAGATACCGTAGAGGTAATGCCTCCAAATCTTCAGCGCATGAACAATGGCTGCCAATTCTAAGTCATGAACATGATAATTCTTCTCGTGAACTTTCAACTGCCGTGACGCATATGCAATTACCTTGCCATCTTGCATTAATACTGCACCAAGCCCAATGTGAGATGCGTCACAATATACCATATACGATCCTCAACCTGTGGATAATACCAACACTGGCGCCGTAGTCAAAGCGGTCTTAAGCTTCTGAAATCTCGACTCACACTCGTCTGACCATCTGAATGGGACACCTTTCTGGGTCAATATGGTCAATGGGCTTGCTATAGATGGAAACCCTTCACCATGTTTGACCTATTAATTTAACTCGTTTACTTAATACTAATAACTTCTTTCGTTTATTTAATTTGTGATCCATATATATATATATATATATATATATATATATATATATATATATATATATATATATATATATGTCAAAGATGTTTAGTATTAATTCTTCTATTTTTGATTCATTCATCACTAATAATGCATGACATAGATTAATCGATATAGGCCGAGACGTTTTGTTTTTACTATTAGTCGATATAGGTCAAACGTTTTGTTTTTAATATTCATCGATGCATCTAAGTAAGTTATAAGACGATGAATCAATTTACAAATAGATATATTTGATGATAAATTATATATACTAATTAGGATCTTCACAAGTCTATCCCTAAAGAACCCGACCCCGTGGTCCTAGCGCTTCGTGTTCTTATATATATACGGCTATACCTCTATATATATACACACACACACACACACTTCATTGTAATACTTTAACTATATATATAGCTTGTTATATATATATATATATATATATAACACGCTTTGTTGTACTACTTTAACTACATATATAGCATGTTATATATAGTATATATTAGTATATTCATTATTTGTATTACAAAAGTGTTAACGAATTACATTTATATTATTTAGATAGTAAATATAAAAGTAATTCAAAAGTTTGACCAATGTTGACGTAATAACCGACCAACTTTGGTCTGTTATTTTGCAGAAAATAACAATTACCGACCAAAGTTGGTCGGTAAATGCTTCCCCTGCATTAACCGACCAACGTTGGTCGGTAATTTTAAATATAAATTCTTAAATATTATAAAACATTTTAAATAATAAAATAATTATTAAAATTTAAAAAATTGGGTCCAGATTACCGACCAACATTGGTCGGTAATCCAAAATTTTCTTGTCTGACCAGGTGGGTCAATTCGTTGACCAATTTACCGACCAACGTTGGTCGGTATTTAGTTTAAAAAAAATATAATTTTTTTTTCTAGTTTCCGTCCAAGCTGGACGGTTTTTGGTCTCTTTTTTTGACCAACCAACGTTGGTCGGAAATATTTAGTCGGTTTTTAGCGGATTTTAGTAATGTAGTAGCTAGTGTGCAAGTGATTAACACTAATAAGAATTATCTTCCTAAATAATTATATGAAATTGAATTAATGCAGTGGGCATCGTTCTTTTCATGCATGCAAACAACAAATGTTTTCACTGTCTCTTTTTCCTTCTTTCTCCATCATTCCCTTGTTGACATATCCCGTCTCCTTGTTTTTTCAGTTGTCTTATGGAACGATGAGGAAAAAGATGTCTCGGTGAGAAAATACGAAGGAGATCATATTGACGAGTCAAATAAAGAATAGCTGCAGTAAGAAATTTTACTTTTAATTTATCCGGATTCGAATTAGATTCCACAAGTTTTTCTTCTTCTTCTTCTACTGCTTCATGTTTAACCCAAAAATAAATTTCTCGGTCAAAATTAATATTAGAAATAAATCGGGTTTGATAACTGAAATTACTTCACTTTCTTGGTAATTCAAAGAATAGAAAAAATAATGGAAATAATAGGTAAGGAAAGAAAGCTTAATGTTGATCACTTATCTTTCCGAGAATAACGATTTGAACACTTAGAATAAACTAAAAGACTAATTGCATATCTTGAAAAATATTCAGATGTCTTTACAAATGAGGAACGGGTCTTTATATAAGGATACACAATTATAACGGTTTTCCTACTTAATTCTGGCTTGTTAATGGTATTAATTGCCTTGATTGCCCGTTACCATATTTAATTGTAACGGTTATAATAATAACTGAAGATTTTTCATAATGCCGATTTCCCTTCCTTATTTATAACAGATTCATGAATCTTCCCTTTTTATAGTCTTCATTCATCTCGTGCCTAATTTTTCTTTTCCAGCTATCAGGGCCGGTACCTCTTCTGATGAAACTCCAGGGGTGTTTCATTCGTACCTTTTCGTTTTCTTTTATTGACTCAACTGAAAGTGCCACTTGTCACCTTGTTGATGGTCCACATATCATGTATTTTTTTCACCAATATAGATAGCCCCCCCTCCCCCCACTTTCTGAATATTCTCAACTGAATATTCGGGAAATGATAAGTATTTATGATGGGAATTCTGTAATGACCCAACCGGTCGTTTTGAGTATTACAACCCCGTTCCCTCATTTACTGCTCAATTTATGACTTACAGTTGATTTATGACTTATCAGGTTAGTTGGTTCGGGTTCGAAACAATTTCGGAGTGAAATGAGACACTTAGTCTCATAATTTAAAATTTAAGTTGAAAAAGTTGACCGGATATTCACTTATGTGTAAACGACCTCAGAATTTAATTTTTATGATTTCAATAGCTCCGTATGGTGATTTTGAACTTAGGAGCGTGTCCGAAAAATTATTTGGAGGTCCGTAGTGGAATTAGGCTTGAAATGGTGAAAGTCGAATTTTTGGAAAGTTTGACCGGGGGTTGACTTTTTTTATATCGGGGTCGGAATCTAATTCTGAAAATTTTTATAGCTCCGTTATGTCATTTATGACTTGCGTGCAAAATTTGAGGTCAATCGGACGTGATTTGATAGGTTCCGACGTCGTTTTGTAGAAATTGGAAGTTTCAAAGTTCATTAGGCTTGAATATATGTGTGATTCGTGTTTTAGTGTTGTTGGATGTGATTTGAAGACACGACTAAGTTCATATGATATTTTAGGACTTGTTGGTATATTTGGTTGAGGTCCCGAGGGCCTCGGGTGAGTTTGGGACGGCTAACAGATCAATATTGGACTTGTCATTTCAACTGAAGAATGCTGGTTTTCTGTCACTGGTTTCCTTCTATGCGATCACGTAAGAAGGTCCGCGATCGCATAGGCTTGTTTGGGCAGAAGTGAGATTGTTTTACGGGGTCGCATGAAGGCAACCGTGATCGCGTAGGTTTGGCCAGGCTGTGCTACGCGAACGCGTGAGAAATGCCGCGTTCGCGCAAAGGAAATGGAGCAGAAGTGGAGGTCACACGTTTGTGCTTCGCGATCGCGTGGACGAGTTCGCGATCGTGTAGGTTTTTGCATCAGTGATCCGCGTTCGCGTGGATTCAACCGCGTTTGCGAAGGCCAAATTTGGGGGCAGTTTCTTTTGTGCTTCGCGATCGCGTGAACTAATACGCGATCGCAGAGGGTCAATTTTTGGTAGTGAAAATGTGTGCTTCACGATCGCGGGACTTGGGTCGTGATCGCATAGAAGAAATGGCTGGGCAGAGAGTTTAAGTTCTGAAAATGGGATTTCATCCCATTTTCCATTTTTACCGATTTGGAGCTCGAGAAGAGGCAATTTTTGGGAGATTTTCAAGGAAAATAACGGGGTAAGTATTCTTAACTCAATATTGATCAAATTACTCGAATTCATGATTGTTTTTAACATTTAATTGGTGAATTAAGTTGAAAAATTGTAAAAACCCTCTTGGTTTAATTTGAAGATTTAAGGGTCGAGTTGATGTCAGATTTGAGTATAATTTATATGGTTGGACTCGTGGTTGAAGGAGAGTTCCTATTTTGTAACTTTTGTCGGGTTCCGAGAGTTGGATAAGCATTGGCGATTTTTGAGTTAATTTCAGATTTTTATTGGAAAATTAGTATTTTCTTATGGAATTAATTATAATAATTTGTATTGACTGAATCAAATTAATTGTGACTAGATTCGAGCCGTTTGGAAGTTGATACACGTATAATGGAATTTCTGGAGTATTGTTTAGCTTTCTCGACATTGGATTCGGCTTGTTCGAGGTAAGTAACTCTTCTAATCTTGGAGTTGAGGGTATGAACTCTGAATGTACGTATTATGTGAATTGTTTGGAGGTAACGCACATGCTAGATGACGGACGTGTAGGCGTGCACCATAGAAATTATGACTTATTTATTCCGTGGAATTTTGTAGTCAAATAATCTTGGCATTTTCCATGCAGTTTTATGTGTTTAAGAAATTTAGCTAAGAATTATATTAAAAATTATATTGCGACTATGTGCCAGTATTATTGGGACCCACATAGGTCATATTATTGTGAATTATTTGTTTTAAATTGAAAATTCATACTCAGTCATATTCATTTCATTGCATATCATATCTCAGTCTCTATTGTTATTTATTGATACATCATATTATCATTTCCGGGTTATTTTCGTGACATTGTGAGCCCGAGAGACTGGAGAGATTGATGACTGAATGAGGCCGAGGGACTGATTGTGAGGATAATTATGGGATCGGGCTGCACGCCGCATCATGACATATTGGCTTTATATACTTTATTATTATGGGATTGGGCTGCCCGCTGCAACAGGCCAGATTGGCTTATTATAGCACGTGAGTTATCTATGCGGATACAGATATTGATACTATAGCACATGAGTTGTCCGTGCAGCACGTGAGTTGTCCGTGCAGCACGTGAGTTGTCCGTTCAGATTATAGCGCTTGGGCTGAAGGAGCCCCTCTGGAGTCTGTACACACCCTCAGTGAGCGTAGGTACCTACTGAGTGCGAGTGCCAAGCGATTGGGAGGACTGAGTGACTGTGAGGATTGAGTGACTGTGAAGACTGAGTGACCGTGAGAACTGAGTGACTGTGAGGACTGAGTGACTATGATGACTGAGTGAAATGATACTCTGAGAGTATGCATATGGTCTTTATCACTAATTTACATCGCATTGACATGCACACATAACATACATGCATAGAGATGTATTTTTCTCATGTTGTACGATATCATGTTATTCATGACTTATTACACCTACTGGCCTATGGGTATAATGATTCATTTTTCACTGGCTATCTGGAAAGAAAATGAAACATCTTATTTATTATGGAAAGGATTTTTGGGAAAGTTACTGTTTTCAACTTACTCATATTTTTGGCAACTTCGATAAACGATTTGGGTTTTTTTCACTGATGTACTTGAAAGACAGAACTATATTCAGAAATAATGATTCAGCTGAGTATTTTATATCTCGGTTACTCCTTTTATTACTTGATTTGTGTTGTTAAGAATTGTTGTTTCTTATGGGAGTTGGACTTTGACCTTGGTACAAGCTCGTCACTACTTTCAACCTAAGGTTAGGTTTGTTACTTATTGAGTACATGGAGTCGGTTGTACTCATACTACACTTTTGCACCTTGCGTGCAAATATTGGATGCTGATGTTGCTATGATCGACGGGAGCTGGATTTGAAGACGTACCTGCGTTCTGGTTGTAGCTGTCTCTTGTTCATGGTAGCCTTAGATTTATAAAAATCTGTTTATGTATATTTCGTGCAGATGATGTATTTATTTCATACCAGCTTTGTTTCTAATTTTAGAAGCTCATGATTTGTACTACCAGTCCTTGGAGAATGAATTAGAGTCAGTTAAATATTAATTGAATCAGATTATTGTTATTGGGCTTACCTAGCGGGTGAGGTTAGGTGCCATCATGGCTAGTTTGATTTTGGGTCGTGACAAGGTGGTATTAGAGCTCTAGGTTCATAGATTCTACAAGTCATGAGCAAGTGTCTTGTAGAGTCTTGCGGATCGATATGATGTCGTCTATACTTATCTTCGAGAGGCTACGGGGCATTTAGGATAATTTCCCATATTTCTTTCCTTAACGTGCGGAATTGATTCAGCTTGAAATATAACTCTTTGAATTCCTTCCACGCATTCATGTGCGCATATGAGCGCTCGGTATCAGCTGTGTATCGCCGGCTTGTGATTTCAGGGATGACGTGCGAGATGTGTATTTTGTATTTTGGTGATGGGCCAGTCTGGAGGATTTGAGGCCAGGTTTGGACCGTAGTTTAGGCTCGGTAGCTTCAGTTGTAACTTGTACATTTGGACTCATATGTTTGGTTAATGAGTTTGGACTCGGATAGACTAAATGATTGCATAGTAATTGTGACGGCGAAAGGGTACAACAAGATACCAATTTGACGCTAAACAGGTGGATTATCCCCTGCGGAGTAATCTACGTAGGTGTGTTCCTTATAATGTGAGTGGAGAGTTTCTTTTCTGCCAGCGGGGCGTATGTGTGGAGGTTTGAATTTGAAGCTGGTTGAGAAAGTTGACTTGACTGTCAAGAGAATAAATGCGAGTTTAGTGGATGATTGAGGTATTTTATGGTTGGCATTGTATGAGCTTGAGAAGAATTTTCGTTGGACTGACTGCAGTATTATGGCAGTCATAAAGTATGGGTATTGTGAGTTATGAAGTGTTTTAATCTATGGGTTTGAGACAAGTGGGGGAGCCTGTTATTGACAATTCAATTGATTGTTATATGTTAAATTTTAGTTTGGTATAAGGCATACTTGTGGATTAGTTATGACTTGCAGAGGTTGAGATCGAGGATGACTCGAATACTAAAATTTCTAAATACGGAATATATTGCGCTTTATAGGTATATGAAAATCACGGGGTAAGTGAGTTGTTATTTGTGAATAGTGCAGTGCGCACGGAGTTTGAATTTGATCAGTGGTGTTAAGGTAAGATTACCTCTTTGAGTGTT
The DNA here is from genome assembly GCF_000715075.1 of Nicotiana tabacum. Taxonomy (NCBI): domain Eukaryota; kingdom Viridiplantae; phylum Streptophyta; class Magnoliopsida; order Solanales; family Solanaceae; genus Nicotiana; species Nicotiana tabacum. The sequence goes on along the minus strand of NC_134098.1, from coordinate 99,756,372 downwards.
GCTGTGCTAATGGGGCACGTGTCTTTCAGCCCATTTGGGCAGTGCAATTTAGATTTGAGCAAAGTGGGTGACTCTCAAGAAGGTGCTAATGAATTTAAAAATGTATAAATGGCAATTGAAAATTTTTCGGATTGGTCTATCGCTAGAATCGGATAGTTACATTGGATGGTGTCGGGACTTGCGGTAATTCTATATGACTATGGATTCTATATTTCAGTATAAGAAAAGGGAAGATGAGTAATTTTAAATTCACATAAGGTATTTTCAGAGTGAGTATTTCGGTTGTGGTATTTATAGGGGTAATTATGATGTGGTGAGACTCTACAGATGTTTTGGTTGCAATATTCTTGGGTTTTGGTGACCTGCGTGGTTTGATCGAGTTAGAGGAATTTAGTTCTAATAGCTTGGTTATGTGCAGATGGATTTCAAAGTGTTCTTGATGGTTTATACCATGGTTTGGACCGGATATTTTCTACTGGTGTGGGAAACGTGTTGTGTATTATGATTTCCTCCTAGAAGAAAGCAAAAGGAAGGTTTCTAACTAACTGGGTATGTATTTTTCTTGTGACTCAGAGTGTTATTGAGGTTCTCATGTTTTCATTGGATGGCCTAATAGAGGCTGTGCGTAGAGTGAGATTGGGATTTGCATGTGCAAGTATACGATTCAGTTTCAAAAAGAAGGTCATGAGTTTATGGAGCACAACCGATTTCAGATATTGGCACTAGTGGTATTACCTAAGAAGAGTGTACATTCAGAAGGGCACACTGTGTTTTGACTTACGGATGTTTGTATTGCGGTATTCATCTAGTTGATTGACAGCTGATATTCAGATTTTTGCTATGTGGCACAGGAGATATAGAAGTATTCCTCATGGGATGATCGTGCACGAAAGATGTGTTAGTCATTCTAGTGATGGAGTTGGGATCAGTTACGGTGATTCATGGGCTCGATGAATTTGGAGACTGGGAGTTCTCAGAAGCATATTGTTTCGGGTTGCGGCCTGTTTGAGGTGAGTATTTTATTTAAATTCAGTGGAGACACTAGTTGCGTTAATTATTTGTGATAGCTACGCGCTATAAGTGTGCATATATATGAGGTTTGAGCCAATGTGCGGGCATCGGGGATACTCGAAAGAATGCTTAGGCTATGATATGCCTAGAGTTGATTGTTAAGCGTAAAGTTATAACATTTCTCGTATTCTTACTTTGTTGAGAACTATCTGGGCTACACTTGAGGTTACAAAGAGGCTAATTCCCTGAATAAATGGGGGAATTACTATTTCTGCATTAAATTGCCGATTTGAAGTGTGATAGCAGACTTTGTACATGCTTACACTATGGCGTGTTATTTATACCAGTCCAGGAGCATGAGAATCTTATTTCATTATCATATACAAGTGTACTTGTTTAATTACTCTTGTATGATATGCTGGGACTGGAGGCCTGTGACCATGCCAGGCGATTCATATTATTTGCACGTGAGTTGTCCGTGCCGTGTGTGGGAATTTTATTTCTATGATAATTTATCTGATTCATTAATTTTCTTCCTCTACAATTGTGCACATGCGCCTACGGTTATCCTCTTCACGAAATTTGAGGAGTTGATTGTAACATTGTGGTTGTGGTGGTGCTTGTTAAACTTGCAATACGGTTCTCTTCCTTGAGACATCTCCTATATTTGGGTACACTAATTGCGCAGATGTGACTGGAGTTATATTGATGTGGCGTGTCTGTGGGATAGTTGCATTTAATAATGTAAGGTCATTGGGCCTAGAATGGGTACTATCATGTTTGATTACAGTATATTCGGAAGGATAATATTGAAAGTTGGCTTAGCAAGTGATTATAGTTCTGGTTAGGGCGAGAAAGCTCCATGACTTGTTGATCTGATAAGGGGTTACGAGATTCTGCATGTTTCTTTTATTATCAACAATGTACGAAGGTGTTGGGATGAGGTTTTGTTCTATATGGGGTTTAATGCTAGTACTTGGTTGGTTTGGAGTAGTTACTGTGATCAGGAATGGTACTACGAGTGGGCGAGTTGTGTAATATGCTGGGTGATTATATCCGTGATTATAGTTATAGCTTGATGAAGCTTGTTCAGACTCATACATTGTTTAAATGTAAGATTCGTGTCTGGAAATGAAATTCTGAAGGTTCGGAATTTAATTCCAAGGTTTTTGGGCTAAGGTAAAATTAAGGATTTTCAGTTGTATTGTGTTTTCAGGCCTATGTGGAATAGAGTGACGTGGGATCACCCCTGAGTACGTACGTGGTAAGATGGAATAGTGATTTGATGGCTTGGAAACAACTCTTGGCACGTTCTAGGATGAACGCATGTTTAAGTGGGGGAGAATGTAACGACCCAGCCGGTTGTTTTGAGTATTACAACCCCGTTCCCCCATTTACTGCTCAATTTATGTCTTATGGTTGATTTATGACTTTTTGGGTTAGTTAGTTCGGGTCCGAAAGGATTTCAGAGTGAAATGAGACATTTAGTCTCATAATTAAAAACTTAAGTTGGAAAAGTTGACCGGATATTCACTTATGCATAAACGACCTCGGAATTGAATTCTGATGATTCTAATAGCTCCGTATAGTGATTTTGGACTTAGGAGCGTATCCGGAAAATTAGTTGGAGGTCCGTAGTGGAATTAGGATTGAAATGGCGAAAGTCGAATATTTGGGAAGTTTGACCGGGGGGTTGACCTTTTGATATCGGGGTCGAAATTCAGTTCTGAAAATTTTCATAGCTCCGTTATGTCATTTATGACTTGTGTGCAAAATTTGAGGTCGACCGGACGTGATTTGATAGGTTCCGGCGTCGTTTGTAGAAATTGAAAGTTTCAAAGTTCATTAGGCTTGAATCTATGTGTGATTCGTGTTTTAGTGTTGCTGGATGTGATTTGAAGACACGACTAAGTTCGTATGATATTTTATGACTTGTTGGTATATTTGATTGAGGTCCCCGGGGCCTCGGGAGAGTTTCGGACGGCTAACAGATCAATTTTGAACTTGGCATTTCAGCTGAAGAATGCAGGTTTTCTGTCACTGGTTTCCTTCTATACGATCGCGTAAGAAGGCAACCGCGATCGCGTAGGTTTGGCCAGACTGTGCTACGCGAACGCGTGGGAAATGCCGCGTTCGCGTAAAGGAAATGGAGCAGAAGTGGAGGTCACGCGTTTGTGCTTCGTGATCGCGTGGACGAGTCCGCGATCACGTGGGTTTGTGCATCAGTGATCCGCGTTTGCGTGAATTCAACCGCGTTCGTGAAGGCCAAATTTGGGGGCAGTTTCTTTTGTGCTTCACGATCGCGTGAACTAATCCGCGATTGCAGAGGGTCAATTTTTGGCAGTGGAAATGTGTGCTTCGCGATCACGGAATTTGGGCCGTGATCGCATAGAAGAAATGACTGGCAGAGAGTTTAAGTTCTGAAAATGGGACACTTTTACCGATTTGGAGCTCGAGAAGAGGCGATGTTTGGGAGATTTTCAAGAAAAATAACGAGGTAAGTGTTCTTAACTCAATATTGGTCAAGTTACTCGAATCCATGGTTGTTTTTAACATTTAATTGGTGAATTACGTAGGAAAACTGTGAAAACCCTCTTGGTTTAATTTGAAGATTTGAGGGTCGAGTTGATATAAGATTTGAGTAAAATTTATATGGTTGGACTCGTGGTTGAAGGGCCGTTCATATTTTGTAACTTTTGTCTTGTTCCGAGACGTTATTTTTGAGTTAATTTCGGATTTCTATTCAAAAATTAGTATTTCCTTATGGAACTAATTACAACAATTTGTATTGACTGAATCAAATTAATTGTGACTAGATTCGAGCCGTTTGGAAGTTGATACGTGCAGAATGGAATTTTTGGAGCATTGTTTAGCTTGCTCGACATTGGATTCGGCTTGTTCGAGGTAAGTAACTCTTCTAATCTTGGAGCTGAGGGTATGAACCCTGAATATATGTATTATGTGAATTGTTTGGAGGTGACGCACATGCTAGATGACGAGCGTGTAGGCATGCACCATAGAAATTATGACGTATTTGTTCCGTGAAATTTTGTAGTCAAATAATCTTGGCATTTTCCATGCAGTTTTATGTGTTGATGAAATTTAGCTGAGAATTATATTAAAAATTATGTTAAGGCTATGTGCCAGTATTATTGGGACCCACAGAGGTCATATTGCTATGAATTATTTATTTTAAATTGAAAATTCATACTCAGTCATATTCATTTCATTGCATATCATATCTCAGTTTTTGTTGTTATTTATTGATACATCATATCATCATTTCCGGGCTATTTTCATGACATTATGAGCCTGAGAGACTGGAGAGATTGATGACTGAGTGAGGCTGAGGGCTTGATTGTGAGGATAATTATGGAATCGGGCTGCACGCCGCAGCAAGCCATATTGGCTTTATATACTTTATTATTATGGGATCGGGCTGCCCGTCGCAGCGGGCCAGATTGGCTTATTATAGCTTGTGAGTTGTCCATGTGAATACATATATTGATACTATAGCACGTGAGTTATCTGTACAACATGTTAGTTATCCGTGCAGATTCTAGCGCTTGGGCTGAAGGAGCCCCTCCGGAGTCCGTACACACCCCTAGTGAGCGTAGGTACCTACTGAGTGCGAGTGTCGAGTGCCGAGTGCCGAGCGATTGGGAGGACTGAGTGACTGCGAGGATTGAGTGACTGTGAGGACTGAGTGACTGTGAGAACTGAGTGACTGGGAGGACTGAGTGAAATGATACTCTGAGAGATGTATCACTGATTTGCATCGCATTGACATGCACATATGACATACAGGCATAGAGATATATTTTTTTCATGTTGTACGGTATCACATTATTCATGACTTCTTACACCTACTGGCCTATGGGCATAATGATGCATTTTTCACTCGCTATCTGGAAAGAAAATGAAACATCTTATTTATTGTGGAAAGGATTTTTGGGAAATTTACTGTTTTCAACTTACTCATATTTTTGGGAACTTCGGTAAACGATTTGGGATTTTTTCATTGATGTACTTGAAAGGCCGAACCATTTTCAGAAATCATGATTCAGCTGGGCATTTTATATCTGTGTTACTCCTTTTATTACTTGCTTTGTGTTGTTACAAATTGTTGTTGCTTATGGGAGTTGGACTCTGACCTTGGTACAAGCTCGTCACTACTTTCAACCTAAGGTTAGGTTTGTTACTTATTGAGTACATGGGGTCGGTTGTACTCATACTACACTTCTGCACCTTGCGTGCAGATATTGGATGCTGATGTTTTTGTGATCGACGAGAGCTGGATTTGAAGACGTACCTGCATTTTGATTGTAGCTGCCTCTTGTTCATGGTAGCCTTAGATTTATAAAAATCTGTTTATGTAAATTTTGAACATATGATGTATTTATTTCATATCAGTTTTGTAATTTCTAATTTTAGAAGCTCATGATTTGTACTACCAGTACTTGGGTAGTGAATTAGAGTCAGTTAAATATTAATTGAATCGGATTATTGTTATTGGACTTACCTAGCGGGTGAGGTTAGGTGCCATCACGGCTAGTTGGATTTTGGGTCGTGACAAATTCCTTGCCGCCTTTTCTCGATTATCATAATGCCCTATTTAGAATCGATGAGACATACGTCATGTCTATTTAATGCTCAAGACACGTGTCACAATATAATTGGTTCTATAATTTTCAGCACCTTTTTAGGGTTTTTCTGCAGCTGCACCAGTCACGAGGTGACGGTTCTATGATGACAGTCCATAATGACCATCTCTGATGACAGTTGCCTTCCCCTATAAATTCCTCATCACACTCAATTTCGAAAATCCCTTTCTTCTTCCTTGCATTCATATTCTCAACTTCTCCTGTTGTTCTTCTTCTTTTTTCTGTGTTTTCACCATTGAAGATGTCTTCTCATTCGTTAAACCCTTCTTCATCATCAGACCCTCATAAGGTAGTGATCGTTGATGAGCTCTCTCTGTCTACTCCCCCGACTAGGAGTAGGAGAGGTGGCAGACTACGTAGCTTAGGTTCGTTGTCTACTCGTAGTTCTACTCCTCAAAGTAGTACTGCTAAGCGTTCTTCTCATAGGGCTAGAACTTCCTTAACTCCTAGATCTTCCTCTAGAGGGAGAGATCATAATGAACCCATGCGAGAACCCACTGTTTCTGAGATTTTCCCTCAAGAATTTTCTTTTATATCAGATCGTGAAGCTGTGAGGAAACAGGTTTCTTCCATAGCGTCCTTAACCCCGCTGATCATTACCCTAGCTTGATTACTCCAGGACTCCATTCCTTGGTTCAACATGAATATTATTGGAAACCTGATTTTCCAGTAATGGCCACTAGTGCCGACGATAGAATCACCTTTTACCATGAAGGTTTTCCCTTTGTTTATACTTACCCTTTTACCTTAGGATTTACCCCTCCTATTGATCCCATGATCATTAAATTTTGTCGCTATTTCAATATTTGCCTCGGTCAAATAGGTCCAATTATGTGGAGGGCAGTTGCTTGCCTTCATTACTTGTCAGGTTTAGTTTCCACCCCTTTTTACCTTCCGTCACTTACTCCACCTGTATTCTCCGAAACATTTTTGTGAAGATGTTTTTTCCCTCGTGGCTAGAAGTAAAAGAGTTTTAGTCAGTCCCGAGGATGACCGTGACCGTGGCTGGTATGCTTGATTTGTTATTGATCCTACTCGTGAGTTAGTGAGTGATGGGAATATGTCTTTCCATGAGAAGTAGAAGTTTGCACGTAAGTATTTTTTCCTCTTGTTTCTTTGCTTTCCTTGAAGTTTTAATTTTCTTCTCATAAGTGTATGTTCATTTTTCAGCAACCATGGAAGTTTTCGCAGAAATTCCTGACTTTCGTGATTGGGTAGAAAAAATATTGACTGCTGCTCCCATGGACAAGAGATCTTGGAAATTTCTTTCATAGAAATTTGGGTGGAAAGTGAAGACCCACGATAAATTATATTCCCACGGTTCTCCTTCTCTTTGTTCATCCTTTTCTTTTCTTTTGATAATTTTTGCTTTTGCCATTTTTAGGGTTTTCCATTCGTGGCATCAGTCCCGCTTATGTTCCTTTTGCTAGGCTTTCTGTTAGCTCTGCACAGGAACAAATTTTAAGTGTGTCTTCCTCCAAGAGGAAAAATGCTGAAGACCGTGGCTCTGAAGATGAAGAGGATAATGAAGAAGGTTCGTTAGTGAGAAAACCGCGACTTAGAAGGTGCGTGGTTTCAGATGATGAAGCCCATCTGAAATTTTCTCAAGATCCCCCTCCAAGTTGTATTCCTTTTAGCCTTATTGATGAGCCAGAGAGTGTCCACTTGGACATCTCTGATGAAAATGTTGGCCATATTGATAACCCCCCCCAAGTCCCGTTGGCAGACTCTTTGCCAAAGGATTTGAGGGTGAATAAGACTTTGGTCCTGTTTCAGAGGAGTAATATCTTGCCTCTCTCTCGATGACTTCAGTTACCCCCATTGCCAATCCTCCTGTTTCTTGTGCTTCCTTACCTACAGCCGCCCCAGTTGTTGTCCATGTTGCTACTTCCTATTAAGAAGCTGATCCTTCTAGCGGTACACGGGGCATGAAGAAGGTTTTAATTGAAGTCCCCGATAGTGGGAATTTACTAAAAAAATTTGGTCAGGCCACTGTATGGTTAAAACCATTACTTAGTTCCGTGGAAAGGAAGAAACTCTAGTCTCACAGTTCCTTGACTTTGATGAATGATATTGTACATTCCTCCATCAAGGTATGTATTTACTCTTTTTATTTTCCTTCCTTTCCTTTCATGTTTGTAAATCCTTTTCCTTGTCTTTTTATAGGTCAATTTGACAGGTACAGAGCTTATGAGAAGGATTTCTTGGACTGATCAACAAGTGATTGAGTTGTGCACCGAGGCTGATAATTGAAAAGAGCAATTCCAAAGCCTTCAACTGGATAAAGATGTTCTTGCTGAAGAGAAGGGAGCTCTGGAACAACAATTAAAGATAAGCACCGCTGAACTAGCGGTTGTGAAAGCTTCCTCCAATCAAGTTGAAAAAGACAAGGATAGACTGGAATCCTCCTTCGTTGAGCAGCACTCCAGGCAACTAAAGAAATAAGAAGCTTGAAAGAGCTCCTTAACCAAAAAGAGGTGTACGCGGGTGATTTGGTGCAGATGCTCACCCAAGCTCAAGAAGATCTCCGTGCCTTGTCTGACAAGATTCAGTTCCTTGAGAGTTCTCTTACTCCTTTGAAGGCATATTATGAAGCTTCAGAAGTAGAGAAAGAAGAGTTGAGGGTTGAAATTGAGCAGTGGGAGAAGTATTATGTAGCTCTTGAAGACAAGTTAACGCTTGATGTTAGCTGGACTTTCTTGAACACCCGTTTGAGACTCTAACTGAAGCTAGCCAGGAGGGTTTTAAACTTAATACTGAAATTGCAAAGGCTAAAGAAGCGATTGAACAAACTCAGCAAAGCCAAAGCTTCTCAACACCCGAGGATGAAGGTTCCAAAGGTGATGGAAATGGACTTACTCCTGGTGATGCCGATATTCAATATTCGTCTTCTCAAGTTGATCCTTCTACCCCCGTGGATGATGTTACTTAGTTTTTACCCTTGGCTTTTTTGAAAGTGACTTGACTTTGTGCTGGTTTTTGTTAAAACTCTTTTTTGTTTTTGAGTAGTACTTGGGAGATTTTCCCGCCCCTATTTATGGGGAAATGATATAAATATCTTTTTCCTGCATAATATGCCTTTTGCTCTTTAAGTTTTTGAGCTTATACTTGAATTATAAATGCTTTAGTAGATCGCGTCTTCAATATGCATGGGTCTTTTATAAAAGATGTCCCTTTTATATTAACAACACTGATGACAATGACGTCTCATCCTCATATTGGTGCAAATATATGAAACATAAAGTAATTTAAAGAAATTTTATTTTTTAAACTTTCAAATAAGTAATCTTGTACAACATTTTCATAACTGCTTTCTTTATAGCAGGTTTACAAACACGGGTGCATTTTCCCGTGATTAAATCTATGGCCTTAACCTAGAAGCTCGTGGGAGTATTATGTAGGTCTTCTAACTCTCTACTGCCCATTCTTTCCGCGAGCTTGAACACCTTTGAAATTTTGACGTTCTTCAAGGTTTCTTCAAGGTTTTAACTTTGGCTAACTATGATTTTGTGGTGTACATATTCTCTCCTTGTGTACTCTTCCATATGCATAGTCCCCCTAGTGTTTGAGCAATGAACCATGAGATCTCGAACACTGGATCAAATTCTTACTTTTAGTCCATTTCCTGAAAAAGAAAATACGTACGGGACTCGGAGGTAAATATTTAGATGATGACTGCTTAACCCTTTTCCATAAAAAATATTGTAACCTAGACCGGGAATAATTAAGTATTCTACGTGTCTTTCGGGTCTAATGTTATCATTTGGTATGGGCTAGCTTTTCTCCTATCATCTAAAATGGTTAGTAAAACTTAAATGAACGAAGTAAAAATTGAACTTTCATGATACGTGACCATGGTCATTAACTTCTTTTGGAAGTAATACTTATTCAAATGGACTGCATTTCAACGGGAACACCTTGCCGTCCATAATTTCTAACTCGTACGCTTCTTTTCCAGCAATGCCTTTAATTCTATATGGGCCTTCTCAATTTGGACTCAACTTTCCTGCGTTTGCTGCTTGTGTTGAACGGAACACCTTTTTGAGGACGAAATCCCTAATTTTGAAATACCTCAGGTTCTCCTTCCTGTTATAGTATCGTTCAATCATCTGCTTTTGAGCTGCCATCCAAATTAATACTGCTTCTCTTCTCTCTCCCGTCAAATCCAAATTATTCGAAGCTATTCTTCATTTTTTGCCGCACTTGTATGTGTGTATAGACCTCGTGCTTGGTTCCTCTATCTCCACTGAGATTAAAGCTTCTGTTCCATATACAAGTGAAAATAGGGTTTCTCCCGTGCTAGTTTTTGCCTGTTGTTCGGTAAGCCCATAACACACCTGGTAGTACTTCTGGCCACTTTACTTTTGATTCTTCCAATCGCTTCTTTAGTTTGTTGATGATGACCTTATTTGTTGACTCAACTTGTCCGTCAGCCATTAGGTGGTAAGGTGCAAAAGTAATCCGTTTAATCTTCCAACTTTCGAAAAAGTCAGTAACTTTGGCACCTATGAATTGCGGCCCATTATCACAAACGATTTCCTTTGGGATTCCAAATGAAGTCCATAACTTCCTTTTCTTGCAAGTTTTTTAAAAGCACCTGCTTCTACCAATTTTGAGAAATAATCAGTTAGAATTAACAAAAATCGTACATTTCCCTTAGCTTGAGGCAGTGGTCCTACAATATCCATGCCTCATTTCATGAATATCCATTGTGATATATTTGAATATAGCAATTCTGCCGGTCGATGCATATTATTAGCGTATCATTGGCACTTATCGCATCTTGCTACGAAAGTTTTTGCTTTATCTTCCATTTTTCGCCAATAGTATTAGTGTTTTTACCAATGATCTTCCCCCGACATGATTGCCGCAATGCCCCTCGTGTACTTCTCTCATCACATATTCTATTTGTGAAGGTCCAAGGCATCGTGCTAAAAGTCCATCAAATATTTTGCTATATAAATTCCCTCGTATCCGGCAATATTGTGCAGCATTCAAGCGTAGCGATCGAGATTTCTTTTTATCCTCAGGCAAAATTCTATACTACAAAAATTTCACAAACTCGTTTCTCCAATCCCAAGTTAAATTATTAAAATTTACCTCATTCTTGGTTTGGTCGAGGGTCGAATGAAATAAGTGTACCACAATAGTATTTTCTGCATTTGTTGCATCAGTGACGGGTGTGAGATTTGCCAATGCGTCTGCTTCTGCATTTTTCTCTTTGGGTATTTGTACAACTTTCCATGTCCGAAACTGCCTCAATAATTCTCATACTTTTTTGAGGTATTGTTGCATTCGTGTATCTCTTGCCACACAAGTTCCATGTATTTGATTGACTACTAGTTGCGAGTCCCTTTTGATTATGATTTGTTCAATACTAAGCTCTCTTGTGAGCTCCAAACCTGCAATCACAGCTTCATACTCTACCTCATTATTAGTAATCGGGTAATATTTTATTGTCGGTCTTATGATTTCACCTGATGGAAGTATTAAAACAATCCCCAAACCTGATCCTTTAACGTTTGAGGAACCATTAGTAAACAAGGTCCAAGTCCCCGGATTAGCTCCGGTAAATATTCGTAGCTCTTTTTCTGCTTCAAGAATCAGGTTTGAGCTAAAATCTGCTAACACCTGAGACTTTATAGCGGTTCTAGGCTGATATATAATATCATATTCACTAAGCTCTATAGCCCATTTAACCAACCTTCCTGATAATTATTGCTTATGCAATATATTCTTTAGTGTAAAAGCAGTTACAATAGAAATAGGATGACATTGAAAGTAAGGTCGTAACTTCCTTGATGCCATAATTAAAGCTAAAGCAAGTTTTTCTAGTCGAGAATACCATGTCTCAGCATCTAATAAAGATTTACTAACATAATAGATCGAAGATTGTTTACCTCTGTTTTCATGTACCAGTATTGCGCTTACCGCTACTTCTGACACAACAAGGTAGATGAGCAATCTCTCCCCATCTTTTAGTTTTGCTAACAAGGGCGGATTTGACAGATACGCCTTTAAGTCCTTCAGAGCTTGTTACTGATTTTGCTTTTCAATACTGAAAAGAACATAAAGCATTTTTCTGATGACTTGGATATAAACCTTCCTAGAGCTGCTCCCTTACATGTTAATCTCTGTACCTCTTTCTTGCTCGTAAGTACATCAGGTATTTCTTCAATAGCTTTGATCTGCTCAGGATTTACTTCAATACCTCTGTTAGAAACAAGGAAGCTCAAAAATTTACCTGAAGCCATGCCAAAAGCGCATTTTTCTGGGTTCAACTTCATGTTGTATTTGGAGAATTTTGAAAGTTTCAGCCAAATGTTGAAAATGGTCCCCTTCTTGTGTTGACTTGACCAGCATATCATCTATGTAGACCTCCATAGGTTTTCCTAAGTATTATTGAAAAAATTTGGTCACCAATCTTTGATACGTTGCTCCGGTATTTTTCAAGCCAAATGGCATGACTTTGTAGCAATAAGTCCCCCTGTCTCTGATAAATGAAGTCTTTTCCCCATCTAGAGGGTCAATTTTTATCTGATTATAACCGGAATAAGCATCTAAAAAACTTAAAAGCTCATGACCTGCGGTATAATCGATTAACTGGTCGATGTGCGGTAAAGGAAATGAATCTTTAGGACAAGCCTTATTTAAATCGGTATAATCTACACAGACTCGCCACTTTCCATTCTTTTTTGGAACCACAACAGTATTAGCTAGCCAGTCATGGTACTTTACCTCTCGTATTGAATCAGTTTTCAGAAGTTTTTGTACCTCATCCTGGGTCACTTGATTTTTAAATGCTCCTTGCTTCCTTTTCTTTTATTTGACAGGTGGATGTAATGGATCCTCATTCAACTTATGGGTCATCACCTCCGGTGGTATACCTTTCATATCTGAATGCGACCAAGCAAAGCAGTCTACGACTCTGCGTTAGCACGTAAAAATTCAATTAACTTACCTTTCATTTCCGGGCTCAAGTTTGCTCCGATGTAAAATTTTCTGTCTGGCCAATGGACAAATAATATTACATCTTCGAGCTCCTCCGTGATGGTTTTGATGTTCTCGTTTTCCTCTGGTTATTGAATCATATCAGGTCTTTAATCCATGTTAGTTTGACTTTGTGGACTTTCAGTTGAGGCGTGAATAGAATTATCCCTAACTAAAATTTTTGATTGCTATTTTGCATCTGCATCGTTGGATGTTTCATTTTCAATCACCACTGAATTAATATTCCGTGATGCCTGTTGATCTTCCCTGATTTGTCAGATACCCCACTACGATGGGAATTTGATGTCTTGATGCAACGTTGACGGGACAACATCTATATCATGAATTCATGGCCTACCCAAGATTATATTATAGGCCATGTCCGCATCTATTACCTAGAACTCTGTGTCTTTGATGATACCTTCTGCAAATGTAGCCAATAAAACTTCCTATTTCGTAACGATGCTTGAATTATCGAACCAAGATAATGATCGTGCTTTTGGTATGATTTTATCATTCGCTTGAATTTCATTTACCACTCTTAGTAAAATGATATTCACTGAGCTACCTGGATCAATAAAAAATCATTTAACATTAGTATCATGTACAAGTAAAGATATTACCAGTACATCATTGTGAGGAATCATCAAGCCATCTGCGTCTTTGTCATCAAACACTATGTTGTCTCCTTCCAAGACTTGGCGAACTCATTTCCCGTGAGTGAGAGTGACATGTGATCTTTTTCGCAGCCGTGTACATTACCCCATTAATTTCTTCTCCCCCCGGTTATGGCGTTTACCGTTCTCTTTGGAGATGGAGGGTTTGTTGGTTCTTGCTTGTTTTTCATGTATGATTATTTTCTTTTCTCACTGAACAGATCACTGAAATATCCTTGCTTCAGTAGATATTCAACTTTTCCTTGCAAGAGCCGGCAATATGCTGTTTTATGGCTATGATCATTGTGAAACTCGCACCAGAACTCAGGGTTCCTTTTGTTTGGATCTGATCTTATCTCCTTTGGCCATCGTACCTTGTCTCCAATTCCTCTTAGAACAACCACCTATTCAGAAGTGCTGACATTAAAACTATAATCTCATATTCTTGCTTGAGTGCTAGAATCGTTGCCTCGGGTATCCCGTTCCTTTTTGAATCGAGAAAACGAGCTCGTCTTCTTTTGCCTTGATCTTGAATCAAACCGTGCATTCACTTGTTTAGGTCGGGAATCTCGCCCTGCAGATCCCATGTAAGGCTCGTACCTGTTCTTACCAGACCTTCTCTATGATTCCGAGCGTCTAGATCCTGGCCTTTCATCTGCCCTTGGTTGAGTAACTGTATCTTCTTCTATTAGCAGCTTCATGCTGTATCGATTGTAAACATCGTTCCAAGTAATTGCGGGAAACTCCCGCAAACGTTCTTTCAATCTCCTCGTGATTTCTGAACTTTTTTCATTCAAATTGCTTGCAATGCCATAGCTTCCCAATTATCAGGTAGTCGCGGCAGCATCATTCTCTCATGTTGGAATCTATCTACGAACTCTCTAAGCAATTCCTTACTTCCCGGTTTAACTTTGAAGATATCCTCCATCTTCTTTTTTTTAAATTTTTTTTTTTTGAGACCCCGAATGTGCTTTTATAAATGAATCTACAAGCTCAGCAAATGAATCAATAGAGTTTTCAGGTAAGAGTGACTACCATGTTAACGCCCCTTTCGTGAGAATTTCACCAAACTTCTTGACCAAGACTGATTCAATCTCCCGATTGGTTAAATTATTGTAACGACCCGACTTGTCATTTTAAGAATTTACGCCTCGTTCAGTGACTTAAGGTCTCGAGCAGCTTCGTAATATGTATTATGACCCGCGAGTGTGGTCGAGTTTGATTTTCGAAAGATTCGGGATTAAATTGAAAGAACAATTCTCATTTTTGAAGCTTAAATAAAAAGAATTGACCAGAGTTGGACTTTTGAGTAAATGACCCTGGAATAGAGTTTTGATTATTGCAATAGCTTCGTATGGTGATTTTGGACTTAGGAGTGTGTCCGAAAAATTATTTGGAATCCCGTAGTTAAATTAGGCTTGAAATGGCAAAAATATGAAGTTTAAGTTGAAAGTTTGATCGGGGAGTTGACTTTTTGATATCGGGGTCGAAATAGAGTTTTGAAAATTTTTATAGGTCCATTGTGTCATTTATGACTTGTGTGCAAATTTTGAGGTCAATAGGACTTGATTTGATAGGTTTCGACGTCGAATGTAGAAGTTGAAATTTCTTAGTTTTATTAAACTTGAATTGGGGTATGATTCATAGTTTTAGCGTTGTTTGATATGATTTGAGGTTTCGACTAAGTCCGTAATATGCTTTGAGACTTGTTGGTATATTTGGACGGGGTCCCGAGTGGCTCGGGTGAGTTTCGGGATGCTTTCGGACCATTTCTAGGCTATTTTTAGTTGCTGGTTTGTGGTCACAGAGGTATGCATCGCGATCGCGGACAACCGGTCGCGATTGCGAAAAGCAATTTTGCTGTTTGGACACTGTGATTGCGATCGCGAAAGCCTTTTCACGATCGCGTAGAGGAAAATCCTGCTGCACTGACCTTGCAATCTATAAGGAACTAGGAAATGAGAAAAACGTAAAAGTTGTAGCTCTTGGTGTCTAGTTTTCAGAAAGTTAAACCATTTGCAATTTGGCGTTTTGTACAAAACGTTATGACCATTATACTAGAGGCTGTCTGGAAGAGCTGGGCACTTGTTCTTCGCGATCGCGAAGCATTTTCCGCGATCGCGAAAGGCAAATTTTGGGCTGAGAAAAATTATGTTTCGCGATCGCGAAGAGTAAATACCTGGGTAGTAGCTATATTTCGAGGTTTCAGCTATTTTTAACATATTTGGAGCTATGGAGCTCGGACTGAAGTGATTTTTTAGGCGATTTTTACCATATGGATTGGGGTAAGTGTTCTATATCCGAAAGTAATTATTCTTCATGATTATATGGTTATATTAATAATTTATTTCAGATTTAAATGGAAGAAATCAAGATTTTTGTAAAAACTTTTCAAAAACGGAAATTCAAGATTGGGAGGACGATTTTTTATTGGAATTCGATAAAATTGGTATGGTTGAACTCGTATCGGAATGGGTGTTCGGATTTCGTAAATATTATGTCGAGTTTCGAGAGGCAGGCCCCGCATTGACTTTTGTGAATAAATTTTTAAGTCAACGTTTTATTATCCGAAATTTTTTCCGATGAATGTTAATGAAGTCGTACAATTAATTTGGATAGATTTGAGCGGGCCGGAGGTCAATTCAAGCAAGAAAGCGATTTTGGAATATCAGCATAACTTCAAAAAGGTAAGTATCTTGCCTAACCTTGAGTGGGGGAATTACTTCTTAGGCATTGAGTCTTACGTGCCATTTGTGAAATATGAAAAGCCGTGTACGCGAGGTGACAAGTACGTACTCGGGATTATATGTGCAAAATATATTGGGTTAAGGTCTTAGGCATATTGTGTAGTAAATTGGATAATTGTTGGCATTTATTAAATTATCTATTTTGCCATGCCTCAATTCGTGTTTGTTGAATTTATTTTTATATGATAATTTGTTGTGATTATTACTTGTATATTTATGTGGATTTTGTGAATTGATGATTTGATATTTCTTGAAAATTAATTTCATTATGGATTTTTCATCTGCAAATAATTAATTAAATAAGCTTAAGAAGAGGTGTTTATATAATTATTAAGAATTTAGATTAATGAAGGCATTGTCCTATACTGAGTATTTTCCATCGCTGTTGATTGTTTTGAGGTTTTATATACGTTGCGTGGAGCCTTGGGCTATTTGTTGAGAATTTTATTGATTCTGCTACATATTTGAAATTTGGTTATGGTTAGTGGCAAATTGTGATATGAATTATTGTATTGTGTTGTGGTTTAGACACTCTCCTTGATGTTATTTATTCTTCCTACCTTGCTAGTTAATGATATACATGTGCTTGGTAACGAAGAGTATAAAACACGAAGGGTGATGTCGTGCCATTTGAATTATATTATCATGTGAGGGAGAATGTAAAGCACGAAGGGTGATGCCGTGCCATTTGAGAGTGTAAAGCACGAAGGGTGATGACGTGCCATTGAGAGTGTAAAGCACGAAGGATGATGCCGTGCCATTTTATTTATATTATCAGGTGAGGATGAGAGTAAAAGCATGAAGGATGATGCCATGCCATTATTTTTATATTATCATATATTCATGGCACGAAGGGTGTTTCCGTGCAGGCGAGGATGAGAGACATACTTTATATTGTGATATCGTTTTGTTGTGTATACATTCATGCCTTTATCTTGAGATGTTATTGTGCACCTATGTTTTCTATGTGACTTGTAGTCGATGTTGCTTCCTGTGTGCCTCCACTTTATTTCTTTTATTGTTATTGGTATTTCTCCCACCTAGTTGGTACTGTTATATGTATGCACGGTGAGAAAGATATAAATGCACGAAGGGTGTTACCGTGCCAATTGATTTAATCTACATATATATATTGGGTGAGAATGAGACAAGTGGGTGAGAATGAGACAAGTGCACGAAGGTATTGCCGTGCCATTTGATGTGATATGTTGAATATATTTCTCACGCCAGGAAAGTTAAACGAGGTGTCACATGGTGACTTTTATTTGAAAGAATTATATTAGAAAGATATTTATTTGAAAGAATTATATTAGAAAGATATTTACTTGAAAGAAGTATATTTGAAAGATATTTACTTGAAAGAATTATATTTGAAAGATGTTTACTTGAAAGAATTATATTCGGAAGATATTTATTTGAAAGAATTATATTCAAAAGATATTTATTTGAAAGAATTATAATGGAAGGATATTTATTTGAAGGAAGCATATTCGAAATATATTTATTGAAAAGGATTATGTTGTAGAGACTTTTATTGAAAAACTTATAGATAAAAGTTGTATATTTTGAAGGACTTGATTAATTGGTTGTACCTGTGTTTATTATTTGTTTGAGCAATATTTATGGTGTTCATGTTGCCTTGCTGTTTAAATCACTAGTTGATTGATGTTGCTATCACTGCTATTTGTTTTCTATTATTTTTGTATGCTATATTGCACAGTGTATTTGACAAGTGAGTGTCTTGACTGTACCTCGTCACTACTCCACTGAGGTTAGTCTTGATACTTACTCGGTACCGACCGTGGTGTGCTCATACTACACTTCTTCATATTTTTGTGCCAAGCCAGGTATTGAAGATATCGGATTCGTACAGATATTAGAGTATGATCGCAGGGATTGAAGGTGGGACTGCTTGGTCATCGTAGTCCATTGGAGTCTTTCCATTTTATTGTATTGTTAATTTCTTATTCGATTAGTACTGTATATTCAATTCTCGAGATAATTCCATGTATTCAGTTAGAGTTCGTGACTCAGTATTACCAGTCTTGGGAGGTTGTATTAAATTATATGTTTAAAAAAATGGCTTGAATTATGATTATAATCGGCTTACTTAGTCTTAGAGACTAAGTGTCATCACGACGCATGTGGTGGGATTTTTGGGTCGTGACAAGTTAGTATCAGAGCTCTAGGTTCATAGGTTCTACGAGTCACGAACGAGTCTAGTAAAGTCTTGTGGATCGGTACGGAGACGTCTGTACTTATCTTCGAGAGGCTATAGAATTGTAAGAAAATTTTCACTTCTTTCATTCCTGTCGTGCGGAATTTGTTGATTTTGGAATTTGAGCCTTTGTATCTCTATTCTCTCACAAATGGTGAGGACACGTGCTACCGGGTCAGCTGAGCAAACCCCCGTGCATACTGCTAGAGCCGCAAGAGGCCGGGGCCGAGGTAGAAGCCGAGGTAGAGGCCGAGTAAGGGCACGTGTTGTAGCTAGAGCACCTATCAGAGTAACAACTGAGGAGCCGCCAGTAGCTCCGGTCGGGGGACAGGTACCGGAAGCACCTGTTGTTACCTCAGGATTTCAGGAGACTTTAGCATAGTTCCTGAACATGTTTGGTATATTAACTCAAGCAGGGTTGATCTCCGTTGCACTAAATATTTCACAGATTGGGGGAGGAGCTCAGACTCCTAGCGCCCGTACTCCAGAGCAGCATGTCTACGTTGGTCAGGTTCTGGTGTGGTGCCGGTACAACCTGTTATTCCAGTCATATCTGAGGTCAGGCCAGAGGCATTAGAAGAACAAAAGGGGCTTGAGAGGTTTAAGAGATATAGTCAACCTACTTTAGTGGCACAACTACCGATAATGCCTAGGGATTTCAAGGAAAGTGTCACCGTTTTCTCCGCACCATGGGTATTCTAGAAGTGAGTGGAATTTCCTTTACTATATTTCAGCTGTCAGGAGCAACGTATCAATGGTGCCAAGTTTATGATGAGGATAGACTAGTCGATGCAACACCACCAACTTGGACTCAATTTTTAGAGATGTTTTGAAAGAGTTTGTTCCCCGGACTCTTCAGGATGCGTGGCGCACAGAGTTTGAAGGGTTGCGTCAGGGCACCATGACGGTGTCAGAATATGCCATCAGGTTCAGTGAGTTAGCCCGTCATGCACCTATCTTGGTTTGTACAGTTAGAGAGCGAATCCGCAGATTCATTGAAGGGCTCTATTATGATTTTAAAATATGTATGGCTCGAGAGTTGCAGACTGACATTCCATTTCAGCAAGTAGTAGAGATTGCTAGGATGCTAAAACGTGTTCGAAGTGAGGAAAAGGAGGCCAAAAGGTCTCGGAACGCTGGAGGATTTAGTGGATTCTACTCTACAGCTATGATTCATCATGGCGGAGGCTCGGGCAGTCGGTCAGCCCAATCCGCAATTCAGAATACTCGTAGTGCTTCAGTTAATACTTTTAGTGCACCACCGGCATGAGGTTCTTATACTGGTTATTCCAGTTATCCGGTAGAGATTTAGTATGAGCATCCGCGCCCGCAGAGGGGTTGTTATGAGAGTGGTGATACTAGACACATCCAGAGAAATTGTCCCAGACTTGGGAGGGGTGGATTTCATCAGAACACTCAGGCTACAAGCTTTATTCAAGTTAATACTCCATGTGCATAGCCAGTTAGGGGTGGAGGACAGGCGGGTAGAGGGTGCCTAAGAGGTGGAGGCCCGACCCGTTGATATAATTGTTATGAATTGGCTGAGGCCGATACACCAGATGGTGTAGTTACAGGTATGATTTAATTTATAATAAAAGGTGCACCATTCTTATTTTGATTCGATTCTGATTATCGAGGTGAGAACTCATTTCATACTTCTTATATATGGTGGATTAGTGAATTTGTACTCCACTCCCGTGTTTATCCCTGTTGGGAGATTTTATGGTGTTAGCCTGTGTGTATCATTTTTGTTTTGTACATTATTGTGGGCTATGAGTCCAAAGGTGACTTTCTATTACTCTCTCCAGTGGGTTTTGATATGATTTCGGAATAATTGAATTCAATTTTATTAATTATATGCCCTACCGGTATGAAGGTTCATTATGTGTTGAGAAAAAAATTGTTTACGAAATATTGAAAAGAAGAAAGAAAGGAAATTAAAAATTTCAGTTGGCATAGTGTGCAAAATACTTGTGATTCGGAGTTGAGGATGAGATCCTCGCATTTTTATATGATGTGAAATATTTAAATTGGGCTACAAGTCATGGTGGAAGTTATACAAGGACAAGATCCTTGTAATGAAAGTTTATGTGTTTAAATTCTCCCTTTGTGAAATTAAAACTTGTACTATAGTATTAATAATGAGTCATACCTGTTAGGCTTATTTGATAATTCTTTTATGTGTTTCTGTGCATATTTATCCATAATTGTTAGGCAAATATTGAGTTTTAGCCTACGAGGTGAGTGCCCAGGCGGCGTTAAATGTGACTCGTTAAGTCGGGTAAATAGTTATGAGGTCTTCATGCCTCATATTTTGCCGTTAGTGTTGTGAAAAGTCGAAATGAGGTTTTGGTTAATATGAGGTTAATTGGCGATGTTGTAATCGATTATGAACAACTATTAAGACCAGATATGTTGTGATGAGCATACATATGATGTCCTTCATGTCCTGATATCATTATGATAACACGGTACTTGTAATGCTGAGATTAGTGTTATTGATATATACATTATGGTGATTTGTTGGGTTATGGATGTGTTGTTAGGAGTTGTTTTGGTGTTACTCTTATAGGTGGATATGCCCCATTTACAAGGGAGACTCTGCCGAAATTTCTAAAAAATTTGGGAGTTGGTAAAATTTGGGGGATTGAGACGTACGAATGAAGAGATAAGTTATGTTATGTGTTTGAGGGCGGACTCTACTTCTCATTCAAGGGCAAATGATCCTTAGTGGGGGAGAATGTAATACCCAGAAAAAATTTCGAAATACTTCAACACTATCAAAAAATTTGATGTGTGCGTAGGCACAAGTTGCTATAGCCAGTTGAGACTAATACCGTGTGTTGATGTGAAAATCAGGCCTTTTGAAAATGTTTGGAGTGTAAGAAATTGGTTTTAAAGTTTATAAGTATGGATAAAAGAAATAATCTCAACTGAGATGGTGTTATCGGACCCATATTAAATTGCGAAACATAGAATCACCCGCGAGTATGTGTGTAAGAATACACTCAGTAATTTAATGTCCTCAGAAAGATTCCTGGCACGTTCGAGGACAAACGTATGTTTAAGAGGTAGAGAATATAACGAGCCGGCTTGTTTTAAGAATTTACGCCCCGTTCAGTGACTTAAGGTCTCGAGCAGCTTCGTAATATGTATTATGACCCGCGGGTGTGGTCGAGTTTGATTTTCGAAAGATTCGGGATTAAATTGAGAGAACAATTCTCATTTTTGAAGCTTAAATAAAAAGAATTGACCAAAATTGGACTTTTGAGTAAATGATCCCGGAATAGAGTTTTGATTATTGCAATAGCTTCATATGGTGATTTTGGACTTAGGAGTGTGTCCGGAAAATTATTTGGAATCCCGTAGTTAAATTAGGCTTGAAATGGCGAAAATATGAAGTTTAAATTGAAAGTTTGATCGGGGAGTTCACTTTTTGATATCGGGGTCGGAATCGAGTTTTGAAAATTTTTATAGGTCCGTTATGTCATTTATGACTTGTGTGCAAAATTTGAGGTCAATAGGACTTGATTTGATAGGTTTCGACGTCCAATGTAGAAGTTAAAATTTCTTAGTTTTATTAAACTTGAATTGGGGTATGATTCGTAGTTTTAGCGTTGTTTGATGTGATTTGAGGTTTCGACTAAGTCTGTAATATGCTTTGAGACTTGTTGGTATATTTGGACGGGGTCCCGAGTGGCTCGGGTGAGTTTCGGGATGCTTTCGGACCATTTCTAGGCTATTTTTAGTTGCTGGTTTGTGGTCACAGAGGTATGCATCGCGATCGCGGACAAACGTTCCCGATCGCGAAGAGCAATTTTGTTGTTTGGACACTGTGAATTGCGATCGCGGAAGCCTTTTCGCGATCGCGTAGAGGAAAATCCTGTTGCACTGACTCGACTTTGGGAGCTTATATTTCGCAATCTATAAGGATACACAATTATAACGGTTTTTCTACTTAATTCTGGCTTGTTAATGGTATTAATTGCCTTGATTGCCCGTTACCATATTTAATTGTAACGATTATAATAATAACTGAAGATTTTCCATATTGCCGATTTCCCTTCCTTATTTATAACAGATTCATGAATCTTCCCTTTTTATGGTCTTCATTCATCTCGTGCCTAATTTTTCTTTTCCAGCTATCAGGGCCGGTACCTCTTCTGATGAAACTCCAGGGGTGTTTTATTCGTACCTTTTCGTTTTCTTTTATTGACTCAACTGAAAGTGCCACTTGTCACCTTGTTGATGGTCCACATGTCATGCATTTTTTCACTAATACAGATAGCCCCCCCCCCCACTTTCTGAATATTCTCAACTGAATATTCGGGAAATGGTAAGTATTTATGATGGGAATTCGGTAACGACCCAATCGGTCGTTTTGAGTATTACAACCCCGTTCCCTCATTTACTGCTCAATTTATACCTTACAGTTGATTTATGACTTATCAGGTTAGTTGGTTCGGGTTCGGAAGGATTTCGGAGTGAAATGAGACACTTGGTCTCATAATTTAAAATTTAAGTTGGAAAAGGTGACCGGATATTCACTTATGTATAAACGACCTCGGAATTGAATTCTTATGATTTCAATAGCTTCGTATGGTGATTTTGGACTTAGAAGCATGTCCGGAAAATTATTTGGAGGTCCGTAGTGGAATTAGGCTTGAAATGGTGAAAGTCGAATTTTTGGAAAGTTTGACCGGGGGGTTGACTTTTTTATATCGGGGTCGGAATCTAATTCTGAAAATTTTTATAGCTCCGTTATGTCATTTATGACTTGTGTGCAAAATTTGAGGTCAATCGGACGTGATTTAATAGGTTCCGACGTCGTTTTGTTGAAATTGGAAGTTTCAAAGTTCATTAGGCTTAAATCTATGTGTGATTCGCGTTTTAGTGTTGTTGGATGTGATTTGAAGACACGACTAAGTTCGTATGATGTTTTAGGACTTGTTGGTATATTTGGTTGAGGTCCCGAGGGCCTCGGGTGAGTTTGGGACGGCTAACAGATCAATATTGGACTTGGCATTTCAACTGAAGAATGCTAGTTTTCTGTCACTGGTTTCCTTCTATGCGATCACGTTAGAAGGTCCGCGATCACATAGGCTTGTTTGGGCAGAGGTGAGATTGTTTTACGGGGTCGTATGAAGGCAAACGCGATCGTGTAGGTTTGGCCAGGCTGTGCTACGCGAACGCGTGAGAAATGCCGCGTTCGCGTAAAGGAAATGGAGCAGAAGTGGAGGTCACACGTTTGTGCTTCGCGATCGCGTGGACGAGTCCGCGATCGCGTAGGTTTGTGCATCAGTGATCCGCGTTCGCGTGGATTCAACCGCGTTCGCGAAGGCCAAATTTGGGGGCAGTTTCTTTTGTGCTTCGCGATCGCGTGAACTAATACGCGATCGCAGAGGGTCAATTTTTGGCAGTGAAAATGTGTGCTTCACGATCGCGGGACTTGGGTCGCGATCACATAGAAGAAATGGCTGGGCAGAGAGTTTAAGTTCTGAAAATGGGATTTCATCCCATTTTCCATTTTTACCGATTTGGAGCTCGAGAAGAGGCAATTTTTGGGAGATTTTCAAGGAAAATAACGGGGTAAGTGTTCTTAACTCAATATTGATCAAATTACTCGAATTCATGGTTGTTTTTAACATTTAATTGGTGAATTAAGTTGGAAAATTGTGAAAACCCTCTTGGTTTAATTTGAAGATTTGAGGGTCGAGTTGATGTCAGATTTGAGTAAAATTTGTATGGTTGGACTCGTGGTTGAAGGGGCGTTCCTATTTTGTAACTTTTGTCGGGTTCCGAAACGTGGACCCCACATGCGATTTTTGAGTTAATTTCGGATTTTTATTGGAAAATTAGTATTTCCTTATGGAATTAATTACAATAATTTGTATTGACTGAATCAAATTAATTGTGACTAGATTCGAGCCGTTTGGAAGTTGATACACGCATAATGGAATTTCTGGAGTATTGTTTAGCTTTCTCGACATTGGATTCGGCTTGTTCGAGATAAGTAACTCTTCTAATCTTGGAGCTGAGGGTATGAACTCTGAATATACGTATTATGAGAATTGTTTGGAGGTGACGCACATGCTAGATGACGGGCATGTAGGCGTGCACCATAGAAATTATGACGTATTTGTTCCGTGGAATTTTGTAGTCAAATAATCTTGGCATTTTCCATGCAATTTTATGTGTTGAAGAAATTTAGCTAAGAATTATATTAAAAATTATGTTGAGGCTATGTGCCAGTATTATTGGGACCCACATAGGTCATATTGTTGTGAATTATTTGTTTTAAATTGAAAATTCATACTCAGTCATATTCATTTCATTGCATATCATATCTCAGTCTCTGTTGTTATTTATTGATACATCATATCATCATTTTTGGGCTATTTTCGTGACATTGTGAGCCCGAGAGACTGGAGAGATTGATGACTGAATGAGGCCGAGGGACTGATTGTGAGGATAATTATTGGATCGGGCTGCATGCCGCATCATGACATATTGGCTTTATATACTTTATTATAATGGGATTGGGCTGCCCGCCGCAACAGGCCAGATTGGCTTATTATAGCACGTGAGTTATCTATGCGGATACAGATATTGATACTATAGCACGTGAGTTGTCCGTGCAGCACGTGAGTTGTCCGTTCAGATTATAGCGCTTGGGCTGAAGGAGCCCCTCCGGAGTCTGTACACACCCCCAGTGAGCGTAGGTACCTACTGAGTGCGAGTGCCAAGCTATTGGGAGGACTGAGTGACTATGAGGATTAAGTGACTGTGAGGACTGAGTGACCGTGAGAACTGAGTGACTGTGAGGACTGAGTGACTATGATGACTGAGTGAAATGATACTCTGAGAGTATGCATATGGTCTTTATCACTAATTTGCATCGCATTGACATGCACACATAACATACAGGCATAGAGATGTATTTTTCTCATGTTGTACGATATCACGTTATTCATGACTTCTTACACCTACTGGCCTATGGGTATAATGATGCATTTTGCACTGGCTATCTGGAAAGAAAATGAAACATCTTATTTATTATGGAAAGAATTTTTGGGAAAATTACTGTTTTCAACTTATATTTTTGGCAACTTCGATAAACGATTTGGGTTTTTTCACTGATGTACTTGAAAGACAGAACTATTTTCAGAAATAATGATTCAGCTGAGTATTTTATATCTGGATTACTCCTTTTATTACTTGCTTTGTGTTGTTACGAATTGTTGTTTCTTATGGAAGTTGGACTCTGACCTTGGCACAAGCTCGTCAGTACTTTCAACCTAAGGTTAGGTTTGTTACTTATTGAGTACATGGGGTCGGTTGTACTCACACTACACTTCTGCACCTTGCGTGCAAATATTGGATGCTGATGTTGCTATGATCGACGAGAGCTGGATTTGAAGACGTACCTGCGTTCTGGTTGTAGCTGCCTCTTGTTCATGGTAGCCTTAGATTTATAAAAATCTGTTTATGTATATTTCGTGCAGGTGATGCATTTATTTCATACCAGCTTTGTTTCTAATTTTAGAAGTTCATGATTTGTACTACCAGTCCTTGGAGAATGAATTAGAGTTAGTTAAATATTAATTAAATCAGATTATTATTATTGGGCTTACCTAGCGGGTGAGGTTAGGTGCCATCATGGCTAGTTTGATTTTGGGTCGTGACAAGGTGGTATTAGAGCTCTAGGTTCATAGATTCTACAAGTCATGAGCAAGTGTCTTGTAGAGTCTTGCGGATCGATATGATGTCGTCTATACTTATCTTCGAGAGGCTACGGGGCATTTAGGATAATTTCCCATATTTCTTTCCTTAACGTGCGGAATTGATTCAGCTTGAAATATAACTCTTTGAATTCCTTCCACGCATTCATGTGCGCATATGAGAGCTCGGTATCAGCTGTGTATCGCCGGCTTGTGATTTCAGGGATGACGTGCGAGATATGTATTTTGTGTTTTGGTGATGGGCCAGTCTGGAGGACTTGAGGCCAGGTTTGGACCGTAGTTTAGGCTCGGTAGCTTCAGTTGTAACTTGTACATTTGGACTCATATGTCTGGTTAAAGAGTTTGGACTCGGATAGACTAAATGATTGCATAGTAATTGTGACGGCGAAAGGGTACAACAAGATACCAATTTGAGGCTAAGCAGGTGGATTATCCCCTGCGGAGTAATCTACGTAGGTGTGTTCCTTATAATGTGAGTGGAGAGTTTCTTTTCTGCCAGCGGGGCGTATGTGTGGAGGTTTGAATTTGAAGCTAGTTGAGAAAGTTGACTTGACTGTCAAGAGAATAAATGCGAGTTTAGTGGATGATTGAGGTATTTTATGGTTGGCATTGTATGAGCTTGAGAAGAATTTTCGTTGGACTGACTGTAGTATTATGGCAGTCATAAAGTATGGGTATTGTGAGTTATGAAGTGTTTTAATCTATGGCTTTGAGACAAGTGGGGGACCATGTTATTGACAATTCAATTGATGGTTATATGTTAAATTTTAGTTTGGTATGAGGCATACTTGTGGATTAGTTATGCCTTGCAGAGGTTGAGATCGAGGATGACTCGAATACTAAAATTTCTAAATACGGAATATATTGCGCTTTATGGGTATATGAAAATCACGGGGTAAGTGAGTTGTTATTTGTGAATAGTGCAGTGCGTACAGAGTTTGAATTTGATCAGTGGTGTTAAGGCAGGATTACCTCTTTGAGTGTTGCTGTGCTAATGGGGCACGTGTCTTTCAGCCCATTTAGGCGGTGCAATTTAGATTTGAGCAAAGTGGGTGACTCTCAAGAAGGTGCTAATGAATTTAAAAATATATAAGTGGCAATTGAAAATTTTTCGGATTGGTCTATCGCTAGATTCGGATAGTTACATTGGATGGTGTCGGGACTTGCGGTAATTCTATATGACTATGGATTCTATATTTCAGTATAAGAAAAGGGAAGATGAGTAATTTTAAATTCACATAAGGTATTTTCAGAGTGGGTATTTCGGTTGTGGTATTTATAGGGGTAATTATGATGTGGTGAGACTCTACAGATGTTTTGGTGGCAATATTCTTGGGTTTTGGTGACCTGCGTGGTTTGGTCGAGTTAGAGGAATTTAGTTCTAATAGCTTGGTTATGTGAAGATGGATTTCAAAGTGTTCTTGATGGTTTATACCATGGTTTGGACCGGATATTTTCTACTGGTGTGGGAAACGTGTTGTGTATTATGATTTCCTCCTAGAAGGAAGCAAGAGGAAGGTTTCTAACTAACTGGGTATGTATTTTGCTTGTGACTCAGAGTGTTAATGAGGTTCTCATGTTTTCATTGGATGGCCTAATAGAGGCTGTGCGTAGAGTGAGATTGGGATTTGCATGTGCAAGTATACGATTCAGTTTCAAAAAGAAGGTCATGAGTTTATGGAGCACAACCGATTTTAGATATTGGCACTAGTGGTATTACCTAAGAAGAGTGTACATTCAGAAGGGCACACTGTGTTTTGACTTACGGATGTTTGTATTGCGGTATTCGTCTGGTTGATTGACAGCTGATATTCAGATTTTTGCTATGTGGCATAGGAGATATAGAAGTATTCCTCATGGGATGATCGTGCACGAAAGATGTGTTAGTCATTCTAGTGATGGAGTTGGGATCAGTTACGGTGATTCATGTGCTCGATGAATTTGGAGACTGGGAGTTCTCAGAAGCATATTGTTTCGGGTTGCGGCCTGTTTGAGGTGAGTATTTTATTTAAACTCAATGGAGACACTAGTTGCGTTAATTATTTGTGATAGCTACGCGCTATAAGTGTGCATATATATGAGGTTTGAGCCAATGTGCGGGCATCGGGGATACTCGAAAGAATGCTTAGGCTATGATATGCCTAGAGTTGATTGTTAAGCGTAAAGTTATAACATTTCTCGTATTCTTACCTTTGTTGAGAACTATCTGGGCTACACTTGAGGTTACAAAGAGGCTAATTCCCTGAATAAATGGGGGAATTACTATTTCTGCATTAAATTGCCGATTTGAAGTGTGATAGCAGACTTTGTACATGCTTACACTGTGGCGTGTTATTTATACCAGTCCAGGAGCATGAGAATCTTATTTCATTATCATATACAAGTGTACTTGTTTAATTACTCTTGTATGATATGCTGGGACTGGAGGCCTGTGACCATGCCAGGCGATTCATATTATTTGCACGTGAGTTGTCCGTGCCGTGTGTGGGAATTTTATTTCTATGATAATTTATCTGATTCATTAATTTCCTTCCTCTACAATTGTGCACATGCGCCTACGGTTATCCTCTTCACGAAATTTGAGGAGTTTATTATAACATTGTGGTTGTGGTGGTGCTTGTTGAACTTGCAATACGGTTCTCTTCCTTGAGACATCTCCCATATTTGGGTACACTAATTGCGCAGATGTGACTGGAGTTATATTGATGTGGCGTGTCTGTGGGATAGTTGCATTTAATAATGTAAGGTCATTGGACCTAGAATGGGTACTATCATGTTTGATTACAGTATATTCGGAAGGATAATATTGAAAGTTGGCTTAGCAAGTGATTATAGTTCTGGTTGGGGCGAGAAAGCTCCATGACTTGTTGATCTGATAAGGGGTTACGAGATTCTGCATGTTTCTTTTATTATCAACAGTGTACGAAGGTGTTGGGATGAGGTTTTGTTCGATATGGGGTTTAATGCTAGTACTTGGTTGGTTTGGAGTAGTTACTGTGATCAGGAATGGTACTACGAGCGGGCGAGTTGTGTAATATCCTGGGTGATTATATCCGTGATTATAGTTATAGCTTGATGCAGCTTGTTCAGACTCATACATTGTTTAAATGTAAGATTCTTGTCTGGAAATGAAATTCTGAAGGTTCGGAATTTAATTCCAAGGTTTTTGGGCTAAGGTTAAATTAAGGATTTTCAGTTATATTGTGTTTTCAGGCCTATGTGGAATAGAGTGACGTGGGATCCCCCCCGAGTACGTACGTGGTAAGATGGAATAGTGATTTGATGGCTTGGAAACAACTCTTGGCACGTTCTAGGATGAACGTATGTTTAAGTGGGGGAGAATGTAACGACCCAGCCGGTTGTTTTGAGTATCACAACCCCGTTCCCCCATTTACTGCTCAATTTATGTCTTATAGTTGATTTATGACTTTTCGGGTTAGTTGGTTCGGGTCCGGAAGGATTTCAGAGTGAAATGAGACATTTAGTCTCATAATTAAAAACTTAAGTTGGAAAAGT
The DNA here is from genome assembly GCF_000715075.1 of Nicotiana tabacum. Lineage (NCBI taxonomy): Eukaryota > Viridiplantae > Streptophyta > Magnoliopsida > Solanales > Solanaceae > Nicotiana > Nicotiana tabacum. The sequence goes on along the minus strand of NC_134098.1, from coordinate 99,726,828 downwards.
TGACCGGATATTCACTTATGCATAAACGACCTCGGAATTGAATTCTGATGATTCTAATAGCTCCGTATGGTGATTTTGGACTTAGGAGCGTGTCCGGAAAATTATTTGGAGGTCCGTAGTGGAATTAGGATTGAAATGGCGAAAGTCGAATATTTGGGAAGTTTTATCGGCGGGTTGACCTTTTGATATCGGGGTCGAAATTCAGTTCTGAAAATTTTCATAGCTCCGTTATGTCATTTATGACTTGTGTTCAAAATTTGAGGTCAACTGGACGTGATTTGATAGGTTCCGGCGTCGTTTGTAGAAATTGGAAGTTTCAAAGTTCATTAAGCTTGAATCTATGTGTGATTCGTGTTTTAGTGTTGCTGGATGTGATTTGAAGACACGACTAAGTTCGTATGATATTTTATGACTTGTTGGTATATTTGATTGAGGTCCCCGGGGCCTCGGGAGAGTTTCGGACGGCTAACAGATCAAATTTGAACTTGGCATTTCAGCTGAAGAATGCTGGTTTTCTGTCACTGGTTTCCTTCTATGCGATCGCGTAAGAAGGCAACCGCGATCGCGTAGGTTTGGCCAGACTGTGCTACGCGAACGCGTGGGAAATGCCGCGTTCGCGTAAAGGAAATGGAGCAGAAGTGGAGGTCATGCGTTTGTGCTTCGCGATCGCGTGGACGAGTCCGTGATCACGTGGGTTTGTGCATCAGTGATCCGCATTCGCGTGAATTCAACCGCGTTCGCGAAGGCCAAATTTGGGGGCAGTTTCTTTTGTGCTTCGCGATCGCGTGAACTAATCCGCGATTGCAGAGGGTCAATTTTTGGCAGTGGAAATATGTGCTTCGCGATCGCGAGATTTGGGCCGTGATCGCATAGAAGAAATGACTGGGCAGAGAGTTTAAGTTCTGAAAATGGGATATTTTTACCGATTTGGAGCTCGAGAAGAGGCGATGTTTGGGGGATTTTCAAGAAAAATAACGAGGTAAGTGTTCTTAACTCAATATTGGTAAAATTACTCAAATCCATGGTTGTTTTTAACATTTAATTGTTGAATTACGTAGGAAAACTGTGAAAACCCTCTTGGTTTAATTTGAAGATTTGAGGGTCGAGTTGATGTCAGATTTGAGTAAAATTTATATGGTTGGACTCGTGGTTGAAGGGCCGTTCATATTTTGTAACTTTTGTCTTATTCCGAGACGTGATTTTTGAGTTAATTTTGGATTTTTATTCAAAAATTAGTATTTCCTTATGGAATTAATTACAACAATTTGTATTGACTGAATCAAATTAATTGTTACTAGATTCGAGCCGTTTGGAAGTTGATACGTGCAGAATGGAATTTTTGGAGCATTATTTAACTTGCTCGACATTGGATTCGGCTTGTTCGAGGTAAGTAACTCTTCTAATCTTGGAGCTGAGGGTATGAACCCTGAATATATGTATTATGTGAATTTTTTGGAGGTGACGCACATGCTAGATGACGAGCGTGTAGGCATGCACCATAGAAATTGTGACGTATTTGTTCCGTGGAATTGTGTAGTCAAATAATCTTGGCATTTTCCATGCAATTTTATGTGTTGATGAAATTTAGCTGAGAATTATATTAAAAATCATGTTGAGGCTATGTGCCAGTATTATTGGGACCCACAGAGGTCATATTGCTATGAATTATTTATTTTAAATTGAAAATTCATACTCAGTCATATTCATTTCATTGCATATCATATCTCAGTTTCTATTGTTATTTATTGATACATCATATCATCATTTTCGGGCTATTTTCATGACATTATGAGCCCGAGAGACTGGAGAGATTAATGACTGAGTGAGACCGAGGGCCTGATTGTGAGGATAATTATGGGATCGGGTTGCACGCCGCAGCAAGCCATATTAGCTTTATATACTTTATTATTATGGGATCGGGCTGCCCGCCGCAATGGGCCAGATTGGCTTATTATAGCTCGTGAGTTGTCCATGTGGATACATATATTGATACTATAACATGTGAGTTGTCTGTACAACATGTTAGTTATCCGTGCAGATTCTAGCGCTTGGGCTGAAGGAGCCCCTCCGGAGTCCGTATACACCCCTAGTGAGTGCGGGTACCTACTGAGTGCGAGTGCCGAGCGATTGGGAGGACTGAGTGACTGCGAGGACTGAGTGACTGTGATGACTGAGTGACCGTGAGAACTGAGTGATTGGGAGGACTGAGTGAAATGATACTCTGAGAGATGTATCACTGATTTGCATCGCATTGACATGCACATATGACATACAGGCATAGAGATGTATTTTCTTCATGTTGTACGGTATCACGTTATTCATGACTTCTTACACCTACTGGCCTATGGGCATAATGATGCATTTTTCACTCGCTATCTGGAAAGAAAATGAAACATCTTATTTATTGTGGAAAGGATTTTTGGGAAAATTACTGTTTTCAACTTACTCATATTTTTGGAAACTTCGGTAAACGATTTGGGTTTTTTTCATTGATGTACTTGAAAGGCCGAACCATTTTCAGAAATCATGATTCAGCTGGGCATTTTATATCTGTGTTACTCCTTTTATTACTTGCTTTGTGTTGTTACGAATTGTTGTTGCTTATGGGAGTTGGACTCTGACCTTGGTACAAGCTCGTCACTACTTTCAACCTAAGGTTAGGTTTGTTACTTATTGAGTACATGGGGTCGGTTGTACTCATACTACACTTCTGCACCTTGCGTGCAGATATTGGATGTTGATGTTGTTGTGATCGACGAGAGCTGGATTTGAAGACGTACCTGCATTTTGGTTGTAGCTGCCTCTTGTTCATGGTAGCCTTAGATTTATAAAAATCTGTTTATGTAAATTTTGAACATATGATGTATTTATTTCATACCAGTTTTCTAATTTTTAATTTTAGAAGCTCATGATTTGTACTACCAGTACTTGGGTAGTGAATTAGAGTCAGTTAAATATTAATTGAATCGGATTATTGTTATTGGGCTTACCTAGCGGGTGAGGTTAGGTGCCATCACGGCTAGTTGGATTTTGGGTCGTGACAAATTCCTTGCTGCCTTTTCTCGATTATCATAATGTCCTATTTAGAATCGATGAGACATACGTCATGTCTATTTAATGCTCAAGACACGTGTCTCATTATAATTGGTTCTATAATTTTCAGCACCTTTTTAGGGTTTTTCTGCAGCTGCACCAGTCACGAAGTGATGGTTCCATGATGACAGTCCATAATGACCATCTCTGATGATGGTTGCCTTCCCCTATAAATTCCTCATCACACTCAATTTCGAAAATCCCTTTCTTCTTCCTTGCATTCATATTCTCAACTTCTCCTGTTGTTGTTCTTCTTTTTTCTGTGTTTTCACCATTGAAGATGTCTTCTCATTCGTTAAACCCTTCTTCATCATCAGACCCTCATAAGGTAGTGATCGTTGATGAGCTCTCTCTGTCTACTCCCCCGACTAGGAGTAGGAGAGGTGGCAGACTACGTAGCTTAGGTTCGTTGTCTACTCGTAGTTCTACTCCTCAAAGTAGTACTGCTAAGCGTTCTTCTCATAGGGCTAGAACTTCCTTAACTCCTAGATCTTCCTCTAGAGGGAGAGATCATAATGAACCCATGCGAGAACCCACTGTTTCTGAGATTTTCCCTCAAGAATTTTCTTTTATATCAGATCGTGAAGCTATGATGAAATGGGTTTCTTCCATAGCGTCCTTAACCCCGCTGATCATTACCCTAGCTTGATTACTCCAGGACTCCTTTCCTTGGTTCAACGTGAATATTATTGGAAACCTGATTTTCCAGTAATGGCCACTAGTGCCGACGATAGAATCACTTTTTACCATGAAGGTTTTTCCTTTGTTTATACTTACCTTTTTACCTTAGGATTTACCCCTCCTATTGATCCCATGATCATTAAATTTTCTCGCTATTTCAATGTTTGCCTCGGTCAAATAGGTCCAATTATGTGGAGGGCAGTTGCTTGCCTTCATTACTTGTCAGGTTTAGTTTCCACCCCTTTTTACCTTCCGTCACTTACTCCACCTGTATTCTCCGAAATATTTTTGTGAAGATATTTTTTCCCTCGTGGCTAGAAGTAAAAGAGTTTTAGTCAGTCCCGAGGATGACCGTGACCGTGGCTGGTATGCTCAATTTGTTATTGATCCTACTCGTGAGTTAGTGAGTGATGAGAATATGTCTTTCCATGAGAAGTAGAACTTTGCACGTAAGTATTTTTTCCTCTTATTTCTTTGCTTTCCTTGAAGTTTTAATTTTCTTCTCATAAGTGTATGTTCATTTTTTAGCAACCATGGAAGTTTTCGCAGAAATTCCTGACTTTCGTGATTGGGTAGAAAAAATATTGACTGCTGCTCCCATGGACAAGAGATCTTGGAAATTTCTTTCATAGAAATTTAGGTGGAAAGTGAAGACCCACGATAAATTATATTCCCACGGTTCTCCTTCTCTTTGTTCATCCTTTTCTTTTCTTTTGATAATTTTTGCTTTTCCATTTTTAGGGTTTTCCATTCGTGGCATTAGTCCTGCTTATGTTCCTTTTGCTAGGCTTTCTGTTAGCTCTGCACCGGAACAAATTTTAAGTGTGTCTTCCTCCAAGAGGAAAAATGCTGAAGCCCGTGGCTCTGAAGATGAAGAAGATAATGAAGAAGGTTCCTTAGTGAGAAAACCGCGACTTAGAAGGTGCGTGGCTTCAAATGATGAAGCCCATCTGAAATTTTCTCAAGATCCCCCTCCGAGTTGTATTCCTTTTAGCCTTATTGATGAGCCAGAGAGTGTCCACTTGGACATCTCTGATGAAAATGTTGGCCATTTTGATAACCCCCCCCCCCAAGTCCCGTTGGCAGACTCTTTGCCAAAGGATTTGAGGGTGAATAAGACTTTGGTCCTGTTTCAGAGGAGTAATATCTTGCCTCTCTCCCGATGACTTCAGTTACCCCCATTGCCAATCCTCCTGTTTCTTGTGCTTCCTTGCCTACAGCCGCCCCAGTTGTTGTCCATGTTGCTGCTTCTTATTAAGAAGCTGATCCTTCTAGCGGTACACGGGGCATGAAGAAGGTTTTAATTGAAGTCCCTGATAGTGGGAATTTACTAAAAAAATTTGGTCAGGCCACTGTATGGTTAAAACCATTACTTAGTTCCGTGGAAAGGAAGAAACTCTAGTCTCACAGTTCCTTGACTTTGATGAATGATATTATACATTCCTCCATCAAGGTATGTATTTACTCTTTTTATTTTTCTTCCTTTCCTTTCATGTTTGTAAATCCTTTTCCTTGTCTTTTTATAGGTAAATTTGACAGGTACAGAGCTTATGAGAAGGATTTCTTGGACTGATCAACAAGTGATTGAGTTGCGCACCGAGGCTGATAATTGGAAAGAGAAATTCCAAAGCCTTCAACTGGATAAAGATGTTCTTGCTGAAGAGAAGGCAGCTCTGGAACAACAATTAAAGATAAGAACAGCGGAACTAGCGGTTGTGAAAGCTTTCTCCAATCAAGTTGAAAAAGACAAGGATAGATTGGAATCCTCCTTCGTTGAGCAACACTCCAGGCAACTAAAGAAATAAAAAGCTTGAAAGAGCTCCTTAACCAAAAAGAGGCGTACGCGGGTGATTTGGTGCAGATGCTCACCTAAGCTCAAGAAGATCTCCGTGCCTTGTCTGACAAGATTCAGTTCCTTGAGAGTTCTCTTACTCCTTTGAAGGCATATTATGAAGCTTCAGAAGAAGAGAAAGAAGAGTTGAGGGTTGAAATTGAGCAGTGGGAGATGTATTATGTAGCTCTTGAAGACAAGTTGACGCTTGATGTTAGCTGGACTTTCTTGAACACCCGTTTGAGACTCTAACTGAAGCTAGCCAGGAGGGTTTTAAACTTAATACTGAAATTGCAAAGGCTAAAGAAGCGATTGAACAAACTCAGCAAAGCCAAAGCTTCTCAACACCCGAGGATGAAGGATCCAAAGGTGATGGAAATGGACTTACTCCTGGTGATGCCGATATTCAATATTCGTCTTCTCAAGTTGATCCTTCTACCCCCGTGGATGATGCTACTTAGTTTTTACCCTTGGCTTTTTTGAAAGTGACTTGACTTTGTGCTGGTTTTTGTTAAAACTCTTTTTTGTTTTTGAGTAGTACCTGGGAGATTTTCCCGCCCCTATTTATGGGGAAATGATATAAATATCTTTTTCCTGCATATTATGCCTTTTGCTCTTTAAGTTTTTGAGCTTATACTTGAATTATAAATGCTTTAGTAGATCGCGTCTTCAATATGCACAGGTCTTTTATAAAAGATGTCCCTTTTATATTAACAACACTGATGACAATGACGTCTCATCCTCATATTGGTGCAAATATATGAAACATAAAGTAATTTAAAGAAATTTTATTTTTTAAACTTTCAAATAAGTAATCTTGTACAACATTTTCATAACTGCTTTCTTTATAGCAGGTTTACAAATACGGGTGCATTTTCCCGTGATTAAATCTATGGCCTTAACCTAGAAGCTCGTGGGAGTATTATGTAGGTCTTCTAACTCTCTACTGCCCATTCTTTCCGCGAGCTTGAACACCTTTGAAATTTTGACGTTCTTCAAGGTTTCTTCAAGGTTTTAACTTTGGCTAACTATGATTTTGTGGTGTACATATTCTCTCCTTGTGTACTCTTCCATATGCATAGTCCCCCTAGTGTTTGAGCAATGAAGCATGAGATCTCGAACACTGGATCAAATCCTTACTTTTAGTCCATTTCCTGAAAAAGAAAATACGTACGGGACTCGGAAGTAAATATTTAGATGATGACTGCTTAACCCTTTTCCATAAAAAATATTATAACCTAGACCGGGAATAATTAAATATTCTACGTGTCTTTCGGGTCTAATATTATCATTTGGTATGGGCTAGCTTTTTTCCTATCATCTAAAATGTTAGTAAAACTTAAATGAACAAAGTAAAAATTAAACTTTTATGATACGTGACCATGGTCATTAACTTCTTTTGGAAGTAATACTTATTCAAATGGACTGCATTTCAATGGGAACACCTTGCCGTCCATAATTTCTAACTCGTACGCTTCTTTTCCAGCAATGCCTTTAATTCTATATGGGCCTTCTCAATTTGGACTCAACTTTCCTGCGTTTGCTGCTTGTGTTGAACGGAACACCTTTTTGAGGACAAAATCCCTAATTTTGAAATACCTCAGGTTTTCCTTCCTGTTATAGTATCGTTCAATCATCTGCTTTTGAGCTGCCATCCAAATTAATACTGCTTCTCTTCTCTCTCCCGTCAAATCCAAATTATTCGAAGCTATTCTTCATTTGTTGCTGCACTTGTATGTGTGTATAGACCTCGTGCTTGGTTCCTCTATCTCCACTGAGATTAAAGCTTCTGTTCCATATACAAGTGAAAATGGGGTTTCTCCCGTGCTAGTTTTTGACCGTTGTTCAGTAAGCCCATAACACACCTGGTAGTACTTCTGGCCACTTGACTTTTGATTCTTCCAATCGCTTCTTTAGTTTGTTGATGATGACCTTATTTGTTGACTCAACTTGTCCGTCAGCCATTAGGTGGTAAGGTGCAAAAGTAATCCGTTTAATCTTCCAACTTTCAAAAAAGTCAGTAACTTTGGCACCTATGAATTGCGGCCCATTATCACAAACGATTTCCTTTGGGATTCCAAATGAAGTCCATAACTTCCTTTTCTCGCAAGTTTTTTAAAAGCACCTGCTTCTACCAATTTTGAGAAATAATCAGTTAGAATTAACAAAAATCGTACATTTCCCTTAGCTTGAGGCAGTGGTCCTACAATATCCATGCCTCATTTCATGAATATCTATGGTGATATATTTGAATATAGTAATTCTGCCGGTCGATGCATATTATTAGCGTATCGTTGGCACTTATCGCATCTTGCTACGAAAGTTTTTGCTTTATCTTCCATTTTTCGCCAATAGTATCCCGCTCTTATTAGTGTTTTTACCAATGATCTTCCCCCGACATGATTGCCGCAATGCCCCTCGTGTACTTCTCTCATCACATATTCTGTTTGTGAAGGTCCAAGGTATCGTGCTAAAAGTCCACCAAATATTTTGCAATATAAATTCCCTCGTATCCGGCAATATTGAGCAGCATTCAAGCGTAGCGATCGGGATTTCTTTTTATCCTCAGGCAAAATTCTATACTACAAAAATTTCACAAACTCGTTTCTCCAATCCCAAGTTAAATTATTGAAATTTTCCTCATTCTTGGTTTGGTCGAGGGTCGAATGAAATAAGTGTACCACAACAGTATTTTCTGCATTTGTTGCATCAGCGACGGATGTGAGATTTGCCAATGTGTCTGCTTCTGCATTTTCCTCTTTGGGTATTTGTACAGCTTTCCATGTCTGAAACTGCCTCAATAATTCTCATACTTTTTTGAGGTATTGTTGCATTCGTGTATCTCTTTCCACACAAGTTCCATGTATTTGATTGACTACTAGTTGCGAGTCCCTTTGAATTATGATTTGTTCAATACCAAACTCTCTTGCGAGCTCCAAACCTGCAATCACAGCTTCATACTCTACCTCATTATTAGTAATCGGGTAATATTTTATTGTCAGTCTTATGATTTCACCTGATGGAAGTATTAAAACAATCCCCAAACCTGATCCTTTAACGTTTGAGGAACCGTTAGTAAACAAGTTCCAAGTCCCCGGATTAGCTCCGGTAAATATTCGTAGCTCTTTTTCTGCTTTAAGAATCAGGTTTGAGCTAAAATCTGCTAACACCTGAGACTTTATAGCGGTTCTAGGCTGATATATAATATCATATTCACTAAGCTCTATAGCCCATTTAGATAACCTTCCTGATAATTATTGCTTATGCAATATATTCTTTAGCGTAAAAGCAGTTACAATAGAAATAGGATGACATTGAAAGTAAGGTCGTAACTTCCTTGATGCCATAATTAAAGCTAAAGCAAGTTTTTCTAGGCGAGAATACCATGTCTCAGCATCTAATAAAGATTTACTAACATAATAGATCGGAGATTGTTTACCTCTGTTTTCATGTACCAGTATTGCGCTTACCGCTACTTCTGACACAACAAGGTAGATGAGCAATCTCTCCCCATCTTTTAGTTTTGCTAACAAGGGCGGATTTGACAGATACGCCTTTAAGTCCTTCAGAGCTTGTTACTGATTTTGCTTTTCAATACTGAAAAGAACATAAAGCATTTTTCTGATGACTTGGATATAAACCTTCCTAGAGCTGCTACCTTACATGTTAATCTCTGTACCTCTTTCTTGCTCGTAAGTACATCAGGTATTTCTTCAATAGCTTTGATCTGCTCAGGATTTACTTCAATACCTCTGTTAGAAACAAGGAAGCTCAAAAATTTACCTGAAGCCATGCCAAAGGCGCATTTTTCTGGGTTCAACTTCATATTGTATTTGGAGAATTTTGAAAGTTTCAGCCAAATGTTGAAAATGGTCCCCTTCTTGTGTTGACTTGACCAGCATATCATCTATGTAGACCTCCATAGGTTTTCCTAAGTATTATTGAAAAAATTTGGTCACCAATCTTTGATACGTTGCTCCGGTATTTTTCAAGCCAAATGGCATGACTTTGTAGCAATAAGTCCCCCTGTCTCTGATAAATGAAGTCTTTTCCCCATCTAGAGGGTCAATTTTTATCTGATTATAACCGGAATAAGCATCTAAAAAACTTAAAAGCTCATGACCTGCGGTATAATCGATTAACTGGTCGATGTGCGGTAAAGGAAATGAATCTTTAGGACAAGCCTTATTTAAATCGGTATAATCTACACAGACTCGCCACTTTCCATTCTTTTTTGGAACCACAACAGTATTAGCTAGCCAGTCATGGTACTTTACCTCTCGTATTGAATCAGTTTTCAGAAGTTTTTGTACCTCATCCTGGGTCACTTGATTTTTAAATGCTCCTTGCTTCCTTTTCTTTTGTTTGACAGGTGGATGTAATGGATCCTCATTCAACTTATGGGTCATCACCTCCGGTGGTATACCTTTCATATCTGAATGCGACCAAGCAAAGCAGTCTACGACTCTGCGTTAGCACGTAAAAATTCAATTAACTTACCTTTCATTTCCTGGCTCAAGTTGGCTCCGATGTAAAGTTTTCTGTCTGGCCAATGGACAAATAATATTACATCTTCGATCTCCTCCGTGATGGTTTTGATGTTCTCGTTTTCCTCTGGTTATTGAATCATATCAGGTCTTTAATCCATGTTAGTTTGACTTTGTGGACTTTCAGTTGAGGCGTGAATAGAATTATCCCTAACTAAAATTTTTGATTGCTATTTTGCATCTGCATCGTTGGATGTTTCATTTTCAATCACCACTGAATTAATATTCCGTGATGCCTGTTGATCTTCCATGATTTGTCAGATCCCCCACTGCGATGGGAATTTGATGACTTGATGCAACGTTGACGGGACAACATCTATATCATGAATTCATGGCTTACCCAAGATTATATTATAGGCCATGTCCGCATCTATTACCTAGAACTCTGTGTCTTTGATGATACCTTCTGCAAATGTAGCCAATAAAACTTCCTATTTCATAATGATGCTTGAATTATCGAACCCAGATAATGATCGTGCTTTTGGTATGATTTTATCATTCGCTTGAATTTCATTTACCACTCTTAGTAAAATGATATTCACTGAGCTACCTGGATCAATAAAAAATCATTTAACATTAGTATCATGTACAAGTAAAGATATTACCAGTACATCATTGTGAGGAATCATCAAGCCATCTGCGTCTTTGTCATCAAACACTATGTTGTCTCCTTCCAAGACTTGGCGAACTCATTTCCCGTGAGTGACAGTGACCTGTGATATTTTTTGCAGCCGTGTACATTACCCCATTAATTTCTTCTCCCCCCGGTTATGACGTTTACCGTTCTCTTTGGAGATGGAGGGTTTGGTGGTTCTTGCTTGTTTTTCATGTATGATTATTTTCTTTTCTCACTGAACAGATCACTGAAATATCCTTGCTTAAGTAGATATTCAACTTCTCCTTGCAAGAGCCGGTAATATGCTATTTTATGGCTATGATCATTGTGAAACTCGCACCAGAACTCAGGGTTCCTTTTGTTTGGATCCGATCTTATCTCCTTTGTCCATCGTACCTTGTCTCCAATTCCTCTTAAAACAACCACCTATACAGAAGTGCTGACGTTAAAACTATAATCTCATATTCTTGCTTGAGTGCTAGAACCGTTGCCTCGGGTATCCCGTTCCTTTTTGAATCGAGAAAACGAACTCGTCTTCTTTTGCCTTAATCTTGAATCAAACCATGCATTCACTTGTTTAGGTCGGGAATCTCGCCCTGCAGATCCCATGTAAGGCTCGTACCTGTTCTTACCAGACCTTCTCTATGATTCCGAGCGTCTAGATCCTGGCCTTTCATCTGCCCTTGGTTGAGTAACTGTATCTTCTTCTATCAGCAGCTTCATGCTGTATCGATTGTAAACATCGTTCCAAGTAATTGCGGGAAACTCCCGCAAACTTTCTTTCAACCTCCTCGTGATTTCTGAACTTTTTTCATTCAAATTGCTTGCAATGCCATAGCTTCCCAATTATCAGGTAGTCGCGGCAGCATCATTCTCTCACGTTGGAATCTATCTACGAACTCTCTAAGCAATTCCGTACTTCCCGGTTTAACTTTGAAGATATCCTCCATCTTCTTTTTTAAAATTTTTTTTTGAGACCCCGAATGTGCTTTTATAAATGAATCTACAAGCTCAGCAAATGAATCAATAGAGTTTTCAGGTAAGAGTGACTACCATGTTAACGCCCCTTTCGTGAGAATTTCACCAAACTTCTTGACCAAGACTGATTCAATCTCCTGATTGGTTAAATTATTGTAACGACCCGACTTGTCATTTTAAGAATTTACGTCCTATTCAGTGGCTTAAGGTCTCGAGCAGCTTCGTAATATGTATTATGACCCGCGGGTGTGGTCGAGTTTGATTTTCGAAAGATTCAGGATTAGATTGAAAGAACAATTATCATTTTTGAAGCTTAAATAAAAAGAATTGATCAGCGTTGAACTTTTGAGTAAATGACCCCGGAATAGATTTTTGATTATTGCAATAGCTTCGTATGGTGATTTTGTACTTAGGAGTGTGTCCGAAAAATTATTTGGAATCCCGTAGTTAAATTAGGCTTGAAATGGCGAAAATATGAAGTTTAAGTTGAAAGTTTGATCGGGGAGTTGGCTTTTTGATATCGGGGTCGGAATCGAGTTTTGAAAATTTTTATAGGTCCGTTATGTCATTTATGACTTGTGTGCAAAATTTGAGGTCAATAGGACTTGATTTGATAGGTTTCGACGTCGAATGTAGAAGTTGAAATTTTTTAGTTTTATTAAACTTGAATTGGGGTATGATTCATAGTTTTAGCGTTGTTTGATGTGATTTGAGGTTTCGGCTAAGTCCGTAATATGCTTTGAGACTTGTTGGTATATTTGGACGGGGTCCCGAGTGGCTCGGGTGAGTTTCGGGATGCTTTCGGGCCATTTCTAGGCTATTTTTAGTTGCTGGTTTGTGGTCACAGAGGTATGCATCGCGATCGCGGACAAACGGTCGCGATTGCGAAGAGCAATTTCGCTGTTTAGACACTGTGATCGTGATCGCGGAAGCCTTTTCGCGATCGCGTAGAGGAAAATCCTGCTGCACTGACCTCGCAATCTATAAGGAACTAGGAAATGAGAAAAACTTAAAAGTTGTAGCTCTTGGTGTCTAGTTTTCAGAAAGTTAAACCATTTGCAATTTGGCGTTTTGTACAAAACATTATGACCATTATACTAGAGGCTGTCTGGAAGAGTTGGGCACTTGTTCTTCGCGATCGCGAAGCATTTTCTGCGATCGCGAAAGGCAAATTTTGGGCTGAGAAAAGTTGTGTTTGCCGTGCCATTTGATGTGATATGTTGAATATATTTCTCATGCCAGGAAAGTTAAACGAGGTGTCACATGGTGACTTTTATTTGAAATATTTATATTAGAAAGATATTTATTTGAAAGAATTATATTAGAAAGATATTTACTTGAAAGAAGTATATTTGAAAGATATTTACTTGAAAGAATTATATTTGAAAGATGTTTACTTGAAAGAATTATATTCGGAAGATATTTATTTGAAAGAATTATGTTCAAAAGATGTTTATTTGAAAGAATTATAATGGAAAAATATTTATTTGAAGGAATTATATTCGAAATATATTTATTGAAAAGGATTATGTTCTAGAGACTTTTATTGAAAAACTTATAGATAAAAGTTGTATATTTTGAAGGACTTGATTAATTGGTTGTACCTGTGTTTATTATTCGTTTGAGCAATATTTATGGTGTTCCTGTTGCCTTGCTATTTAAATCACTAGTTGATTGGTGTTGCTATCACTGCTATTTGTTTTCTATTATTTTTGTATGCTATATTGCACAGTGTATTTGACTAGTGAGTGTCTTGACTGTACCTCGTCACTACTCCACTGAGGTTAGTCTTGATACTTACTCGGTACCGACCGTGGTGTGCTCATACTACACTTCTTCATATTTTTGTGCTGAGTCAGGTATTGAAGATATCGGATTCGTACAGATATTAGAGTATGATCGCAAGGATTGAAGGTGGGACTGCTTGGTCATCGTAGTCCCTTGGAGTCTTTCCATTTTATTGTATTGTTAATTTCTTATTCGATCAGTACTGTATATTCGATCCTCGAGATAATTCCATGTATTCAGTTAGAGTTCGTGACTCAGTATTACCAGTCTTGGGAGGTTGTATTAAATTATATGTTTAAAAAAAGGGCTTGAATTATGATTATAATCGGCTTACTTAGTCTTAGAGACTAAGTGTCATCACGACGCATGTGGTGGGATTTTTGGGTCGTGACAAGTTAGTATCAGAGCTCTTGGTTCATAGGTTCTACGAGTCATGAACGAGTCTAGTAAAGTCTTGTGGATCGGTAAGGAGACGTCTGTACTTATCTTCTAGAGGCTATAGAATTGTTAGAAAATTTTCACTTCTTTCATTTCTGTCGTGCGGAATTTGTTGATTTTGGAATTTGAGCCTTTGTATCTATATTCTCTCACAAATGGTGAGGACATGTGCTACCGGGTCAGCTGAGCAAACCCCCGTGCATACTGCTAGAGACGCAAGAGGCCGGGGCCGAGGTAGAAGCCGAGGTAGAGGCCGAGTAAGGGCACGTGTCGCAGCTAGAGCACCTATCAGAGTAACAATTGAGGAGCCGCCAGTAGCTCCGGTCGGGGGACAGGTACCGGAAGCACCTGTTGTTACCCCAGGATTTCAGGAGACTTTAGCACAGTTCCTGAACATGTTTGGTATATTAACTCAAGCAGGGTTGATCTCCGTTGCACTAAATATTTCACAGATTGGGGGAGGAGCTCAGACTCCTACCGCCCGTACTCCAGAGCAGCATGTCTACATTGGTCAGGTTCTGGTGTGGTGCCGGTACAACCTATTATTCCAGTCATGTCTGAGGTCAGGCCAGAGGCATTAGAAGAACAAAAGGGGCTTGAGAGGTTTAAGAGATATAGTCAACCTACTTTAGTGGCACAACTACTGATAATGCCTAGGGATTTCAAGGAAAGTGTCACCGTTTTCTCCGCACCATGGGTATTCTAAAAGTGAGTGGAATTTCCTTTACTATATTTCAGCTGTCAGGAGCATCATATCAATGGTGCCAAGTTTATGATGAGGATAGACTAGTCGATGCAACACCACCAACTTGGACTCAATTTTCAGAGATGTTTTGAAAGAGTTTGTTCCCCATACTCTTCAGGATGCGTGGCGCACAGAGTTTGAAGGGTTGTGTCAGGGCACCATGACGGTGTCAGAATATGCCATCAGGTTCAGTGAGTTAGCTCGTCATGCACCTATCTTGGTTTGTACAGTTAGAGAGCGAATCCGCAGATTCATTGAAGGGCTCTATTATGATTTTAAAATATGTATGGCTCGAGAGTTGTAGACTGACATTCCATTTCAGCAAGTAGTAGAGATTGCTAGGATGCTAAAACGTGTTCGAAGTGAGGAAAAGGAGGCTAAGGAGGCCAAAAGGTCTCGGAACGCTGGAGGATTTAGTGGATTCTACTCTGCAGCTATGACTCATCATGGCGGAGGCTCGGGCAGTCGGTCAACCCAATCCGCAATTCAGAATACTCGTAGTGCTTCAGTTAATACTTTTAGTACACCACCGGCATGAGGTTCTTATACTGGTTATTCCAGTTATCCGGTAGAGATTTAGTATGAGCATCCGCGCCCGCAGAGGGGTTTTTATGAGAGTGGTGATACTAGACACATCCAGAGATATTGACCCAGACTTGGGAGGGGTGGATTTCATCAGAACACTCAGGCTACAAGCTTTATTCAAGTTAATACTCTATGTGCATAGCCAGTTAGGGGTGGAGGACAGGCGGGTAGAGGGCGCCTAAGAGGTGGAGGCCCGACCCGTTGATATAATTGTTATGAATTGGCTGAGGCCGATACACCAGATGGTGTAGTTACAGGTATGATTTAATTTATAATAAAAGGAGCACCATTCTTATTTTGATTCGATTCTGATTATCGAGGTGAGAACTCATTTCATACTTCTTATATATGGTGGATTAGTGAATTTGTACTCCACTCCCGTGTTTATCCCTGTTGGGAGATTTTATGGTGTTAGCCCGTGTGTATCATTTTTGTTTTGTACATTATTGTGGGCTATGAGTCCAAAGGTGACTTTCTATTACTCTCTCCAGTGGATTTTGATGTGATTTCGGAATAATTGAATTCAATTTTATGAATTATATGCCCTACCGGTATGAAGGTTCATTATGTGTTGAGAAAAAAATTATTTACGAAATATTGAAAAGAAGAAAGAAAGGAAATTAAAAATTTCAGTTGGCATAGTGTGCAAAATACTTGTGATTCGGAGTTGAGGATGAGATCCTCGCATTTTTATATGATGTGAAATATTTAAATTGGGCTACAAGTCATGGTGGAAGTTATACAAGGACAAGATCCTTGTAATGAAAGTTTATGTGTTTAAATTCTCCCTTTGTGAAATTAAAACTTGTACTATAGTATTAATAAGGAGTCATATCTGTTAGGCTTATTTGATAATTCTTTTATGTGTTTCTGTGCATATTTATCCATAATTGTTAGGCAAATATTGAGTTTTAGCCTACGAGGTGAGTGCCCAGGCGGCGTTAAATGTGACTCGTTAAGTCGGGTAAATAGTTATGAGGTCTTCATGCCTCATATTTTGCCGTTAGTGTTGTGAAAAGTCGAAATGAGGTTTTGGTTAATATGAGGTTAATTGGCGATGTTGTAATCGATTATGAACAACTATTAAGACTAGATATGTTGTGATGAGCATACATATGATGTCCTTCATGTCCTGATATCATTATGATAACACGGTACTTGTAATGCTGAGATTAGTGTTATTGATATATACATTATGGTGATTTGTTGGGTTATGGATGTGTTGTTAGGAGTTGTTTTGGTGTTACTCTTGTAGGTGGATATGCCCCATTTACAAGGGAGACTCTGCCGAAATTTCTGAAAAATTTGGGAGTTGGTAAAATTTGGGGGATTGAGACGTGCGAAAGAAGAGATAAGTTATGTTATGTGTTTGAGGGCGGACTCTACTTCTCAGTCAAGGGCAAATGATCCTTAGTGGGGGAGAATGTAATACCCAGAAAAAATTTTGAAATACTTCAACACTATCAAAAAAGTTGATGTGTGCGTAGGCACAAGTTGCTATAGCCAGTTGAGACTAATACCGTGTGTTGATGTGAAAATCAGGCCTTTTGAAAATGTTTGGAGTGTAAGAAATTGGTTTTAAAGTTTATAAGTATGGATAAAAGAAATAATTTCAACTGAGATGGTGTTATCGGACCCATATTAAATTGCGAAACATAGAATCACCCGCGAGTATATGTGTAAGAATACACTCAGTAATTTAATGTCCTCAGAAAGATTCCTGGCACGTTCGAGGACAAACATATGTTTAAGAGGTAGAGAATGTAACGACCCGACTTGTTTTAAGAATTTACGCCCCGTTCAGTGACTTAAGGTCTCGAGCAGCTTCGTAATATGTATTATGACCCGCGGGTGTGGTCGAGTTTGATTTTTGAAAGATTCGGGATTAAATTGAAAGAACAATTCTCAATTTTGAAGCTTAAATAAAAAGAATTGACCAGAGTTGGACTTTTGAGTAAATGACCCCGGAATAGAGTTTTGATTATTGCAATAGCTTCGTATGGTGATTTTGGACTTAGGAGTGTGTCCGAAAAATTATTTGGAATCCCGTAGTTAAATTAGGCTTGAAATGGCAAAAATATGAAGTTTAAGTTGAAAGTTTGATCGGGGAGTTGACTTTTTGATATCGGGGTCGGAATCCAGTTCTGAAAATTTTTATAGGTCCGTTATGTCATTTATGACTTATGTGCAAAATTTGAGGTCAATAGGACTTGATTTGATAGGTTTCGACGTCGAATGTAGAAGTTGAAATTTCTTAGTTTTATTAAACTTGAATTGGGATATGATTCGTAGTTTTAGCGTTGTTTGATGTGATTTGAGGTTTCGACTAAGTCCGCAATATGTTTTAAGACTTGTTGGTATATTCGGACGGGGTCCCGAGTAGCTTGGGTGAGTTTCGGGGTGGTTTCAGACTATTTCTAGGCCATTTTTAGTTGCTGGTTTTTGGCCACAGAGGTATGCATCGCGATCGCGGACAAACGTTCGCGATCGCGAAGAGCAATTTTGCTGTTTGGACACTGTGAATTGCGATCGCGGAAGCCTTTTCGCGATCGCATAGAGGAAAATCCTGCTTCACTGACTCGACTTTGGGAGCTTATATTTCGCAATCTATAAGGAACTGGGAAATGAGCGAAACATAAAAGATGTAGCTCTTGGTGTCTAGTTTTCAGAAAGTTAAACCATTTGCAATTTGGCGTTTTGTACAAAACGTTATGACCATTATACTAGAGGCTGTCTGGAAGAGCTGGGCACTTGTTCTTCGCGATCGCGAAGCATTTTCCGCGATCGCGAAAGGCAAATTTTGGGCTGAGAAAAATTATGTTTCGCGATCGCGAAGAGTAAATACCTGGGTAGTAGCTATATTCCTCGGCAGTAGCTATATTTCGAGGTTTCGGCCATTTTTAACATATTTGGAGCTATGGACCTCGGATTGAAGCGATGTTTGAGGCGATTTTCACCATATGAATTGGGGTAATGTTTTATATCCGAAAGTAATTATACTTCATTATTCTATGGTTATATTCATCATTTATTTCGGATTTAAATAGAAGAAATCAAGTTTTTTGTAAAAACTTTTCAAAAATGGAAATTCAAGTTTGGGAGGACGATTTGTTATTGGAATTCGATAAAATTGGTATGATTGAACTTGTATCGGAATGGGTGTTCGAATTTCGTGAAAATTATGTCGGATTCAGAAAGGCGGGCCCCGCGTTGACTTTTGTGAATAAATTTTTAAGTCGACGTTTTATTATCCGGAATTGTTTCCTATGAATGTTAATGAAGTTGTACAATTAATCTGGATAGATTTAAGCGGTCCGGAGGTCAATTCAAGCAAGAAGGATATTTTAAAATATCCGCATAACTTCAAAAAGGTAAGTATCTTGCCTAACCTTGAGTGGGGAAATTACTCCTTAGGTATCGAGTCTTATGTGCCATTTGTGAAATATGAAAAGCCGTGTATGTGAGGTGACGAGTGCGTACTCGGGCTTATATGTGCAAAATATATTGGGTTAAGGTCTTAGGCATATTGTGTAGTAAATTGGATAATTGTTGGCATTTATTAAATCATCTATTTTGCCATGCCTCAATTCGTGTTTGTTGAATTAATTTTTATATGACATTTGATGTGATTATTACGTGTATATTTATGTGGATTCTGTGAATTGATGATTTGATATTTTTTGGAAATTAATTTCATTATGGATTTTCTATCTGTAAATAATTAATTAAATAAGCTTAAGAAGAGGTGTTTATATAATTATTAAGAATTTAGATTAATGAAGGTGTTGCCCTATACTGAGTATTTTCCATCTCTGTTGATTGTTTTGAGGTTTTATATATATTGCGTGGAGCCTTGGGCTATTTGTTGAGAAATTTATTGATTCTGCTACATATTTGAAATTTGGTTGTGGTCAGTGGCAAATTGTGGTTGTATTGTGTTGTGGTTTAAACACCCTCCTTGATGTTATTTATGCTTCCTACCTTGCTTGTTAATGATATACATGTGCTTGGTAAGGAAGAGTGTAAAGCACGAAGGGTGATGCCGTGCCATTTGAGAGTGTAAAGCACGAAGGGTGATGCCGTGTCATTTGAATTGTATTATCATGTGAGGGAGAATGTAAAGCACGAAGGGTGATGCCGTGTCATTTGAGAGTATAAAGCACGAAGGGTGATGCTGTGCCATTTCATTTATATTATCAGGTGAGGATGAGAGTAAAAGCACAAAGGGTGATGTCGTGCCATTATTTTATATTATCATATATTCATGACACGAAGGGTGTTTCCCTGCAGGCGAGGACGAGAGACATACATTATATTGTGATATCGTTTTGTTGTGTATACATTCATGCCTTTATCTTGAGATGTTATTGTGCACCTGTGTTTTCTATGTGACTTGTAGTCGTTGTTGCTTCTTGTGTGCCTCCACTTTATTTCTTTTATTGTTATTGGCATTTCTCCCACCTAGTTGGTACTGTTATATGTATGCACGGTGAGAAAGATATAAATGCATGAAGGGTGTTGCCGTGCCAATTGATTTGATCTACATATATATATTGGGTGAGAATGAGACAATATATTGGGTGATATGTTGAATATATTTTTCATGCCAGGAAAGTTAAATGAGGTGTCACATGGTGACTTTTATTTGAAAGAATTATATTAGAAAGATATTTATTTGAAAGAATTATAGTAGAAAGATATTTACTTGAAAGAAGTATATTTGAAAGATATTTACTTGAAAGAATTATATTTGAAAGATATTTACTTGAAAAAATTATATTCGGAAGATATTTATTTGAAAGAATTATATTCGAAGGATATTTATTTGAAAGAATTATAATGGAAAGATATTTATTTGAAGGAAGTATATTCAAAATATATTTATTGAAAAGGATTATATTCTAAAGACTTTTATTGAAAAACTTATAGATAAAAGATGTATATTTTGAAGGACTTGATTAATTGGTTGTACCTATGTTTATTATTCGGTTGAGCAATATTTATGGTGTTCCTGTTGCCTTGCTGTTTAAATCACTAGTTGATTGGTGTTGCTATCACTACTATTTATTTTTTATTATTTTTGTATGCTATATTGCACAGATTATTTGACTAGTGAGTGTCTTGACTGTACCTCGTCACTACTCCACTGAGGTTAGTCTTGATACTTACTGGGTACCGACCGTGGTGTACTCATACTACACTTTTGCACATTTTTGTGCAGAGCCAGGTATTGAAGATATCAGATTCGGACAGAGATTAGAGTATGATCGCAAGGATTCAAGGTAGGACTGCTTGGTCATCGCAGTGCCTTGGAGTCTTTTCATTTTATTATACTGTTAATTTCTTATTCGATCAGTACTGTATATTCGATCCTCGAGATAATTTCATGTATTCAGTTAGAGTTCGTGACTCAGTATTACCAGTCTTGAGAGGTTGTATTAAATTATATGTTTAAAAAAAATGGCTTGAATTATGATTATAATCGGCTTACTTAGTCTTAGAGATTAAGTGCCATCACGACGCCTGTGGTAAAATTTTTGGGTCGTGACAATTATTGCCTTTTACACCTGTGGTGAACGCAGTAACGTGATCCCGTGGGTCAAATGTCCCATCATATTTACGAATATCAGGCATTTTAAACTTTTTGAGAATTGGCAAAGGTGTTGCACTTGGCTTTCAGGGTTGCTGTAAATATTTGTCAATATCCACACCCTTGATTATGGGAGGCATGCCAGGTATTTGCTCTATGCGCTCATTTTGCTCCTTCAATAATTTCTGCAAAGATAGTACTAAACTTTGTAAATTGGGGTTACGGTGTACCTGATCCTCCATCACAGGATTCATTTGGCATTTCTCCACTTCCAGAATTGTCAAGTCCTGAACGCGGATTCTCCAAGGTAGTATTCCCTGGTGGTGGGGTTTGTGCTGCATTGGGCAACCCACTCGCAAAAGCTCGCAGTGCTTCGTTCACATGTTATGCAACCAACTGCTTCAAAACATCCTGCTCGACGGTTTGTTCACCTCCTTGTTGCCGTCAGTACATGAAGCATACCTTTCAGGTGAACTTTCTCGTAATTGCTGAGGAGTAGTTGTATGTGTGTGATGTGGTGGAGTTCCACCTTGTTGATTCAGTTGATTATTTTCGTTAGCAGTAGACATATTTTGTTGCTGAAAAATGAGATTTGGAAAGTGAACAGATTATCAGTTTTCCGATAAAGGAACCAATTTGTATAACCTAATATTAGAAAAATATCGGGTTACTGATAATCAAAATTACTTCACTTTCTTGGTAATTCAAAGAATAGAAAAAATAATAAAAATAATAGGTAAGGAAAGAAAGCTTAATGTTGATCACTAATCTTTCCCAGAATTGCGGTTTGAATACTTAGAATAAAGTAAAAGATTGATTGCATATCTTGAAAAATATTCGGATGCCTTTACAAATGAGGAACAAATCCTTATATAAGGATACATAATTATAACGGTTTTTCTACTTAATTCTGGCGCGGTAATGGTATTAGTTGCCTTGATTGCCCGTTATTATATTTAATTGTAACGGTTATAATAATAACTGAAGATTTCTCGTAATGCGATTTTCCTTCCTTATTTATAAAAGATTCATGAATCTTCTCTTTTTATGGTTTTCATTCATCTCGTGCATATTTCTTCTTTTTCAGCTGTCAAGATCGATACCTCTTCTCTTCTGATGAAACTCTAGGGGTGATAATGTTGACAATAATTTCTTTTTTCATATTTATCGAAAATCATTTCTTAAGAGCAAAAAAAATATGGTTTAGTCGCCCTTGTTCGTAATCATTGAATAATCATGTCCGTAACAAATAAAGTAAGGTTTAAATGGAAGTTCTTTTAGATGGAATATAACCTTTTCAATCTAGACGTGAGCCAAACCATCCTTTCTTTTTTATGGATGAGCCCAAAAAAAAAAGGATAAATAATAAGTGAAACTTGTCATGACAATTCATGTGGTCTTGCGGCTGAATCAACTAACCACATGGGAGTTGGATATATGGTCCTATCTTTTCTCTTTTAAGTGAGATCTACTTTGAAATTTGTAACCCCTTCATTATTTAAATGCTAAAAATTAAGTCCACATGATTGTTGATAGTTTAATGGAGTAATAACGACAACAATTCTAACATGTTCTTGCATTCTCCGCCATTCTCTCTTGGTACATAAAAAAAAAAAATAAAAAAAATAAAAAAAAAATTCCTTTTTTTTTTTTTTATATTCGATGTTCGGTATTTATATTAGAGTCTGACTAGTTCGATTTATACCATATAAATCTTATGAAGAGAGAATATATTGCTATTAGAATTTTTATATTTTTAAGGCTCAAACTCAAAATTTATAATTCAAAGTGGAATAATCTTATCCAAATCTGGGGATAATTCTTGGGAGTGAAGGTAGTGATTCAGCTAGCCTTCATTGGTACAAATCTTTTGAAACCCTTACATTTTCTAATTCACAATTTTAAATTACAGAGGACAACATATTACTGTATTCGAGACATATTTTTTCGACTTTTCAATCACGACGGCACCAGCTTTCCGAAAAAAGTAAGTAAATAAATAAACAAATCTAATAAATCACCAAAATTGAATTAGCAAAATTTGAAGAATATATCACAAGAAATTTTAGTGTATTCAAATGAGATTATTTTTCTTCCTTTTTCTTATCGGAAGAGAAACAAAGCAACAAAGAGAAAAACTAGCTAGAAATCAAGTGATGAATAAAATTCCAGTAACATTTGCCGCAATACGTGAAGAAATATTAGAAGGCATGAGCGCATGTTTTTCAAAACGAGACTCTTGACTTAAGGTCAAATTGGCTAAACCATCAGCTACCGAAATAGCCTTCTTGTTGATATGAGCAATATAGATCACCAAGTTCCTAACTAAGAGATAACGAATGCGGTTGACAATATCACCATTCTAATGATACACAGACCCTCCGGACCATACATATTAACCACACTAGAATTATCAATTTAACGTTACCCTGTCCCATATTATTAAGCTTCTCAAGAGAACAATTCAGTATCTAAGAGTTCAGGATTTGAGGAGCATAGTAAGTCCAAATATTTAATCAGTTGGGTTCTTTGTTTTCCGATTAATCCTGTAAAGAAAACTGTGCTTAGTAAGATTGTAATATTGCTAAACGGATAGCTATATAGTTAGCAAAGCTAATTAGAGGTTGTGTGTGAAAGAAAAGAATCAAAATTAATCAAGCTAAAGTCCACTTTTTTCTATAATTCTCATTTATACAATTTTAATTTAAAAGAAGCGAAAAAACGACCACAAGTCACAACATGAAATTACCTATTCCTCACCTTAACACTAAAGAAATAATAATTTATTAAGTATTTTGAAAGCAGTTTGCTTTTTTACTTTGCATTATTTTTCAACTATTATCCCTTTATTGTATATGTATTCATAATTGTTTTTAAAAATTTATTGAGATGTATGTATGCAATTAATTTCTTTGACCAGACGGTGTCGGATGACACCTGATGAAGCAAAGTATCTCTACCACTTACTCGGACAGTATAACTTAACCGATGATGAGTGACAGTCCATTTTTAGCATAAACCAGGTAATATTATATTCCTTATTAAGAAAGAAACTTCTATAGAATTTAGCGGATAAAAACTTAATAAATAAAAATTTCGGTGTAAACAGCATAAAAATAAAAAAAAAAAAAAAAAAAAATATATATATATATATATATATATATATATATATATATATTTGTTGTAAAATAATTGGTACATATATAGAAACTGTGATTGTAATTTTGTTTTATAGTCAAATATAAAAATCTATTGAAGAGAATCATAGTAAAAGGAAAATAAAAACTTGAACTCCTCAAAAGGCAATAATATCACTCTTTTTGGAGAAAAGAAAAGATAGATTTATTCTACATAACTAACAGGAAAAGAGAAAAACTTAATTGAGCAAAACTAAGGAGATGAACGCTGAATTCAGACTTGTGTATACTTATAATCATGGTTTAGTACCGCAGAAACATAAACAAGTCATATTAATCACGGGTATTAATATTCATTGACCAAATTCGACCAATTCTATATATTTCAAGGGCTAGACAGCATTTTAATTTGACCCACAAAGAGAGAGAAATAAAAAAGGACAAACACAGACAAATTTTGAAGTATTTACTATGGTGGACTGAAAACAAACTGTGAGATCAATACTATGTTTGGATCATTATTACCCATAGTTTTATAATATATTGTATTGTATTATATTATTTTATGGATACAACTTTTTAGATAGATTGTATCATTTTCTGTTGTTTAATAATATTTTTGTTGTTTAGTTTGAATGTGTCGTACTGTAATATAACTGATAAGTAAAAAATACCCTCAATTTGTTTAAATATTAAATTTATCAATAATTATTCATAAAAATAATTTAAGAAAACTTCTTTCTATTATTAATTTATCACCAATTATGTAGCTTGGAAATAAGAACAAAAACCTAAAAAAAAGAGGTTAACTATCATTAGCAACAAAAATAAAATCATAGAACGATGGAAAGAGACAAAGAAACGAACGAAAATTTGGAGATTTGGATGAAAAGGACGGCACAAACCAATTTTGAAAAAGATGGCCGAAGACAAAGTATGTCAACAGGTTGGAGATTTGGAGTTAAAATAATAAAAAAGTAAAAGGTAAAATAGAATTATGGAATAATAAGTAAGGGCATAACTGGAAGAAAAAATAGAAAATAATCCCACTATACTTAATCGGTTGTTTCATAAAAAAAAAAGGGACTTTTCGTTGTTCGAGAACAATGAATTTAACAATATAATATAATTAATTTTAAATAAACAATCAAAACAAATATTATTTTGGGATAAAAATAAAAATTCTAAACAAGGCTTATGGTTGGATCAGATACAATGTTGAATCGGGTCATCATGGGTAAAAAGAAATTGCGTAAATGACTTTGGTAATTACCCAAAGTGATAAGGGGGGAGGGGGACATGAACATCAAAAATTGTGATGGAATGGTAAATATTCTTTTATTCTTAGTTAAAGATCTCTAATTCTAGCATTGAGAATAAAATTGTTTTTAATAAAAAATATATTTTATCTTTAAAATTAAAAATCTCGGTGCAAATTCAACAACAATACATATCCAATGTATTCTTATAAGTAGATCTGAATAAAATAATATGTACATAGAAATTACCCTTATATTATGAAAATACAAAAAATATTTCTAGCGGACCCTCGACTAAAATTTGAATTAATTAAATCCTAACGGGTACCCGGGGTAATCGTCGAATTTGAGACAAAATTACAATGCACATCAGCACATGGACTCGTAGGAGAATCAACTAACCATATATGAGTTGGATAGACGGGCAAGTCAACCTAATGGTCCCACTTTTTCCTTTGAAGTAAATCTACTTTGAATTATGTAACCCTTGTTTACTCTCAAAATCAGATAACAATTGAATTTGTAAGTGGATTTAAGGATACGCGAGTTTATTTGACACAAAGCAGTAAATAAAGGCAAATTAAATAAATAAGGATGAAGTAAGCTCAAACCACACGAGTAAGACGATTTAAGCATTGGTGAAATATTTGCCCTCGATCCGGGCTCGTAACAACAAGTACTGACGAACGAAAGCAAAAGAACTAATAACAGAATAATGATATATTGCCTTGGAATATGTGTTACAATGTACTTTATGAATTATCATGCCCCCTTTATATAGTAGAGAAGTCCTACTTTGGGTACAATTCTATAAAAGGTAAAAAATCTTTTGATTTACTGATTGTCGGTTCTTTATCGGTACGTGCCGAGATTTCCGCCGTAATATCCGGTCGGTCACGGATATTTCGGTCTTCCGTTGGCTATGCTGACAATGTTTCTTCAAAGTCGTTTGGGGCTAGGACCGATTCCGAAATCATGGCCTCGATATTCTCGAAGGCAGTTGTCCTGTCTCCGAGTTTTAGCTCGATGGGACTTGGGGTCGATCTTCAGTCCTTTATTGTCATGTCTTGAGCCTGGCTTACCATGTCGGAGGTTAGGATGCACCATGAGCTCGATTTCGACCGTATACAGATAGTCCCCTGATTTTTCAGAGAGTAGACGGCGAGAAACGACATGAACTTCCGATTCTTACTTCGATACATCGTGACAGAAAGGACAAAACAACCGAAATGTCTCGTCAGTCAAGTCTTCATGGCATTAAATGCATGTCAGCCGCCAGTCGACCATTACTGGATGCGAACCGACACTGAAATACTATAAATACCTCTTCATTTGTTCATTTTAACTTTATATCCAAACTTTCTACCCTCGTATCCTTAAGATTTTAATACTTTCTAGTGCTTTCACTCCGGTTATCTGAGATCCTTTGCAAGAACTCTTGTTTATCTTCATCTTCAAGCCAATAAGTACAATCCTTCAACTTCGTTTCTTTCTATATTTTTCTCCATTTTTTTAAAGAAATGGCAAAGACTTCCAAAACCGTTCCTAAAAAGAAACCCCTTCTTCTTCGCGGCCGGTTACTGAGGCCGAGGAGACTGTTTCGTGTACTGCCGCTGATGAACCAGTACCGAAACCCCCTTTGAAAATATTCATCCCCGGAGGATGCTCGGTCAACGCTGATTTCAAGGTTGAAAAACCTTCCTCCGTACAAGGCCGGTGTGAGGAGGTCTCGAGATACATCTGCCCGATCACTGAAGAAGTCCTCCCTACGGTCCGAAAAGACTGCGACTGGGCCGATAAGGGCATAGTGATCCCTGACCGCGATGAAGCCATTACCATTCATGTCGAGGGATACCGGAGTGTTTACACTTATCCTTTTATATTGGGCCCGATGGACCCGGTCATCATAGATTTCTATAAGAGGTACGAGGTATGCCTCGGTCAGATTCATCCTTCGCTCTGGAGGATTGTGATCCTCCTCCGGTTCTTCGTGAGCATAATCGATGGGTGCTCGTTCACCGTCGACCATCTTCTATGCTTGAACAGTCCCCGAATCTTCTGGGGGGACTGATAAAGCTCGTGCGCCGGGCCAACAAAGCACCATTCTCGAGTATTGATGAAGACTGGGATCGGGGCTGGCAAGGCCGTTTTATCCGAGTGAGGACTTCTAACCTGATCCCAATTGAGCGCATGCCATTCCCCGAGAAATGGAATACTTTACGTAAGTACAATGATATTTTTGAAAGTCGATTTTATACTTATTTCCTACTTTCTTATCGGTGTTTTGTGGCGGTGCAACCATCGCTCGGTCCCGAATGTTGTCCCTCTACTCAAGGATGTGGGTTGAGGGTATCATATCATAGATGCCCTACTCCGAGCGCTCATGACGCAAGCTCTCGAAGGGCCGTTGGGAGGCCAGTTCCCATGGTGAGATTCCTTTCCTGAGTAGGTAATATTTGGATTCCTCTTTTATCAGTAAGTCCTCACTCCTTTTATTTCTTTTTGCAGGTTTATCCAAGGATGCCGAACTGAGGCCTCCAGCCAGCAGCGAGGACTTACCTACCGAGTCCCCTGCTCCGAGACAGGCCAAAGAGAAGAAAAGAAAGAGGGCTCCGAGTTCCCCGAGCTCAGAGAAAAAGAAAATAAGAAGAAGGCTGGCGAGCAAGCAAAAAGATAGCTCCAATGCTCGAGCACCACCTTCGAATTCATTCTACCGGCTGAGAGGCGAATCCGAAGAAGAAGAAGAAACCTTTGTCTTGATGGCCCGTGTGTCGTCGCAGCTCAAAGGGCAAGGGGCCTCCGAACCAGAGAACCTCGACACCAATCTGCCTCAAGCTAAGGAGGTTGATGAGGAGGCTGGGGCCGAGGCTTCCCGGGATGCGGGCAGTGCCCCGAAGGAAGCATTCGGTGTGATAGACATCACCAAATCACCCTCGTTTACTGAGTCTATATATGACGAGGCACAAACGGTGGTAGAGCATCCCCACGAGGGGGCCCGTGGAGCGGACGACCCCTTCCACGGGATTCCACCGCCATGGAGGATGTCACCGGATTGGGTGACTTAGAGGTACCGAAGAAGAGTCCATCTTCGGGAGCAAGCGGGTTTTCATCGAGCCTGAAATCGATCAACCGGTTCCCAGCTCCATGTGTGGATCCTGACCGGAAGCGATCCATCATCATCTGTGTTTCGAAGGAATCCTGGGTCCTCTCTGCCCCCGTAGGGGTGGCCAGTTACCTTCAGTGCCTAGTGACCGAGGAAGACCAAGCCAAGATGAACGAGGTAGATGTGCCCTGCCTGTTCAAAGAAGCACAACAGGCGCTGAACCGGGTAACTTCGGATATCTCTCGATGGCTTCAAATTCTCTTTTTGTACTCAGACTAATCCATAGATAATCCTAACGTTTTTCTTTGTATTTGTAGGCCTCGATGCTTCATCATGAAACTTTCTTTCAATATCGGGACTAGCTAAACCAGATAGAAGCCGAAGTTCAAGGGCTTACTGAGAAGAGAGACACCTACAAACTCCTCAGCGAGCAACGTGAAGGAGAGGCCAAGAGCCTTCGAGCTGAGTTAGAGGTGGCTTGGAAGGAACACGCTGACCTGGTTGAACAGGTAAAAACATTTGAAGTTAGTGACGATGAGCTAGACACGGTGACTAACGGTCGAAACCCGCAGGTCCAACAGAAGATCGATCGGATCAACCAACTCCGAGCCGAGATGGATGCAGTCAAGGTCGAGGCTAAAGAATAGAAAGGCAGGATAGACCGCCTGGCCTTGAAAAAGGAGACTGCCTGGGCGCAGTTGACCTCGGTAGAGGTCCAGCTTCGGGTGATAAAGGAAAAGGCCGAGGTGAAGGCCCAAAATATTGTGGAGCTCCAGTCTCAGCTAAGCTCGCCCGTCTCCGATCGAGAAATCCTTGCCAAGGAGCTCAAAACGGCCAAGTCGGTGGTTAAAGTGACCAAAACTGATGCCTACGAGATGGTGGCCCAGTATAAGGCCGACGTCGAGGCAGCTTAGGACTGCTTAAGGGACATGGTCGAATAAACGAAGTGGCAGTCCCGAAGGGAGGCCCTCGAGGAGGTTCATGCTCGTGGTTTTGATGTGTCAGCCAAGATTGCGACCGATAAGGGGTTCAAGGCCGAGTCCAAGAAGTTGGCCTATCCCGAGGATGAAGAAGACTCCGAGGGATCGGGCGGATCCGAGGATGGAGAATATTCCGAAGGTCCTGGCGATGAGGCGGGCTCCGGTGGAGATCAAGCCGTTTAAATACCTTGTAGTTTTTCCCTTATTTTTGTACTTTTATTTGTCGAGGCCGTTTGGCCTTTGTAAAATTTCCTTAGTTTTTGCACCTTTGTGCTTTTTGTTGAGGCCATTTGACCTTTGTAAAGATATTTTTTATATATACAAGACTCTTTTTCCCTCCGACAGATTCTAAGCTTGCTTCTTTTCACTTTTTTCTTTATGATTGTGAAGATATCGAAATGCCTTAGCATGTAATATTTATGTCTTTGAACAAGCCTCTCTTTCGATATTATTTTGTTTACGATTTGTGGGGGCTCGGTATGACCGGAAGCTGTCCCCAAAATACTTAGAACTTTTTAGATGATAATTTTGCCGAGGGTATTTGAACCAGTTTAAAATTTTTGAAGGCCTTATTTTTTGTTACGGGTCTCGGACGTCTTCGAGCCATTTTAATATAGCTGTAGCCTTTTTAGTTCGAGTGTTTCCTAGAGGGCTTGTTACCCCCGAGTTATCTAGACTTGCCCAAGATAACAGTCCCCTAATGAGGATGGCCATAGCCTTTAAGGTTCGGGCACTGCCTAATACGTCTTGTGCCCCCGAGCTCTTATAGCCCGGGCCGTCCGAGTTTTTCTTTGGACGACAGTCTCCGAGTGAGAGAGATCTTTTGAAACCAGATAAAGGGGGCCCTTGGGCTCGATATCTTTAGGGGATCGAATGTAGGAAATTCCGTAAGAGAAAAGAAAGAAAAGAAATTTTTTAAGGGACAAGATATTTATCCGCAAGGTAGAAACTTTTTTTTATTATATATGGTTACACATATGTACAAGCTTTGTGTCAAGGCTCGAGTAGTCTATGTGGGCACAGTTCATTTGACCGTTTGGCCCTAACAGTAAATCAGATCGATTGGGTTGAGACCATTCGATCACAAAGTGTTTTTCCTTGCTAAAGTCATTATCTGAGGGTGATGCCCTCTAGTGTTCGAGGCCGATCATAGAGAAGCCTCAAATACTGTTGTTGTGATCTTCGACACCGGTTCGTAGCCGGCCTTCAATTCTAAGTTAGCACGATTTACTGTTGCCTTATTAAAAACCTTGCCGGAAAACCCATTTGGGACAAAACCGGTTCAAGGGAAAAAGAGTGCAACGCGTGCTTTCAGGCCTAAAAATTATGTCATTTTTCGACGGTCGCCTGCAAGTGTTAATTCAAAATGCAAATAAGTAAAAGGAATGAATGAGGTCGTACCTTAGCAGTAATATCGCTTCAAGTGAGTTATATTCCAGTTGTTCGGTAGTTGCTCACCGTTCATTTTTCCGAGTTTGTATGATCCCTTTTCCAGTGATCTCGATAATTTGATAAGGACCTTCCTAGTTCGACCCCAACTTACCTTCGGTCGGGTTCCGGGTGCTTAGCGTGACCTTCCTTAACACTAAGTCCACGATATTAAAATGTCGAAGGTTGGCTCTTCGATTGTAATACCTATCGATTCGCTGTTTTTGGGCCGCCAATCGAATGAGGGAGGCTTCGCGCCTTTCATCTATCAAATCCAGGCTCGTATACATGGCTTCATTGTTTGATTCTTTTGTTGCATATCGGAACCTGAGACTCGGTTCTCCGACTTCGACCGGTATTAGAGCTTCGACGCCGTAAACCAGCGAGAACGGGGTGGCCCCGGTACTGGACTTCGGGAAGGATTTCCTTCCATTTTCCTTTAGCATTGGTCAACCTCTTTTTGAGGTTTTGGAGTATGGTTTTGTTGGTGGACTCTGCTTGTCCGTTCCCACTAGGGTGGTAGGGTCTTGATAGGATCCTATTGATCTTGTGGTCTTCGAGAAACTTGCTTACTTTGCTGCCGATGAATTGTTTCCCATTGTCGCACACGGTTTTGGCTGGTATTCTGAACCGACATATGATGTGGTCCCAAATGAAATCAATAACTTCCTTCTCCCTGATCTTCTCATATGCCTGGGCTTCCACCCACTTAGAAAAATAGCTAGTCATAAATAATATAAATTGAGCCTTACTGGGTACCCATGGAAGGGGGCCAACAATATCCATCCCCCATTTCATGAACGGCCAGGGTGACAAGACCGAATGCAGCCTCTCCCCGGCTCGATGAATCATCGGAGCATGCCTTTGACATTCATCATATTTTCGTATGAACTCCTTCGCATCCTTTTCCATGTTGATCCAGTAGTAACCGGCTCTAATTATTTTTCGAACCAATAATTCGGCGCCTGAATGATTCCCGTAGGTGCCTTCGTGAATTTCACTCAGAACTTACTCGGTATCTCCTGGTCCTAGACATATCTCTACCGGGCCATCGAATGTTCTTCTGAGCAGGGTTCCATCTTCGGACAAACTAAATCGGGCTGCCTTTGTACGTAGGGCCCTCGATTCCTTTGGATCCAAGGGCATTTTTTCGGTCTTCGGAATTCTATATATTTATTTCTCCAGTCCCATGTTAGGCTCGTTGAGTTTATCTCAGCGTGTCCTTCTTCTACCACCGATCTCATGAGTTGTGCGATTGCCCCCGAGTTGAACTCATCGTCTTCGACCAATGACCCAA
Organism: Nicotiana tabacum; assembly: GCF_000715075.1. Lineage (NCBI taxonomy): Eukaryota > Viridiplantae > Streptophyta > Magnoliopsida > Solanales > Solanaceae > Nicotiana > Nicotiana tabacum. Next base: position 99,694,732 of record NC_134098.1, on the reverse strand, counting down.
GTTAGCAAGGGCATCGGCCTCACTATTTTAATCCCGAGGTACGTGTTGTAGAGTCAACTCCTTGAATCAGTGTAATGTTATCTGCAACTTATCCAGGTACCTTTGCATTTGTTCCTCTCTGACCTTGAATGTGCCATTGACTTGGTTCACCACAAGGAGGGAGTCGTACTTAGCTTCGATTACCTCCGCCCCCAAGCTTTTGGCTAGTTTGAAACCAGCAATCATGGCCTTATATTCGACCTCGGTATTATCAATTTTACAATCCTAATAGATTGTCTAACTACATTGCATGTTGGTGGCTTCAATACGATACCAAGTCCGGAACCTTTTACGTTCGAGGCATCGTCCGTAAAGAGGGTCCAGATCCCCGAAGAAGTCCGCGAGTTCAACAATAACTCTCTTTCGACCTCGGGTATTAGGGCCGAAATAATGTTGGCCACAAAGTCTGCCAAAATTTGAGATTTAATGGCGGTCCGGGGCCGATATTCAATTTCATATCTGCTGATCTCCATGACCCATTTAGCCAACCGTCCTGAGAGCTTGGGTTTATGAATTACATTCCTCAATGGGTAAATAGTCACAACACATATGGGGTGACATTGAAAATATGGTTTCAGCTTTCTAGAGGCGCTTAGCAAAGCGAGCGCCAATTTCTCTAGGTAAGGGTATCTAGTTTCGGCCTCGCCTAAAGATCAGCTAAGATAGTAAATTGGAAATTACGTGCATTTCTCTTCCCGGACTACGACTCCACTTACCGCTATCTCCGATACTGCTAGGTACATGTATAGATGCTCGTTTGTATTCGGCGTGTGAAGCAGCGGTGGGCTCGATAGATATCGCTTGAGCTCCTCCAAGGCCCGTTGGCACTCCGGGGTCTATGAGAAATAATTCTTCTTTTTCAACAGTGAGAAGAACCGGTGGCTCTTGTTGGAAGATCTCGAGATGAATCTCCCCAGGGCGGCTATGCATTCGGTTAATCTTTGTACGACCTTCACGTTGTCCACTACAGTGATATCTTGGATGGCTTTGATCTTATCGGGGTTGATCTCAATTCCCCGGTTAGATACCATGAATCCGAGGAACTTATCGAATCCGACTCCAAATGCACACTTCTCCGGATTTAGCTTCATATTGTATTTCTTCAATATGCTGAAGGTTTCCTGCAAATGTTTCAAATGGTCCTCTTCTTGCAGGGACTTAACCAACATATCATCGACGTAAACCTCCATTGATTTTCCTATTTGTTCCTCGAACTTCCGGTTTACTAGGCATTGGTAAGTGGCACCGATACTTTTTAGCCCGAATGGCATCACGTTATAGCAGTAGGTGTCATGCTTAGTGATGAAGGAGGATTTTTCCTGATCGCCCGGGTTCATCCGTATCTGGTTATACCCAGAATAGGCGTCGAGAAAACTAATGATCTTATGGCCGGCAGTTGCATCGATTATGCAATCGATGTTGTGCAGAGGGAAGGAGTCCTTGGGACATGTGTTATTCAAGTCTTTATAGTCTATACACATTCTTAATTTATTCCCCTTTTTAGGGACTACCACTATGTTTGCTAACCAATCCGGGTATTTTACCTCCTGAATAGACCCTATTTTAAGGAGTTTAGATACCTCATCCTTGACGAAAGCATATTTGACCTCGGACTGGGGTATTCTCTTCTACTTGACCGGGTGGAACATCGGGTCCAGGCTTAGCTTGTGAGTGGTTATTTCCGGCGGGATCCCTATCATATCAAGGTGGGACTAAGCAAAATAATCTTTGTTAGATATAAGAAATTGAATGAGTTTTTTCCTAAGCTCGGGGCTTAACCCCGTGCCAAGGTATACCTTTCGATCGGGCAAGTGTTCGATTAGTACGACTTGATCCAGTTCCTCAACCGTTGATTTGGTAGCGTCGGAATCGTCGGGGGCTACAGAAGATCTGGGAACTCCGTAGTCGTCGTCCTCGTCTACCCCTTGTTTCTCCAGTTCTATCAAGGCTGGTATTGGTAATTACTATTTGGCCTCGTCTTTGGCCATCAGATTCTGACCCTTTGATATCGAGAGTGTGGATGCCGAGATCACCTCATCGACTGCAAAAATTTCCTTGGCGGTCGGTTGTTCCACGTAAACTGTTTTGTATCCTCCAGGTGTTGGGAATTTCAGCACTTGGTGCAGTATTGAGGGTATTGCTCTCATGTTGTTAATCCATGGCCTCCCGAACAAAGCATTGTGTCTCATATCTCCTTTGATTATATATAACTTGGATTCCTGAACAGTTTCGGAGATGTTCACCGGTAATGTTATCTCCCCTTTAGTGGTCTCACATGTCATGTTGAACCCGTTCAGGACTCGGACCACATGTACGATCTGATCTTGTAGGCCGAGTTGTTCCACGACCCTCGATCTGATGATGTTGGCCGAGCTACCTGGATCAATTAATACACGCTTAACTCAAAATTTATTTATGAGTACCGATATTACCAGTGCATCGTTGTGGGGCTGCACGATCCCCTCAGCATCTTCGTCATTGAAAGACAAGGTTCCTTCCGATACGTAATTGTTATACCCCATGTTTTCGTACGTAAAAATACGCCATAAGTAAATCGATGAAAGCTTGAAAATGAGATATTACATCCTGTATTTTCGTACGTTAAAGTTTCATCGTAAGTTAATCGACGTAAGTTTGGGAATGGAATTATTTTGAGATTATAAGCATTATGCTATTTCAAACAAGTGGTGAGTAAATTCGTGAAGGTGAGAGGGTAAGCAATTTGAAGAAAACGAATTTCGTCGAAGTTTGACATTTTGAGATAAAATACGGTCCAAGCTACAATACCCCGTATTTATGGACTAGTGCCATACAAGGTACCACATGACCATGATAGCAAGATGTATAAAGTGTGTTAAAAGTGAGTAGTATTGTAAGTAATTTGAGATAATTCTTAATTATGTAAATAATTGGTTAATTATTGGATTAATGGGGGATTAATAAATTAATTAAGGAATTAAGTGGATAATTTTTGGATAAGCCTTATAACCATTTACATGGCAGTACATCACTATAATTAGTGACTCATGAATTAAGTTGCAAAATGACAAAGTTAGGTGAAATTTGGGTGGCTTAGTCATTATGCAAATGGGCCCACAAATCTTAATTGTAAAGGACTTTCATATGTCTTTAAGTGAGATACTTACGGATGGAAAATCTAAAACAAGATTCATTTGACTCTTTTACAAAGTGAGATAAAGTAACGTGAGTTTGCTTCAGCAAGTTCATACAAGAACATGTATATACATGTAACGTGAGAATTTTAGCATCTTCAGCAAATTCATTTGGTAAGGGAGTTATACAGAAAGGCAAAGCCAAGAACGAAGGTGAGGGAATTTGAAAATTCATACGAAACTCCATATTATAATAGCAACTGGATTTTGCGGTTCTAAAGGAGTACGGTGCAACCTTTTTCAAGAATATCATACTGAGTTTTCCCTACTCCAGGTATGTTAAGGCTATCCCCTCTTTCTTTTTAGCATGATCCAAATGATACAAATGAAATGAGAAAAATACTCAACTTTCATAAATGACTCTATTCATAGAAATACTAGGGGTGTCTACATTCTTGATTCCCCATGTGAATTATTATTATATCATCTATTCATGGGTCTCAGAAAAATACGTATTTTATAAAGTTTGTCCGAAAGGTATATTAATTTTATGATATTCGAGAAATCTTATTAACGTATTTTTTATGCATTTCATGCATTTATACATGTACATTGACCCATGACCAGAAGGCATTATATACGCGTATATTATATGTATATGGGATATGGAAAAATGTTATGGCGTTATATACGCACCACCACTTGATCAGCTGGTATACATTGATGATTTGCCCACAGTGGCCGAGATGATATGATGGGATGCCTTCAGAGGCTTGATGATGTTATGAACGCATATACCTAAACATGGTATGATATTTATACGCATATGCATGACATTGTAAATATTAATGATTCATAGAGTTATTCAGGCATATATGTCGAGTCTTTTACTCCATGTTTTTCTCATGTCTATTATTTATTAATTTTCATTCCTTACATACTCGGTACATTATTTGTGCTGACATCCCTTTTTTGCCTGGGGACGTTGTGTTTCATGCTCGCAGGTCCCGATTGATAGGTTGAGAGTTCTCCTAGTAGGCTATCAGCTCAGCAGAAGGTGTGTGTGCACTCCACTTGCTTTGGAGTTGCCTATTTGGTCAGTCTGATTTAAATGTGTATTGATTGGTATGGCAGGACTCTGTCTCGACCTTTATGATATTTATGTACTCTTAGAGACTTGTAGATAGATGTCATGTATACAGATACTGGTATGGCCTTATAGGCCAGTACGTCATATTTATAAGTCAGTATATCAAGTTGGGTCACCCTATATTGAGTATTTCCTTATGTTTTATTCTACTTATCTTACGACAGCCTCTCCGGCTCATTTACCTATGATAGTATGATACGAAAGATATATTATGTTGGTACTCGATTGAGTAAAGTACCGGGTGCCCATCGCGGCCCATCGGTTTGGGTTGTGACAGTAATCCCGAGTCCGTTTTTCCCTTGTGATGGATACTTTGGTGCGCTTCAGCATCGGCCCGTGGGGTCGACATTCCCCAGGGGATGATCAAGTTAATGACATGTTGAGGTTCCTCCTGCTCGGTCTGTTTATTAGAATCCCTGTTCCTAAAGTGGTTCTTGGCCCGATCACTCAGGAACTCTCGGAGATGTCCGTCGTTGAACAACCGGGACACATCCTCTCTTAATTCTTGGCACTCTTCTATTCTGTGGCCACGAGTGCCGTGATATTTGCACATTAGGTTAGGATCTTTTTGGGCTGGATCGGACTGTAGAGGTTGAGGCCATTTGGTATCTTTGATACGTTCAATGGCAGATACGATAGTGGTGCCATCGACGTTGAAGTTGTACTCTGATAATCGTGGCACTTCTTTAGGCCCAACGGGCCTGTCGAAGCTGTTTTTGCTCATGATTCTTTGATTGTTTTGACCTCAGTCATTTCTCCTTTCATTTCTCATAGGTATTCGCCCAGATCCACCACCTCTTCGGTCCCCATTGTATGGCTGATACTGATCCCTGTTCGATCTTGGCTCACGATCAATGTCTCTCCTGACTCTGTCAACTGATCTGACGGGATAAACGGACCCGAAAGGGCCCTCGAGTTAATCGTCTTAGACTCTGATTTTTTATTGATACCGATTATGCACGTCGGCCCAAGTGACAGCCGAGTACTCCACCAAATTTTGCTTCAACTACTGTGAAGCTAACGAGCTTCGAGCATTGAGTCCTTGGGTGAAGGCTTGAACGGACCAATCATCCGCGACCGGAGGCAAGTCCATCTATTCCAGTTGAAATCGGGACACGAATTCCATGAGCATCGTGTTATCCCTATGCTTTACTTTGAAAAGGTCTGACTTTCTGGTCTCGACCTTGATAGCCCCGACGTGTGCTTTTACGAATGAATCTGCAAGCATAGCAAACGAGTCAATAGAATTAGGAGGTAGGTTGTGATACCATATCATAGCTCCCTTGGATAGATTTTCCCCGAACCTTTTCAGCAGGACATATTCGATCTCGTTATCTTCCAAGTTGTTCCCTTTGATGGCGCATGTATAGGAGGTCACATGCTCATTTGGGTCGGTCATTTCGTTATACTTAGGAATTTCGGGCATGCAGAACTTTTTCGGGATCGGCTTCGGTGCTGCGCTCGGAGGAAAAGGTTTTTGAACAAACTTCTTGGAATCCAGGCCCTTCAATATCGGAGGTGCTCCTGGGATTTGGTCGACCCTGAATTGTAGGTTTCCACTTTTTTGTCATTGGTTTTGATTTTCTTCTCTCCCGATTCTATCCGCTTTGTCAATTCCTCGAGCATTTTTATGATCTCGGGGTTAGTTCCCGATTCATTTTCATTCGGCCTCTCCATGATCGGTTCATTTCTGCGGGTGACTTCCCAAGACGACTTGGGCTTGACTCTGCTCTGCACTCGGCTTTGGTTCTGCAACTGGGCTATCGCCGCCTGTTGAGCCTGTAATATTTTGAAGATCACTCGCAAGTTGATCCCATCATTTTCACCGTCGTGCGTATTCTGGGCAATTTATCGGACTTCCCTGCATACGTCGCTCTCGGGATTGGTAGGCAAATTTGTGTTGATGGCCACATGTGAACTGGCGTCGATGGGATCCGCCACCGGGACTCTGCCGAGATCGACTAGGGGCACCTCATTACCGGGTGCATCATTGTTGTTTTTCGCCATGGTGGTTGGACTCCGTATCTATATTTAGAGGGGCAGACTGTGAGTTTGACATTTCGATTTTAACCTAGAACCAAAGACACTTCAAAGAACAAGAATAAAATAGGGTGTGTTACGGGAATTTGTATCAAATTACCGCTATTATCCTTAGCCCCGCGGTGGACGCCAAACTGTTTACCCTCAAAATCGGATAACAATTAAATTTATAAGTTGTTTTAAGTATACGCGGGTTTATTTGATACAAAGCAGTAAATAAAAGCAAATTAAATAAATAAGGAGGAAGTAAGCTCAAACCGTACGAGGAAGACGATTTAAGCCTTGGTGAAATATTTTCCCTCGATCCGGGCTCGTAACAACAAGTACTGACTAACGAAAGCAAAAGAACTAATAACAGAATAATGATATATTGTCTTGGAATGTGTGTTACAACGTACTTTATAAATTATTAGACCCCCTTTATATAGTAGAGGAGTCCTACTTTAGGTACAATTCTATAAAAGGTAAAAAATCTTTGATTTACTGATTGTCGGTTCTTTTCGGTACGTGCAGAGATTCTCGCCATAATATCCGGCCGGTCATAGATATTTCGGTCTTCCGTTGGCTATGCTGACAATGTTTCTTCAAAATCGTTTGGGGCTAGGACTGATTCCGGAATCATGGCCTCAATATTCTCGAAGGCACTCGTCCTGTCTCCGGGTTTTAGCTCGGTGGGACTTGGGGTCGATCTTCAGTCCTTTATTGTCATGTCTCGAGCCTGACTTACCATGTAGGAGGTTAGGATGCACCTTGAGCTCGATTTCGACCGTATACACACTTTATTATTTAAAGATATAAACAATTACCCTTGTGATTACAGCACTTTTAGTATATATTACCCACAACAATTCTAAGATTTTCTTGAAAAAATCCGCCATACCCCCTTGAAAAATTATTTTCCGGAAAGGTTTTGTCCAAATTTTAAAAAAATCAAAATCAGATCCTCATGCTTTAAAAAAAATTAAGGTTTTCAAAATCAAATAAAGAGTAATTTAAAATATTATAGTTTCAGGAAGAAAAAACAAGCTGAGGTTGTTGTTGACAAAATTAACATGAATGTGATTAGAAAGATTGTAGTATTATTAAAAGGAAAGTGTATAGTTAATTGATAAAGCTAATGAAAGGTAGACGGTGAAAGAAAGGAATCAAAGATCAACCAAGCTGAAGTCAACCACACACGAATACACGACATGCATTGCATGTCCCTCTGCACCTTAATAAACAAGTATAGTGGTATATATACAATTATTTAATTTCGTAAAGCGATTAAAATATTTAGGGGATATACAATATGTTATGAATTAGCCCCAGTCCAATGCCATATAAATAGTTATTGGGCTGAGAACAAATAATTAGGCCAAGTTAATTTGGGATCCAAGTGGATTAGTGGGCGTAATGGTTTTGTTAAAAGGGACGGTAGTGTGAGATTTTGGGGATATGCCTATTATTGAAGAAGAAAATGTATGTTCCTCTCATCTCCTTGCTCTGAGTCTAAGCTTCTCATCTCTCTTTTTCTATTTTGTATCTTCTCCTATATCCACAACTATCTTATATTCAGTATTTCTATTGTTAGCTTGCAATTTGAGAGTTGGTTCGGCTACTAGTAATTGTAATAGACCTTTAGTTCTTATCAATATATTTTGAGATTGTAGTATTCGTCATATTGGTGCTTTCATCCATCGGACTCCGACAACAACGATGTTTCTACCTAGATTCAGTGGCGATGGCAACCCGGATAGCTGGATTTTTCGGGCCAAGTTGTACTTCAAATACCTTGGCTTCTCAGAGAAAGACTGGCTACCTATTCCTTACTTCTACCTCGATGGTGAAGTTCTTGCTTGGTTCACTTGGTTGCATCGAAACAAACAATTCTACGATTGGACGCATTTTAAAGAAAAATTGCGTATACGATTTCGACGAAGGACGTTTACAGATTCGGTGAGTAGTGAAGATACTTCACGAGCCCGTGTTGACTACATGAGTTATCCCACATTGGTTCCACAATCAACCTCTGTATCTCCAGTTGCAACTCTAAGCCATGTCCCAAACTCGTCTGGCTTGGAGGCTGCCTTCAACGGTGGAAACTCAGAGAAAGCCAATGTGTTCAATAAATTGTCCAATGAAGCTAACGAGCGTGATTTTCATGAATTGCCATCTTCAGTTCCGTCTCCTAAAATCCAGGTTGTTTTGGGCTCTGTTGAACTTGAACCTATAGATTATACAGATTGTGACACTACAACTTTAGCAAACGATGAAGACGAAGTGCTTGACAAAAATTCAGAAGGAACTGACTTGGTTGTGCTATATCAATTTGCGCATGATGATTTATTACCAGTTTCTTATGACTACTCACCCTTGCTTTTATCCTGTGTTTTAAAACCAAATGCACAGATCGTCTTCCCTGCGACTGGCTTCACTTTGGAAGTAGGAAAAATAAGCCATGTGAACAAGGTGTTCACTGGAAGTTCCAAAAAAGATGCTTTAGAGTTACTTGGTCATGTCATGGTTGATTCCTTTTCTGGCTTGCTACGAGTATGTACAACAACATGATAAGAAGTTCGCAATAGTTAATGAGGTTTCAGTTATTGAGAAGTTTGTCTTAGATGACATTTTATTTGTTGAGTCTGAAAATCCAAATTGGGATGAAGAGTTTGCGTTAGTAATTAAGCAACCTTTACTACGAGATTCTCAGCTTGTAGTTTTGAGTTGCATAATACTAAATGGTTGTGCTACTTTGCCTTCTAATACTAAGAAAGCAATTTTGAATATGGTTGAGAAGAATAATGTGATAGTGGTACTAGTATCTCTACATTACTATGAGATAATGACAAACATTTATGGAATTACACCAGATGAAGCAGGAGAGCTCGTAATGGGCATGCCTATTTCTATATATGCCATTGCTAGATGGGCATTATTCAGTTTCTGTGCTTGTAGGAAGGCAGATTTCTTTGTTCTTGCACTTATCTTCAATTTGCATCTATTTTCAACTACTCACTTCGGACTTGACTTTCCATTTGACCCTGCTTCACGTTTGCGTCCCTCATACTGGAGCAATGAGGTCGAGACTGTTGGAATAAGTGTCATATCTACTAACACCGCATTAGAGTTGTTCATTAATATTGCCTTTTATTTTGTATTATTTACTACTATTTATAAAGCTGATATGTGTTTTACAATGTGTGTTGGTGTGGCCGAGAAGGATTTACAATCCTCTAAGTATGTGTTGGCTACAAGTTCAAGTGCATTTCAGATTCAGATTTTCGGTCGGCATAAACTTTTTAAAGAGCAGTGACAGCACAATAGAATACAACGAGTTACTTGAGTCACTCCCTAACCTGAAAATTCCTTTGGCTTATATATATGCAAATGGTTTGCTACTGGTCAGATGCACATGGGGAGCTTCATGTACTTACCTACGACTGAACTAAGCAGAGCAATTGCAGAAACACTTTATAAAAATCTTTCAGTAGAAGAAAATGAGGTCTTTGTATCTAATGTTGAACAATATGACTTTTTCAGGGTACAATTCCTTCTTGGTTCCAATGTGTCAATAAGTTAACAGAGACCAACTAAAGCCAAGGTTGTATGTGAGAATGCAGGATGCACTTTGAGCGACATGACTGTAACGAGCTTTAGGGGTTGTGCTGTTTATATTGTCGGGATGATGTCTCTCCCCATATCTTCTACAAAGGAATACAAGGGAAGTGCGTATGGAATTAAAGTAAAAGTTATTGATCCAAATCGTATTGGAGATGGATTTGTTGGTGATATACTCAAATGTTTAACTTCTATCATGGATGCTGTAATAGCAAAGCTTAAAAGTGGGTCAATTGATATTTCAACGTTATGGAGAGAGTTAGAAAGCTTGAACTTGCTATAGCTTTCAATGAGAAACTTTCAGATGATGACAAGCTGATTTTTAGAAAAGATGTGTGTTATTGGCTGTATTATATTTCCAGTGCTTCTAAACTTCCTTGTGATCCAAGTTGTGCTCTTGATGGATCCATTGGCATCCAATTGTATGAGACTTTTATCTACCTGGTGGCTTGTCATGTGACTATAACATTAGAGTTTCCTCTCTCAAACCTTGAGGACAAGGTTCTTATTGAGGACGGGAATATTGTTATGAATCAGCCCCAGTTCAATGTCATACAAATAGTTATTGGGCTGAGAAGAGCTATTGGGTTGAGAACAAATAATTGGGCCAGATTAATTTGGGATCCAGGTAGATTAGTGGGCGTAATGGTTCTGTTAAAAGGGACGGTGGTCTGAGATTTTGGGGATATGCCTATTGTTGAAGAAGAAAATGTATGTTCCTCTCATCTACTTGCTCTGTGTCTAAGCTTCTCATCTCCCTTCTTCTATTTGTGTATCTTCTTCTATAGCCACAACTATCTTATATTCAATATTTCTATTGTTAGCCTGCAATTTGAGAGTTAATTCGACTACTAATAATTGTAATAGATCTTTAGTTCTTATCAATATACTTTGAGATTGTAGTATTAGCCACACAATACTTGGAAGCTGAAATATTGCTCCTTTTGTTTGTCCGAAGACAGAGTAATGGTGTGGGTTTGGGATTAAATAAATAGTGAATAAAGGTGCATGGCTTTGCAACGTGGGAGGTAGAACCTTCATGCACAGCCACTACCCCTCTCCTTTTTTTTTTTTGTTTTTTTTTTGTTTTTTGGTTGATACTATAATATTAACTGAGTTTATAATAAACCTCCTATTTAGGTTGTCGAGAAAAGACCTATGATGGAATCATTAAATCTTAGTGATGCAATGAAAGATAAAAGATAAATATTTATAATATTTAATAAAATCTTAATATATATTACCGAATCTGAATAGAAACTACTGAATTTATGTGAATCCGTAATCAACCTTCTAAATTGGCCCATGCAGTTAGTCTTTACAAATAAGGGACATTTGTTATGAGCTTAATTCGAATTGTTCAGAGCTTTATAAGTTAGAGATTTATAGAACTGTGAATGTCTAATTCATTACTGACAAAACAAAGTCATATTATTAATCAGTGCTATTTTGGCTCTTTACCAAATTAGACAGATTCTACGTATATCACGCGCTAGGCAGCACGTGAATTGTGACAAGGATAAGAAAAGTAAAAACAAAGAAAAAGAAGGAAGACGTTTCCTAGAGCATTTACTATGGTCAAGCATAAGTATGAATACGTTGTGAGATAGTTGGATCTGGAAAAAGTTTGAAATCAGATTTACGCAATTACTACTGCTACTATTTACTGGTCTGAGTAAAATCTGATTGTATTGATTTTGTATTACTGCCATTTCTGGAAAGATACTTTAATTCCTGCTGTACTAGCAATTTTATTAATCATTTCTTTAGGAATTATTTAAATGGAAGAATTTAAATTATTTACACAAGCAAGCAAAGATATATTATCAATGAATTTTAACATGTGATAGTAGGTTATCATTATTTTTACTAGATTATATTAAATGTTTATCAAGAGAATTACATGTATTATCTTGTAATTGACATGATTGCAGGAGAAGCAGAGCTAAAATTTTAACTTTATGGGTATCTTGATTTTAGAACGACGACTTCGAGGACTAATAACTAGGTTCTAAATTTAGGGCCCGTTTGGACATACAATTTGGTTGAAGATTTTTTCAAAAATATATCTCTTTTTTTCGAAATCAGCGTTTGTTCATAAAATTTTCAATTTTCACTTGAAAATACATTTTAGAAGTTTTCGAAAATTTGAAAAACGCAAAAAGCTGTTTTTCAAAATTTTCACTCAAATCACTCACAAAACTTCAAAAACAACCCAAACTGAAATTTATGTCCAAACACATCTCTAAATTTCAAATACCATTTTCAATTGAAAAAACTTTTCACCATTTTTTCGAATTTTATAATTTTTATGTCCAAACGCCTACTTAATATTATACATATGCAATAAATTTCTTAAAATAAATATGTTGTTTAAGCAAAGGAAGTTGGGTTTTAGCTATGCCCTTGCCCTTATTGTGTAAAATCTTCCGCATCATTAGTGTATAGAACTTAAAGTGACGGTGCGTTGTTAAAGGGTGTATTTGGTATAACGTTTTCTTGAAAAACAAGTAATAATGTTACTCATTTTTCGGTGTTTGGTACGCAAATTAAGGAAAATAACTTCTCAAGAGTATTCATAAATAATTTAGATACAATAAACATGAAGCCATAAACTTTCGAACCAACAACCTTCCGAACCCACAAATTTCATAAATTTTCGAACCGCTAAACTTTCGAAACCGCGAACTTTTGAACCCGTAAACTTCCAAACATATAAACCTCCAAACTCATAACTTTGGAACTTGTAAATTTTCGAACCTGTAAACCGAAAGATGAAAAAACTAAAACTGAAAATATATAAAAAGAAAAAAAAAATCCCAGGGGCGAGGGGGGTGTGCAGAAAAACGAAAAAACAGAAATTTAAAATTACAAAAAGAAAAAAACTTTTTTTTGTGCAGTGGGGTGGGTGGTGCAGAAAAACGAAAAAACAAAAATTTGAAAATACAAAAAAAAAAGTTTAAAATTTTTTTTTTTTTTTTGGGGGGGGGGGGGGTGGGGGGGGGGGGGGTTGGCGAAAAAAAACTGAAATTTGAAAAAAAAAAAAAAAAGTTTTTGTGGGGAGAGGGGGTGTGAGAGGTGGAGGTAGGGAGAGAAGGGGGTGGGGGTTAGATGTGAGGATAATGGAGTTTTTGGAAAATGTTTTCTTAACTTTTTTTATGAAAGTCATTTTTCTCCAATTTCAGAAAAATGTGATATGTAGAAAAATATTTTCCAAACTATTTTGTGCAACCAAACAGCGTAAAATAGAAAAATATTTTCTGGTCATACCATACACACCCAAAATTTATAAAGTTTCATTGCCTCTCTTAATTAGATGCTTAAATTACCAGAACTATTGAGCAGGAAGACTTGAGTGCAAATTGCACTTAAGAGTATGTAATGCTTAGTTCCGGTTCTTTTGCTTTTGATTATATTTGTCTCATGATGATGACAGTGTTTAGTAATTCGCTGAACTAACTATCAAGAGATCCATATTATTATCTTAATTAATTTAACAAAGATTCAGTGTTAAGATGAGCACAAATTGACTAGACACCATCACCACTACAACTAACTCTGCTAATTTTGACAGAAAAATGTTTGTTTGGCTTTTGTATTCTGGAGTCAAATAAGTACGTACCTTGCGTACGAGAGCAAAAGCAAAAACAAACGTGAGAATATTTAAATTGTTACTTAAACTCACGTTAAAGTATCTGGCCGAAAAAGAAAGACATAAAACTTTAGCGTTTACTACATCAATTAATTATCTCGTTTCGGTTGAATTCTATTATATTAAATTAGTTCTTCTTTTGTCCGACAAGAGAGCACCCTCCACTTCCAACCAAGAGATTGTGAGTTCAAGTCACCCCAAGAGCAAAGTGGGGAGTTCTTGGAGGGAGGGAACCGAGTTTCTATCAGAAATAGCCTCTCTACCTCAGGGTAGGGGTAAGGTCTGCGTACACATTACCCTCCCCAAACTTCACTGGTAAATTATACTGTGTTGTTGTTGTAGTTCTTCTTTTGTCGAATTATGTTCATGTTGAGTCTCGTTATGTTTCAAATTAACAAATTCATATGAAAATAGAGAAAAGAATATTGCTTCTTTATTATTAAAAAAATACACCGTTACTGTTAGCAAGGGTTGATGTCTGAATTTAGTTTTTTTAATATTTTATTTTAAACAATTTTGGTGTGCTTTGATATTACGTGAAGGATACGGTGAAATAATAAAAAAAATTGTATACGGTCAGAATCGAGCTCGCCTACGACATGGCAGGTTAGACTCGGAACATGACAACCAAAGACTGAAGATCGATCGCGAGTCCCACCGAACTAGAATCCGGGACCAGAACGCCTGTCTTCGAGAACATTAAGCCATTAATCTCGGAGTCGACCTTAACCCCGATCGAGCTCGGAGAAACATTGATGAGATAACTAATAGAAGACCGAAATATCCGTGATCGGTCGGATATTGCGGCGGAAATCTCGGCACGTATCAGTAAGGAACCGGCAATCAGCGAATCAAAAGATTTTTACCTTGAAAATATACCTAGAGTAGGACTCCTCTACTATAAAAAGGGGGGTCTGATAATTCATTCAACATGTTTGTTTACCTCAAAAATTGAGTAACATTTGACATGACATAATATCCATTATAGCAAATTTGTTGTTCATGACATTTGCCATGACATAATATCCATTATAACAAATTAGTGGATCGTGACATTTGCCATGACATAATATCCATTATTAGGCTAAGGATTTCTTGCTATAAATAGAGGAGTTTCTCCTCATTTGTAAACACGCCAATTCAAGAGCTTTTCACTTTTGTCTTTCTTTCTCCTCATTTATTTCATTATATAGTATTCTGTAAGAGAGTGAGTATTGGAAAACACTTGTGTGAACCCTTTCTTTGGAGTAATCTTGTGAGGTTATTCTCTTGGGGTATTTGGGATTAATTAGAGTATTTACTTTAATTTTGTACTCTCTTTTGTACTTTTGTTGGTATAGTGAAATTGCTTCTCTCCGCTTGTGGACGTAGGTCACCTTGACCGAACCACGTTAAATTTGTGTCTTCTTTATCTTCTTTAATTGCCGTTATTATCAACTTCCATTATCTTTGTTATTGTCATTATACCGTTGTTTGGCTAAATTCTGCACTACCCGGGTTTCCGACCCTAACAAATTGGTATCAGAGCCAGATCTAACCGGGTTAGTTTAAATAGCCAAAATGACTCTAACAAAGTCTTATGTTGAGAAATTTGACCGAAGTGCAAACTTCGGAATGTGGCAATTAAAGATGGAAGCTATCCTAATTCAGGATGGATTAGATTTGGCACTGCAAGGAAAGGAGAAGATGTCAGATAAAATGACGGATGGGGAGTTTGTTGTCATAGACAAAAAGGCAAAAGCGGGTATTATTTTAAATCTTTCAAATGAGGTTTTGCGTGAAGTTGCAGCAGAAAGCTCAGCCAAAGGCATATGGGAAAAGCTTAAAACCCTATATATGAAAATAACAGCAGAAAACAGACTTTACCTAAAGCAAAAATTTTACACTTTTCGTATGGCTGAAGGTACCTCTATACTTACTTATCTTGATACTTTTGATTCTCTTCTTATGGATTTAAGTAACATAGATGCTGAAATCAAAGATGAGGATCAAGCTATGTCATTGCTTGTTTCTTTACCCCAGTCGTTTAAACATATAAGAGATACTATGTTTTATGGAAAGGATAATATCTCTTATAAAGATATCAAATCTATTTTGAAATAAAAAGAACAAATATATAGAGATATTACTGGGAAAACTAGTGGGAACCAAGGGGAAGGCTTATTCATAAGAGGTAGATCCAATAAGAAAGATTCAAGTAGTGATAAACCTAAATCAAGGTCAAAATCCAGATACAGAAATGTCATGTGCAAATATTGTCATAAGAAAGGTCACATTATTTCTGAATGCTTTAAATTGAAAAATAAAGAAAAGCATACAGAAAAGAAAAATGAGCACAAAAATACTGACACTGCCAAAGCAAGTGTAGCTGCTGATGAGACTGAGGGAACTATTTTTTAGCAACTAATAATAGTTTCCAATCTAACAATGAGTGAATTTTAGATTCGGGTTGTTCTTATCATATGTGTCCCAGTCGGAATTTATTTACCACATATGAATCTATTGGAGGTGGAGTTGTCTTGATGGGCAACAATGCTGCCTGCAAAGTTATTGGGAAAGGTACAGTCCGAATCAAAATGCACGATGGTGTGGTGAGAACTCTCACCGATGTTAGACATGTTCCTGACTTGAAGAAAAATCTCATCTCTTTGGGCACTCTAGAATCTCTTGGGTGCAAGTACACAGGTGAAGGTGGAGTTCTGAAAATTTCTCATGGTGCTCTTGTGATCATGAAAGCACGCAGATCTAGTACGTTGTATACTCTTTTGGGATCTACTGTTACAGGTGCTGCTGCAATTTCAATATCAGATAAATCAGATTCTGACATCACCAAATTGTGGCATATGCGATTGGGGCATATGAGTGAGAAAAGGTCTTTCCATCCTCAGTAAAAGAGGTCTCTTATGTGGCCAAAGTACCAGAAATATAAAGTTCTGTGAACATTGTGTGTTCAGGAAGCAGAAAAGAGTCAGCTTCAAATCTCCAGCGATTCATAGAACAAAAGGTACTTTGGATTACATTCATTCAGATCTTTGGGGTCCTTCACGTACCCCATCAAAAGGTGGTGCCAGGTATATGTTAACTTTCATTGATGATTATTCAAGGAAAGTTTGGGTTTATTTCCTGAAAAATAAAAGTGATGTTTTCTTAAATTTCAAATAATGGAAAGTTTTGATTGAGAAGCAAACAGGAAAACAGGTTAAGCGGCTTAGAACAGATAATGGCTTGGAATTTTGTAATGATGAATTCAACGAATTTTGCAAGAATGAAGGAATTGCTCGACATTGTACTGTGAGAATGACACCTCAGCAAAATGGTGTGGCGGAAAGGATGAATAGAACTCTTTTGGAAAGGGCTTGTTGCATGATTTTAAATGCTGGGTTGACAAATGCCTTTTGGGCAGAATCTATCTCTACAACTTGTTATATTGTCAACCGAGCTCCTTCTGTACCTTTGAACTTTAAGACTCCAGAGGAAATGTGGTCAGGTACTCCTGCTAATTATTCTGATTTAAAGATATTTGGTTGCCCTGCATACATGCATGTAAATGATGAAAAATTAGAGCCAAGGGCTAAAAAGTGCATTTTCCTTGGGTATGCATCTGGGGTGAAAGGATACCGACTATGGTATCCTGATCCCACGGCACCAAAATTTATAATTAGCAGAGATGTAACCTTTGATGAATCCTCTATGTTACATTCTAGAAAAGAGTCTTCTAGTTCTTGTAATACAGATAAAGGAAAGAGTACATAGAACCAGGTGGAGATTGAGATTGGCATTCCTTCTGAGCCAAGCTCATCAACTTTGGAGCAAAATACAGTTGAAACTCCTGAAGTTGAGACAGAAGCTGAAATTCCTGAAGTTAAGACTCCTGAAGTTGAACCAGAAGAAGAGGAGTATTCTATAGCCAAACATAGACCAAGAAGAGAAGGTAAACAACCATTAAGGTTTGGAGATTATGTTGCATTTTCTTTTTCAGTTGCACAGGAAACTGAAGAAATTGGAGAACCATCAAAATATTCAGAAGCAGTTTCTGGTGATGACTCAGCCAAGTGGCTGGTTGCAATGAATGAAGAAATTGAGTTTCTCCACAAGAATGGTACTTGGTCTCTTGTGAAGCCGCCATCAGGAAAAAGAATTATTGGTTGCAAATGGGTCTTCAAGAAAAAGGATGGCATTCCAGGGGTTGAAGATGCGAGGTATAAGGCACGATTAGTTGCAAAGGGCTATAGTCAGGTACAAGGAGTTGATTTTAATGATATTTTCTCACCTGTTGTTAAACATAGCTCTATTCGTGTCTTTCTTGCCTTCGTTGCCATGTATGATTTGGAATTAGAACAACTTGATGCTAAGACAACTTTCTTACATGGCGAACTTGAGGAACAAATATACATGCATCAACCCGAAGGATTTGAAATTGAAGGAAAAGAAGATCATGTTTGCTTGTTGAAGAAATCCTTGTACGGATTAAAGCAGTCTCCAAGACAATGGTATAAAAGGTTTGATTCCTTTATGTTGGGTCATGGTTATTCGAGGAGCATGTATGATAGTTGTGTTTACTTCCGGAAGTTAACTGATGGTTCATTTGCGACCTATTAATATATGTTGATGACATGCTCGTTGCTGCTAAGGATTTAATAGAAATTCACAATTTTAAAAGTTAGCTGAAAAGTGAATTTGAGATGAAAGATTTGGGAGCAACTAAGAAAATCCTTGGCATGGAGATCAAAAGAGATCGAAACGCCAACAGTCTATTTCTGACCCAGAAGAAGTACTTGGAGAAAGTCTTGGAGAGGTTTGGCATTAAAGATGCTAAACCAGTTAGTACCTCTCTTGCTGCTCATTTTAAGTTATCAGCTGCTTAGTCCCCGCAGTCAGAAGAAGAAGAGAGGTACATGGCACAGGTACCTTATTCCAGTGCAGTCGGCAGTATTTGTATACAATGGTTTGTACACGTCCAGACATTTCACAAGCGGTGAGCTTGGTAAGCCGGTATATGGCTTGCCCTAGTAAAGCACATTGGCATGCTGTGAAATGGATTCTCAGATACTTGCGAGGTACTTCAAACACATGTTTGGAGTTTGGGAGAAATACTAACACTTTGGTTGGTTTTGTAGACTCAGATTATGCAGGTGATCTTGACAAAAGAAGATCCCTGACAGGCTATGTATTTTGCATCGGTGGTTGCGCTATTAGTTGGAAAGCTACATTACAACATGCAGTAGCCTTATCTACTACCGAAGCAGAATATATGGTAGTGACCGAGGCGACCAAAGAAGCTTTATGGTTGAAGGGTCTATTTGCGGAACTCAGTTTACACCAAAGTGGTATTACCATTTTCTGTGATAGTTAAAGTGCCATTCACTTGACTAAAGATCAAATGTATCATGAGAGGACGAAGCATATTGATATAAAGTATCATTTCATCCGAGAAACCATTGCTGAAAGAAAAGTCTCTATTCAGAAGATCAACACTAGAGACAATCCTGCTGACGTGTTCACAAAACCTCTTCCAGTGTCCAAGTTCAAGCTTTGCCTGAACTTGATTGGCATTTATGAAGAATGATTTTGCCCATTGGGGTTTTTGCGGAGAAGGTGGAGCAAATTTACTATATATAAGCCGAAATTAGGCCAAGGTGGAGATTTGTAATATGGCCAAATTTTTATGACATTTGCCATGACATAATATCCATTATAATAAATTTGTGGTTCATGACATTTGCCATGACATAATATCCATTATAACAAATTTGTGGATCATGACATTTTCCATGACATAATATCCATTATTAGGCTAAGGATTTTTTGCTATAAATAGAGGAGTTTTTCCTCATTTGTAAACACACCAATTCAAGAGCTTTTCACTCTTGTCTTTCTTTCTCCTCATTTATTTCATTATAGAGTATTTTGTAAGAGAGTGAGTGTTGGAAAACACTTGTGTGAAATATTTCTTTGGAGTGATCTTGTGAGGTTATTCTCTTGGGGTATTTGGGATTAATTAGAGTATTTACTCTAATTTTGTACTCTCTTTTGTACTCTTGTTGGTATAGTGAAATTGCTTCTCTCCGCTTGTGGACGTAGGTCACCTTGACCGAACCATATTAAATTTGTGTCTTCTTTATCTTCTTTAATTGCCGTTATTATCAACTTTCATTGTCTTTGTTATTGTTATTATACCGTTGTTTGGCTAAATTTCGCACTACCCATATTCCCGATCCTAACACAACACATTGTAATACGCATCCCAAAGCAATATATCATTATTCTCTTTAAATTCTTAATATTCTCTTGTTATTCTGTTCTATCAATCAAAACACTTTTGGCTCGAGAGTGGCTAACCTTCTAAGGCTAAGATTGTTCAACTGTGTGGTTAGAATTTACTTTTCCATTACTTATTTCAATTGCAATCTAATTTATCGTTTTGTATCAAATTAAATCACATATCCTTAAAACCACTAACAAATTCAATTGTTATTTGATTTTGAGGGTAAACAGTTTAGTTTGGCGCCCACCGTGGGGCTAAGGATAATAGTGGTTATTTGATACAAATCTCCATAACACATACTACTTTACACTTATTCTTTGAAGTGTCTTTAATTTCAGGTTAAAACTCAAAATGTCGAACTCTCAATCGGCACCCCTATATGTTGAAAACGAGTCCGGCCATCACGGTGAAAATAACAACATAGTGCCCGGTGACGAGGTACCGCCCGTTGATCCTATCGGAATTCCGGTCGCGGGCCCGATTGACGCAAATTCACATGTGGCTATCGACACAAACTTGCCTACCGACCCTGAGAACAACGTCTATGGTGGAGCCCGATCGGCAACTCAAAACACACAAAACATTAGAGGAGACGGGATCAGTTTACGGGTGATCTTCGAAATGCTGCAGGCTCAACAAACGGAGATAGCTCAGTTACAGAACCAAAATCGTACACCGAGCAGGGTTGAACCCGATCCACCCCGGGAAGTCACCCGCAGGAATGAACCGGTCGCAGGAAGGTCAAATGAACATGAATCATATGCTAACCCTAAGATCATAAAGATGCTCGAAGAGCTGACAAAACGGATAGAATCAGGGGAGAAGAAAATCGAAGCTAATGATAAAAAGGTGAAAACCTAAAATTCCAGGGTAGACGAGATCCCAGGAGCACCGCCAATATTGAAAGGCCTGGATTCCAAGAAGTTCGTGCAAAAACCTTTTCCTCCGAGCGCGGCTCCGAAGCCGATCCCTAAGAAATTCCGCATGCCCGAGATTGCTAAGTATAACGGAACGATCGACTCAAATGAGTATGTAACCTCTTACATATGTGCCATCAAAGGGAACGACTTGGAGGATGATGAGATCGAGTCTGTCCTATTGAAGAAGTTCGGAGAGACCCTGTCAAAAGGGGCTATGATATGGTATCACAACTTACCTCATAATTCTATTGATTCATTTGCTATGCTTGCGGATTCTTTCGTGAAAGCACACGCCGGGGCCATCAAGGTCGAAACCAGGAAATCAGACCTTTTCAAAGTAAAACAGAAGGATAACAAGATGCTCAGAGAGTTCGTATCCCGGTTTCAATGGAACGAATGGACATGCCACCTGACGCTGATGATTGGGTCGTTCAGGCTTTCACCCAGGGGCTCAATGTTCGAAGTTCGATGGCTTCACAATAGTTGAAACAAAACTTGATAGAATATCCGACCGTTACTTGGGCTGACGTGCATAACTGAAATCAATCAAAGATCAGAGTGGAAGATGATCAACTCGGGGCCCCTTCGGGGTCTGTTTATATCGTCAGAAACATCGACAAAGTCAAGAGAGACATCGATCGTGAACCGAGACCAAACAGGGATCGGTACCAACCATATAATGGAGATCGAAGAAGCAGTGGGTCCGGGCAGAACTCTATAAGAAACGAAAGAAGAAGTGACAAAGGTCAGAGCAACCGGGGAATCATGAGCAAAAACAGCTTCGATAGGCCCATCGGGCCTAAAGAAGCACCGAGGTTATCGGAGTACAACTTTAATGTCGATGCTGCCACCATTGTATCATCTATCGGACGCATCAAAGATACCAAATGGCCTCGAAATCTACAATTCGATCCAACCCAAAGTGATCCTAACTAGATATGCAAATATCATGTCACTCACGGCCACAGAACGGAGGATTGCCGACAGTTGAGAGAGGAAGTAGCCCGACTATTTAACAACGGGCATCTTCGAGAATTCCTGAGCGACCGGGCCAAGAATCATTTTAGGAATAGGGATTCTAACAAACAAACCGAACAAGAAGAACCTCAACACGTCAATAACATGATCATTGGTGGGGTCGATGTCCCTCAGGGGCCGATGTTGAAACACACCAAAGTGTCCATCACGAGGGAGAAACGAACTCGAGATTACATACCAGAAGGAACCTTGTCTTTCAATGACGAGGACGCGGAAGGGATCGAGCAACCCCACAATGATACACTGGTAATATCTGTACTAGTAAATAAAATTCGAGTTAAATATGTGTTAATTAATTCACGTAGCTCGACCAACATCATCTGATCGAGGGTCGTGGAGCAGCTCGGTCTATAAGAATAAATCGTGCCTGCAGTCCGAGTTCTAAACGGATTCAACATGACATGTGAAACCACTAAGGGTGAGATAACATTACCGGTGAACACTGCTGGGACCATCCATGAAGCTAAGTTTTATGTAATCGAAGGAGACATGAGATACAACGCTTTGTTCGGAAGGCCATGGATCCACAACATGAGGGCAGTACCCTCAACTCTACACCAAGTGTTAAAATTTCCAACACCAAGCGGAATTAAAATAATATACGGAGAACAGCTAGCTGCAAAGGAGATATTTGCGATCGAAGAGGCGATTTCGATATCCGCACTTGCAACGACAAAGGGTCCGAGTTCGGTCATAAATCCAAAAACTAAATAGCAATTACCGACACCAACTCCGACCCAACCGGAGAAACAGGGGATTGATGAAGACGATGATTATGGCTACGGGGTACCCAGGTCTTGTATAGCCCCCGATGATTCCGACGCCACTAAATTGACGGTCGAAGAGCTGGAACATGTCATATTGGTCGAGCACCTACCCGACCGAAAAGTATACCTGGGCACGGGGTTAAATCCCGAGCTTAGGAAAAAACTCATTCAGTCTCTTATAGCTAACATAAATTGTTTTGCTTGGTCCCACCTTGACATGACAGGGATCCCACCTGAGATAACCACTCATAAGCTAAGCTTGGACCCGAAATCCCATCCAGTGAAGCAGAAGAGGAGACCCTAGTCCGAGATCGAACATGCTTTCATCAAGGACGAGGTATCTAAACTCCTTAAAATAGGTTCCATTTGGGAGGTTAAATACCCGAATTGGTTAGCGAACGTAGTGGTGGTCCCTAAAAAAGGGAATAAACTAAGAATGTGTGTAGACTATAAGGATGTGAATAAGGCATGTCCCAAGGACTCTTTCCTTTTGCCCAACATCGATCGCATGATCGATGCCACGGCCGGCCACAAGATCCTCAGTTTTATCGATGCCTATTCCGGGTACAACCAAATACGGATGGACCCGGGTGACCAGGAAAAAACCTCATTCATCACTAAATACGACACCTACTGCTATAACGTAATGCCATTCGGGTTATAAAACGCCGATGCCACTTATTAATGCCTAGTAAATCGGATGTTCGAGGAACAAATAGGAAAATCAATGGAGGTTTATATTGACGATATGTTGGTTAAGTCCTTGAGAGCAGAGGATCATTTAAAACATTTGCAGGAAACCTTCAGCATATTGAAGAAATACAATATGAAGTTGAACCCGGAGAAATGTACGTTTGGAGTTGGGTCAGGTAAATTCCTCGGATTCATGGTATCCAGTCGGGGAATCGAGATCAACCCCGACAAGATCAAATCCATCGAAGATATCACAGTTGTGGACAACGTGAATGCCGTGCAAAGATTAACCGGGCGCATAGCCGCCCTTGGGAGATTTATCTCGAGGTCCTCCGACAAGAGCCACCAGTTCTTCACACTATTGAAGAAGAAGAATAATAACTTTTTATGGACCCCAGAGTGCCAACTGGCCTTGGAGGAACTCAAGTTGTATCTATTGAGCCCGTCGCTGCTCCACATGTTGAAGACAGACGAACAACTATACTTGTACTTGGCAGTATCAGAGATAGCGGCAAGTAGAGTCTTGGTCCGGGAAGAGCAAGGTACGCAATTTCCAGTTTACTATGTTAGCAGGACCCTAGGTGAGGCCGAAACTAGGTATCCTCACCTAGAAAAGCTGGCGCTCGCTATGTTAAGAGCCTCTAGAAAGCTAAAATCATACTTCCAGTGTCACCCCATATGTGTCGTGACTACTTACCCATTGAGGAATGTTATGCATAAGCCCGAGCTCTCGGGCCGGTTGGCCAAATGGGCCGCGGAAATCAGTGAGTACGATATTGAATATCGACCCCGGACTGCCATTAAGTCTCAAATTTTGGTAGACTTTGTGGCCGACTTTACGCCGGCCCTAATACCCGAGGTCGAAAGAGAGTTATTAATCAACTCAGGAACTTCCTCGGGGATCTGGACCCTCTTTACAGGCGACGCCTCGAACGCAAAAGGGCCCGGACTTGGCATTGTATTGAAGCCACCAACATGCAATGTAGTTAGACAATCTATTAGGACTGTGATATTGACTAACAATGAGGCCGAATATGAGGCCATGATTACAGGTCTCGAACTAGCCAAAAGCTTGGGGGCAGAGGTAATTGAAGCTAAGTGCGACTCCCTCATCGTAGTAAACTAAGTTAATGGGACGTTCGAGGTCAGAGAAGAATGAATGCAAAGGTACCTGGATAAATTGCAGGTAACATTACATCGATTCAAAGAATGAAATTTTTAACACATACCTCGGGATCAAAACAGTGAGGCCCATGCCCTCGCTAACCTAGGGTCATCGGTCGAGGACGACGAGTTCAACTTGGGGGTAGTCGTACAACTTATGAGATCGGTGGTAGAAGAAGGTCATGCCGAGATCAACTTAACGAGCCTAACTTGGGACTGGAGAGATAAATATGTAAAATATCTGAAGACCGGGAAACTGCCCTCGAATCCAAAAGAATCGAGGGCCCTGCGTATAAAGGCAGCCCGGTTCAGCCTATCCGAAGATGGAACCGTGTTCAGAAGAGCATTCGATGGCCCATTTGCATTATGTCTAGGGCCAGGGGATACTGAGTACGTGTTGAGGGAAATCCACGAAGGTACCTGTGAAAATAATTTAGGCACCGAATCATTGAATCGATAAATAATCAGAGTCGTCTATTATTAGATCGATATAGAAAAGGACGCGAAGGAGTTCGTTCGAAAATGTGATGAATGTCAAAGACATGCTTCGATGATTCATCAACCCGGGGAGCTGTTGCATTCGATTTTGTCGCCATGGCCGTTCATGAAGTGGGGAATGGATATTGTTGGCCCCCTTCTATGGGCACCCGGTAAGGCTCAATTTATATTGTTTATGACTGACTATTTTTCTAAGTGGGTGGAAGTCCAGGTATACGAAAAGGCCAGGGAGAAAGAAGTCATCGATTTCATTTGGGATCATATCATATGCCTATTCGGAATGCCGACCGAGATCGTGTGCGATAACAGGAAACAATTCATCGGCAACAAGATAAGCAAGTTTCTCGAAGATCATAAGATCAAAAGGATCCTATCAACGCCCTACCACCCTAGTGGGAACGGGCAAGCAGAATTGACCAACAAAACCATACTCCAAAACCTCAGAAAGAGGTTAACTGACGCCAAAGAAAGATGGAAGAAAATCTTGCCCGAAGTCTTATGGGCATACCGAATGACCTCGAAGTCCAGTATCGGGGCCACCCCGTTCTTACTAGTCTACAACACTGAAGCTCTAATACCGGTCGAAGTCGGAGAGCCAAGTCTTGGGTTACGATATGCAACCGAGGAATCGAACGGTGAGGCTATGAACACGAGCCTAGATTTATTGGATGAAAGGCATGAAGCAGCCCTTGTCTGGTTGGCTGCCCAAAAGCAGCGGATCGAGAGATATTACAATATAAGGACCAACCTTCGACACCTCAATGTCGGGGACTTAGTACTAAGAAAGGTTACACTAACACTCGAAACCCAAACGAAGAGAAGTTAGGGCCAAACTAGGAAGGCCCTTATCAAGTTATCATGATCACCGGTAAAGGATTGTACAAACTCGGAACGATGAACGATGAGCAACTACCGAACAACTGGAACATAGCTCACTTGAAGCGATACTATTGCTAAGGTAAGATCCCATTCATTTCTTTTTATTTATTTATATTCTGAACTAACACTTGTAGGGAATCATCAAAGAACGATACAATCTTTAGGCCTGAAAGCACGCGTTGCACTCTTTTTCCCTTAAACCGGTTTTGTCCCAAATGGATTTTTCGAAAAGGTTTTTAACGAGGCAACAAGTAAATCGTGCTAACTTAAAATTGAAGGCCAGTTACGAACCGGTATCGAAGACCACAACGGTATTCGAGGCCTCTCTTTGATCGGTCCCGAACACTGGGGGGCATCACCCTCGAATAACAACTTTAGCAAGGAAGGAAACTTTATGATTCAATGTTCTCGGCTCGATGGGTAGGATTTACTGTAAGGGTCAAACTGTCAAATGAACCGTACCCGCATAGACTGCTCGATCCCTGACACAAAACTTGTACACATGTGTAACTATTACGCACAAGAATAAAGTCTCTACCTTGCGAATAAATATCTTGTCCCTTAAAAATTAAAAAAATTCTTTTTGTGAAGGAATTTCCTACATACGATCCCCTAAAGGTATCGAGCCCAAGGGCCGCCTTATCCGGGTTCAAATGATCACCCCAATCGGGGACTGCCGTTCAAAAACAAACTCGGACGGCTCGGGCTATCGAAGCCCGTTGGAGCAAGACCTACTAGGTGACACCCAAACTAAAAAGGCTAAGGCCATACTAAAATGGCTCAGAGACGTCCGAGACCTGTAACAAAAATAAGGCCTTCAAAAATTTCATAACAGGTTCTAAAGGCTACCCTCGGCAAACTACAATCTAAAAAGTCATAAGTACTTTGGGAAAAAAAGATTTCTCGATCATGTCGAATTCCCACGATGCCTTAAACAAAATAATGTCGAAGGCAAGGCCTGTTCTAAAGACTACCCTCGGCAAACTACAATCTAAAAAGTCATAAGTACTTTGGCAAAAAAAAAGTTCTCGATCATGTCGAACTCCCACGATGCCTTAAACAAAATAATGTCTAAGGCTAGGCCTGCTCGAACCTCCGGACATGACCTAACTATTTTATGCTAAGGCATTTCGACCTTTGCAAACATAATGAATAAAGCAAAGGAAAACAGAATACATAAACTACCGAAGGGGAAAACAAGCCTCATATATCATATACAATATTTACAAAGGCCAAATGGCCCTAACAAAAATACAAAAGTATACGAGTACAAAAAAAAATAAAAAAGCAATTTTTTTTACAAAGGCGTCTAAACAGCCTAGTCTTCTTCGCCCCCGGTTCCATCGGAACCCTAAGAGTCTTCTTCTTCTTCTTCTTCGGGGTTGGCCAACTTCTTAACCTCGGCCTCGAGCCCCTTAGCGATTTCGATCTCGGCTGATAGATCGAACCCCCGAGCATGAATCTCCTCGAGGGCCTCTCTTCGTGACTGCCACTTCTCGTATTCAACGATATCTTTCAAGCGGTCCTGGGCCGCCTCGGCATCGGCCTTATATTGGGCCACCATCTCGTCGGCGTCGGCTTTACCCACCGCAGCCACTGACTTGGCCGTTTCGAGTTCCTTGGCCATAATTTTCCGATCGGAGGCAGCCGAACTTAGCCGAGACTGGAGCTCTTCGACCTTTTTGGCCTGCATCTCGGCATTTTCCTTTGCTGCTCGAAGCTGGACCTCAGCCGAAGTTAGTTACGCCCGAGCAGCCTCCTTTTTCGAGGCCAGATGATCCATCCTGCCCCTTCATTCGTCGGTTTCGGCCTTGACAATGTCCATCTCAACTCGAGATTGGGCAACCCGGTCGATTTTTTATTGGACCTGCGGATTCTGATCATTAGTTACCAAGCCTAGCTCGTCATCGCTAACCTCAAATATCTTTACCTGCTTGGTCAAATCGGCATGCTCCTTCCAAGCCACCTCGAGCTCAGTTCGGAGGCGCTGGGCCTCCCCTTCACGCTATTCACTGAGAAGTTTGTAGGAATCCCTCTTCTTAGTGAGCCCTCGGACCTCGGCCTCAAACTGTTTCAGCTCATCTCAGTATCGGAGAAAAGTCTCATGGTGAAGCACCGAGGCCTACAAACACAAAAAAAAATGTTAGAGTTATCTGCAAAATAGCCTAAGTACAAATTGATAACCATTGAGGAATATCTAAAGTTACCCGGTTTAACGCCTGCTGCGCTTCGTTGAACAGACAGGGTACATCCACCTCATTCATCTTGGCATGATCATCCTCGGTCACCAGACACCGAAGATAGCTAGCCACCCCTACGGGGGCGGAGAGGACCCGGGAGTCTTCCGGAAGAGAGAAAGTGATGAATCGCTTCCATCCAGGATCCGCACTCGGGGCAGGGAATCGATTGACCAGTTTGGGACTCGAGGAAGGTCCGCTTGCTCACGAAGATGGACTCTTCCTCGGTATATCTAAATCACCCAACCCGGTGATACCCTCTATGGTCGTAGAGTCCACTCCATGAAAGAAGCCGCGGAAGGGATCGTCCGCTCCGAGAACTCCCTCATTGGGATGTTCTTTCACCGTCTGAGCCTCATTATACATGGACTCAGTGAACGAAGGTGACTCGGTGATCTCTACCACACCAAGAGCTTCCTTCGACGGACTCCCCACGTCTCGGGTAGCTTCGGTCTCGGCCTCCTCCTCGACCTCCCTAGCTCGATGAAGATCGACATCGTCTCTCTCTGGTTCGGAGGCCCCTTGCCCTTCGAGTCGCGTCGACACTCGGGCCACTAGATTGAAGGTTTCTTCCTCATGTTCTTCTTACGCACCGGCCTTCTTTTTGGCTTTTTCTTCTCCAAGCTCGGAGAACTCGGGGCCCTTTTTCTTTTTTTCTCTTCACCCTGTCTTAGAGCAGGGGACTCGGCGGGGACATCATCGCTACCAGATGGGGGCCTCATTTGGACGTCCTTGGATAAACTTGCAAAAGAGAATAAAGAAAATGAGAATTTTGTATAAGGAAAACCAAATATTACCCATGAAGAAGATCTCACCATGTGAACGGGCCTCCCATCGGCCCTTTGAAAGCTCACGCCATGAGCGTTCAGAATAGGGTCTTTGTGATACGCTGCCCTTGACCAACTCCTTGAGTCGAGGAACTACATTCGGGACCCAAGCAACAGCTGCACCACCACAGAACACCAGTAAGAAGGAAGGTAAAAAGGCGATAAGGCAAAAAGGCAGCTGCACCACCACGAGCGCTCCAGAAAGAAGGGTGGATTTGACCGAGGGTTATCTCATATCTCTTGCAAAAGTCGATTATAACTAGGTCCAAGGGGCCCAACATGAAGGGATAAGAGTAAACACTTAAAAACCCCTCGACGTGGGTGGTGATGGCTTTGTCAGGTTCGGAAACCACCATATGTTTGTCAACCTAGTTATAATCTTTCTTGACTTCGGAGAGAATATCCTCGGTGATCGAGCAGATGTACCTCGAAACCTCCTTACACCGGCCTGGTACGGAGGAGGGCTTTTCGACTTTAAAATCAACATTGACCGGGCATCCCCCCGGGATGAACATTTTTAGAGGAGGTTCCGGTGCTGGTTCCTCTGCAGCAGTGCGTGAAGCGGTCTCTTCAGTAGCCGGCCGCGAGGTACAATGAATTTCTTTTTGGGGAACAATTTTGGATGTTTTCGCCATTTCTTTATAGAGAAGAAATAAGGAAAAAGAAAGAGTATAATCAGTGGTTTGAGAAAAAGACGAATGAGAGTTCTTATCAAAGATCTCAAAGTAACCAGAATATAAGTGTTTGGAAGTATTAAAATTGCTTAGTTACGAGGGCAGAAGGTTTGAATGTAAAGTTTGAATAAAAAAGTGAGGGGGTATTTATAGTTTTCCAGCGACGGTTCACATCTAGGAATGGCCGACCAGCAACTGACGAGCATTTATTACCATTAAGACTTGACTGAAGAGACGTTTTGACTGTTTTGTCGTTTCTGCCGTGTTGTGCCGAAGAAAGAATCAAAAGGTCACTTCGTTTCTCGTCGTCTACTCTCCGAAAAATGAGGGGACTATTTGTATACGGTCGGAATCGAGCTCGCCTACGACATGGTAGGTTAGGCTCAGAACATGACAACCAAAGACTGAAGATCGACCCCGAGTCCTATCGAGCTAGAACCCGGGGCCAGAGTACCTGTCTTCGAGAACATTAAGTCAGTAATCTCGGAGTCGACCTTATCCCCGATCGAGCTCGGAGAAACATTGATGCGATAACTAACAGAAGACCCAAATATCCGTGTCCGGTCGGATATTGCGGCGGGAATCTCGGCACGTATCAGTAAGGAACCAGCAATCAGCAAATCAAGAGATTTTTACCTTTTATGGAAATGTACCTAGAGTATGACTTATCTACTATAAAAAGGGGGTCTGATAATTCATTTAACACATTGTAACATGCATCCCAAATCAATATATTATTATTCTTTTTAAATTCTTATTATTCTCTTGTTATTCTGTTCAATCAAAACACTTTTGGCTCGAGGGTGGCTAGCCTTCTAAGATTGTTCAACTGTATGGTTAGCATTTACTTTTCCATTACTTATTTCAATTGCAATCTAATTTGTCATTTTGTATCAAGTTAAATTACGTATCCTTAAAATCACTTACAAATACAATTGTTATCCGATTTTGAGGGTAAACAAAATTCTTCGCTTTCAATTAGAGTTTCGGATTTGACTTTAGTTATCTTTGGTAAGAAGAGGTAAAATTCTTTTGTGGAATTTTATGGTGTGAATCTAAATTAGTATGAGCACTGTATATTTGAAGGAAAAGAGAGAAAAAACCTCATTCTTTTCTAAACGAAAAATAGAGTAAAGAGCTCTAAAAAGGAGAAAGATCCGAAACTCCAAATCTTACCTTTCACAACATTAGGAAGAAAAAAAAAATCTTACCTTGTATAAGTCAGACATCATCCATAAATATACTTCCCCTTCCTTGTGGCCTTTTCGTCTTCTTAATTTCCCTCCCTCATTTCTTCAATTAAGTTTACTCACGAGGGAGCGTCGGCGCGTTAGCGCGTATTCCAATCCACCCCCGGGCCCAAACTCCACCTCTACTCCTTCATTAACTCATCACCTCCTCAAGAAAGTTCATTCGTCACCCTTCAAATTAAAACTCTCATGATCAGAAAAACACACACACACACAGAGCTCTGTTTCTGTCTCCAGAACAAACACTTATATATGGCAACCCCATAAATACAGACTCAAGGTTCATCAACTTATCCTTTTTTGTTTTTTGTCATTAATTTTTTTATTGTTTTTGAGTTGGTGTGGCAATGGCGATATGGACCAACTTGTCACATTATCTCACATCGAAATCCAAGAAAGCTAATCTTTACTACGTGGCTGCAACCGTTGTTCTTTGTTGTACCTTTTATGTAATCGGACTTTGGCCACAAGGTGGTGTTAACACCACTCAATTATCCTCCACCACCCTCCTACCCACCCTACCCTGCAACCCATCAATTAAAAACACAAATTCCAATTACGGTTCATCGATTTCCCTCGAATTCACCGCGCACCACACCGCCACTGACCTTGTCCCACTCTCACCATCGGCGCGTGTAAACCACTTCCCTTCATGCAACCCCGAGTTGTCCGAATACACCCCATGTGAGGATTCAAAAAGGTCGTTGAAATTCGATAGAAACATGCTTATTTATAGAGAAAGGCATTGTCCTGAGAAGAATGAGTTGTTAAAGTGTAGAATTCCGGCACCTTTTGGTTATAAACCGCCGTTCAGGTGGCCGGAAAGTCGTGACTCGGTTTGGTATGCGAATGTTCCGCATAAACATCTTACGGTAGAGAAAGCCGGTCAGAATTGGGTCCGGTTTAAGGGTGACCGGTTCACGTTCCCCGGCGGTGGCACCATGTTCCCACGTGGCGCCGATGCTTATATTGATGATATCGGAAAGTTGATCAATCTTAAAGATGGTTCCATCAGGACCGCCATTGATACCGGTTGTGGGGTAAGTTTTATTATTTTATTGAATTCGTTTGGACTTTCCCTTTTTGGTGTTTGTATGTTTGATGACTTGTTTTTGGAGAATGTTTCTCAGAAAGGTTTTCTGTTATTTGGTTAGAAAATGAAAAGTATTTTCCAATATTTTTTTTATTGAATATTGATAATAATGGTAGTCTAACATAAATGGACTAGTTTTATATTTACACCAATCTATGGCAACCCGCGTTCTTTATTCATGCTTGGGTAGGCGGCAAGGGGAGCAAACTTTAGAGGTAAAAATTTGAGTATTAAAAATTCATAATAATGTCTCCAAGTGTTAGATTGATAATTGTGAGGCTTTTGCTGGACAATATATTTCGTTGTAAAATATTTTCTGCCAATCAAACATAAAAAAATGACTTATTTTTAGGAAAATTTATGTCATCAATTTTTCCCTTTTTGAAGCTTTGACTTTTCAAGAGAAGTAAGAAAAGAATGGGTAAGTTCTATGGCAATGCACGTGGTTTTCCAACGTATTGGTTGGAAGTGGTCTAAAATTACATTTTTTCAAATTTAAATTACAGGAAAAAATGAATTTTATAAATTTGACTTTCTTATTCTCTATTATAGAAAATGTCTTATTTTTGTGAAAACTTCTTACAGAATAGGTATGGATAGTTGGCTGAAGTGGGGTGTGTTGGGGGGTGGTTGAACTAGATGATTGCTAGAAGTTTTGATACATTTCGTGTGGGATTTTCATTCCTAGCGTTGAAATTGTTGGTTTTACTGTTAAAAGTTGGTAGCTCGGTTTACTTGATTTGAGAAAAAAAGTTGGTAGTTTGGTGTAGTGAACTCAGTGGAATCCTCAATTGGTTGAAACCCAAAATGTGTGTTTCCTTCATTTACACTTAAAGAATAGTATGTTTTATTGATTTGCCTAAAAAAGAGCACAAACTACTCAATTCAAGACTAAATTGCAAGCAACGAAAAAGTTATTATGGTTTTAACATTTATAATGTTACCCTACTCCGAATTTAACATTTGATGCACTTATATGGGAACTTATTAATTGCTTACGCATATGTAGTTTAAATTCCGTTTTCCCACCCTTTTCAGTTTTTCGGTACTACAAGCATTCTTTGGACCACGCCCTAATACAATTTTATGTATTAAACATGAGGGTATATTGTTAATTAAAAAAGGTTACATTAAATTGTAGACAAGGAAGTGTGCTTATTTAGAAATACATATTACACGATCACAGATGGATTCCTACTAACTATTTCATTAAAAGTGGTCCACGAATAACTTTAGTCTTGAATGAGGAAGGCTGAGCTGAATTCTCAAAATTTCCATTATTAGGAAACAAATTTTGAGCAAAATTCTCTACTACCATTACAGTTAATTAGTAGAAAGAGTCCATGCTCATTAGATGTAACGGCCTCTTTTAGACCCTATATTAGAAGATTCCCACATGAACAATCAACAGAACCATAATGTAAGTTACTGGGAGTATCACTAGTCCATTACAACTATGTAACTATTGGTGCAAACTTTAAATGAGTGAACCATTTGCCACTGGCTTTAGGATCTAAATGAAATTTGCTAATTATTCCAACTATGCATGTTTTCTTGTTCTATTTCTTTACCTCCACCATATGAGGCTTATTTTACCATGTACAAGTTCAGGTTGCAAGTTGGGGTGCTTACTTGCTCTCTCGAAACATCCTACCAATTTCATTTGCACCCAAAGACACACATGAAGCTCAAGTTCAATTTGCCCTCGAGCGAGGAGTTCCGGCATTGATTGGGATTTTAGCTACTAAAAGGCTACCTTACCCTGCAAGAGCTTTCGATATGGCACATTGTTCTCGTTGCCTCATCCCTTGGGGACAATATGGTAATCTAAATTACATAGCTTTGAACTTTTGCTCATTTTATCATGTATGTCCTCTAAAGGAAGATTGATCATTTTAATTTTACTTTTATCCATTTGATATGGAGCAGATGGGCTGTATTTAATTGAAGTTGATCGAATTTTACGTCCTGGTGGATACTGGATTCTTTCTGGACCACCTATTAACTGGGAAAATCACTGGAAGGGCTGGAATAGAACAGCCAAAGATTTGAAAGCAGAGCAAGATCAAATTGAAAGTGTTGCAAGAAGCCTATGCTGGAAGAAAGTAACTCAGAAAGGCGAACTAGCAATTTGGCAGAAGCCAACTAATCATATGCATTGCAAAATTAACCGGAAGGTCTTCAGGAAACCACCCTTTTGCCAGGAACAAGATCCAGACAAAGCATGGTAATGTTCTACTTCTTGAATGTTTACGATTCAACAAAGGTTTGATTTGACTTTAGAGGACTTCCTTGTCATTTCCCCATTTAGGTGCATAGGCCTTTTGTAGTAGGAGTGAGATGAACTGCAACGAAGTTCATTCTGCTTTCAAAATTTTTACTTAAAGAATGTGATGATATACTCCTATTCTCTTCATTTCTTTGGGCCTCTCAAATGTAAATGTGAAGCTGAGTGACTCACTTAGCTACGGATGGGGTATATTCATCTCATTCTTCTTACTGTCCTTAAAATAATTTGAATGGGTACCGAGACATTTTGAGAAAAAGCGATTGCCTGTCTCACAATTGAACTACTTTATGTTATTCTGCACCTTTTGTCATATTAATTTTCATTGAAACTGCTTTAAAATATTCCTCACTTTTGACATGGTAGAAATCTATGGTACTTGATGAAAAGGCATCCAACTTCGGTGAAGTCAAAACTATGCTTCCTAGATGAAGTATAGAATTAGGTAAGAGCGTTCCGTAATGTATTAATCCAAGACTCTTCAATCATCCAGGTACACCAAGATTGATGCTTGTTTGAGTCCCCTCCCTGAAGTCTCCAACATTAGAGATTTTGCTGGAGGGCCATTGGCAAATTGGCCAGAACGATTGACTGCCGTCCCTCCTAGGATTGCTACTGGAAATATAGAGGGAGTTACTGCAGAGGGCTTCTCTAAAGATACAGAATTGTGGAAGAAGAGAGTCGCTCACTACAAGGCGTTGGACTTCCAATTAGCAGAGTGTGGAAGGTACCGTAATATACTTGACATGAATGCTTGGTTGGGAGGATTTGCAGCTGCACTTGTTGATGATCCAGTTTGGGTCATGAACGTCATCCCTGTTGAGGCTGAAGTCAACACCCTTGGAGTCATCTATGAACGTGGTTTGATCGGGACATACCAAAGCTGGTAAGCCCACTACTCCTATGAAAAGTTTGTTTTTGCCATTTGCTGCTTGTTACTGATGATGCTCTTTTCATTTAGGTGCGAAGCCATGTCTACTTATCCTAGAACTTATGACTTCATACACGCTGATTCT
Source organism: Nicotiana tabacum (assembly GCF_000715075.1). Taxonomy (NCBI): domain Eukaryota; kingdom Viridiplantae; phylum Streptophyta; class Magnoliopsida; order Solanales; family Solanaceae; genus Nicotiana; species Nicotiana tabacum. The sequence continues at coordinate 99,659,530 of NC_134098.1, read as the reverse complement.
GTTTTCAGCCTCTACCAGGACAGGTAGCCGTTGGATGGTTCATATTCCTCCTCGAGCTATCATTGAGCGTTGCATGTTTTATTTATTGTTGATTTATGTTTATGTATGCAGATGTGAAATGGAGGATATATTACTGGAAATGGACAGAATATTAAGGCCACAAGGCAGTGTAATTTTCCGAGATGACGTGGATGTTTTGGTAAATGTGAAGAGCATAGTAGATGGACTACAATGGGATAGCAGGATGGTTGATCACGAAGGTGGTCCTCATGTTAGGGAAAAGCTTCTAATTGCTACTAAGCAGTATTGGACAACACCAGCCCCTGACCAAGATAAACAACCTTCATAGGCATCAATGAATCTTCTAAGTATAGTGTTACAATCTTGCCAATTCTTTACTTCCTTTGTTGATAAATTTTGTTTGTTCAATGGACTCTTGTGATTTTTCATTGACCTCTCTATCTTTTTGGCTTCAAAATAAACAAGAGGATATTGAGGTTTTCGCCTGAGAATACTCTTTTTACTATTTGGCGTTTGAACCGGCTTGTGATGTTTTACTTTACGCTTACCCTTTTACATGTTGAAATGCAAAATTTGGTATGGAGACCAGTTTTTATTTGATAGAGTTGAATTGACTACAGATGTTTTTCTTCTACTATGAACATCTCAACCATTATGTCAACAAGGATTGGATGGCTTGTGACATTTTGCTTTTACGCTTACCATTATATCTTTTTGATCCTTGCTTCTAGGATTGGTCCAATCATTCTCTTATGTTTCAATTTTATCGTGTCACAAAGTCGAGCATTAAGTTGCTCATGCTTAGTTTTATGAAGAAATTTAATGCTAACATAATTAATGAAATTAATTTTACAAGGTTACCTCTTTTATCTTTGCTGGTCTAGGCATTTAAATTGTATTTTAGTTTATTCAAGTTCATAAAATAATTTGTATTATATTTTCAACTCAAGACACAATAGTCCAAATAAATATTATAGGCTAATATTAATATATTAATTATATAAGTCCACATAAATACAGATTTAATTAAAAGTCCAAATCCCTTAGGCTAGCCAATTGAATTGAGTTATATAGTAAAAATTGTATGGGGCGCCCTATTTGGTCGCCCCTTTTTAATTTGTACCCGCTTTGTTTTTTCATTTGCATCCGTACCCGTTTTTTGTTAAAAGCATTTTAGAAAGATGATTTTGCCCTTCTTTATTAAAAGACTACTTTCTCTTCAAGTATACATCATATTGTCTCTTGTCTCTGTCTCTCTCTCCTTCTTCGCGATTTTGATTTCTTCTTCTCTGAAATCAAACGGTTTTCAGCATTGCATTCTTTTTGATTTTGCAACTGTTTCTTCCCCAACAACATTAAGTATAATCACATGTACGATTTTAATGGTTGCAATTGTACATTGCATTAACTTTGTATGGGTTTTCAATTTAGGATTAGTTTTATGATTTAATTTCTGGATTTTTTGTTGATAGTAAACTTAGTTGAATCGTTTTCCTTTTATTTGTGCTAAAATAGTTTCCTAGGGTTTACTTTGATTAGTGCATTAGTTTTGTAGGTTTTATTTTTACGATTAGTGTTTTTAGGCTTTTTGCTGAAACTTTGTTCTGTATTTCTATGAAGTTAGAGGGCTTTTAAAATATAACTTAAGCCAAATTGTGCTGAAGTTTTTAAAGGTTTTTTTGATAATATTATGAAGTTATTTGTAAAAACTACAACATGTTTTGGCTGAAGTTTTTATTCTATAAATGCTGAACTTCATCATTCTTAGAGCTAAAGATTTGTTATGTATTTCTCTGAAGTTAGAGTGCTTTAAAATATATCTTAAGCCAAATTGTGCTGAAGTTTTTAATGACTGTTTTGAAAATGTTTTGAAGTTATTTTTCCCACCTGTAATTTTTTTGAACATATGGCATCTGGGAAATCCAAAGCACCTAAAGATCCTAAAGCACTTAAAGCACCTAGAATACGTAAAGCTCCTCCAGTCCCTGTTTCTGTACCTGCAAAACTAGGGGAGAGATATTATGAGTTTCGAGATTGGTTTAACTGTCGTGCTTACTGGAAGGGGAACCATGATTTGAAGGGTTTAATTACAACTTTCTTGACTCCTGCACAATGGGAAAAGCTGAATAATGGTACAGTTTAGTATATTATGGCTATGGAGAATTTCCATTGCAGCATGAAGTTGGTTCATTGTTTGATTCTTTCTCGTGTATTCACCAATGATCAAGATTCCATTAGTTTCTTGATTATTGGCCGTGATGTGTCGTTCAGCCTTGAAGACTTTCACATTATGTGCGGTTTGAGGATTAGATCACATAATGTTGACAAACCAATTAAACGAGAGCAAGATTCTGAAGCACTATTTGGGAAAGTCTAAGGGTGTGACCTTGAAGGACATTCAAGATTATATGATACGGAATAAAATTAAAAAGGATGATGTGAATTTCAAACACGTATGCGAGAGTGATGAAGATGCTGTGAAGCTTATGGAAATTCTTATTGTGGAGTCTATTTTGTTCGGAATAAAGAATGAATTAACTGTGTTGGAGGAGTATGCAGCTATTGTTGAAGACGATCAAGCTTGTCCTGATTATCCTTGGGGTAATGTGTCTTATGAGAAGCTTATTACTGATCTCGTCCAATTTCACTCCTCTATTTGAGGATATGAAAACGGTCGATGCAATAGTAATACCCATTAAGGAGTCGGGGTCGATTTTTCATAGGGAGATATGGATGGGTCTTAGGGATATATATTATAATGTATGAGCTTGAATTATCTCAAATTGTACTTCCACAAACTTTGGTTGTTTCTAGGTCTAATTTAATCTAAGATTACAAATTAAGAATTTAAAAGGAAGGTGTTTTTGGTTGTTTTTCAAATGATATAAAAGGCCTAGGGCTATGACCTTCACATAGGTGTTCGCCTAATGGGTTGTAAACTTTAAAGCTTATTTTATTGGTCGGGGTATATTATAGATATCAACACCCAAGTACCCACTCAATACCTCTCGGTCAGAGAGTGATTTTGCCCAATTTGGCTTTCTCAAGTCCAAATGGGTATTGAACAAAACAGTTGATGATAAGCTCAAGTCGGGTTTTACTATCTCTAGGTTCAACCCTTTAATTGGGCTTATCAATCTCTCGATTGACCCAATTTCTTGCTAACCAAGTTTTTCTAGACTAAGTCTCTTTTTCTCAAGTAGAGACCGAGTCAATGAAATAATGTTTGCAACCAATAATTTTTCACATAAAAACAAAAACTAGGCTAGATAATCAACGGTCAACCATAAACAAGCAATAAATCAAACACCCATTAAGCTTACACACTAGGGTTGGGTCACAACCCTAGTGAAAATCTAGCTACTCATGCTTAAATTGGAAGGAAAAGAAGAAAAAGTGATAATTAAATCCATATTGATAATTAAAATGATGAAATCAATATTCAAAAAGCTCAAAATAGCAAAAACTACTAAAAAGAGTAAAAGACAACGTCTACAGTAGCTGCTGATGTCAAAACTTGACCTAAAAAAGTGAAACTTTTCTATTTATACAGTGCTGGAATTTTCGAACAAAAATGCCCTTTCGGAGGTTCTGTGGCCGCACTTTGCTTCAGGCTGACAGGAATGGAATCCTGCCGCCGCATAATTCTAAACTGCGACCACACTTATCTCTTTCTGCGATCCGCGCATTTCTGAGTGCAGCCGCACATTGCTCTTCTGCGAACCGCACAAATGTGACTGCGATCGCGTAGTTGTTCTTCTGCGACCGCACAATAATTGTGCGGTCCGCACTTATGTTGAACTTGAGATGAAAGTTCTCTGAACTTTTGCTCTTGCCCAGGTTCTGCGGCCGCACATGTTATATGCGGACCGCAATTTGCACTTGTCTCTGATAGGAGTTTCTTCACAATCTGCTGCCATAGATGAAAATCTGCGGTCCGTACTTCTGAGCTTTTGTGCCTGTCTGTGTCCTTGAGTTCAGATCACTCCTTCTTGAGTTGTATTTTATCTTGGGGGCTCATTTTCCACTATTCCTGCAATTAAGCATATTTCATTAGTTTTCCGGAACACAATTAAACGCTTTTGGACTAAAACAAAAGCAAAAAGGTACTAATAAGTAGTCAAAATCCCCACTTATCAACTCCCCCAAACTTAATCTTTTGCTTGTCCTCAAGAAAATAAGGTAATTCCTACCTCCACAAGTTAAGAGCTATTCCTGCTAATCAAAGATGCATCAATCACGCATCAATTGGGGCCAAAATTACCCACAACACTTATGAATTATTAATAAAGCAATGGGTTGAACTTTTAAGCACAAATAGTTCTAATGTGACACTTGAGCATCAAGAGTTGACTTCATTTATCAAGGAAGCTCGCTTTTTCATGTAGATCATTATGGATCCCAAACTCCTCCTCTCTACTCTCCGTTTGCATATCTCACTAAAGAATGTCGCACTCAATTCAAAGATTTGTGAAAGGTTCGCTCATCTCTCTCAAAAGAATGTCACAAGTACGACTTTAAGTATTATAGGCTTGCCCCTCATGTAACTCACCACTAATGTAAGCTCACTCGGCTTGAAATCACGTAGGGCTTTTTCGAAATGCAATGAAGGCTTTTGGACTACGGTTGGATATGCTATGATAGAACGGGTTCATCTTTCCTTAAGCACTCCATTTTCTCTTATCGGCTCATACTTTGCCAATTCTTTGAGGCATTTTCTTTTCCATAGGGGGATTAGAGAGACTTAGCATCACTCTTTCTTGGTCATGATATTCACTCCTTCTTTGCTTTCTCCATGCTTTACATAATTACTTTTCTTTGAATCCCTTCAACTCTTCAACTTATTCACTTTCTTTTTGCATTTTCTTTGTTCTTTCTTTCTTTCTTTCTTTCTTTTTCTTGCCTTTCCTTCTCTTCATTTCTTTTCTCTTTTTATTCCTTGATACCTTTTTAAAACTCCTCGTCTCTCCCACAAACATACATTTTTAGCCAATTATTTCACAAGAGTATTAAGGAAAGCTCGGGTGCTAAGAGAGGGTCACAACATAACGGGTAAAGACTTGTAACATGGTTATCAAATGAGAAAGGTTTTAGGCTCAAATGGGTTGACTAGGGATAACAACATTGGTGGGCCATGAAAAATTTCAAGCGGGTCAAGGAGAGCCTACAATCACTTCTCAATCCAAGCAAAACTTAAAATTTCTCCTAGAGACATATTCGGGGAAAGTTCTAGACCATTCGCACGGGTACTTGGACTTGAATCAAAATATTTCACATCTCACGCAGCGGGATTGTTAGAGAGGATAGAGTTGAGGGCCCACAATGACCATATTCAAGATTGAAAATCACTATGGTTCGACTAAACCACTCGATGATTGCCTAAGTCAACACAAGAGTCACAAGGTCACTAACTAGAGCTATATCTTTCCAAAAACCTTATTTTTAACCATAAGCACGTAGTTAAGTGTGTTGGTACCAAGTAAAGCATGTTTTACTCTTCGAGCCTGACTCAATTAGGTCTTTTTATTCATTATTACTACTATTCTTACCTAAACACCAAAAACGGACTCAATCTCTTAAGAAGGTTGTCACACCATCCATCGTTGAGAAGAGTCACCTGGTTCACACAAAAATGACCTTTGGAAAGAACCGTGGCATTAAAAAAATTAAAGGCTTATTGTTCACTAAAACATAAAAAGAAGCTATAAAATTAGAAAGAAGCTATTAGATTAAACATAGACTAATAAGAAAACAGAATAAAGAAGCTAAAAAAAACAAACTACTGAAAGTATAACGAATATACATAATGAGAGAGGAAAAGAGAGAATATATACATCAAGAGAGAACAGAGAGAATATATACACAGAATAAAGAGAAAGAAAAAAAATATTGTCAGTTATTACAAACCAAATGTCTAAAAGTCATCCAAATAGCAAATCAAATAACTCCACCCCGAATAAAAATAAGCATTGTCCCTAATGCTTAATCAAAACAAGAATAAAAAAGGGTAAGAGTGAAAATGACTCCCTTTGTGGCCTTGGACATCTCCGTGTCCATAGCAGCGTCACCGCCCTCAGTCTCCTCATCATCATCGACTCTAGGAGTAACTGGGTTGGTGAACATCTGGCGCACTGCCTCAGCAGTGTCGGCAGCCAGGTCTGGCTCCTCAGACTAGCCAGCTGGTGCTGCTGGATCTGCTGGTGCTGCTGGATCTGCTAGTGCTGGTGGGTCTGACCCCATGAGCATATCAAATGAAAGATCACTAGCTGCTGCTATCTTGGTCACCTCTCCCCTCAGCCTGTCAACTGATTTCTTGGACGCCTAGGATTTCTTCATTTTCTTTACCTACTTCTCCAACTCCTCAATCACTGCTCCATGTGCTACCAAGGTGTTCATGATGGTGGTCTGGTTCTCCAAGATCTTCTTCAATGTATCCTCCACTGTCGGAGGAATCTGAGGTGGCAAAGTGGATGACTGTGCTGTAACATCACTGGATATATCAGACAGCTTTGCAGTGGCTGTCTGCATCGAGTTATTGAGGCTCGCTAGTTTTTGGGAGACTCGCAGCATAGATAGTGGATGAGAGGGCATGGGAACCGACTTCAAAGCCGATGTGGAAGGCACTGATGCTGATGGACCTGAAGAAGGAGGTGGAGGCATAGCTGCTACACCATTAGCAGGCTGTGCTGAAGTATATGGCATGTCAACTGTCTCAGCAGCTACCCCGACGGGCTCATCAGACTGGCCTACAGTAGTATAGGGTTGACCCTTTTTCTTTGGGTTTCCACCACCCATCAAAGAATATCATGAGAAGGGCTTCTTCGCCCGCACCTTGGTATCAAAATCCCTCGGCTCCACACCCGCATTCGTAAGGTACTCAGTGATAGTGTTGGGATACGTGTAGTAGGTGTCACCTTGCCTGGCGACCACAGACATGTTGGCCGACATCACAACACCCACATTGATTAGGTACCCGGCCATGATAGAAGCGACTAGCACTGCCCGCTTAATTGGAAGATTTGTTTCATTTTAGCACGGGTCTAGTCTGCTATACAAAAATGTCTGCCATCACTTTGCCTCAAAATTTAGGGTGTTCCACTGAATGGAAATCCCTTCTGTGATCCTTGCTGGAGGCGGGCCCGGAGCTAGAAGAATGTCAACTAGCCATGGTCGAACTGCATCTCCCAGTGCTAACTTTTCCAGGTATTACATAGGCTCCACATCCTCAAACCTTAAATACGTGTTCAGGGTGCTCTGATCGAATCGCACCTTTAGATTTCTCACTTATGTTATCTTGGTCCCTTTCTTTATATGTGCCACTTTGGCGTAAAATTCACGGACCAAGTATTCCTTGGCATCTATCACACTTTTGGTGAATCACATCCACCCCTTCCTCTCCCGGAACTGTCTCAACACTGCCGGGTTGTAGTTTTCAAGGTCTTTTATCATGAACTAATGCTGAAGAGTGAGCGATCACATTGGCCACCACTTTCGGAAGCTTATGAACGCAACCGGACTGACAAACCTATCTTCCCAAATCTCTTTCTTCTTCAACCTCTCAAGGCCAACAACTCTGGTATCACCCCCTCTACCATCATCTAGAATATCATCAACATCCACTATAGTAGCAGGTGCATCGGGGGCATGTGTGGATGAGGGCTCTAAAGCCTAACTGTCACCTTCCGAAACCTCGGAAGTGCTTTCAGAGGAGGTAGGTTCGTCTCTAAGTTGGTATCTGCCATGTGGCTGTGATTGAAAAATAGGTTGCTCTTGCATTGAGTCACCCTCCGACGCATCCAGAGATGGGGCATATGAACTAGACTCGGAAGGCTCGGGCTGTCTTCCTCGGCCTGCTATGGCTTTCTTACTGATTTCCCTTTGGAGGGCGACGGGTAAATTGCTTTTGCTTCTGCCTATGGAAGGTTCACCCCTCCCCTTTGATGTATCACCGCGACCTCGTGATCTAACCATTTTGTATAACAAACAACAACAAGAATTAGTTCCAATTCAATTGCAGATAAACAAAAAGTCATAGAACAAAACATGTTGCAGGGTGGGGAAGTGCGGTCCGCACAATTGCAAGTGCGGCCGCAGCTTGGGTTGTGCGGACCGCACACTTTTAAAGTGCGGTCACAACAATGAAACTGCGGTCCGCATAATTTTGAGTGCGACCGCAGAATTGAAGTGCGGTCCGCACTATTGTAAATGCGACCTCACATGAAACTTTCCAAAAGTGCCAACTCTCTGATGACAGAGATTGGCCTGATCTGCGGCCACACACACTTTTCTGCAGCCTTGATGAAATTACTACGGTTTGCATAATGATATTAACATGTGTCCTATAATAACTCTAATACTATTTTTCCTTTATCTTTATTTTCTCTTTGGTATGTATATATTCTCTCATTCGTTTGATGTATATATTCAGTCTCCCTTATGTATATATTCATTTTACTTCTGTTTTTATATTCATTTATCTTGCTTTCCGTTGTTTATTTCATAGATTCTTTACTTTGTCTTTCTTAGTAGTATAACTTCTTATTTACTTTAGTAGTTTCTTTTTACGTTTGTGTGATCAATAAGCCTTTGGTTTTCTTAATGCCATGGTTCTTTCCAAAAGTGGATTTTATATAAACCGAGTGGCTCTCCCCAACAATGTATGGCGTGACAACCTTCTTAAGGGATTGATTACGCTTTCTTTTATGTTTAGGCAAATATAGTAGTAATGAATAAAAGGGTCTCAAGCATGCTTCACTTGGTACCAACACATTTACCTCCAACCTTATGGTTAAAAACACAGTTGTTGGCATAAAGTAGCTCTAGTTGTGAGCTTTGTGACTCTTGTGTTGACTTAAACAGTCATCGAGTGGTTTAGTCGAACCATTTGTGATTCTCAATCTTAACTAGAGTTGTTGTAGGCCTCCGACTTCGGTCTCTTTTTGTAATGACCAAACCGGTCATTTTTACTTTTAGAAATCTGTTCCTTAAAATAAAACTCCCCGAACATGCTTTTATTAATTTATGACTCGCGGGGATGGTTGGTTCGGGAATTGGAAGTGTGTGAGTTGAAATCGGAACACTTGGTTCCTTAAGTTAGCTTTAAATGGACAAGTTTGACTTCGGTCAACATTTTGAGAAAATGACCTCGGAATCGGGATTTGACGGTTCTAATAGGTTTGCATGATGATTTTGGACTTGGGTGTATGTTCGGATCGGGTTTTGGGGGACCCGGGAGCGTTTCGGTGCCTAATAGTGAAAGTTGGTTCTTGAAGGTTTTTGAAATTCTTTAAATTTAGTTTGGAGTAGGTTTTGGTGATACCGAGGTCCGAATGGAATTTCTTAGACCGGGAATAGTTTCATAAGGTCATTTAAGACTTGCACGCAAAATTTGGTATCATTCCGAGCAGATTTGATAGGAATCGGACGAGCAGAAGTCTTTTTAGAAGTGTTTGAATTCATAAGTCAATTCATGCGTTTTGGCTTCCAATTCTTGGTTTTTGATGTTATTTTCGGATTTTGATCGCTCGAGCGAGTTTGTATGAGGTTATTAGACTTGTGTGGATAGTTGGTGTGGAGCCCCGAGGGCTCGGGTGAGTTTTGGACGTTCAGAAGGAATAAAAATACATCAGTTTTCTGGTGTTTCTTGGCAGTAGTTGCAGGTCTTGAAAATGTGAGAAATTGTTCACAAATGCGAACCTCACATTTGCGAGAAGGGATTCGCAATTGCAAAGAAGCCCGACCTAGGCAATTTTCGCATTTGCGATTGCAGCAGAGGTCGAATTTGCGACTCTTTGGTCGCATTTGCGACCTCAGCAGTTGAAGGCCAAGCTTCGCATTTCCAAGAGTTGTGTCTTATTTGCGACCCTCGCATTTGCGAACCTGGTGTCGCAAATGCGACATCAGAGGCCTGTGCCCAGCTCATTTAATGCGTGACTTAGGCCATTTATCTCACTTTTCTTTCATCTCTTGGGCGATTCTTGGAGCTTTTGGAAGAGGGTTTTAACCTAGCACTTTGAGATAAGTAATTCCTACATAACATGAGTTACATACATAGATTATTGGTAGATTATAACATGTAAATTAGTGAAAACCATGGATTTAGGTGAAAACCTAGGTGTTTGACAAAAATGAGATTTAACCACGAAATTTGTTATGGAACTTAGTAAAAATCATATATTTATGTTCCTAAGATTATGGGTAACGTTTTCAAAATTTTCAGAATCCGAGCACGTGGGCCCGAGGTGAATTTTAGGAATTTTACCATTTTGGATAGGGTAATTTATTTAATAGATGAATTTTGAATTATTGAACATATATTAATTATTTTATATAACTTTTGGATAGTTTTGGATTTTTCGGCATCGAATCGAGAATTTTATGTGACGCGATAATCGAAAAGTGGACTTTGAGACGAGGTAAGTCTCTTTTCTAATCTATTACCCCATAGGGATTAAATTAAATAATTGTTGCTAATTGCGGGGGCTTCGTACGCACGAGGTGACGAGAGTCTGTGCTTAGCTACTATTAATGCTAAAGTCCGGGTAGTTTAGGACTCAAAGCATGAATTACTTGTGTACATTGTATTCTTTGTTTAATTAATATTAATGGATATATATATATGAATATATTGTGAATTGTTAGATAAATCTTTGTTTAATTAATATTAATTGATATATATGAATATATTGTGAATTGTTAGATAAAGATATTAAAGGATGAAAATCTCATATGTTTGATTTTCTGTTTAAATTAATTAATTGTTAAAATAAATTATTCTCCTCCCGAATTTATCTTATAATAAATATACTCTCCTTCCGGAGGTACATAAGAAAATGTCCTCCTTCTTGTGGAGTGGGCCGTATGCCTCGGCAGGATAGATGCATCTATGGATCGCGCCGCACGTCCCTCGGCAGTGTACACGACTCTCTGGATCGGGTCGTACGTCCTCGGCAGAAATCGTGCTTAATAATAATAATTACACGATACTTTAATAGTTATTTCAACTTATGAAGCTAATTGATAAATTTGAGAATCCTTGAAATTTAATGAATTATTATTCCTGCTTGTTAAGAAATTAATTGTTATTCCTGTGAATGAGATTAATTGATAAATTGGAAATCATTTGAATTGAAGGAATTTAATTAATATATTGAGAATTATTTCATTTGAAGGAATTTGATTATTTCTGCTGGTTAAATAAATTATTGTAAATTCTGTGAATCATACTGATTTAGATATTCTAGTTGTATTTCAATTATTATTATTGACCCATAGTGAGTGTCAAAGTCGGTCATCTCGTCTCTACCACTTCGAGATTAGGCTTAATACTTACTGGGTACACTTTGTTTACGTACTCATACTACACTTGCTGCACTTTTTGTGCAGGACCTGAGGCAAGTACTAGTGGGGGACCTATCATCTTACACCCACGTTATCCAGGGGCATAGTGGTGAGCTGCCTTTCTGAGCCGTTCTGCAGCTACTAGTGTCTCTCCTTGTATTTTTTCATTCTGTCGATTTTTATTTCAGATAGTATTTGAGGCTTTGTATAATCTACTAGATTCTCATACACTTGTGACACCAGGTCTTGGCACACACATTGGTAAATTTGGTGTTTTATTATTTTCTTGGTTTTAAATTTTGTCAATTTACGCTTAATTTATTAAGTTGGCTTGCCTAGCTGTAGTGTTGGGCGCCATCACGACCTATAGGTGATATTGGGTCATGACAACATGGTATCAGAGCCCTAGGTTCACGTAGGTCTCACAAGTTATGAGCAGGCCTAATAGAGTCTTGCGGATTGGTACGGAGACGTCTGTACTTATCTTCGAGAGGCTATAGGGTGTTAGGAAATTACCTTTCTTAATATTCCATCGTGTAATTGATGTAGTTCTAAATATCCTCCTCTTATTCTCTCTCAGATAGTGAGAATGCGCTCAAATGAGGTTCCAGGCCAGGGAAGAGCTACTCCCCCAGTTGCTAGAGGTCGAGGCCGAGGCAGAGGCAGAGGCCGAGGGAGGGCTCCATCCCATGGTAGAGGGCAAGGACGTCCCAGGAATGTTCCAGTTATGCCGCCAATAGGTCCAGCAGAGAACCCCATTGTTGAGGAACATGATGGGGTGCCTGTGGCAGAGCCAGCTCTGGTGGATTTCACATCTGCACTGGGATTTCAGGATGTCATGGGTCGTATGTTGGGGTTCATGGACAATATGACTCAGGCCGGTTTATTTCCGGCAGACCCATCCACATCTCAGGCGGGCGGGGGAGCACAGACCCCTATCACGCAGGCTCATGGACAGGAAGTTGCTGTATATCAGACCCAGGGTGCACTACCCGTGGGTGGAGCCCAGCCAGTGGCAGCAGCTACACCTGAACCCAGGCCAGCTGCAGCCGATGATCCTCAGAAATTATTGGACAGATGGACTAGACTACATCCTCCTGTCTTTGGGGGTGAGCGACACGAGGATCCCCAGGATTTCATTGATCGGTGCAAGGATAGACTGTACAACATGAGGATATTGGAGTCTCATGGGGTAGACTTTGCTACTTTTCAGCTAGAGGGCAGAGCCCGTAGATGGTGGCAGTCTTATGTTTTTGGCAGACCAGCAGATTCTCCTCCCATGACTTGGGACAGGTTTACCCGTATCTTCCTAGACAGGTGTATTCCACCCTTCCAGAGGGAAGATTTGCGGTTTCAGTTTGAGCAGCTCCAGCAGGGTCAGATGTCAGTGATCGATTATGAGGCGAGGTCTTCTGAATTATCTCGCCATGCACTTATGATACTCCCTACTGAGGCGGAGAGAGTGCAGAGGTTTGTAGCCGGTTTACATACTGGCATTCAGGCCACTATGGCTCGAGAGGTTAAGATGGGTACTTCTTATGAGCTAGTTGTGTAGATAGCCCGGAGGATTGAGGGTGTGCATCAGCAGAGCCGAGAGAATATTATGAGAGATAAGCGGTTCAGGTACTCTGGAGAGTTCAGAGGTGCTCCGTCTGGGGGTAGAGGTCAGTTCGTGAGGGGGCAGTCCAGCAGACTCCCATTTCCAGCACCACCACCTCCTCGAGGTACTCTAGTGCGACCTTATCTCAGTGCTATACCAGAGAGTTTTTACCACCCACCAGCTATTCAGGGTCCTCCTAGTGGGTATTCAAGTCCCCAGGGCCAGACTCTTAGTCAGCAGCCCATCGCACCGAAGAGTTGTTATGAGTACGGGGATCCCAGTCACACACTGAGGTTTTTCCCCAGGCTTCGGGGTAGACCAGTACAACAGGGTCAGCAGCCTATGCTTACCGGACCAGTTGCTCCACTAGTAGTCCAACCACCAAGAGGTGGAGGACATGTGGGTAGGGGACGTCCTAGAGGTGGAGGTCAGCCAGGCGGAGGCCAGCCAGTTGGCGCTCCAGCTCGATTCTATGCTTTTCCAGCTAGACCAGATGCAGAGGCCTCAGATGCTGTGATTACAGGTATTATTTCTGTTTGCGACAAAGATGCCTCAGTATTATTTGATCCAGGATCCACGTATTCATATGTGTCATCTCTATTTGTCCATTCCTGGGTGTTTCTCGTGAGTCCTTGAGTACTCATGTTTATGTGTTCACTCCTGTAGGCGATTTTGGTACTGTGAACCGGATCTACCGGTCTTGTATTATTACATTTTGTGGTTATGAAACTAGAGCAGATCTCTTATTGCTCGAGATGACCGATTTTGAAATTATTCTGGGTATGGATTGGTTATCTCCATATCATGCTATTCTAGATTGTCATGCCAAAACTGTTACCTTGGCTATTCCATCTTTGCCTAGGCTGGAGTAGAAGGGTTCGTCGGTTAGTTCATTTAATCGGGTTATTTCTTTTATAAAGGCTCAACACATGGTTGAGAAGGGTTGTTTGGCTTATCTAGCCTATGTTCGGGATACTACTGCAGAGACTCCGGCTATTGATTCAAAGCCAGTAGTTCGGGAGTTCTCCGATGTATTTCCTTTAGATCTTCCAGGTATGCCACCTAATCGGGATATTGATTTCTGTATTGACTTGGCTCCAGATACTCAGCCTATATCTATTCCATCATATCGCATGGCTCCAAAAAAATTGAAAGAGTTGAAAGAACAGCTTGAAGAGTTACTAGCCAAAGGGTTCGTCAGACCGAGTGTATCGCATTGGGGTGCACCAGTATTATTTGTGAAGAAAAAAGATGGCACAATGCGAATGTGTATTGACTATCACCAATAGAACAAAGTTACTATTAAGAACAAGTATCAGTTGCACCGTATTGATGACCTATTTGACCAGTTGTAGGGTTCTAGGGTGTTCTCTAAGATCGACTTGAGGTCGGGGTATCATCAGTTGAAGATTCGAGATTCGGATATTTCAAAAACTGTTTTCCGTACTAGATATGGTCATTATGAGTTTCTGGTAATGTCTTTCGGTTTAACTAATGCCCCAGCAGCGTTTATGAATTTGATGAACATGGTATTCATGCCATATATTGATTCATTTGTCATTGTCTTCATTGATGACATTTTGATCTACTCGCGCAGTAAGGAGGAGCACGAGCAGCATATGAGAGTAGTGCTTCAGACATTGCGGGAACAAAAGCTATATGCTAAGTTCTCCAAATGTGAGTTATGGCTAGAGTCTGTAGCATTTTTGGGGCATATTGTATCGGGTGATGGTATTAAGGTTGATCCCAAAAAGATTGAGGCAGTTCAGAATTTGCATCGTCCCACTTCGGCGACTGAGATCAGGAGTTTTCTAGGTTTAGCAGGCTATTATCGTCAGTTTGTGGAAGGTTTTTCATCTATTGCATCACCTTTGACCAAATTAACCTAGAAGGGTGTTCAGTTCCGATGGTCCGATGGTTGTGAGTCAAGCATTCAGAAGCACAAGACAGTGTTGACTACAACACCAGTGTTAGTGTTACCTTCTGGTTCAGGAATGTATATAGTGTATTGCGACATTTTACGCGTTGGTTTGGGTTGTGTATTAATGCAGGAAGGGCGAGTTATTGCATATGCTTCACGTCAGTTGAAGCCCCACGATCAGAATTAACTGGTACATGATTTGGAGTTAACTGCAATTGTTCACGCCCTTAAGATTTGGAGGCATTATCTTTATGGGGTGTCTTGTGAAGTTTATACTGATCATTGCAGTTTGCAGCATTTGTTCAAGCAGAGGGACCTAAATCTGAGACAGCGCAAAGGCTTGAGTTACTAAAAGATTATGATATTACTATCCTGTATCATCCGGGCACAGCAAATATGGTTGCAGACGCCTTGAGTAGAAAGGCAGAGAGTATGGGTAGTTTGGCATTCATTTCAGCAGAGGAGAGTCCATTAGCTTTGGATATTCAGTCCTTGGCCAACAGACTTGTGCGGCTGGACATTTCAGAGCCTAGCCGAGTTCTTGCATGTGTTGTAGCTCAGTCTTCACTATTTGATTAGATCAAGGCTCGCCAGTATGGCGACCCACACATAATGGTTCTTCGAGAAACGGTACTACGAGGTGGTGCCAAGGAAGTTACTATTGGCGCGAATGGTGTTTTGCGACTACAGGATCGTCTGTGTGTTCCTAATGTGGATGAACTAAGGAAAAAGATCCTGGAGGAGGCACACAATTCTCGGAATTCTATTCATCCAGGTGCCACGAAGATGTATCGTGACTTGAGGCAGCATTATTGGTGGCGACGAATGAAAAAGGACATAGTTGAGTATGTAGCTAAGTGTCTAAATTTTTAGCAAGTTAAATATGAGCACTAGAGGCCAGGTGGCCTACTTCAGCAGATGACCATACCAGAGTGGAAATGGGAACGAATTACTATGGACTTTGTAGTTGGGTTGCCACGGACCTTGAGGAAGTTTGAGGCAGTTTGGGTGATTGTTGACAGGTTGACCAAGTCAGTACATTTTATTTCTGTTGTAACTGCGTATACTTCAGAGAGGTTGGCCCAGATTTATATTCAGGATATAGTTCGGTTGCACGGTGTGCCAATTTCCATCATATCAGATAGAGGCCCTCGGTTTAATTCACATTTCTGGAGAGCAGTACAGAGTGAATTAGGGACCCGTGTAGAGCTCAGCACAGCCTTTCATCCGCAGACCGACGGGCAGTCAGAGCGAAAAGTTCAGATTTTGGAGGATATGCTCAGCGCATGTGTGATTGACTTTGGAGGTCAGTGGGATCGTTTCCTGCCTTTCGCCGAGTTTGCTTATAATAACAATTATTAATCCAGCATCGAGATGGCTCCATTTGAGGCTTTACATGGCCGTCGATGCCGTTCACCTATCGGATGGTTTGAGCCCGGTGAGGCTAAGTTATATGGTACTGATTTGGTAAGGGATGCCTTGAAAAAGGTAAAGTTGATTCAGGAGTGACTTCGTACAGCACAGTCCAGACATAAGAGTTACGCAGATCAGAAAGCGCGTGATATATCATTTATGGTAGGTGAAAAAGTTCTCTTGAAGGTTTCGCCGATGAAGGGAATTATGATATTCGGGAAGAAGGGCATGTTGAGCCCAAGGTTTATAGGCCCATTTGAGGTGTTGAGACGAGTTGGGGAGGTTGCTTATGAGCTTGCATTGCCTCCTAGTCTATCGGGAGTTCATTCGGTTTTCCATGTATCTATGCTCCGGAAGTATCATGCTGACCTATCACATGTGTTGGACTTCAGCACAATTCACCTAGATAAGAGTTTGGGTTTTGAAGAAGAGCCATTTTACCATTGTTGATAAACAAGTTCGCCAGTTGAGGTCCAAGAGGATTTTTGCAGTAAAGGTCCAGTGGAGGGGCCAACCAGTCGAGGAAGCGACTTAGGAGGCCGAGGAGGACATGCGGAGCAAATATCCACACTTATTTAGCACTCCAGGTATTATTCTAAACCCGTCCGAGGACGAACGTTTGTTTAAGAGGTGGAGAATGTAATGACCCAACCGGTAATTTTAACTTTTAGAAACCCGTTCCTTAAAATAAAACTCCTCGAACATGTTTTTATAAATTTATGACTCGCGGGGATGATTGGTTCAGGATTTGGAAGTGTGTGAGTTGAAATCGGAACACTTGGTTTCTTAAGTTAGCTTTAAATGGACAAGTTTGACTTCGGTCAACATTTTGAGAAAATGACCCCGGAATCGGGATTTGATGGTTCCAATAGGTTCTCATGATGAATTTAGACTTAGGCGTATGCTCGGATCGGATTTTGGGGGACCCGGGAGCGTTTCGGCACCTAATAGTGAAAATTGGTTCTTGAAGGTTTTTGAAGTTCTTTAAATTTGGTTTGGAGTAGGTTTTGGTGATACCGAGGTCCGGATGGAATTTCTTAGACCGGGAATAGTTCCATAAGGTCATTTAAGACTTGCACGCAAAATTTGGTGTCAATCCGAGTTGATTTGATAGGAATTGGACGAGCAGAAGTCTTTTTGGAAGTTTTTGAAATCATAAGTCAATTCATGCGTTTTGGCATCCGATTCTTGGTTTTTGATGTTATTTCCGGATAGTTGGTGTGGAGCCCCAAGGGCTCGTGTGAGTTTCGGACGTTCGGAAGGAATGAAAATACATCAGTTTTCGGGTGTTTCTTGGCGGCAGTTGCAGGTCTCGCAAATGCGAACCTCTCATTTGCGAGAAGGGCTTCGCAATTGCGAAGAAGCTCGACCTAGGCAGTGTTCGCATTTGCGACGCATTTGATGCATTTGCGATCCCACCAGAGTTCGCATTTGCGACTCTTTGGTCGCATTTGTGACCCCAGCAGCTGAAGGCCAAGCTTCGCATTTGCGACCCTCTCATTTGCAAACCTGGTGTCGCAAATGCGACATCAGAGGCCTGTGCCCAGCTCATTTAATGCCCGACTTAGGCCATTTATCTCACTTTTCTTTCATCTCTAGGGCGATTCTTGGAGCTTTTGGAAGAGGGTTTTCAACTAGCACTTTGAGGTAAGTAATTCCTACATAACATGAGTTACATACATAGATTATTGGTAGATTATAACATGTAAATTAGTGAAAACCATGGATTTAGGTGAAAACCTAGGTGTTTGACAAAAATGAGATTTAACCACGAAATTTGTTATGGAACTTAGTAAAAATCATATATTTATATTCCTAAGATTATGGGTAATGTTTCCATCCGAATATTTCTGGAATCCGGGCACGTGGGCCCGGGGTGAATTTTAGGAATTTTATCATTTTGGATAGGGTAATTTATTTAATAGATGAATTTCGAATTATTGAACATATATTAATTATTTTATATAACTTTTGGATAGTTTCGGATTTTTCGGCATAGAATTGAGAATTTTACGCGACGCGATAATCAGAAAGTGGACTTTGAGACGAGGTAAGTCTCTTGTCCAATCTTGTGAGGGAGAAATTATCCCATAGCGATTAGATTGAATAATTGTTGTTAATTGCGGGGGCTACGTACACACGAGGTGACGAGATTCCGTGCATATCTACTATTAATGCTAAAGTCCGGGTAGTTTAGGACTCAAAGCAAGAATTACTTGTGTACATTGTATTCTTTGTTTAATTAATATTAATGGATATATATATATATATATATATATATATATATATATATATATATATATATATATATATATATATATATATATATGTATATATGTGTGTGTGTGTGTGTGTGTGTGTGTGTGTGTGTGTGAATATATTGTGAATTGTTAGATAAATATATTAAAGGATGGAAATCGCATATGCTTGATTTTCTGTTTAAATTAATTAATTGTTAAACGAAATAGTTCTCCTCCCGAATTTATCTTATAATAAATATACTCTCCATCCGGAGGTACATAAGAAAATGTCCTCCTTTCTTGTGGAGCGGGGCTAAACGCCTCGGCAGGATAGATGCATCTATGGATCGTGCCGCACGTCCCTTGGCAGTGTACACGACACTCTGGATCGGGCCGTACGTCCTCGGCAGAAATCATGCTTAATAATAATAATTACACGATACTTTAATAGTTATTTCAGCTTGTGAAGCTAATTGATAAATTTGAGAATCCTTGAAATTTAATGAATTATTATTCCTGCTTGTTAATGAATTAATTGTTATTCCTGTGAATGAGATTAATTGATAAATTGGAAATCATTTGAATTGAAGAAATTTAATTAATATATTGAGAATTTTTGCATTTGAAGGAATTTGTATATTTCTGCTGGTTAAATAAATTATTGTAAATTCTGTGACTCATGCCGATTTAGATATTCTAATTGTATTTCAATTATTATTATTGACCCATAGTGAGTGTCAAAGTCGGCCATCTCGTCTCTACCACTTCGAGATTAGGCTTGATACTTACTGGGTACACATTATTTACGTACACATACTACACTTGCTGCACTTTTTGTGCAGGACCTGAGGCAAGTACTAGTGGGGGAGCTATCGTCTTACACCCACATTATCTAGGGGCATAGTGGTGAGCTGCCTTTCTGAGCCGTTCTGCAACTACTAGTGTCTCTCCTTGTATTTTTGTATTCTATCTATTTTTATTTCAGATAGTATTTGAGGCTTTGTATAATCTACTAGATGCTCATACACTTGTGACACCAGGTCTTGGCACATACATTGGTAAAATTTGGTATTTTATTATTTTTTTGGTTTTAAATTTTTTCAATATATGCTTAATTTATTAAGTTGGCTTGCCTAACTGTAGTGTTGGGCGCCATCATGACCTATATGTAATATTGGGTCTTGACACTTTTGTAATTAAACAGCGTGAAAGGGGAGGTATTAAATTGCAAGTCCAAGTTCCCGTGCTAATAGTCTAGAACTTGCCCCGAATGTTTTTCTAGGCGAAATTCTAAGTGTAGCTTGTCTTGAGAAATGATTGTAGGCTCTCCTTGATCCAATTTGAAGTTTGAAATCTTCCATATCCTACCAATGTGATATCCCTAGTCAACCCATTTGAGCCTAAGCCTTCTTTCCTTCAATAACTACGTTACAAGCCTTTATCTATTTTGTAATGACCCTCTCTTGGCACTCATATGTTTCTTGAGAAACAATTGGCAAAAACATAAGTTTGGGGAAGATAGGAGTTTGAAAGAAAAAAGGTACAAAGAAGAGAAAGAAAGGAAGAAAAGGGAAGGCAAAGAAAAGAAAGAAAGAATAAAAAGAAAAATGCCAAAAAGAAAGTGAATAAGGTAGAAAGTTGAAGGGATTTAAAGAAAACAATGATGAAGGGCATGGAGTAAATAGAAAAGAAGAAAAATGAATGTCATGACCAAGAAAGAGGGACGTTACGTCTCTCTAGTTCCCCCGAGGAAAAAGGAATTGACTCAAAGAGTCGACAAAGTATGAGCCAAAGAGAAAATGGAGTGCTTAAGGAAAGATGAAACCATTCTATTCCAACAAGTCCTACCTTTGTCCAAAAGCCTTCATTACATCCCGCAAAAGCCCTACATGATTTCAAGCTGAGTGAGCTTACATTAGTGGTGATTTATATAAGGGGCAAGCTTATGGTACTTAGAGCCAGACTTGTGGCATTCTTTTGAGAGAGATGAGCGAGCTTTTCACAATCCTTGCATCGAGTGTTACATTCTAAAGTGAGATATGCTAATGAAGAGTAGAGGAGGAGGAATTTGGGATCTACAATGGCCTACATGAAAGAGCGAGCTTCCTTGATGAATAAAGTCAACCCTTGATGCTCTAGTGTCACATTAGAATATTGTACTCAAAAAGTCAAATCATTGCATTGTTGATAATTCATTCGTGTTGTGGGTAATTGTTGGTCCCAATTGATGTGTGATTTATTCACCTTAGGCCATCTGAAATATCCCTTTTTCTATTGGAGGTGGGAATTTCCTTAATTGCTTGAGGACAAGCAAAAGCTTAAGTTTGGGGGAGTTAATAAGTAGGGATTTTGACCGCTAATTTGCTCTCTTTTACTTGCATTTTAGCTCAAAAATGCTTAAAGGTATTTCCGGGAACTAATAAAATGTGCTTTTGTGTGGGAATATTGGGAGACGAGCCAAAGAAGTGAAAATCAACTCAAAAAGGAGTCAAAATTGGACAAAGACCAAAACAAGGCAAAGCTGCTTACAGTGCGGACCACACAATACTGTGTGTGGCCGCAAACAATGAAGAAGCCCTATCATATTAGCTTCAGAGTATGCGGACCGCATAATTTTGGTGCGGCCACAAAAGAGAGATTCAGAGAGTTGGAATTTTGGGTAAGCTGAAGAAATGCGGACTACACCATTATTGTGCGGCCGCAGGATGCCAAGTGCGGTCGCACTCACTATTATACAGCCCGCAAACGACCAGAATCAGAGAGCCTTGATTGAAGTTGTGTGGATGGCACTATTATTGTGCGACCGTGGGATTCAATGGTGCGGATGCATTCATAATTATGTGGTCCACAGAAGAAGGTCCAAGTCCCAACCCAAGTCAAGTGTGCGGCCGCACTCAGAAATGTGCGGACCGCACAATTAGATGTAGTGCAGTCGCATCCAACTTTTATGCGATCGCACAAGGCCCAGTTGACCAGTCAAGCTCAGAGTACGGAGCGCACTCAGAATTATGTGGCCGCACCATCTCCGCAAGGGAATTTTTATCAGATATGTTTAGCTTAGTATAAATAGAACTTTTTGTCGTTTTTAGGGTAAGTTTTGTTTTGAGAGAGCACCTAAGCCGTTTTTCTTTAATATTTTGAGTAATATTGTACTAGATTAGCTTCTAAACATTAGATTTTCTTTCCCTAATCAATTATTATGCATTCTATCTTAATTTCTTCTTGTATTTCTTCATATTTCATGAGTAACTAAATTTCAAGCTAGGGTTGTGGCCCAACCCTAGTGTGGGTACTTAATGAGTGTTTGATTTAGGACTTGTTTGTGATTGGGTTAGTGATATTTAGCCTAGTTCTTGCTTGAATTCAAGAACTAATGGTTGCAAATATTGATTTACGCCTAATTGACTTAGTCTCTACTTGAGAAAGCAAGACTAAGTCTAGGAAAACTTGGCTAACAAGAAATTGGGACGAACTCAAGAAATTGATAGCCCCGATTAAAGGGTTGAATCTAGAGATAGTAAGACCCGACTTGAGCATTTATCACTTGTTTTGTGCAATACCCATTTGGACTTGAGAAAACCAAATTGGGCAAAATCACTCAAACTACCGAGAGGTATAGAGTGGATAATTGCGTGTGATTGCTAAATTACAACCCCGACTAATAAAACTTGCCCTAGATTTTACAACCCATTAGGTAATCACCTAGGTGGAAGTCACGACCCTAGATCTTTTATCAATTGGAAAACAACCAAAACCAAAAATATTGTCTTCTAGTTTTATAATTGCAATCAATAGTTTAAAATAGAAGTAGAAACAACAAACAAGAATGTGGAAGTGTAATCTAAGGCATATCGTACAATTACACTAAGCATATACCTAATCCCAATTCTAACTCCCTGAGGATTCGACCCTGACTTGAGTTGGGTTTTATTATTGCTTCGACTGTCTCATTACCTATATTTGTGGTATGAGTTTGGGCGACATCAGGGGGCACTACCAAGCGATACGGTGGTGAACCCGGAGGGTGGGAACAATACGGGGCATGCCATGGCCGTTACTACAAGAAGAGGAAGAGGTGTGAATGCACCTACCTCAAGTCAAAAGCAACTTGTGGATGATGAGCAAGTGACAGAAGAAGAGGAGATCACGAATAATGTTGTGCAAGAAAATGATGAAGTGCGGATTAATATTGATGACACGGCGGAAAAGACTCAAGAGGATGTGAACCCGTCTAGGGATCATGTGATTGACATACCGAATACGGTGCTGCAAAAAGCTAAGG
This sequence comes from Nicotiana tabacum, assembly GCF_000715075.1. Lineage (NCBI taxonomy): Eukaryota > Viridiplantae > Streptophyta > Magnoliopsida > Solanales > Solanaceae > Nicotiana > Nicotiana tabacum. The sequence goes on along the minus strand of NC_134098.1, from coordinate 99,636,713 downwards.
CACCATTGCCTAAGACACCTCCTCCCTATCCTCAAAGGCTTGCCAAGAAAAATGGCGAGAATCAATTCAAGAAGTTCATTGATATGATGAAGAGTCTCTCTATAAATGTTTCATTAGTAGAAGCTTTGGAGCAAATGTCTGGATATGCAAAGTTTATGAAGGACTTGGTGACAAAGAAGAGATCGATGAATTTTGAAACTATCAAAGTCACTCACCAAGTGAGTGCAATTGTGCTCGATGTCTCCAAAGTTAGAAGATCCAAGTGCTTTTACAATTCCTTGTACCAGTAGAAGTGTCGAGTTTGCAAACGCTCTTTGTCACCTTGGGTTGAGTATCAACCTGATGGACTATTCGGTTTTCAAGACATTGGGAATTGGGCAACCAAGACCCACATCAATGAGATTACAAATGGCCGATCGTACAATGAAGAGACCGTTGGGGGTGATTGAGGATGTATTGGTTCGAGTTGACGAGTTTATTCTCCTGTCGGATTTTGTTATTCTTGATTGTGAATTGGACTATGAGGTATCAATTATTCTTGGTAGACCTTTCCTTGCTACGGGAAAGGCTCTTGTTGATGTAGAAGCCGGTGAACTCACTTTCCGGGTGGGTGATGAAAAAGTGGTGTTCCACGTGTGCAAATCTATGAGGCAACCGAATAGCAATGAAGTGTTTTCGTTCGTGGACTTGGTAATCAATGTGATTATTGATGATACAAGTGCCACGATTAATGTGGGTGACATGTTGGAGGCCGTTTTGCTCAATTTTGATGATGATGAAATGGATGGTTTCATGGAATGTTTTAATTCTTTGCAAGGGATGGGGTCATACAATTATGCACCTCGGAAACTTTCCTTGGATCTTGAGAATAGGAAAACTCCTCCTACAAAGCCTTCAATTTAAGAGCCTCCTATCTTGGAGTTGAAGCCATTACCTCTATATCTCAGGTATGAATTCCTTGGCCATTACTCTACTTTATCAGTTATTCTTTCCTCTTATTTGACTAACGTGCAGGTTGACTCTACATTGGCGGTGCTCCACAAGAGGAAGAAATCTATTGGGTGGATTTTGGCAGATATTCGGGGAATAAGCCCCGCATTTTGCATGCACAAGATTAATTTGGAGGAAGATGCCAGACCCTCCATTGAACATCAAAGGAGACTCAATGAAGCCATGTTGGAGGTTGTCAAAAAGGAGATCATAAAGTGGTTAGATGCCGGGGTTGTCTACCCTATTTCTGACAGTTCGTGGATTTCTCCGGTGCAATGTGTTCCGAAGAAGGGGGCATAATTGTGGTCAACAATGATAAGAACGGTTTGATTCCAACAAGAACGGTGACCGGATGGAGAGTGTGTATGGACTATCGGAAGCTAAACAAAATCACAAGGAAAGACCATTTCACACGGCCCTTTCTTGACCAAATGCTTGATAGATTGGCTGGACGGTCATTCTATTGCTTTCTAGATGGATATTCGGGCTACAATCAAATCCTTATTGCACCGGAAGATCAATAAAAAACAACTTTCACTTGTCCCTATGGCACTTTCGCTTTCAAGCGGATGCCATTTAGGTTATGCAATGCACCGACAGTATTTCAATGGTGTATGATGAAGATCTTTACGGATATGGTAGAGGACTACCTTGAAGTCTTCATGGATGACTTTTTGGCAGTCGGGGATTCTTTTGATGATTGCTTGGCAAATTTGGATAAGGTATTGGCAAGGTGTGAAGAAACAAACTTGGTATTGAATTGGGAGAAATGCCATTTCATGGTCGATGAGGGTATTGTCCTTGGCCACAAGATTTCAAAGAAGGGAATAGAGGTAGACAAAGCGAAAATAGAGGTGATTTCTAAACTTCCACCTCCAATATCCGTGAAGGGCGTGAGAAGTTTCTTGGGTTATGCGGGGTTCTACAGGCATTTCATAAAGGATTTTTCCAAAGTGGTGAACCCCTTGTGCAGGATTTTGGAGAAAGATGCTAAATTTCACTTCAATTATGATTGCATGAGAGCATTTGAATTGCTCAAGTTCAAATTGACAACTTCTCCTATTATCACCGCTCCTAATTGGAGCATTCCTTTTGAGCTCATATGTGATGCTAGTGATGTAGCGGTTGGAGCAGTTTTGGGGCAACATATCAATAAGATATTTCATTCAGTCTACTATGCTAGTAAGACCATGAATGATGCCCAAGTCAATTACACAGTGACCGAAAAAGAGCTCATTGCCATTGTGTTTGCTATTGAGAAGTTTCGCCCGTACTTGATGGGTGCAAAAGTGATTGTCCAAACGGATCATACAGCACTTCGTTACCTTATGAGCAAGAAAGATTCCAAAGCTCGGTTGATGAGATGGGTGCTTTTGTTGCAAGAGTTTGATATAGACATCCAAGACCGAAAAGGAAGTGAAAACCAAGTGGCTGACTACTTGTCTCGTTTGGAGGAGGAGGGGAGGCCGCATGATGACCTTGAAATCAATGACTCCTTCCCTGATGAGAAACTCTTAGCCATTTCAATAAAAGAGGTGCTATGGTTCGCCGATCTAGCAAATTATCTTGTAAGTGGTATCAATCTGGATGAGTTCTCTTCAAACCAAAGGAAGAAGCTCAAACGGGATTGTCAAGACTATTATTGGGATGAACCGTACCTTTTTCGGTTTTGTACGGATGGAGTGATTAGAAGATGTGTAGCGGAGGAGGAACAAGTTGAAATCTTGGGGGCTTGTCATTTTTTGCCGTATGGTGGTCACCATGGTGGAGCAAGAACGTCGGCCAAAGTGCTAAGTTGCGGTTTCTATTGGCCCACTCTTTACAAGGATGCAAATGATCTAGTCAAGCGCTATGATGAATGTCAAAGGGCCGGTGGAATCTCAAAGAAAAATGAAATGCCCCTCACCACCATTTTGGAGATTGATATTTTCGATGTGTGGGGTATTGACTTCATGGGACCTTGTGTGAGTTCTTGTGGAAACACCTATATCTTAGTCGCAGTTGATTAAGTGTCTAAATGGGTTGAGGCTGTTGCTCTACCCAACAATGAATCAATAAGTGTGGTGGCATTTTTGAATAAGAACATCTTCACAAGATTTGGTACTTCGCGGGCTATCATAAGCGATGGGGGGTCGTATTTTTGCAACAAAGCTTTTGACACCTTGCTTAGCAAGTATGGTGTCACTCATAAAGTTACGACTCCCTATCACCCTCAAGCTAGCGGTTAAGTGGAAGTCTCAAACTGGGAGATAAAGAGTATTTTATCCAAAACAGTGAATGATAACCGGACGGATTGGTCAAAGAAGCTTGATGATGCACTATGGGCTTATCGAACTGCTTTCAAAACTCCTATCGGGATGTCTCCATACCGATTGGTATTTGGCAAAGCTTGTCATCTTCCGGTGGAACTCTTGCACAAGGCCATGTGGGCTTTAAAGAAGTTAAATCTTGATTAGGATGCAGCTGCTAACTTGTTGGTTGCATATTTGAATGAATTAGATGAATTCCTGTACCATGCATATGCAAGTTTGTCCTTGTACAAAGAAGAATGAAGTACCTTTATGACAAATACATCTGAAACAGGGAGTTCAAGGTGGGCGGTCTCGTTTTGTTGTTCAACTCACAATTGTAGATGTTTCCCGGAAAGCTGAAATCCAAATAGAGTGGTCCCTTTGAAATTGTGGGTGTGACACCTTTTGGTGCATTGGACTTGAAGAACAAAAATGATGAGGTATTCTGAGTCAATGGTCACTGGGGGAAGCATTATTTGGGACAAGCTGATGATGGTCGCGTGGTGGCAGTGATTCATTTGAAGTGATGGTAATTTGTGCCGTGCCGCGACGTTAAATCAGGCACTTCTTGGGAGGCAACCCATGTTTCTTTTTCTTTTTTTCTTTTCTTCTTCTTTAGATAGGTTTTATTTTGTGCTAACTGGATTTAAAGTGTGTTGTGGGAAGGTGTGTGCTTTACAGGAACTGTGCTCAGAAAAATTGGCCAAGTATGGAAAAAGAGCGGACCGCACCCGGTACAGCAGAAGGAAAATACGGCCGCACAATTCCTGTGCGGACCGCACAATTTGAGATGGAAGAATGCAAACTCTCTGAAGTTTGTTTGTCAAAGAAACGGCCAAAGTGCGACCGCACAGCGAATTCTGCGGTCCGCACCAAAATCTATGGCCGTACAGCTAAATCTACGGACCGCATATCATCAAAAGAAAGTGGAACACCAGGAAACAGAGTGCGGACCGTAGAAGGAATTCTGCGGCCGCATTCGACTCTTGATTCCTTAGTCAGACCCACTATGTATAAATAGTAACCGTAAGGCTACTCTTGAAACTTTCCATTCTCTGATAAAAGGGGGCTAAAATTTTGCACACATCTGATTCAATCATCTACCACCTAATTACGCATCTGTGATCATTCCTTAGCACCACTTCATCACTGGTATGTTCAAATTATTTCTAGGATTCTTCAATCTTCTTAGTTTGATTTACAATTTATTAGTTAGTTTAGACCATTTGTCAATTTCATATCCATGTGGATTTTAAATTGTGTGGATTAACTCTTACTTGCTTTTTGGGGAGTGGGTAGTTTGATTATCATGCTTAGTTGCTATCACCATGCCAATTTGTGCATAAATCGAAAACCTACAGGACTCTGCCCGATTGAATTTTGAAATGTGTGGCCGCATAATGAATTGTGTGGTCCGCAGAAGTATAGATTAGGGCAGTTGGTGAGGCAAGATTGTGCGGACCGCACTTAAAATCAATCAAAATAGACCACCCCCGAATAAAAATAAGCATTGTCCCCAATGCTTAACAAAAATAAGAACAAGGAAGGGTAGAGAGCTAAGATAACTCCCTAAGTGGTCTCAGTCTACATGGGATCTGCATCACCCTCTGTCTCCTCTAGTTGTATCTCATCATCACCTGGATGAGGGACAATAGGGTTGCTGAGCATCTGGATCATCTCCTCAGCGGTGTGGGAAGTTGCAACCGGCTCCTCAGACTGGCCGACTGCTATATATGATGCCTCCGGTATTGCTGGTGCTGAAGGTGCTCCCTCTATAAGTAAGTCCAGTGGTAGATCTCCGGCAGATGCAATTTTGGCAACCACTTTCCTCAACTTGTCCACTGACCTCTTCGATGCCTGAGACTTTCGCATCTTCTTTGTTTGCTTTCCCAACTCCTCAATGACCTCCCCATGCACCACTAGAGTCTCCATAATGGTCTTCTGGTTGTCTAGAATCGTCTTCAATGTTTCCTCCACTGACGGAGGTACTTGTGGAGCTGCTGGGGCTGTTGACTGTGCTACAACAACACTGGATATGTCAGACAACTTTGAAGTAGCTGTCTGCATCCAGTTGTTGAGACTCAACAATGTCTGGGAGACTCGCATGGCTACTATCCCGGTGGAAGGACCGACTGCTGTGGAAGGCTCAGCAGCTGAATCAGTAACTTCTACCGCTGTCTCCTCAGACTGGCTAGCGGAGGTAGTTGCCTTACCCTTGAACTTTGGGTTGTCAGCACCCTACAGGTGGTAACATGAGAAAGTCTTCTTGGCCTTTACTTCTGTATCATATTGCCTCGGCTCCACCTTTTGATCTTTGAAGTATTCTGTGAGGAAGTTCAGGTACGGATATGATCTCTTATCTTTCTGGACAGCTAATGTGATGTTGGTGGACATGAGGGAACCAACATTAATCAGATACCCAACCATAATCGAAGCCACCAGGATTGCACGGGAAAGTGGGAGGTTGTTCTCATTTATGCACGGATCAATGCGGCTGCACATAAATGTTTTCCACCCTTTTGCTTCAAAATTTAGGGTGGCACGAACTATGGGAACCCCTGCTGTAAGCTACGGAGGTGTTGATCCACGAATAGCCAAAATCCCAGCTAGCCACGGGCGAGCTGCATCACCCATAGCCAGCTTTTCCAAGTATTGGGCTACCTCCACTTCTTCAAATCCCACATAAGAGTTCAAAGCACAGGAGTCGAATCAGATTTTCAGATTTCGCACTTTTGTCACCTTGGTACCCTTTTTAATGTGAGCCACATTGGCATAAAATTCTTTAACCAAGTGCTCATTTGCATCGAGGGCGCTTTGGGTGAACCATTCCATCATTTTCTCTCCTAGAACTGTCTGAGGACATTTGGGTTGTTCTTGTCCAAATCCTTCATCAAGAATTGTCCCTCAAGAGTGAGCGATCTCTGGGGCCACCACTCTATAAATTTGTTGAAGGCAGTCAAGCTGACAAATCTGTCTTCCCACATCTCCCTTTTCCTCGACCTCTCTAAACCCCCCACTGTAGCATCACCCCCTCTACCATCGTCCAGGACATCATCATCATCATCATAAACATTTATTGGTTCAGCCGGGGCATGTGAGGAAGAGGGCTCAGAATCTGGGCTACCCTCTTCCGAACCTTTAGAAGAACTAGCAGCGGAAGATGACTCATCTACCAAGTGGAATCTACCCGGGACTTGTTGTGATTGGGCTTCCGGATGTGCTTGCATGGAGTTACCCTCAGAAGCTTCTCCAGATGGGAGATACTCACTGGTCTCGGAGGGTTCAAGAACTCTGTTGGTGGTTGGTTTCTTGACTATGGTCCTCTGAATGGCAAGTGGTAGGTTACTCTTGCCTCGGCCTCGGCCTCGGGAGGGTTCTGCCCTCCTTTTTGATGTATCTCCTCCACCACGTGATCTAAACATCGTCTATAATTCATAACAATAAGAATCAATTAGAGTTCAGGTTCATAGGACAGAGATATATGCACGGTAGTTGCAGGCCAGTTGTGGAAAAATAGAAGAGGCAGTGAGGTCCGCAAAAAATGAGTGCAGTCGCACATCCAAAAGTGCGTACCGCACAAAAGTAAGTGCGACCGCACAACCAAAAGTGAGGACCGCACAATTTTGAATGCGGCCACACAGCCACAGGTTCAAAATACTGGGTTCTCTGATCATTTATCAGTGCGGACCGCACAATGTTTGCTGCGGACAACACAATTTTATTGCAGACCGCATATTTTTGAGTGCGGTCCGCACAATTCAAGCACACTGAAGCCCTAAGTTAAAGGATTGCGGACCACACAATTTGAATTTCACGGGCAGTAAACTAGGGTTCATGCAAGTTTTCACAATTTAGACATGGTTTGCACAAATTGACAAGCTTAGTGGTCTACCCAGTCCCTAATTAACACATATGAGGCTACCCACATGATTTTGAAGCACATATTAAGCACATTTGACATTTATAGGCCTAAATATAACTAAACTAATCAAAGAAAACAAGAACACAAATTAAGAAGAAGGAACAAAAATCTAACATGGATTTAACATACCAGTAGTGAATGATGTAGGTGAGAATCTAACTTGATGAAATGAGGGAGGATTTAGAGCTAATGGGGTATGCACTATGCTTGCTTAGGGCTTGAGCTTTCAGAGAGTGTAAAGTATGAAAAGTTTTGAAAAGCCCTATTTATAGGTTGACCCATCGGGCCCAGGACTTACCTGAGTGCGGCCACATAATTTTGAGTGCGGTCTGCACTCCTTACCTGTACCTTGGAAGACTTTCTACGGTCCGCACAAGAATGAGTGCGGCCGCAAATTGTTAAGGAAATTTGATAGGACAAACTTCAGAGACCATGTATTTTTGATCTTCCAGCTGTGCGACTGCACATAGAATTATGCGGCCACAGAATGATTGTACGGTCCGCATAATTTTGGTGCGGTCTGCACTTCTGTGATACTTAGCCAATTTTTCTTGCACAGACCCTGCAATGCACACCGATCCTTGCATACACTTCAAAACTAGTTAGCATAAAACAAAGCTATCTAACAAAGAAGAAAAACAAGAAAAAGAAAAAGATGCATGGGTTGCCTCCCAAGAAGCGCCTGATTTAACGTCGCGGCACGACGCAGATTACTAATCATTTGAAATGAAGAACAGCCACAATGTGGCCATCATAAACCTTGCCAAGATAATGTTTAACCCGGTGCCCATTGACTCTAAACACCTCATCATTCTTATTTTTCAAATCTAGAACACCAAATGGGGTTACATTTACCACTTCAAAAGGGCCACTCCATTTTGACTTCAACTTGCCGGAAACATCCGTAACCGGGAATTGAACAATAGCACAAGATTGCCCTCTTTAAATTCCTTATTGTGGATGTACTTGTAATGGAGGTACTTCATCTTCTCCTTGTAAAGAGACGATCTTGTGTAGGTATGATACCGGAATTCATCAAGCTCATTTAATTGTGACATCCTTAGATTTGCCGCGACATCCCATTCAAGGTTCAACTTCTTCAAAGCCCACGTGGCCTTATGCTCAAGTTCTACCGAAAGATGGAATCCTTCCCGAACACTAACCGGTATGGAGACATCCCGATCAGTGTTTTGTAGGCCGTTCTATAAGCCCAAAGAGCATCATCAAGGTTTCATGACCAATCCGTCTGATTGGCCTTGACTATCTTTGACAAAATACTCTTCATCTCCCGGTTGGAGACTTCAACTTGTCCGCTTGCTTGAGGACGGTAGGGGGTTTATACTTTGTGAGTGACACCATACTTTGTGAGTAAGGTATCAAAAGCCATGTTGCAAAAATGTGAACCCCATCACTAATAATGGCTCTTGGGGTACCAAATCAAGATGTTCTTTTTCAAGAATGCCACCACACTCCTTGATTTATTGTTGAGCATAGCAATGGCCTCAGCCCGTTTAGATACATAATCCACCGCAACTAGAATGTAGGTGTTCCCACAAGAGCTAACAAACGGACCCATAAAATCAATACCTCGCACATCGAAGATATCTATCTCCAAAATGGTGGTGAGAGGCATTTTATTCTTCTTTGAGATCCCACTGGCCCTTTAACATTCATCACACCGCTTGACAAGCTTACTAGCATCCTTGTAGAGAGTAGGCCAATATAATCCACAACTTAAAACTTTTGCCGTCGTTCTTGCTCCACCATGGTGACCACCATACGGTGAAGAGTGGCAAGCCTCAAGAATACCCATTTGTTCTTCCTCCGGCACATATCGTCAGATCACACCATCGGTACATATTTGGAAAAGATACGGCTCATCCCAATAATAATCAAGGCAATCCCGTTTGAGCTTCATCCTTTGGTTTGAAGAGAACTCATTCAGTACAATGCCACTCACAAGATAGTTTTCTAAGCAGGAAAACCATGGCATCTCGGTCATTGAAATAGTTAGGAGTTGCTCCTCGGGAAATGAATCATTGATCTCAAGGCCGTCATGTGGCCTCCCCTCCTCCTCCAATCGGAACAAGTGGTCCGCCACTTAATTCTCACTACCCTTGCGGTCTTGAATCTCTAGATCAAACTCTTGCAATAGAAGCACCCACCGCATCAACCTTGCCTTAGCATCTTTCTTGCTCATCAAATACTGAAGTGCCACGTGGTCGGGGTGAACAATCACCTTTATACCCATCACGTATGGGCGGAACTTCTCCATAGCAAAGACAATAGCAAAGAGATCTTTTTCGGTCACTGTGTAGTTGAATTGGGCATCATTCATGGTATTGCTTGCATAATAGACCGGATGAAAGATTTTGTTGATACGTTGCCCCAACACCGCTCCAACCGCCACATCACTTGCGTCACACATGAGCTCAAACAGCAAGCTCCAATCCAGTGCGGTAATAATAGGAGTAGAAGTCAACTTGAACTTAAGCAACTCGAATGCCTTCATGAAATCTTCATTGAAATGGAACTTGGCATCCTTCTCCAAAAGTTTACACAAAGGGTTTACCACTTTGGAAAAATCTTTGATGAATCGGAAATAGAACCCCGCATGACCTAAGAAGCTCCTCACTCCCTTCACGGATGTAGGGGAGGGAGTTTGGAGATCACTTCAATTTTGGCTTTATCAACCTCAATACCATACTTTGAAATCTTGTGACCGAGGACAATGCCTTCCTCGACCATGAAGTGACATTTCTCCCAATTCAAAACCAAGTTAGTTTCCTCACATCTTGCCAATACCTTGTCCAGGTTGTTCGAGCAATCATCAAAAGAATTCCCAATGATGGATAAATCATCCATGAAGACCTCAAGAATATCTTCCACCATATCGGTAAAAATAGCCATCATACACCGTTGAAAAGGCGTCGATGCATTACATAATTCAAATGGCATCCTCGAGAATGCAAAGGTACCATATGGACAAGTGCAAGTGGTCTTCTCTTGGTCCTCAGGAGCAATAAGAATCTGATTGTAACCGGAGTATCCATCCAGGAAGCAATAAAAAGCACGCCCGGCCAACCTATCCAACATTTGATCAAGAAATGGAAGCGGAAAATGATCTTTCCGAGTGACTTTGTTTAGCTTCCTATAGTCCATGCACACTCTCTACCCGGTGACAGTTCTTGTGGGGATCAATTCATTCTTGTCATTTGTTATCACAGTCATGCCCCCTTTCTTTGGGACACATTGCACCAGAGAAGTCCATGAGCTATCGGAAATGGGGTAAACAACCCTGGCATCCAACCACTTTATGATATCCTTCTTGACCACCTCTTGCATTTCTTCATTTAGCCTCCTTTGATTTTCAACGGAGGGTTTGGCACCCTCCTCCAATATAATCTTGTGCATGCAAAAGGCGGGGCTTATACCCCGGAGATCCGCCAAGGTCCATCCGATTGCTATTTTCCTCCTTTGTAGCACCTTCAATGTGGACTCTACCTGCATGTTAGTTAAAGAAGAAGAAAGGATAACCGGTAAAGTAGAAGAAGGGCCAAGGAATTCATACCTGAGATGCGGAGGCAATGGCTTTAACTCCAAAGTGGGAGGCTTCTCGATTGAGGGCTTTGTTGGAGGAGTCTTCCGGTTTTCAAGATCCAAAGATAGATTGCGGGGCTCATAAGTGTACGACCCCATCCCTTGCAATGCATTCACACACTCCACATACCCTTCTTTCTCCTCTTAATCATAAAGGTTGAGCAATACGGCTTCCAAATTATCCTCAACATTCATTGTGGATTTAGCATCATCAATAATTACTTCGGTCACTAAATCCACAAATGAACAAACTTCTTTGCTACTTGGTTGCCGCATCGATTTGCACACATGGAAAACCACCTTTTTTTCACCCATCCGGAAAGTGAGCTCACCGGCTTCCACATCAACAAGAGCCTTCCCCGTAGCAAGGAAAGGTCTACCCAAGATAATAGGCACCTCGTAGTCAACCTAACAATCAAGGATCACAAAGTCCGCTCGAAGAATAAACTTATCAACACAGACTAAGCGTCAATAATTCCTAATGGCCTCTTAATAGTCCGATATGCCATTTGCGACCTCATAGATGTGGGTCTTGGTTGCCCAATTCCCAAAGTTTTGAACACAGAGTAGGGCATCAAGTTGATACTTGCCCCCAAATCACATAAAGCTTTCGCAAAGTCGGCGCTCCCAATAGTGCAAGGGATTGTGAAAGCACCCGGATCTTCCAATTTTGGAGCCATTTAGTGCACAATAGCACTCACTTGATGTGTCATCTTGATAGTTTCACAATTCATCGTCCTCTTCTTGGTGACCAAGTCCTTCATGAACTTTGCATAACCCGGCATTTGTTCCAACGCCTCAACCAATGGTAAACTGATAGACAAACTCTTCATCATGTCAATAAACTTTTTGAATTGGTTCTCACTATTTTGCTTTGCAAGCCTTTGAGGGTATGGAGGAAGAGGCCTTGGCATTGGTGCCTTAGCCTTTGGCACTACCGGTTCTGGTATGTCAATCACGTGCTCCCTAGACGGGTTCACCTCTTCTTGCGTCTCCTCCACATTTTCATCAATATCAATTCTCACTTCGTCATTAGCTTGAATCACATTGCTTGGAATTTCATCTTATTGAACCACAACATCATCATCCACAATTCTTCTTTGATTTGAGGTAGTTGCATCTCCACCTTTTCCACTTCCCGTAGTCACAACCATATCATGTCCCGTATTATTACCACCCATTGGGTTCACCACCGTATCATTTGTAGTGCCCCCTTAGGACAAGTGTTCAATGCTTGTGAGATTTGGCCAAGTTGAACCTCCAAATTGTAGATTGAAGTATTGTGGGAGTCTAATTGAGCATCAGAGTTGGTATTTTTCTCCATCATTTGTTTGAACATATTTTCAATCCATCCCATCTCATTTTTAGAAGAGCTCGGGCCTTGAGAAGGATAGGGAGGTAGATTGCTCGGTTGTTGGAACATCGGGGGCCTTTGAAAACCCGACCCCCAGTTGCTGTTGTTATTCCACCCTCCTTGATTACCTCCCCAATTACTTTGATTGTTACCACCCCAATTGCCTTGGTTTTCTTGATTATTCCAATTGCCTTGATTATTGTTATTTCCCCAATTGCCTTGATTGTTGTTGCCACCACTCCAATTTCCTTGGTGGCCTTGGTTGTTCCAATTTCCTTGATTTCCTTGTGATCTCAATTGTTGTTGATTTTGAGCATTGTTTCTTTGACCTTGATAATTGTTGACGTATTGTACTTCTTCTTCTTGCTCATCATACGAATCACCTTGGTCATACCCACTATCATATTTCATGAATTGTTCCGGACGGCTTTGCCCTTGTTGACCTTTTGTTGTCGCTTGTTCATCATCATATTTACGCCTTCCATCGCATTCATTTGTTTCGACCCTTGAACTTGTTGCAGCTGAGCTTTTGCCAATTGGTTCATTGTGGTTGTTAACTCTATAATAGCTTGCCCAAGATCATGTAGTTCCTTGTGTAGGTAAATGACATTGGGGTCACCTTGCGGAACATTGGCCCTACTTTGCCATGCCGATGAGGTATCCGCCATCTCATCCATAATTTCACAAGCTTCGGCATAAGGTGTGTTCATAAAGTTCCCGCCGGCGATTTGATTTACCACACATTGATTTGTTGTGTTGATCCCCCTGTAGAAGGTTTGTTGGATCATGGCCTTGGTAATATCATTATTCGGGCACTCTTTAACCATGGTACGGTATCTATCCCAAATCTCGTGCAATGGCTCATTGGGCTCTTACTTTAATGCTAGAATCTCATCCCGTAGTGCAACTATGTGCCACAAAGAGAATAATTTGGCAATGAATTTTTCGGCCAACTCATCCCATGTATGGATGGAATGATTGGTCAATCTCTCTAGCCAGTCAAATACTTTTACCTGTAAAGAAAAGGGAAATAGCCTCAACCTCAGCGCATCCTCAGTAATATTGGTTTGCTTTCTCCCCCAACAAGTATCGACGAATCCCTTGAGATGCTTGTAAGTATTTTGATTTGGAGCCCCGGTGAAGAATCCCCGTTGTTCAAGTAGTGTAAGCATCACATTGGTGATTTGGAAGTTGCCCGCCCTAATGCGGGGCGGGACTATAGCACTTGCATAACCCTCATTCGGCAACACCCGGTGCACTGCCGCTCTTGGTGGAGGTAGGGGAGGGACGGGAATTATAAAACTAGAAGACAATATTTTTGGTTTTGGTTATTTTTCAATGGATAAAATATCTAGGGTCGTGACTTCCACCTAGGTGGTTACCTAATGGGATGTAAAATCTAGGGCAAATTTGATTGGTCGAGGTTGTAATATAGCAATCACACGCAATTACCCACTCTATACCTCTTGGTAGTTTGAGTGATTTTGCCCAATTTGGCTTTCTCAAGTCCAAATGGGTATTGCACAAAATAAGTGATAAATGCTCAAGTCGGGTCTTACTATCTCTAGATTCAACCCTTTAATTGGGGCTATCAATTTCTTGAGTTCGCCCCTATTTCTTGTTAGCCATGTTTTCCTAGACTTAGTCTCTCTTTCTCAAGTAGAGACTAAGTCAATTAGGCGTGAATCAATATTTGCAACTATTACTTCTTGAATTCAAGCAAGAACTAGGCTAAATATCACTAACCCAATCACAAACAAGTCCGAAATCAAACACTCATTAAGTACTCACACTAGGGTTGGGCCACAACCCTACCTAGAAATTTAGCTACTCATGAAAAATGAAGAAATACAAGAAGAAATTAAGATAGAATGCAAAATAATTGATTAGGGAAAGAAAATCTAATGTTTAGAAGCTAATATAGTACAATATTACTCAAAACAGTAAAGAAAAATGGCTCAGGTGCTCTCCCAAAACAAAACTTACCCTAAAAATGACAAAAAGTTCTATTTATACTAAACTAAAAATATCTGACAAAAATGCCCCTGCGGAGGTTGTGCGGCCGCATAATTCTGAGTGCGCTCCGCACTCTGAGCTTGACTGGTCAACTGGGCCTTATGCGGTCGCATAAAAGTGGAATGCGTCCGCACTACATCTAATTGTGCGGTCCACACATTTCTGAGTGCGGTCGCACGCTTGACTTGGGCCGGGACTTGGACCTTTTTCTGCGGACCGCATAATTATGAATGCGGACGTACCTTTGAATCCCGCGGCCTCACAATAATAGTGCGGTCCGTGTAGCTTCAATCAAGGCTCTCTGATTCTGGTCATTTGCGGGCAGCATAATAGTGAGTGCGACCGCACTTGGCATCCGGGGCCGCACAATAATGGTGCAGTCCGCATTTCTTCAGCTTGCCCAAAATTCCAACTCTCTGAATCTCTCTTATGCGGCCGCACCAAAATTATGTGGTCCGCATACTCTGAAAGTAATCTGACAGGGATTCTTCATTGTTTGCGGCCGCACACAGTATTGTGTGGTCCGCACTGTAAGCAGTTTTGCCTTGTTTTAGTCTTTGTCCAATTTTGGCTCCTTTTTGGGTTGATTTTCACTTCTTTGGCTCCTCTCCCAATATTCCTGCATAGAAGCACATTTTATTAGTTTTCGGGAATACCTTTAAGCATTTTTTTAGCTAAAACGCAAGTAAAAGAGAGCAAATTAGCGGTCAAAATCCCTACTTATCACCCCTTTGGGACAAGAATTTAAAGCTTGAGAGATTTGACCCATTTGCACTTCCAAGTTTCAGATTGATGTGTTGTGTAAAGCAAGTTGGGCATCAGAATCGGCATTCTTCTCTATCATTTGCTTGAATATTTTCTCAATATGACCCATTTCATTATTGGAGGAACTAGGACCATGAGAAGGATAAGGAGGTGGGTTGCTCGGTTGTTGATACATCGGGGGCCTTTGAAAACCCGATCCGCAATTTCCCTGGTTGTTATTCCACCCTCCTTGGTTGTTGCCTCCCCAATTGCCTTGGTTATTATTGTTTTTCCAATTCCCTTGGTTATTGCTTCCACTTCAATTACCTTGATTTTTAGAATTCCAATTGCCTTGATTATTCGAAGGTCTCCATTGTTGTTGACTAGGACCTTGGAAGTTGTTTCTTTACCTTTGAAAGTTATTCACATATTGGACCTCTTCTTCTTGATCATTGTAAGAATCACCTTGATCAAATCCACTATCTTCTTGCACAAAATTGTCCACTCTTTGTTGCACTTATGGACTTCTTGTTCTTCTCTTGTTTACCGTCATATTGATTCCCTACATAGCATTGACTTGCCTCGAGTTTTGCACTTGTTGAAGTTGAGCCTTTGCCAATTGGTTCATGGTGGTTGTCAACTCAGCTATGGCTTGCTCACGTAGCTCTTTATGAAGAAGAATCACATTTGGATCACCTTGTGGAACATTGGCTCTAGATTGCCATGCCGATGAAGTATCCGACATCTCATCCAAAATATCGCATGCCTCCGCATAAGGCGTAGTCATGAAGTTCCCTCTGGTAAGGTGATTCACTACACATTGGTTGATAGTATTGATCCCCCGATAGAAAGTTTATTGAATCATGTTTTTTGTCATATCATTGTTGGGGAACTCTTTCACCATTGTCCTATATCTTTCCCATATTTTGTATAGTGGTTCATTGGGCTCTTGCTTGAATGCTAGAATTTCATCCCGAAGAATGGCCATGTGCCCGGGAGAGAAGTACTTTGAAATACATTTCTTCGCTAGTTCATCCCAAGTATGAATGGAATGATTTGGCAAACGTTCCAACCAATCTAAAGCTTTCCTCCGTAGAGAGAAGGGAAAAAGCCTTAGCCTCAAAGCATCCTCGGAGACATTTGTTTGTTTGCTCCCCCAAAATGTATCAATGAACCCCTTAAAGTGTTTATATGCATTTTGACCCGGTGCATCGGTGAAGAACCCTTGCTGCTTGGGCAAAGTGAGCATTACGTTAGTTATTTGAAAGTTGCCCGCCCTAATACGAGGTGGGACTATAGCACTTGCATACCCTTTATTCGGCAACACCCGGTGTGGAGCCGCTCATAGTGGAGGTGGGGGTGGAGCGAATACATTATCTTGAGGCGGTCGACCTCGTCTATTGGCTTGAGGTTCAAGAGGGACCTCATCCATTGCATCATCATCAACATCCACATCCCCCACGACTATGTTTCCGAGCTCGTTCTTTGCCATGATTGCGCCTACAATACTCACACGTTATAACAAGGAAGGAAAAGAAGATATTGCAAAACACACCTAAATATATAGCTAACACCATTTTTAGCTCCCCGCCAACGGCGCCAAAAATTGATCTCATCCAATTTCACTCCTCTATTTGAGGATATGAAAATGGTCGATGCAATAGTAATACCCAACAAGGATTCAGGGTCGATTTTTCACAGGGAGCTATGAATGGGTCTTAGGGATATATATTATAGTGTATGAGCTTAAATTATCTCAAATTGCACTTCCACAAACTTTGGTTGTTTCTAGGTCTAATTTAAACTAAGATTACAAACTAAGAATTTAAACTAGGAAAGTGTTTTTGGTTGTTTTTCAAATGATATAAAAGACCTAGGGCTATGGCCTTCACCTAGGTGTTCGCCTAATGGGTTGTAAATTTTAAAGCTTGTTTTATTGGTCGGGGTGTATTATAGCTATCAACACCCAAGTACCCACTCAATATCTCTCGGTCAGAGAGTGATTTTTCCCAATTTGGCTTTCTCAAGTCCAAATGGGTATTGAACAAAACAGTTGATGATAAGCTCAAGTCGGGTTTTACTATCTCTAGGTTCAACCTTTTAATTGGGCTTATCAATCTCTCGATTGACCCAATTTCTTGCTAACCAAGTTTTTCTAGACTAAGTCTCTCATTCTCAAGTAGAGACCAAGTCAAATAGGTATGAAATAATATTTACAACCATTAATTCTTCACATAAAAGCAAGAACTTGGCTAGATAATCAACACCCAACCATAAACAAGCAATAAATCAAACACCCATAAAGTTTACACACTAGAGTTGGGTCACAACCCTAGTAAATATCTAGCTACTCATGCTTAAATTGGAATAAAAAGAAGAAGAAGTGATAATTAAACCCATATTGATAATTAAAATGATGAAATCAATATTCAAAAAGTTCAAAATAGCAAAAACTACTAAAAAGAGTAAAAGACAACATCTACTGTAGCTGTTGATGTCAAAACTTGACCTAAAAAAGTGAAACTCTGCTATCTATACTGTGCTGGAATTTTCGGACAAAAATGCTCTTTCGGCGGTTCTACGGTCGCACAATTCCATGTGCGGTCCGCACTCTACTTCAGGCTGACAAGAATAGAAACCTGCGGCTGCATAATTCTAAACTGCGGCCGCACTTCTCTCTTTCTGCGGTTCGCACATTTTTGAGTGCGGTCGCACATTGCTCTTCTGCGGACCGCACAAATGTGACTGCGGCCGCGTAGCTGTTCTTCTGCGGCCGCACTTCTGTTGAACTTGAGATGCAAGTTCTCTGAACTCTTGCTCTTTCCCAGGTTCTGCGGCCGCACATGTCATGTGCGGACCACACTTTGCACTTGTCTCTGATAGGAGTTTCTTCATAATCTGCGGTCCGCACTTCTGAGCTTCTGTGCTTGTTTGTGTCCTTGAGTTCAGATCACTCCTTCTTGAGTTGGATTTCATCTTAGGGGATCATTTTCCACTATTCCTTCAATTAAGCATATTTCATTAATTTTTGGGAACACAATTAAACGCTTTTGGACTACAACGAAAGCAAAAATGTGCTAAAGTAGTCAAAATCCTCACTTATCAACTACCTCAATGAAACATGCTTTGGACAACCAAGACAAAAATAATCCAACTGAGTATACTGTAGGTTGATTTCCTTATCAATTATGTGTTTGTTTCTATGA
Source organism: Nicotiana tabacum (assembly GCF_000715075.1). Classification (NCBI taxonomy): domain Eukaryota; kingdom Viridiplantae; phylum Streptophyta; class Magnoliopsida; order Solanales; family Solanaceae; genus Nicotiana; species Nicotiana tabacum. The sequence continues at coordinate 99,618,590 of NC_134098.1, read as the reverse complement.
GTGCTTCCCAGATATCCGGGATAGGTATTTAAAAGATGACGACTTCCTTGATGTCCCTCAGGTTCCCAGGATGTTACATTATACATCTTTGGAAGAGCCTAAATTTAAAGAAATTCATGAAGATTACTTCAGTAATCATGGTGTAAGTTAATGGTTTTTATTTTTCCTTTTTTTTCCTGTATTTTTGTTAATATGTTGAAGTATCAGTTTTATTTTATTTTTCATAATATACTTTTTTGTATTTTACAAAATTATCGAACATTTAGGATATTGGATATAATTCCTACCGAAGTGGAATTGAATTCAATGCCTTTAATTGGACAATTACCAAGCAGTCGCAATCGTTCAAAGGTATTGAATCTGGTTCCTTCAACTGGTGAATCACCACGTATTCGGAGTCGATCAAAAGAAACTGATCGAACTCCTATAATTGGAGAATCAACTCGTACCTAGAGTCGTTCTAACCGTTCTACAACAACATTTGACGATGAATTAGTCAACACAATATGTCATGCAAGTTGTTTTTGTTTGTGTTAATTCTGAAGTTTTTCATACTATTTTTTGCTTAATTATAGGATGTTTTATGTGATGTTTTTATTCTGTATTTTGCTGAACTTTAGCATTGCTTTTTGAGCTGAAGTTTTTGTTCTGTATTTTGTAAAACTACAAAATGTTTTGTCTGTAGTTTTTGTTCTGTTTGTGATGAACTTCAGCATTATAGGAGCTGAAGTTTTGTTCTGTGTAGTAAAGTATGTTTTAGCTGCAGTTTTTTGTTTTGTTTTTTATGAACTTCAACATTCTTGGAGTTTTGAAATTGTGTTCTGTATTTGTAAAATTAGAGCATGTTTTGGCTGAAGTTTTGTTCTGTATTTGCTGAACATCAATATTCTTAGAGCTGAAAGTTTTGTTCTGTATTTGCTGAACTTCAGCATTCTTAGAGCTGAAATTTTATTCTGTATTTGCTGAACTTCAGCATGTTAGAGCTGAAGTTTTGTTCTGTGTTTCTATTTTCTGAAATTATTGTGTTGTTTCTATTTCTATACTAGAGGGTAATGAGGGAGGTTAAAACCCATTCAAAAGAAGAAAGGTGCATGATCGCGAAAGAAGTTGTTCAAGAATTTCGATGGGAGGAGCGATCTGCTATTGTGGATGAGGTTGTGAAAAAAGTCAAGGTAAGCTTATTTACAAAGAAGTCTTTTTTTTCATGCTAATGTAATTCGTTTATTCAGATTAATCATTGTTAGTAATTTTTTTTACAGGAATATTTTGATGAGAAATTTGATAAGTTGTTTAAGATTGTCGACCAATCAAAAGGAATAGATGATGGCGATGCAGATTTTGAATTGATGAACTATCGACACTATGATAGGATGAACGACTCCTTCGAACCTCAATCGAATATTAATGCTGCTCATGATGCACTGCATAGAGTTGCATATGAAAATGTAAGAGGTGAGGAAGCAGCTCTTGAAGGCGACGTTCAAGTATTCGAGGAAGTTCAATGTGTTGAACAGCAAGTTGAAGCGGAGTGTTCTGGTGTTGATAGACTGAGCAAAGTTGCTGGATATGATGAACAGTTATCAACCAAGAACGTAGGAAGCAAGAAAAGTGCAGATGATGAAGTTGTCAGTACTGAAGAACATATAACGACTTGTGCTTTGGGTAGTCCTATTGCAAAAGGCAATGTGTTTGCGGATGCAGATCATGAACTTGTTAGTACTGAAGAACACACACCGAGTGATGTGGGTACTCCTATTGGGAAAGGCAATGCGTTTGCGAAAGCATTAGCTATTTGCTAAGAAAGTTTAGGTGCAGAGACATAGGAAGTTGTCACTACAGGTATAAATATTTTCTATGTTATTATAATATATATATATATATATATATATATATATATATATATATATATATATATATATATATATATATATATGTATGTATGTATGTATGTATATATATATATAATGTTTTTAGGTCATTGATCCCCCCTCTCTACAAATATGCAGTAGAAGTTGAAAATAGTGGTGCTTCAATTGATACAACTCAAAAACTCTCTGATGATGCTGCATTGCATGAAGATAGAGTCAAGAAAATCCTTCCGCATAATACTCCAATGCTTTCCGATGATGCCACACCATTGAATGAAGCTGGAGTTACTGAGATCGACAAAGGTATGCAGTTTGGCGATAGCACAGTGGAAGGCAAAAATCAAGGTATTCTATATATCACAAATTTATTACATTTGATCCAAGTATTTATTTTCAGTTTGAAATTTTACATACTTTCTTTTCTTTTTTGTGCTTTTTGATGATTATTCAAAAAGACTCAATGCAACCGAAAAAGAAATTGGTGAGCTCATTCGGCTATATGAAAAAAGAGAAATACATATATTCACACATGTTGGCTCAAAGATAGGTGTGAAGTGTATTTGTTGTATTTTCAAAATTTAGTAAGTATTATTTAATATTTTGTTTTGCATGAAGATATAGGCATATCAGAGGGTAATGCAAGTGGATCTGTTGGTATGCAAACACCATCTGTGTCGCAATACTTAGACTAGGTAGTTATTTGCTGCAATTCGAGTACAAGGTTTTTTTCCGTCTAATGTATGTTTGTATCAGTTGTATTTTGTGTATATATTTTCCTTGTTTTTTGCAGATCTCATCTGACGCATCACAACTTCTTCCAAATCCTAAGAGAAGGAAGGTATCTAGTTCTCCTAATGTTTTGGGTGACACCAGTGATATCCCCAACTTCAATTTATGTTCATTTTTGTTGGGTAGTACACAAGAGACCGGTTTAGAAGGTAATTTTGTTGCTGTTGTTGTTGGTGAAGAGAGACAAGAACATCATGAACAACAGGGAGTTGGTCAAGTATCTGCCCCTATGGCTGTGGATTTTCCCCCAGCTACTGAACCGCAGCAGTTAAATGCGACTAAGCAACAACAACACCAAGCAAAAAGAAAATCAGCTAAAGTAGGGAAACAAATTCGTATGGAGAGTATTTGGTTGAAATCTCCTTACGTCATTCCTAAACAAAAGGCAAGGGGGAAAGATTGGAAAGCAGGAAAGAATACACGAAGGTGTCCCTTCCATTATGTCAATCAAGACAGTGGATTGATGCAGAGATTTACAGACTAGTTTGTAAGGACCTGACCGGTCGTTTTGCTTTCTAGAACCCCTTTCCCCTAAATAAGACTTCTCATACGTGCTTTTACTCTTTTATGACTTGCAGGGATGGTTAGTCCGGGATTTGGAAGAGTTCAGGTTGAAATCAGAACACTTGGTTCCTTGAGGTTGGCTAAAAGGCTAAGTTTGACTTCGATCAACGGTTTGTGTAAACGACCTCATAATCAAGATTTAATGGTTCCAATAGGTTCGTATGATGCTTTCGTACTTTGGCGTATGTTCGGATCGGGTTTTGGATGACCCTGGAGCGTTTCGACGCTTAATAGTGAAAGTTTGTTCTTGGAAGGTTTTGAAATTTTTTAAATTTCGTTTGGAGTAGGTTTTTGTGTTATCGAGGTCCAAATGGGATTTAGAGACTGGGAATAGTTCCGTAATGTCATTTAAAACTTGCACGCAAAATTTGGTGTCATCCCGAGTAGTTTAAGTATGATTCGGTGTGTTCGGAGTAATTTGGAACTTGGAATTCATATTTTGATTCAATTCGGTTTTGGGGTGTGATTCTTGGTTTTGTTGTTGTTTTACGCGTTTCGAGAGTTTGCGCAAGTCTGTATTATGTTTATAGACTTGTTGGTGTAGTTGGAAGGGGTCCCGAGGGGCTCGAGTGTGTTTCGGACCGCCCGGAGCTAAGTTAAAAATACTAGATTTCCTGTTCTGGTTTCCTTCTTCGCGAATGCTGACAGATCCTCGCGTTCGCGGTGAAGAATTTGGGGACTGGAGGATTTTTCCCTTCTCGTTCGCATACACAGGGACGCGTTCGCGGAGGTCTGGGCCCTTTGGCCTTCGCGTTCGCATTGAGCAGACCGCGTTCGCATAGAAGCCTGGGCCTGGGCAACCTAGTTGTCTTACGCAGTTGCGTGTTGGGCCCCGCGTTCGCGAGGAGTAGGCGACCCAGTGCTTCGCGTTCGCATAGGTCCTCTCGCGTTTGCATAGAGCCTTTTCATGTGCTCTCTAGTTTAGCCATTGCGATCGCGAGGGCTTGGCCGCGATCGCGTATAAGGACCCCTGGGCAGAATCATCTTTTAAAAGCGGGACTTAGGCTATTTTGGCTCATTTTCTTTCATTGTTGGGCGATTCTTGGAGCTCATAGAGAGGGGATTTCGCCTAGCACTTTGAGTTAAGTAAATTCCACACAATGTGAGTTTAATACATAGTTCACGGGTAGATCATAACATGTAAATTAGTGAAAATCACGGGTTTAGGTGAAAACCTATGTTTTTGACAAAAATGAGATTTAACCACGGAATTTGTTATGGAATTTAGTAAAAATCATATATTTGAGTTCATGAGGTTATGGGTAACAATTTTCTTTGAACATTTTCGGATTCCGGGTACGTGGGCCAGGGGGTGAAGTTTGGGAATTCTTCAATTGGGGTTGGGTACACGCTTTAATAGTTAGAATACGAACTTTTGAGCATGCATTGATTAGTTTATATACTATTTGATTAGTTTTGGGTTGATTCGACACCTAATTGGGGTATGAGCACATTCTTGGACCGGGAAGTAGGCTTTGAAACGAGGTAAGTCTCTTTTCTAATCTTGTAAGAGGGAATTAACCCCATAGTGAACTTAATCATTATGTATTTCTATTTGTGGGGGCTACGTACGTACGGAGTGACGAGAGTCCGTGCGTAGCTACTATTCATGCTTATGTCCGGGTAGATTTAGTCTTACACCATGTTTTTGTTGATACCGTTGCTTGTTTATGCTTACTAATTGTTTGGATTAAAGCGGAGGTTGAGGATTTCAATACTTTAAAGGTTCCTAGCTGAATTTTCTTATTTTGAAAAAGAATTGAGAAACATTAGGATGACTTGAGAAAATCTATATTCAACCGCTTCACAAGTATATTCCGCGAGCGGGGTAAATTTCCACTACTCTCATGGGAGAGGGCCGTTCACCTCGGAAGGTTAATTGATGTATCTATGGTTCAGGCCGTTCGACGCTCGGCAGTGCACAATATATTTATATGTATATTTGGATCGTGCGTAAAGATATTGGAACCCCTTTATATTTAATATTGTTCCATGGACTTGAAAGGTAAAAGGATTAGACGAGACAAATGACTTGGTTTTTACTTGAAATGGAAGGATTGTTTACTTATTTTCCTGTTGTGAGTTCTATTATCATTTATATATCATGTTTAATTAGAACTTCATACTATTATATTTTTGGCCCATAGTAAGTGTCGAAGTCGACCCCTCGTCACTACTTCTTCGAGCTTAGACTAGATACTTACTGGGTACATGTTGTTTATGTACTCACGCTGCACTTCGGCACTTGATGTGCCAGATCTGAGACAGGTGCATCTGGATATCAGTCTGGCACGCATGCTTGACTTCTGGTCCGAGACCATACGGTGAACTGCCCTTCCGATCCATTCAGCAGCTGGAGTCTCTCTTTTGATTTATTTTCTGTCTATTCTATTTCAGACAATAGAGTAGAGATCTTTTGTATATTCTTCTAGTAGCCCACACACTTGTGAAACCAGATCTTGGCACACACTAGTAAACTTGTGATTTTGGTTTTATTCCTATGGCCATGAATACATTCAGCTGCTTTCATTTTATTAATTTAAATGTGTTTCTTACTAAACCTAGTAAATTAAGGAAAGTTAATTACTTGGGAAAAACTTATTAAAATGGAAAAATGACTAGATTGTTCACTGTTGGCTTGCCTAGCAATGGTGCTGAGCGCCATCACGGCCAAAAATGGAATTGGGTCGTGACAACATGGTATCAGAGCACTAGGTTCACATAGGTCTCACAAGTTATGGGCAGGCCTAATAGAGTCTTGCGGATCGGTGCGGAGACGTCTGTACTTATCTTCGAGAGGCTATAGGGTGTTAGGAAACTACTCTTTATTCATCTGCTATCGTGCAGTTGATGGTGTACTAAGTTTCTTTTCTTACTCTCTTACAGATGGTGAGGACACGCACGACAGATGTTCCGAAACCGGGAGGAGCTGCTCCCCCTGTTGCTAGAGGTCGAGGAAGAGGCAGGGGAGGGCATCGACCTGAGGTAGGGGAAGAGAACGTCCGAGAGTTGCCCCAGTTGCACCACCAGCCTATCTAGTAGAGTGTATCATTGATGAGGAGCAGGGCGAGGTGCCCGCAGTAGGGCCAGCCCCGGTTGATTTCATGTCAGCACCGGGCTTTCAGGAGGTCATGGGCCGTATGTTGCAGTTCATGGATTCTATGACCCAAGCTGGTTTATTTCCAATAGACCCAGCCACATCTTAGGCGGGAGTCAAAGCACAAACCCCTACTGCTCAGGCTCCTGGGCATGCAGCTGCAGTATATTAGACCCCGAGCACACTACCTGTGGGTGGAGCCCATCCAGTTACAACAGTTGTACCTGAGCCCACACCAGTTCAGACTAGCGAGCCACAGAAGCTACTGGACAGATGGACCAGGCTTCACCCTCCGGTCTTTGGGGGTGAGCAACATAAGGATCCCCAGGACTTCATTGATAGGTGCAGGGACAGACTGCACAATGTGATCATATTGGAGTCTCACGGGGTGGATATTACTACCTTTCAGTTAGAGGGCAGAGCACGTATGTGGTGGAAGTATTATCTCCTAGGCAGACCCGCAGGTTCTCCTCCCATGACTTGGGACCAGTTTACACGCCTATTCTTGGACAGGTATATTCCACCCTCTCAAAGGTAAGAGTTGCGGCTTCAGTTCGAGCAGCTCCAATAGGGTCAGATGTCAGTGACCAATTATGAGGCAAGATTCTCTAAGTTGTCTTGCCATGCACTTATGATACTTCATACTGAAGCATAGAGAGTGCGAAGGTTTGTTGTGGGGTTGCACTCTAGTATTCAGGCTAGTATGGCTCGGGAGGTTGAGATGGGGACTTCTTATCAGTTGGTAGTGGAGATTGTTTGGAGGATTGAGGATTACCGTCAGAGGGGTAGAGAGCAGATGCAGCGGGACAAGAGGTCCCATTTTTCTGGAGAGTTCAGAGGTGCCTCAGCTGGGGGCAGAGGTCATTTTGGTAGGGGTTAGCCCAGCAGGCCCCCAAATTCAGCACCACTACCTCCTCGGGGTATTCAAGCGTGACCCAACTTCAGTGCTATGCCAGAGAGTTATTACCGTCCGCCAGCTATTCATGGTTCTTCTAGTTGGTACTCCGATCATCAGGGTTCTTCCAGTGCCTGTTTCAGTGCCATGCCAGAGAGTTCATACCCCCCACCCGCTCTTTAGGGTTCTCCCGATGGATATTCGCGCCATCAGGGTCAGACTTCAGGGCAGCAGTCCACCGTTCCGAAAGGTTGTTTTGAGTGCGGGGATCCTATTCACATGAAGAGACATTGCCCCAGACTATGGGGCAAGGCAGTGCAGCAGAGTCAGCATCCCATGATTTTAGCACCAGTAGCTGCACCAGCCATCCGGCCGCCCAGAGGCGGAGGTCAGGTGGGTAGGGGCCGTCCAGAGGTGGAGGTCAGGCAGGCAGGGGCTAGCCAAGTGGCTCTCCAGCCAGATTCTATGTTTTTCCGGCCAGACCAGATGCAGTGGTCTCAGATGTCGTGACAACATGTATTATTTATGTCTGCGGTAGGGAAGCTTCAGTACTATTTGATCCAGGGTCTACATATTCCTATGTGTCATCTCTATTTTCTCATTTTTTGGATATTTCTCGTGAGTTCTTGGGTACTCCTGTTTATGTGTCCACTCCAGTAGGCGATTCTGTTGTTGTGGATTGGATCTATCAGTCCTGTGTGGTCACATTCTGTGGATACGAGACTAGAGCGGATTTTTTGTTGCTTGATATGATCGACTTTGAGGTCATCCTAGGCATGAACTGGCTATCCCCATATCATGCCATCCTTGATTGCCATGCCAAAATTGTTACCTTAGTGATGTCAGAGTTTCTTAGATTGGAGTGGAAGGGTTCGTCTGTCAGTACATCTAGTAAGGTTATCTCTTTTATGAAGGCTCGACACATGGTTGAGAAGGTTTGTTTGGCTTATCTAGCCTATGTTTGGGATACTATTGCAGAGTCTCCGACGATTGATTCAGTACCAGTAGTCCCGGAGTTCTCCGATTTGTTTCCTTCTGATCTTCCAGGCATGCCACGAGATCGTGATATTGACTTCTGTATTGACTTGGCTCCAGTACCCTGCCTATATCTATCCCACAGTACCGTATGGCTCCGAAAGAGTTGAAGGAGTTGAAGGAGCAACTCGAGGAGTTGCTAGCAAAGGGGTTCATTAGGCCAAGTGTATCAACTTGGGGTGCCCCAGTGCTATTTGTGAAGAAGAAAGATGGGACTATGCGGATGTGCATTGATTACCGCCAGTTGAACAAAGTTACCATCAAGAACAAGTACCCGTTGTCGCGTATTGATGATTTGTTTGACCAGTTGCAGGGTGCTAGGGTGTTCTCTAATATCAACTTGAGGTCGGGGTACCATCAGTTGAAGATTCGGGACTCGAATGTTCCGAAGACTGCTTTCCGCACTAGATATGGCCATTATGAGTTTCTGGTGATGTCCTTCGGCTTGACTAATGCCTCAGCAACATTTATGGACTTGATGAACAGGGTGTTCAGGCCTTATATTGCTTCGTTTGCCATTGTCTTCATTGATGACATTTTGATTTACTCACGTAGCATGGAGGAGCATGAGCAACACTTGTGAGTGGTGCTTCAGACCTTGCGGGAACAAAAACTATATGCTAAGTTCTCCAAGTGTGAGTTTTGGTTAGATTCTGTGGCATTCTTGGGGCATGTTGTATCAGGCGAGGGCATTAAGGCGGATCCCAAGAAGATTGAGGCAGTTCAGAGTTGGCGTCGCCCTACTTCGGCGACTGAGATCAGGAGCTTCTTGGGGTTAGCAGGTTATTATCGTCGGTTCGTGGAGGGCTTCTCATCTATTGCAGCACCTTTGACTTGATTGACCCAGAAGGATGCTCAGTTTCGTTGGTCCGATGATTGTGAGATGAGCTTCCAGAAGCTCAAGACAGCTTTGACTACAACACCAGTCCTCGTGTTGCCTTCCGGTTCGGGGATGTATACTGTGTATTACGATGCTTCACGCGTTGGCTTGGGTTGTGTATTGATGCAAGAGAGGCGAGTTATTGCTTATGCTTCACGCCAGCTGATGCCCCATGAGAAGAATTATCCTGTGCACGATTTAGAGTTGGCCGCGATTGTTCATGCTCTTAAGATCTGGAGGCATTATCTTTATGGGGTGTCCTGTGAGGTTTACACTGATCATCGCAGCTTGCAGCATTTGTTAAAGCAAAGGGATCTCAATTCCAGGAAGCGTAGGTGGCTTGAGTTACTGAAGGACTATGACATCACCATTCTTTATCATCCGGGCAAGGCGAATATGGTCGCGAATGCCTTGAGCAGGAAGGCAGAGAGTATGGGTAGCTTGGCATTCATTTCAGCGGAGGAGAGTCCACTAGCCTTGGACATTCAGTCTTTGGCTAACAGACTTGTGAGGTTGGATATTTCAGAGCCCAACCGAGTTCTTGCATGCGTCGTTGCCCAGTCTTCACTATTGGAGTAGATCAAGGCTCGACAACTTGATGATCCGCACTTGTTGGTCCTCAGAGAGATGATACTGTAGGGTAGTGCCAATGAGGTTTCTATCGGCAAGAATGGTGTATGAGCCTACTTTAGCTAGATGCCTAAATTGCCAGCAGGTTATGTATGAGCACCAGAGGCCAGGAGGCCTACTCCAGCAGATGACTATACCTGAGTGGAAGTGGGAGCGCATTACTATGGTGTCACGATCCAAACATCCCTTCGAAACATGTCGTGACGGCACCTAGTCTCTATGACTAGGTAAGCCTAACAAATTGCGGAAATATCAATAATGGAAGCAAAACTTAACAGCTAACTGCAATAGATACTGAATAACCAATAAAAATGCCGCTCGACATGTACAATAACAAAAATACTAGACGTACACAGCTTTCCCAAAACCCGAAACATCATGAGTCCCAAACTATAGAAAGAAAATAGTATCTCTATACTCCAGAGTCTAATAAAAGGAAATACAGGGAGTGTTTGACATGGGGAAGAGTAGAAGGGGACTCCGAGGTCTGCATACGCGACATATATACCTTGAAGTCTCCAAAACTGTCTCGACTCACTCATAATGTGGTTGATAACGAGCACCTGAATCTACACACAAAACATGTGCAGAGGAGTAGCATGAGTACACCATAATTGGTACCCAATAAGTGCCAAGCCTAACCTCGGTCGAGTAGTGACGAGGTCAGGTCAGGCCCACTGGTATATAATAAATAAAGCAGGGGAATATAATAGTATGATAAGAGACTAGAGTTCAACAAAGGAAAACACAATGAAATAACAGTACAACACGCAGAAATAAACAATAGGGGATCTCCCGAGATACCGTGTCGTAGTCCCAAAAGTAAATATGTAGGAAGAACTCCTGAGGTACCACCTCGTAGTTTCAAAAGTAAATATGCAGGGAAAACTCCCGAGGTACTGCCTCGTAGTCTCAAAAGTAAATGTACAGGGAGAACTCCCGAGGTACCGCCTCGTAGTCTCAAAAGTAAATGTGCAGGGAGAACTCCCGAGGTACCGCCTCGTAGTCTCAAAAGTAAATGTGCAGGAGGATCTCCCGGGATACCGTCCCATAGTCCCAAAGTAAATACACATCGTAGACAATTACAGATGATAGGTACAACAAGAGAATCTACAGTTTAGACTAAGTACAAGTCGAGAAAAGAAGCAGGAATTCACTAAGCATGCTGCAAAGAATTCAGTTAAGCAATTAAGACACGTAGACATGTTATTCTAGGCTAACATGGTATCTACACACGCTAGTATACTCAATTAAGGAAAAAACAAGTAATTACTCAGTGAAAATCAGGTTTTCAACAAATAGCCTGTGTACGCACTCGTCACCTCGCGTACACAGCTCTCACATATCAATATCAGTGCCAAATCCTATGGGGATTTCCCCACACAAGATTAGTCAAGCCACTTACGTCGAACCAAGCTCAATCAATCGGTAGCAATGCTTTTCCCACGAATATCCAACTCTGAATGGCCTAAATCTAGCCAAAATCAATTACATACCATACATATATCTATAAGAAACTAATCTAATCAATGAAATCTAAGCTAAAGCAAGAAATTAGGAAATCATCCCAAAAAGACTCCTCGGGCCCACGTCTCGGAATCGGGTAAAAGTCACAAAATATGAACACCCATTCACTCACGAGTCTAACCATATAAGAATTACTCGAATCCGACCTCAGATCGCCTTTCAAAACTTGAAATATTAGTTGAAGAACTTCTTCCCATTTTCCCCAATTTTTCAACCCCAAAACCGAAATTAAAGAATTAATTAATGATAGATTAATGTGATATAACCAAAATGGAGTGTAGAATCATTACCCAATCGATTTCCCTAAAAATTCCTCAAAATCTCGTCCAAATCCGAGCTCCCATACTCAAGTTTTGATAAAAAGGTCAAACCCTCGTTTTGAAATGATATAAGTCTACCAAGTGATTCCTTAATCTCGATCGCGTAAATAGCCTCGCGATCGCGAAGAACAACTTCGCTGCCCCAGAATTTAACCCTACGCGAACGCCCAAAACACCAAGCAAACGCGATGTACTGGCTCTTAGACTTACGCGATCGCGAACGTCCTCACGCGTTCGCGATGAGCAAAGAGCATGGCCCAGCTTTGGCCTTCTTAACTCTACGTGAACGCGACCTTGGCCACGCGTTCACAAAGCACCACTATGTGTTCACATCCTTATGCCTGAGAACGCGAAGAAAAAAACTTCCTCTGCCTAGCTAAGCCTATGCGATCGCGGCCCTTCTCTCGCGATCGCGTATAAGGAAACCAGATGCACCAGATCACAGAACTTCAGCCATTTCTCTAAGTCCAAAACGCATCCGATAATGATCCGAAACACACCCGAGGCCACCAAGACCTCAACCAAAGATACCAACAAGTCCTAAAACACCATACGAACTTAATTGAGCCATAAAATCACATCAAACAATGCTAAAAACATGAATCACCCTCCGATTCAAACTTAATGAACTTGAAACTTCTAATTTCTACAACTGATGCCGAAACCTATCAAACCACGTTCGATTGAACCCAAATTTTGCACACAAGTCATATTCAACCCTACGGACCTACTCCAACTTCCAGAATCGGAATTCGACCCCGATATCAAAATTTTCACTACCGGTCAAAATCTCCAAAAAATTTGACTTTCGCCATTTCAAGCCTAAATGAGCTAAAGACCTCCAAAACACACTCCGGACACGCCCCTAAGCCCAAAATCACCCAACGGAGCTAACGGTACCGGAAACTCCATTCCTGGGTCGTCTTCACACACTTCCGACTACGGTAAAAATCCTAAGACTTAAGCTTCCGTTTAGGGATTAAGTGTCCCAATTCACTCCGAAACCACAAAAACAACCTCCCGGCAAGTCACATAAGCAGAAAAAGATACGGAAAAAGCAGTAAATAGGGGATCGGGGCTATAAATCTCAAAATGACCGGCCGGGTCGTTACATCCTCCCCCTCTTAAAACAATCATTCGTCCTCGAACTATTATAGAGACATACCTAAAGTAGTGAAAAGATGAGGATAACGGTTGCGCATATCATGCTCGGTCTCCCAAGACGCCTCCTCGACAGGCTGACCCCTCCACTACACCTTTACGGAAGGAATGTTATTTGACCTTAGCGTTATGACCTGTCTGTCCAAAATTGCCACTGACTCCTCAACATAAGATAGATCCTTGTACAACTCGACTTAGCTGAAATCCAACAGATGAGGCGGATCACCGTGGAATACCGGATGAACTCCTGCTAAACTGGGAGGTAAGGAAATCTCATAAGCAACCTCCCCAACTCACCGCAATACCTCAAAGGGACTAATGAACCTTGTGCTTAGCTTGCCCATCTTCCCAAACCTCATAATGCCCTTCATAAGCGAAACCCGAAGCAAGACCCGCTCTCCAACCATGAATGCAACATCGCAAACCTTCCGGTCCGCATAACTCTTCTGTATGGACTGGGCTATGCGAAGTCGATCCTGAATCACCTTCACCTTATCCAGGGCATCCTGAACCAAGTCTGTACCCAATAATCTAGCCTCGCCAGGCTCGAACCAACCCACTGGAGACCGACACCGCCTACTATACAGAGCCTCGTACGCTGCCATATGGATGCTCGACTGATAACTATTGTTGTAGTAAAACTCCGCAAGTGGCAAGAACTGATCCCAATAACCTCCAAAATATATCACACACACACAGAGCATATCCTCTAATATCTGAATAGTGCGCTCGGATTGTCCGTCCATCTCAGGGTGAAATGTTGTGCTCAGCTCTACTCGAGTACCCAACTCATGCTGTACATCCCTCCAGAACCGTGATTTAAACTGCGTACCCTGGTCAGAGATGATAGATACCGGTACGCCATGAAGCTTGACAATCTCGCTGATATAAATTCGAGCTAGCTGCTCGGAAGAATAGGTAGTCATCATAGGAAGAAAATGAGCTGATTTGGTCAGTTTATCCACAATTACCCAAACTGCATCAAACTTTCGCTGAGTCCTTGGGAGTCCAACAACGAAATTCATAGTGATCCGCTCCCATTTCCACTCCAGAAGCTCTAACTTCTGAAGCAACCCACCTGGCCGCTGATGCTCATACTTCACCTGCTGGCAATTTAGACACCGGGCTACATACTCCACTATGTCCTTCTTCATCTTGCTCCACCAGTAATGTTTCCTCAAGTCTGGGTACATCATCGTGACACCCTGAATGAAGTACCGCGAACTGTGAGCCTCTTGGAGAATCAACTCACGTAACCCATCTACATTGGGCACACATAGCCTGCCCTGCATCCTCAATGCACCATCATCTCTAATAGTGACCTCCTTCGCATCACCGTGCTAAAACGTGTCCTTAAGGATAAGAAGATGAGGGTCATCATACTGACGCTCCCTTATACAATCATAAAGAGAAGACCTAGAGACCATACAAGCCAATACTCGACTCGGCTCAGAAATATCCAATCTCACAAACTAGCTGGCTAAGGCATGAACATCCAACACCAATGGCCTCTCTACCGCTGGTAGATATGCTAAGCTCCCCAAACTCTCTGCCCGGTGACTCAAAGCATCGGCCACCACATTGGCCTTTCCCGGATGGTACAAAATGGTGATATCATAATCCTTAAGTAGCTCCAACCACCTCTGCTGAAGCAAGTTAAGATCCTTCTTTTTGAATAGATGCTGCAAACTCTGATGATCGGTGTAGATCTCACAAGGGACACCGTACAAATAGTGCCGCCAAATCTTCAAGGCATAAACAATAGTTGCTAACTCAAGGTCGTGGACAGGGTAGTTCTTTTCATGCACCTTCGGCTGTCTGGATGCGTAGGCAATCACCCTATTGTCCTGCATCAACACCGCGCCGAGACCAATCCATGACGCATCATAATATACAGTATAAGATCCCGAACCTGTAGGCAATACAATTACTGGGGCTGTAGTCAAAGCTGTCTTAAGCTTCTGAAAGCTCTCCTCACACTCCTCTGTCCACCTGAGCGGAGCACCCTTCTGGGTCAGCCTGGTCATAAGTGCTGCAATAGATGAGAATCCCTCTACAAAATAACGGTAATACCTTATCAAACCAAGAAACCTCTGGATCCCCGTAGATGATGACGGTGTAGGACAACTCTGCACTGCTTTCTCCTTCTTCGGATCCACCTTGATCCCATCACTCGATACTACATGACCCAAGAATGCCACTGAGTCTAGCCAAAACTCACACTTTGGAAATTTTGCATATAACTTCTTTTCTCTCAAGGTTTGAAGCACAGTCCTCAGGTGCTGCTCATGACCCTCTTGAGTCCGGGAGTACACCAGAATTTTGTCAATAAACACAATGACGAATGAGTCAAGATAGGGCCGGAACACACTGTGCATCAAGTGCATAAGAGCTGCAGGGGCATTGGTCAGCCCAAATGACATCACAAGGAACTCGTAGTGACCATACCGAGTCCTGAAAGCAGTCTTCGGGATATCTGGCTCCCGAATCTTCAACTGATGATAGCCTGAACGTAAGTCAATTTTGGAAAACACTCTGGCACCCTGTAGCTGATCAAATAAGTCATCAATACGAGGCAATGGATACCTGTTCTTCACTATCACTTTGTTCAGCTGGCGATAATCAATGCACATACGCATAAAACCATCCTTTTCTTCACAAATAAGACCGGAGTACCCTAAGGTGACACACTGGGCCGAATGAAGCCCTTATCAAGCAACTCCTGTAACTGCTCCTTCAACTCCTTCAACTTAGGAGGAGCCATACGATATGGAGGAATAGAGAGGGGCTGAGTGCCCGGCAACAAATAAATGCCAAACTGCAAAAAAACGCGCAACAAGTGTAGCATGAGTACGTAAATCAACGCGTACCCAGTAAGTATCCCGCCTAACCTCGAAGAAGTAGTGACGAGGGGTCGACTCCGATACTTACTAAGGGTCGACAATATGATAATATGAAATTCTAATTAAGCAAGATATATAAAACAATAAAACTCAGAACAAGAAATAACTCAACAAGTCTTCAGAAATATTTAAGAGCTTGAATCACTTCCTTCCTTAAACCATATGATCACACAAACAATGAATTTATACCGATTATGAAAGGAACTTCCAGTTCTATTATCACACACGAATACCACCGAGGGCGTTCGACCCGATCCAATATATATATAAACTGTGCACTGCCGAGGGTCGAACAACACGAACCATAGATGCATCAATTACCCCGCTCGCGGATCATACATGCGATGCGGTCAAATATAAATTTATCAATAAATCATAACCCTTTCTTGATCTTTTTAAAATAAAGACAATTCGACTTGAAACTTTTAAATCCTTAAAAATCCTCAACTAAGTTCCATTTGATACAATTAACAAATATAATCAAATAACGATGTCCACAAGCATGGTGTAAACCTAAAACTACCCGGACATAAACAGGAATAGTAGCTACGTACGAACTCTCGTCACTTCGTGCGTACGTGGCCCCCACAAATAACAACACATATTAATTAATTTTACCTATGGGGGTAAGTTCCCTCTTGCAAGGTTAGAAAGGAGACTTACCTCGCTCCGAAATTCCATAACCGTCTCCCAAGCCCTTACAATAACTCAAACCGATGCCCAACGCTCCAAAACTAGTCAAAAAAATGTGCAAATCCCTAAATACACACTCTAATACTTATTATAATTCAATTTATAACAATTCCTAGCTCCGCTTAAAAAGTCGATAAAAATCACCCTCGGGTCCACGTGCCGGATTCTGAAAATTTTCGAAGATAAACCTTACCAGTATCACCATGAACTCAAATATACAATTTATTCCTAATTCCATGTCCAATTTCGTGGTCAAAATCCAAAAATATCCATTTCTAGTTTTTTCTATCAAAAATCCCAAATTTCTACAAATTTCAAGTCTAAATCCATATGTAAACCAAGTACTTAACTTGCAATAGGTAGGAATCACTTACCTTGCATAAGATGGCGAAAATACCCCCTTAAAGAGCTCCAAAAATTGCCCAAGCCGTGGAAAATGGGTGAAATGAATCCAAACCCAGTTTTAAAACATTCTGCCCAGCCACGATTTTCGCTTCTGTGGCTAGCCAACCAAATCTGCGGAAATAACCTCACAGATGCGGTTTCCCCCCTTAGCAGGCTTGTCTGCTTCTGCGATCAGTGGCTCGCTTCTGCGAGACCGCTTCTACGGAGCCTTGACCGCTCCTGCGGATGCGTATCTGCGGCTTTTGTCCAGGTGGTCCAGGACCACTTTTGCGACCATAACGCCGCACCTGCGGGTTCACACCTGCGGCCCCTTTCTCACAGGTACAATTGCACTAGACACCAGCTGCTTCAACTCTTTCTTCAACTCCAAATTTGATCCGTTAACCACCCGGAATTCACCCGAGGCCTTCAGGACCTCAACCAAATATACCAACACATCCCAAAGCACATCACGAACTTAGTCGAGCCTTTAAATCACATCAAACAATACTAAAAACACGAATCACCCTCCAATTCAAACTTAGTAAACTTTGAAACTTCAAATTCTACCGTCGATGCCAAAACCTATCAAATCACGTCCGATTGACCTCAAATTTTGCACACAAGTCACATTCGACATTACAGATCTACTCCAACTTCCGGAATCAGAATCCAACCCCGATACCAGAAAGTCCACTTCCGGTCAAACTTCTAAAAAACCTTCAAATTTTTAACTTTCGCCAAATGACCCCAAAATAACCTACGGACCTCCGAATCCACTTCTGGAAGCACTCCCAACACCAGAATCGCCATACGGAGCTATTCCCAGTCTCGGAATCCCAAACAGGCATCGATAATGTTGAAATGTACTTCAACCAACATTTATGAAATTCTTTCAAAATGCCAACTTCCACAATAGGCACTGAAACATTCCCGGGTCATCCAAAACCAGATTCGGACACACGTCTAAGTTCAAAATCATTATACGAACCTATTGGAACCTTCAAATCCTGATTCCGAGGATGTTTACTCAAAAATCACCCTTTAGTCAATTCCTCCAACTTAAAGCTTCCGAAATTAGAATTTTCTTTCCAAATCAACTCCGAACTTCTAGAAAATTAAATTCCGACCACACGTACAAGTCATAATACCTGAAGTGAAGCTGCTCATGGCCCCAAACTGCCGAACGATACGCTGGAGATCAAAATGACTGGTCGGGTCGTTATATTCTTTCCCACTTAAACATACGTTCGTCCGCGAACGTGCTAAGAGCTGCTTTGGAGTTGTCTGAAATCACTGTTTAAAACCTTGTGCACCTACCTGTTCTACCACCACTCAGTTGAGTACATTTTCTCGAGCAAATCCGAAGATTCCCCTTTTTGTTTTTGTTAAATTAGCCTTAGAGCCAAATTCCAACATTCGGAATTTTCTGCCAGGCATGCTCCCATCATCCGAACACCGTATCACTCACTACACGATGTACCAATACGTGATTGTATACTCTCACTGAATTCACACCATGCACCGCATCTATCATATGACCATAATAACATCCTTTGACAACAATAGCCAAAATCCCACGAATCTGATGCTTACAATACACCTCATGACTTATATAAGTCTTGTTCCAATTCTTGAAATGCCACGACAGAGAAGATGTGTAGAACTCATAACCACCTGCCGAATTACAATTTATGGAGTATCTCCTCCCGACAAGAACCATTACCTCATTCTGGACTGAATAACAATATTTACTCTTTAATATGCTTTATATAAATCTGATCGCACTGATCCCAGGTACAAAAATCTCGTCTCACCTAGTACAAGTCATTCTGGCAATAAGCCACCACAAACAGTACCAAAGGTCTCATATGATGTCACCATGTACCAACAATCCATAAACTCGAATATGGTACATAAGGAAAAACGAACTCTAGAAAGAGTTACTCAACTCACGTAGCTAATTAAACAACCGAAAGGATGTTATGAACCTTCCTCAGGAAATGAGAAGCAAAACACGCAATAATAGATATTTGAAACTGTACTCAATAACACACTGTTGCGGCGTGCAATTTGATCCACACATTATACCGTTGCGACGTGCAACCCGATCCAACCATGATACCCGTGGCGGCGGGCCACCTGATCCAATCAACATATCTGTGGCGGCGTGCCACCCGATCCAACCATATACCCGTGGCGGCGTGCCACCCGATCCGCACATAATATTCTAAAGAAGACACACATCGAGCCGTAATGCTCATACACACAAAATGCCCGAATATCAACCATAAGCACGCCAAGTGCATAATACAAATCCTAGGGAGATGGGTAGCGTCACACGCTACAAAACTCTAGCATCACTAAGGTGCGATATATGACCTGTATCTCGAGAGCCATCCTGCTCACATAATACCACAAACTATACGGGATCTCAATATGAGTGCGAATAATCAAACCACCTCACAACCCACTTGGTATAATATAGATTACACGAGATAGCTGACGACAGGAATAACATCCAAGGCCCGAAGACCCTCCCGAAAACAACGCTATGCTGAGATGAGCACATCCGGCCTGATATAGAGCCCACATTCACATTTAGATCCTTCCACGGGCCTCAAACCGATTCTGATCATACCATGCTTGAATAAGTAGCCTCTCAAGGGCCCATAATAACCTATTCACGACACATAAGTATAACCGTCAAATTCGGAACAAACTTTCACATTCAACAACCAAATAAACCGAGAGACCTCCAAGCATAAATTCTCATATTAACGATAGTACCACAATCCCCATACTTGGTTTCCAATCTTTAATCAATCAAGTTACTACATGACACAGTTATACAATCTTCCCGTGGGATACACTGCCACGACCTTCCGCACCAGGTCACAAGCCTGCACATCCATACCACCGACCATACTAATGTTGTAAAGAAAATCAAGAAGCCGTGAATCAGTACACAAAGCCCCCTACACAGGACACCGATCTCAGGTGACGCTAAAGGCAGTACCAGCTCACTCTAAGCATCTGAATTCTTCCCTGCTCATCCGAACTCGTGACATTCTTGTCGATATCAACTGCAACCTTGATCCTCAACTTCCAATTCCCATGCCGCTCACTGCACCTAACATACCAATACGCAAGAGTACCAGAATTTCATCATAACTCCCGAACCACCAATAGGGTACACACTTCATCATATAGAAACTTCTTACTTAACTCATTTTAGGAGAACCATTGCCCCACGTGACTAAATTCCCATAACCGCATAAAATAAAAACCTCAAGTGGTGGTTTAAACCACCATAATTCTTTCGGGCTCCATCTACACATAACATGCCATAATACTCGCATGCCTCCAAATAAGATCAATTACGGAAACCGTCAAACCTCGCACGTACCGCCACAAATCACAGGTATACTTAACACGCTAAAGGAACTGATCACTGCCATCATCATGCCAATTCAACCATTGCTAACCGAATCCAACTTATTCTAATTTACTCTGGATCTTCCTTAGAAATAACAACAACTCCTTTATCAATATAACGAACTCAATCCGCACTTATCCCGAGTGACCCCATTTCACGAGACCATATTGTCTCCAAAACCCATGAACCATCTCATGCCTTTGTTGTGCGCATATTCGTGTCTTCAACTGGTACACCCATTCTGAAAATCCCTCTATGAATCCGAAGTTATTTTCTCCCATTCCTCTAATGCCACAATGCAGACCGAAGATAATGTAGAACACTCCAAGCTATTTTTCATAATCCGCTGTAAAAGCTCAATACTTAACCATACTACTGGCTCGAAATCCTTAGGCACCACACTTTGAACCCACTAGAACCATTGTTGAGAGTCATCCAGTCTGACTTGTTCCCAATTATGATCAAACTCCAAGGCCCTGCTGGCACATGAACACCCTCTCAAAGAAGCACCCGGTTGAATCACGTTCCTTGTAACTCACCTCTACACGAAGCATAAACTCCGAGTCTTCCCGAAGCCTAAACGTATTATGTTCTAGAACCCTGTTCCCCTAAATAAGACTTCACGTATGTACTTTTATTAATTTATAACTTGCGGGGATGGTTAGTTCAGGATTTGGAAGGGTTCGGGTTGAAATCAGAACATTTGGTTCCATAAGGTTGGCTAAAAAGGCCAAGTTTGACTTCGGTCAATATTTTGAGTAAATGGCCTCAGAATCAGGATTTGACGGTTTCAATAGGTTGGTATGATGATTTCAGACTTGGGCGTATATTCAGATCGGGTTTTGGATGACCCGGGAGCATTTTGGCGCCTAATAGTGAAAGTCGGTTCTTTGAAGGCTTTAGAAGTTCTTTAAATTTTGTTTGGAGTGGGTTTTGGTGATATCGAGGTCCTAACGGAAATCCGAGACCTGGAATAGTTCTGTATTATCATTTAAGACTTGCACGCAAAATTTGGTATCATTCCGAGTAGTGTAAGTATGATTCGGTGCATTCGGAGCGATTCTTAGTTTTGTTATTGATTTTCGCATTTCGAGAGATCGAGCAGGTCCATATCATGTTTTCTGACTTGTTGGTGCCTTTGGATGGGGTCCCGAGTGGCTTGGGTGAGTTTCGAACCCCTCGGAGCAAATTAGAAAAACCAAAAAATTCCAGTTCTGGTTTCCTTCTTAGCGAACGCGGAAGGCCTCTCGCGTTCACGTAGAAGGAATTGGGGCTGGGGGATTTTTGTGCTACGCGATCATGATAGCTAGTCCGTGTTTGCGAAGGTCTGGGACCGGTGACCTTCGCGTTCACATAGAGGAGTCTGTGCAGGGCTTGGGTCGCTGATTGTTCTTCGCATTCGCGGAGCAGCCCTCTTGTTCGCGAAGGGTAGGCCAAGCCAGCCTCCGCGTTCGTGATTCCTTGGAGGCGTTCGCGATGTGTTGTCTCTGTGGGACCAGTGCCGTTTGCCTTCTCGAATGCGAGGCCCTTTCCGCGTTCGCAAAGAAGGAGGTAGCTGGGCAGTGAAGTTTTAAAACGGGACTTAGGCGTTTTTAGGGGTCATTTATTACACTCTTGGGCGATTTGAGAGCTTTTAAGGAGGGGATTTCGACCTAGCTTTATAAGGTAAGTAATTCCTACCTAATGTGGGTTTAATACATTGATTATGGGTGAATGTTAACATGAAAATTTGTAGAAATCATGGGTTTAGATGAAAAACCTAAGTTTTGATAAAAATGAGATTTTTTCACGAAAATGGTTATGGAACTTAGTGAAAATCATATATTTATGTTCCTAGGGGTATGGGTAACGACTTTCTTCGAAAATTTCCTGAATCCAGGCACGTGGGCCCGGGGGTGGATTTTAGGAATCTTGCATTTAGAGTTGGATAATCACTTTAATAGTTGGGATATGAACTTTTGAGCATAAATTGATTAATTTATATAATATTTGATTAGTTTCGAGTCGTTTGGCATCGAATTTGGAGGTTTGAGCACGACCCTGGACCAGAAAGTAGGCCTTGAGATGAGGTAAGTCTCTTTTCTAACTTTGTGAGAGGGAATTTACCCAATAGGTAAATTAAAACTAATATGTGCTCCTACGTGTGGGGGCTGAGTCCGTACGAGGTGACGAGAGTCCGTACGTAGCTACTAATTATGCTATTGTTCGGGTAGTCTAGGACCCCTCGTCACTACTTTTTCGAGGTTAGACTGGATACTTACTGGGTACATGTTGTTTATGTACTCACGATATACTTCTGCACTTGACTGTGCAGGATCTGATGTAGGTACATCTGGTTACCAGTTCAATGCGCATATTTGATCCCCGCTACGAGACTATACGGTGAGCTGCCCTTCCGAGCCGTCCTGCAGCAGCCAGAGTCTTTCTGTTGTTTATTTGTTCTGTCTATTCTATTTCAGGCAGTAGATTAGAATTCTTTTGTATATTCTACTAGTAGCCCATATACTTGTGACACCGGGTCTTGGCACACACACTAGTAGACTTATGATTTTTGGGTTGTATTTCTATGGTTATGATTTCATTTAACTGCTTTCATTTTGGTCACTTTAAATTCCGTTATTTGTTAAATTCTTTAAGTTTAAGGAAAGTTAGTTGTTTGAAAAACTTATAAAAAATATGGAAATCACTAGATTGTCTACTGTCGACTTGCCTAGCAATGGTACTGGGCGCCATCATGGCCTAAACTAAGATTGGGTCATGACAACATGGTATTAGAGCACTAGGTTCACGTAGGTCTCACAAGTTATGGGCAGATCTAATAGAGTCTTGCGGATCGGTACGGAAACGTCTGTGCATATCTTCGAGAGGCTATTGGGTATTAGGAAACTACTCTTTATTCATCTCCTATCGTGCAGTTGATGGTATACTAAGTTCCTTTCTCTCATTCTGTCACTGATGGTGAGAACGCGTACGGCGGACGTTCCAGACTCGGGAGGAGCTGCTCCCCCCGTTGCTAGAGGTCGAGGCAGGGGCCGGGGGAGGGCACCGGCCCGAGGTAGGGGACGAGGACGTCCTAGAGCTGCCCAAGTTGCACCACCAGCGGATCCAGTGGAGGATCCCATCATTGAGGAGCAGGGCGAGGTGCCCGCAGTAGAGCCAGCCCCGGTAGATTTCATGTCAGCATCGGGTTTTTAGGAGGTCATGGGCCGTATATTGCGATTCATGGACACTATGACTCAGGCTGGTTTATTTCTAGCAGACCCCGCCACCTCTCAGGCGGGAGGGGGAGCACAGACCCCTACCGCTCAGGCTCCTAGGCATGCAGCCGATGTATATCATACCCCGGGCACTCTCCCCATGGGTGGAGCCCAGCCAGTCGCAGCAGTTGTACTTGAGCCTAGACTAGCTGCGGTCGGCGAGCCGCAAAAGCTTTATGATAGATGGAGTAGGCTTCACCCTCCGGTCTTTGGGGGTGTCACAACCCAAAATCCATTAAAGGTCGTGAAGGTACCGGACACCGTCAGGCAAGCCAACAATAAATACTCAATTTGGTTCTCGTTTTTAATATTTTGAAATCACATTTTTCCTTCAATTAAATAATAAGAGATGGAATTTACAAGATAACTAATAATGTTTTCAACAAATTTCAATACGGGACAACCCATAATCACCCCAAAACCCGGTGTCACAAGTTAATGAGCATCAACTAGGAAGTAAAATAAAATACAACATCTGTCCGGAATACAAATTTGGACAGTAGAAATATAAATACTCTGAAGGAGACTCTGCTGAATGCGGATCGTAGTAGAGAGTGCAGCTCACCTAAGTCCCCTCAATAACAGCGCCTTTGCGCCCATAAGGCCTATAGATATATATACCTGCACAAAACAAATGTGCAGTAAGTGTAGCATGAGTACGTAAATCAACGCGTACCCAGTAAGTATCCCGTCTAACCTCAAAGACGCAGTGATGAGGGGTCGACTCAGACACTTACTATGGGCTATAATTAATATACCAATGATATAATTAAGCATGGATCATGTAGAACGGCTGTAAGCCCAATATCATGAAATAAGTAAACAATTCTTTTGTTAATAAGAAATTTCTCCAAATTCATTTTTATCATTTAATGATTTATATCTCAGGCCAATGAAGTAGTATCAATTATTATAATTTCCAAAGCAATTAATACAATCATGCGCAAGTCATGTCGAGATCGTACGACCTGATCCAACATATAAATATAAATTGTGCACTGCCGAGGGTCGAACGATATGAACCATAGATGCATCTATTACCCCGCTTGCAGATCATACATGCGACGCGGTCAAATATAAATTATTAGTAAATCATAATCCTTTTCTTGATTCTTTTCAAAATAAAGACAATTCGACTTGAAGCTTTTACCCCGCTCGCGGATCATACATGCGACGCGGTCAAATATAAATTTATTAAGTTATTATAATACTCCTAAATTTCTTTTCGAAAATACGAAGTCCAAATGAAAACTTTTTGAAAACTTAATTTCCTCAATTTAAATTCTTCTCAAAAAAATTAATACGCAAACCTCAATCTTGCTTCTTTTCAAGGCAAACATTAACCACAAATCAAAAAACAATATCAACAAGGCAGGATGTAAACCTAAAACTACCCGGACATAGGCATAGCTAGTAGCTACGTACGGACTCTCGTCACTTCGTGCGTACGTAGCCCCCACAAGTAGAAGCACATAGTTAATCAATTCACATATGGGGTTTATTCCCTCTTACAAGGTTGAAAGGAGACCTACCTCGCTTCGCAATTCCATAACCAGCTCCAAAGACGCTCCAACAACTCAAACTGATGCCTGTCGCTCCAAAACAAGTTAAATAAGATGCAACCCAATCAAAATATGCTCTAATACTCATAATTAATCAATTTACAACAATTTCCAACTCCGCTTGAAAAGTCGATAAAAGCACCCTCAGGCCCATGTGCCCGGATTCCGAAAATATTCAAAGATAAACATTACCCATAGCCTCACGAACTCAAATATATAATTTATTCTTAATTTCATGCCCAAATTCGTGATCAAAATCCAAGAATACCAATTTCTAGTTTTTTCTTCAAAATCCCAAATTTCTACAAATTTTCATGTCTAAATTCGTTTATAATCCAAGTATTTAACTTGCAATAGGTGGGAATCACTTACCTTGACATAGATGATGAAAATCTCCCTCCCAAGAGCTCTAAAAATTGCCAAAAAAATAATGAAAAATGGAGGAAAAATGGCCAAATCCCGTCTTTAAAACAATCTGCCCAGGCCAGGCTCTTCTTCGAGTTCGCGATCAAAGCCTCGCATTCGCGAAGTCTGCAAACACCACTGCTTCGTGTTCACTGCTGGAGCTCCACGTTCGAAAGGCCAAACTACTCCAGGCCCCCACTCCGCTTTTCCTCTTCACGTTCGCGACCCTTGTGTCGTGTTCGCGTAAGCTTCCTTAGGCAACCTTCCGCGTTCGCGATCTCCGCCTCGCGTTCGCGAAGGACAAAACCCAGCTTCCTCAAATTCCTATTCGCGAACGCTGGACACCCTTCGCGTTCGCGATGAAGGAAACCACATACCAGCAACAGCAGTCCAATACAGCCCGAAATGATCCAAAACCATCCCGAAACACACTCGGGCCCCTCGGCACCCCGTCCAATCACACAAACCAGTCCCACAACATAACACGGACCTGCTAGAGGCCTCAAATCACATCAAACAACATCGAAATCATGAATCGTATCCCAATCCAAGCTTAATGAACCTTAGAAATTCAAACATTTACATTCGATGCCGAAACCCATCAAATCACGTCCGATTGACCTCAAATTTTGCACACAAGTCACATTCAACATTACGGACCTACTCTAACTTCCGAAATCGGAATCTGGCCCCGATATCAAAAGGTCCACTCCCTGTCAAACTTCTTAAAAGCCTTCAAATTTCTAACTTTCGCCAAATGACCCCAAAATGACCTACGAACCTCCAAATCCACACCCGGACGCGCTCCCAACACCAGAATCACCATACGGAGCTATTCCCAGACTCGGAATCCCAAACGGACGCCGATATCATTGAACTGCATTTCAACTCAAATTTATGAAATTCTTCCAAACGCCAACCTTCCACAATAGGTGCCGAAATGCTCCCGGGTCATCCAAAACCCGATCCGGACATACGCCTAAGTCCAAAATTATCACACGCACCTATTGGAAACTTCAAATCCTGATTCCGAGGTCATCTACTCAACAATCATACTTTAGTCAATTTTTTCAACTTAAAGCTTCTGAAGTTAGAATTTTCTTTCCAAAGCAATTCCGAACTTCCCGAAATTAAATTTCGACCACACGTATAAGTCCTAATACCTAAAGTGAAGCTACTCATGGCCCCAAACTATTGAGTGACATGCTAGGGCTCAAAATGACCGGTCGGGTCGTTACAGGGGTGAGCGACACGAGGATCCTCAGGACTTTATTGATAGGTGCAAGGATATACTGCACAACATGGGGATATTGGAGTCTCACGGGGTGGATTTCACTACCTATTAGTTGGAGGGCAATGCGCGTAGGTGGTGGCAGTCTTATTTTCTTGGTAGACTAGCAGATTCTCCTCCCATGACTTAGGACCAGTTCACACGCCTATTCTTGGACAGGTATATTCCACCCTCTCAGAAAGAAGAGTTACAATTCCAGTTTGAGCAGATCCAGTAGGGTCAGATGTCCGTGACCGATTATGAGGTGAGGTTCTCTGAGCTGTCTCTCCATGCACTTATGATACTCCCTACTGAGGCGGAGCGGGTGCAAAGGTTTGTTGCAGGGTTGCACTCAGGTATGCAGGCTGGCATGTCCCAAGAGGTAGAGATGGGGACTTCCTACCAGGTAGTAGTGGAGATTGCTCGGAGGATCGAGGGATATCGCCAGAGGGCTAGGGAGCAGATGCAGCAGGACAAAAGGGTCTGTTACTCTGGGGAGTTCAGAGGTGCCCCAGCTGGGGGAAGAGGTCAATTCAGGAGAGGTCAGCCCAGTAGGCCTCCACATCCTGCACCGTCGCCTCTACGGGTTGCTCCAACGTGACCCTATTTCAGCTCTATGCCGGGGAGTTCTTACCGACCGCCAGCTATTCAGGGTCCTTCCAGTGGGTACTCCGGTCATCAGGGTTCTTCTAGTGCTTACTTCAGTGCCATGCCAAAGAGTTTAGGGTTCTTCCGGTGGGTATTTAGGCCATCAGGGTCAGACTTTAAGGCAGAAGATCACCACGCCGAGAGGTTGTTTTGAGTGCGGGGATCTTAGTCATGTGCATAGATTTTGCCCCAGGCTTCGGGGCAAGGCAGTGTAGCAGGGCCAGCAGCCCACGATTATAGATCCAGTAGCCGCACCAGTCATCCGGCCTCCCAGAGGCGGAGGGTAGGTGGGTAGAGGTCATCCCAGAGGTGGAGGTCAAGCAGGCGGAGGCCAGGCAGGTGGCGCTCCAGCCAGATGTTATGATTTTCGGCCAGGCCAGATGCAGTGGCCTTAAATATCGTGATCATAGGTATTATCTCTGTCTGCGGTAGGGATGCTTCAGTATTATTTGATCCAGGATCTACCTATTCGTATGTGTCATCCCTGTTTGCTCATTTTCTGGATATTCCTCGTGAGCCCTTGGGTAGTCCTGTTTATGTGTCCACTCTTATGTGCGATTCTGTTGTTGTGGATCGGATTTATCGGTCTTGTGTGGTTACATTTTGTGGATATGAGACTAGAGCGGATCTTCTTCTGCTTGATATGACCGACTTTGAGGTCATCCTGGGCATGGACTGGCTATCCCCATATCACGCCATCCTTGATTCCTATGCCATGACCGTTACCTTAGCGATGCCAGAGTTGTCGAGGTTGGAGTGGAAGGGTTCATCTGTCAGTACATCTAGTCGGGTCATCTCTTTTCTGAAGGCTCGACATATGGTCAAGATGTGTTGCTTTACTTATCTAGCCTATGTTCTAGATACTACCGCAGAGTCTCCGACGATTGATTTTGTGCCAGTAGTTCGGGAGTTCACCGATGTGTTTCCTTCGGACCTTCCAGGCATGCCACCAGATCATGATATTGATTTTTGTATTGACTTGGCTCCAGGCACTCAGCCTATATCTATCCCACCATACCGTATGGCTCCGAAAGAATTGAAGGAGTTGAAGGAACAACTTGAGGAGTTGTTAGCAAAGGGGTTCGTCAAGCCAAGTGTATCACCTTGGGGTGCACCAGTATTATTTGTGAAGAAGAAAGATGGGACTATGTGGATGTGCATTGATTACCGCCAGTTGAACAAAGTCACCATTAAGATCAAGTACCCGTTGCCGCGTATTGATGATTTATTTGACCAGTTGCAAGGTGCTAGGGTGTTTTCTAAGATTGACTTGAGATCGGGGTACCATTAATTGAAGATTCGGGACTCAGATATTTCGAAGACTGCCTTCCGTACTATATATGGCCATTATGAGTTTCTAGTGATGTCCTTCGGCTTGACCAATGCCCCAACGGTGTTTATGGATTTGATGAACAGGGTGTTCAGGCCTTATATTGATTCCTTTGTTATTGTATTCATTGATGACATCTTTATTTACTCATGTAGAATGGAGGAGCACGAGCAGTATTTGAGAGTAGTGCTTCAGACCTTGCGGGAACAAAAGCTATATGCTAAATTCTCCAAGTGTGAATTTTGGTTAGATTCTGTGGAGTTCTTGGGGCATGTTGTATCAGGCGAGGGTATTAAGGTGGATCCCAAGAAGATTGAGGCAGTTCAGAGTTGGCCTCGTCCCACTTCGGCGACTGAGATCAGGCGTTTCTTGGGATTAGCAGGTTTTTATTGCTGGTTTGTGGAGGGTTTTTCATCTATTGCAGCACCGTTGACTAGATTGATGCAGAAGGGTGCTCCGTTCCATTGGTCCAAGGATTGTGAGGCGAGCTTTCAGAAGCTCAAAACATCTTTCACTACATCACAGGTTCTAGTGTTGCCTTCCGATTCGGGGATGTATACAGTTTATTGCGACGCTTCACGGGTTGGATTGGGTTGTGTACTGATGCAGGAGGGATGAGTTATTGCATATGCATTGCGTCAGCTAAAGATTCATGAGAGGAATTACCCTATGCTCGACCTAGAGTTAGCCGCGATTGTTCATGCTCTTAAGATCTGGAGGCATTACCTTTATGGGGTGTCCTGTGAGGTTTACACTGATCATTGCAGCTTGCAGCATTTGTTCAAGCAAAGGGATCTCAATTTGAGGCAGCGCAGATGGCTTGAGTTATTGAAGGATTATGACATCACTATTCTTCATCATCCGGGCAAGGTGAATGTGGTCGCGGATAACTTGAGCAAAAAGGAAGATAGTATGGGTAGCTTGGTATTCATTTCAGCAGAGGAGAGGCCATTAGCCTTGGACATTCGGTCCTTGGCTAATAGACTCGTGAGGTTGGATATTTCGGAGCCCAACCAAGTTCTTGCATGCGTCGTTGCCCAGTCTTCACTATTTGAGCTGATCAAGGCTCGATAGTTTGATGATCCACACTTGGCGGTTCTCAGAGAGACGGTACTACAAGGTGGTTCCTAGGAGGTTTCTATTGGTGAGGATGGTGTTCTGCAACTCCAGGGTCATCTATGTGTTCCTAATGTCGATGGCTTGAGGGAGAGGATCCTAGAGAAGGCGCACAGTTCTCGATATTCTATTCACCCAGGTGCTACGAAGATGTACCGTGACCTGAAGCAGCATTATTGGTGGCGGTAGATGAAGAAAGGCATAGTTGAGTATGTAGCTAGATGCTTAAATTTGCCAGCAGGTTAAGTATGAGCACCAGAGGCCAGGAGGCCTACTCCAGCAGATGACTATACCCAAGTAGAAGTGGGAGCGCATAACAATGGACTTCATAGTTGGGTTGCCACGGAATTTGCGGAGGTTTGATGTAGTTTGGGTCATTGTAGATAGATTGACCAAGTCGACACACTTTATTCCTGTGATGACGACATATACTTCAGAGAGATTGGCCCAGATTTATATCCGGGATAGTTCGGTTTCATGGTGTGCCCGTTTCTATCATTTCAGACAGAGGTCCTCAGTTTACATCACATTTCTGGAGCGGTACAGAGTGAGTTGGGGACCCGCTTAGAGCTCAGCACAGCATTTCTTTTGCAGACCGACGGTCAGCCGGAGCGGACAGTTCAGATATTGAAGAACATGCTCAGAGCATGTGTGATTGACTTTGGAGGGCAGTGGGATCGATTCTTGCCTTTGGTCGAGTTTGCTTACAACAAAAGCTATCAGTCCAACATCGAGATGGCTCCATTCGAGGCTTTATATGGTCGGTTGTGTCGTTCTCCCATAGGGTGATTTGAGCTCGGTGAGGCTAGGTTGTATGGGACTGATTTGGTGAAGGATGCCCTGGAAAAGGTAAAGTTGATTCAAGAGCAGCTTCGCACAGCTCAGTCCCGATAGAAGAGTTACGCGTATCAAAAGGCGAGTGATTCATCGTTCATGGTGGGCGAGAATGTTCTCTTGAAAGTCTCACCGATGAAGGGGATTATGAGATTCGGAAAGAAGGGCAAGTTGAGCCCAAGGTTTATAGACTCATTTGAGGTGTTGAGGCGAGTTGGGGAGGTTGCTTATGAGCTTGCTTTGCCTCCCAGTCTATCGGGAGTTCATCCGATTTTTCACGTGTCGATGCTCCAGAGGTATCATCCCGACTTGTCATATGTGTTAGACTTCAGCACGATTCAGTTAGATGAGAGTCTGGGTTATGAAGAGGAGCCAGTTTCCATTGTGGATAGGCAGGATCGCCAGTTGAGATCCAAGAGGATTTCCATGGTAAAGGTTTAGTGGAGGGGCCAACCAGTCGAGAAGGTGACCTGGGAGTCCGAGGAGGACATTCGGAGCAGATATCCAAGTTATTCAGCACTCCAGGTATGAATCTAAACTTGTTCGAGGACAAACGTTTGTTTAAGAGGTGGAGAATGTAACGACCCGACCGGTCATTTTACTTTCTAGAACCTTGTTCCCCTAAATAAGACTTCCCGTATTTGCTTTTATTAATTTATGACTTGCGGAGATGGTTAGTTCGGGATTTGGAAGGGTTCGGGTTGAAATCGGAACACTTGGTTCCTTAAGGTTGGCTAAAAAGGCCAAGTTTGACTTCGGTAAACATTTAGAGTAAACAACCTCAGAATAGGGATTTGACGGTTCCAATAGGTTCGTACGATGATTTCAGACTTTGGCGTATGTTCGGATCAGGTTTTGGATGACCCGGGAGCATTTTAGCACTAAATAGTGAAGGTTGGTTCTTTGAAGGCTTTAGAAGTTCTTTAAATTTGGTTTGGAGCGAATTTTGGTGATATCGAGGTCCTAATGGAATACCAGACTGGGAATAGTTCTGTAATGTCATTTAATACTTGCACAAAAAGTTTGGTTTCATTCCGAGTAGCCTAAGTATTATTCGGCGCATTCGAAGCAATTTGGAAAACTTGAAGTTCATATTTTGATTCAATTTGGTTTCGGGGTGCGATTCTTAGTTCTGTTATTGATTTTTGCATTTCAAGAGTTCGAGCAAGTCCGTATCACGTTTTCAGACTTGTCGGTGCCTTTGGACGGGGTCCCGAGTGGCTCGGGTGAGTTTCGGACCCCTCAGAGCAAAGTTAGAAAAACCAAACAATTCCAGTTCTGGTTTCCTTCTTCGCGAACGCGAAAGGCCTCTCGCGTTCGCATAGAAGGAATTGGGGCTGGGGGATTTTTGTGCTACGCGTTCATGATAGCTAGTCCGCGTTCGCGAAGGTCTGGGATCAGTGACCTTCACGTTCGCATTTGGCGACTCGCATTCACGTAGAGGAGTCTGGGCTAGGCTTGGGCCGCTGATTGTTCTTCGCGTTCGCAGAGCAGCCCTCACGTTCGCGAAGAGTAGGCCAAGCCAGCCTCCGTGTTCGCAATTCCTTGGATACGTTTGCGATGTGTTGTCTCCAGGGGCCAGAGCCATTTGCCTTTGCGAACGCGAGGCCCCTTTCGCATTCGCGAAGAAGGAGACAACTGGGCAGTGAAGTTTTAAAACGGGACTTAGGCATTTTTGGGGGTCATTTATTACACTCTTGGGTGATTTGAGAGCTTTTAAGGAGCGTATTTTGACCTAGCTTTGTAAGGTAAGTAATTCCTTGGGTAATGCGAGTTTAATACATAGATTATGGGTGGATTTTAACATGAAAATTTTTAGAAATCATGGGTTTAGAGGAAAAACCTAAGTTTTGATAAAAATAAGATTTTTTCACGAAAATTGTTATGGAACTTCGTGAAAATCATATTTTTATGTTCCTAAGGGTATGGGTAACGACTTTCTTTGAAAATGTTCGAAATCCGTACACATGGGCCCGGGGGTGAATTTTAGGAATCTTGCATTTAGAGTTGGGTAATCACTTTAATAGTTGGGATATGAACCTTTGAGCATAAATTGATTAATTTATATAATATTTGACTAGTTTCGAGTCGTTTGGCACCGAATTTGGAGGTTTGAGCATGACCTTGGACCGGAAAGTAGGCCTTGAGATGAGGTAAGTCTCTTTTCTAACCTTATAAGAGGGAATTTACCCCATAGGTAAATTAAAACTATTATGTGCTCCTACGTGTGGGGGCTACGCACGTAGGAGGTGACGAGAGTCCATACGTAGCTACTAATTATGCTATTGTCCGGGTAGTCTAGGACCCATACCATGTTGTACTTGAAATGTTTGCACTCCTACTTGTTGAATTAATTGCTTAAGTCATATTAGAAGTTGATAAAAGAATTGTAAGAGGTTAAATTCACTTACTTAAAATTGCGAATGGAACACTTGACTATAAATGAGAACTTGTGTGTTATTTGAAATATTTTCTAGTTGTGGAGTGGGTCGAACGCATCGGTAGCAGATAGATGTATCTATGGTTCGTGTCGTTCGACCCTTGGCAGTGCACACTTTAAATATTATGTTGGATCGGGCCGTACGACCTCGGCATGATATGCGCATGAAAATCTTTGAAACTATTCATGATTTATATTGCTTAAAATGCCTTGAGATACGAGCTGTTAAATAATGAAACTAAACTCGAGATTTAATATTTGCGAAGAAAAATTTACTATTTCCTGAAATTTGAGCTTTCAGTATTGTTCACGAAATCCATGCTTAGTATAAAATTTGATATATCATTGTTGGCCCATAGTAAGTGTCAAAGTCGACCCCTCGTCACTACTTCGAGGTTAGACTTGATACTTACTGGGTACATATTTTTTATGTACTCACGCTATACTTCTGCACTTGACTGTGCAGGATCTGAGGCAGGTATATCTGGTTACCAGTTCGGTGCGCATATTTGATCCCCGCTACGAGACTATACGGTGAGCTGCCCTTCCGAGCCTTCCTGCAGTATCCGGAGTCTTTCTTTTGTTTATTTGTTATGTCTATTCCATTTCAGGCAGTAGATTAGAATTCTTTTGTATATTCTACTAGTAGCCCATATATTTGTGACACCGGGTCTTGGCACACACTAGTAGACTTATGATTTTTGGGTTGTATTTCTATGGTTATGATTTCATTTAGCTGCTTTCATTTTGCTCACTTTAAATTCCGTTATTTGTTAAATTCTTTAAGTTTAAGGAAAGTTAGCTATTTGAAAAACTTATTAAAAAAAATGGAAATCACTAGATTGTCCACTATCGGCTTGCCTAGCAACGATATTGGGCGCCATCACGGCCTAAACCAGAATTGGCTCGTGACATTCACGCTACATTAGCATGAAGTTTTTAGCTTGAAGTTGATTAAAACTTTATAATTCAATGTGAAACAACTTTATTCTATTTCCCCCATGCAAATTGTTTTGAAGATCTGTAAGTGAAAACTTCATATTTCATCCGTCAAACAACTTCATGAAAGTGTGATTAAATGAGCATTAGTGAAAATATCTATAGGCGTTAATTGAATTCCGATTTTATTTTTTAAGTTTAAAACTTAAACAGCATGATGAATTACGAAAATAATTGCAAATCAATCAATTTCAAAAAACTAATTCGACTTCTGAAAATGAATTGCAATACTTACAATGTAATTTTGAATTCAGAATTTGAATCTGGTTTAAGACTTTTTGTTTTTTTTGATAAAGCTGCTGAGAGGAGAGGAGATCCGAGGAGGGACGAAGTGATGGAGGAGAACGGTAAAACGATTAATGCGTGATGCATCTTTTATATTTTTTTGTCAGGGGTATAATTGTCTTTTTATTACAGATTTTTTGTAAGCTGGCTACCAAATCAATAATTTTTTAAAATAGTATAGGTTAAAAAGTGGCACAAATATAGGGTACGACTGCAAATTGCCCGTTATATATGATGAGCCCAATATGTTATCTTCTCCTAAGGCCCAATAAAAGAGCCTAATAGGATTATGTCACAAGTCAAAATTACCTAGAATTCCTTATCAATCAAAAGACCAATGAAAATATGCCACGTGTACAAGTGATGTTCCGACCAATCAAATATGGCCTTGTCACTTCAATATAATTGGTCACAATAAATAAGAAGCAAGAGGGAGCTTGTTGATCAAACGTTGCAAATTTCTCTACAAACTACAAGTATTCAATCGTTATTAAAAGATTGAGACGAAGGTTGAAGATCAAGCTTCAAGCACTTAGATTAAAATACATAAAATTTGAGATCAAACTGCAAGCCTTTGGATTAAAATACGTGAAGATCAAGCTTCAAGCACTCAGATTAAAACATATAAAATTCAAGATCAAGCTTGAAGGCTCTTGTATTCATTTCCTAAAAAAAGAATTAGAGGAATTATAAAGATTTAATCATTACAATATTCAGAATAAAATACTATACTTATTGCAATAATTTCTAGGCTTGATTATTTTCTTGAAACAAATTTTATTGTGCATAGTTGATTTCATATAGATTATTGTAACGACCCGACCAGTCGTTTTGAGCATTTGCACTTCGCTCGGTAGTTTGAAGGCATGCGTAGCTCCGCATGTTGTATTATGACTTGTGTGAATCGTCGGTTTTGGGTTTTCAGGTTATTCGGAATTAATTTGGAAGAACGATTCTCAACTATGAAGCTTTAAGTTGGAAGAGTTGACCAAGTTTGACTTTTGTGAATTTGACCTCGGAATGGATATTTGATAATTCCTATAGCTCCGTATGGTAATTTTGGACTTAGGAGCGTGTTCGAAAAAATATTTGGAAGTCCGTAGTTAAATTAGACTTGAAATGATTAAAAATAAAAATTTAAGTTTGGAAATTTGACCGAGGAGTTGACTTTTTGATATCGGGGTCGGAATCCAGTTTTGAAAATTTTCATAAGTCCGTTATGTCATTTATGACCTGTGTGCAAAATTTGAGGTCAATCGGACTTGATTTGATAGGTTTCGGCATCGAATGTAGAAGTTGGAATTTCTTAGTTTCGTTAAGCTTGAATTGGGGTATGATTCGTAGTTTAGTTGTTTAATGTGATTTGAGGTTTTGACTAAGTTCGTATCGTGTTTTAAGACTTGTTGGTATGATTGAATGGGGTGCCGAGGGGCTCGGATGTGTTTTGCATCACTGGTTGAGAAACTAGTTAAGTTAAAGGATTTGGAGTTTGACTATGGTCAATATCGGGTCAAGATGACCTCTTTTCGCTATTTTGAGTGCGCGAGCAGGTTCGTAACGTATTTTATGATTGAAATGCATATATGGTTTATGTCCGGGAGATTCCAAATAAGTTTTGGGTGCTAAAACGAAAATTCTTTCGTTACTGATTTTATGGTGTAAAATAATTACGAAAATGTTATTTGTTTATCTCTTAAATTTCTAGACTTCATTTAAATCTTCAAAATATCATATCTCCCTCATTTTAAGGCCAAATTGGGTGATTCAAAAGTGTAACTTGACTAACATTTATCAAGGAATTCATTGGAAATATCAAAAGAGAGTTTCGGGATTGTTTGCCACATGAAACGAGGCACAACAACTGGGAAAAAGAATTTAATATCGAGGGTTTGTTCATTTTCCATTTTTGACGAATTGTAGCTCGGGAAGAGGCAATTTTCGAGAGATGTTTAAGGAAAACAATGGGATAAGTGTTCTTAACTCAAAATTAGTCAAATTACCTGAATCCATGGTTATTTTTAACATTTATTTGGTGAATTAATTTGGAAATTTTAGAAAACCCTCTTGGTTTAATTTGAGGATTTGAGGGTGGAGTTGATGTCGGAATTTGGTAAAATTGGTATGGTTGGACTCGTGGTTGAATGGGCATTCATATTTTGGATTCGTGGTTAGGGAAAAATAGTATTTTTATATGAAATTAATTCCTATAATTTGTGTTGACTGAATCGAATTAATTGTGACTAGATTCGAGTCATTCGAAAGTTGATACGCGCAGAATGGAATTTATGGAGCATTGTTTAACATCTCTAATCTTAGAGTTGAGGGTATGACCCCTGATTATACGTGTTATGTGAATTGTTTGGAGGTGACGCACATGCTAAGCGACAGGCGTGTGGGCGTGCACCGTAAAAATTGATACTCAGTTGATTCCGTAGAGCTGTTTAGTCAATTAACTTGTATTCTTCCATTTTGTTTTATGTGTTAGATAAACTGAGTTATGACTCATGTTAGAAATCATGCTTAGGCAAATGTTGGTATTATTGGGACCCATTGAGGTCATTTCTACTGTCGAATTATATGTTTAAACTGTAATTTCATACTCAGTCATATTCATTTATTGCATATCATATCTCAGTATCTACTGTTATTTATTGATACATCATATCATCATTTGGGGCTAATTTCATGACATTGTGAGCCCAAGAGGCTAGAAAGATTGATGACTAAGTGAGGCCGAGGGCCTGATTGTGAGGATAATTATGGGATCGGGTTGCACGCCACAGCAGGCCAAATGGGCTTATTATAGCACGTGAGTTGTCCGTGTGGATCCAGATATTGATACTATAGAACGTGAGTTATCTGTGCAGCACGTGAGTTATCCTGCAGCACGTGAGTTATCCATGCAGCACGTGAGTTGTCCGTGCGGATACAGATATTGATACTATAGAACGTGAGTTATCCGTGCAGATTATAGCGCTTGGGCTGAAGGAGCCCCTCCGAAGTCTGTACACACCCCCAGTGAGCGCATGTACCTACTGAGTGCGAGTGTCGTGCGATTGGGAGGATTGAGTGACTGGGAGGACTAAGTGAATTGATACTCTGAGAGTATGCATATGGTTTTATTACTGAGTTGCATCGCATTGACATGCACACTTGACATACAAGCATAGAGATGCATTTTTCCTCATGTTGTACGATATTACAGCATTTATGACTTCACATACTCATTGACATGTAGGCATAGAGATGTATTTTCCTCATCCTATTTGAAAATAAAACATCCTATCTGTTATTGAAAAGATTTTGGGAAAAATCACAGTTTTACAAAACGTACTCATATTTTGGTGATTTCGATAAAAGATTCGGGTTTTCACTGATATACTTGAAAAGCAGGCCTATTTTTCTGGAACTGTAAACGAACTGAGAATTTTATCTCTAAGCTACTTCTTTTATTACTTCTATTACGTTGTTATGAACTATTGTTGGCTATTCGTGTTGGACACCCTGACCTTTGTTCCAGCTCATCACTACTTTCAACCTAAGGTTAGGTTTGTTACTTATTGAGTACATGGGGTCGGTTATACTAATACTACACTTCTGTACCCTGCGTGCAGATATTGGATACTGATGTTGCTGTGATCAACGAGAGCTGGATTTGAAGATGTACCTGTGTTCTGGTCATAGCTACCTTTTGTTCATGGTAGCCTTAGATTCATAAATAAATTTGTTTATGTACATTTCGAACAAATAATGTATTTATTTCATACCAGCTTGTAAATTCTAATCTTAGAAGCTCATGATTTATACTACCGGTCCTTGGGGAGTGTATTAGAGTAAGTTAAATATTATTGGAATTGGATGGGAATTAGTTGGCTTACCTAGAGGGTTGTGTTAGGTGCCATCACGACTATTTGAATTTTGGGTCGTGACAATTATCAAATAGCACTCAACCAATTTAGTTGATCACTAAGAGCATGTTTGACCAAACTGCAAAATATTGCTTATTTTGAGAAGTGCTTTTTGAAAAAGTATTTTTTGGAGAATACCAGTTTGAATGTAACGACCCGACCAGTCGTTTTGAGCTCTAGCACGTCGTTTGGCGGTTTGAGGCCTTGAGTAGTTTCACTTCAGGTATTATAACTTGCGCGCATGGTCGGAATTGAATTTCCGTAAGTTCGGAGTTGATTTGGAAAGAAAACTTTCATTTCGGAAGCTTTAAGTTGGAAGAATTGGCTAAGGTTTGATTTTTGAGTAAAAGACCTCGGAATCAGGATTGGAAGGTTCCAATAGGCTCGTATGATAATTTTGGACTTGGGCGTATGTCCGGATCGGGTTTTGGATGACCCAAGAGCGTTTCAGCACCTATTGTGGAAAGTTGGCCTTTTGGAAGAATTTCATAAATTTGGGTTGAAGTGAATTTCAATGTTATTGATGTCCCTTTGGTATTCCGAGTCTGGGAATGGATCTGTATGGTGATTCTCGTATTGGGAGCGCATCCGGATTTGGATTTAGAGGTCCGTAGGTCATTTCGGGGTTATTTGGCGAAAGTTAAAAATTTGAAGGGTTTTTCAGAAGTTTGATCGGGAGTGGACTTTTTGATATAGGGGTCGGATTCTGATTCCAGGAGTTGGAGTAGGTCCGTAATGTCGAATGTGACTTGTGTGCAAAATTTGAGGTGAATCGGACGTGATTTGATAGGTTTCGGCATCGAATGTAGAAGTTTGAAGTTCTAAAGTTCATTAAGCCTGAATTGGGATGTGATTCGTGGTTTTAGCATTGTGTGATGTGATTTGAAGGCTCAACTAAGTCCGTATGGTGTTTTAGGACTTGTTGGTAGGTTTGGTTGAGGTCACGGGGGGCCTCAGGGTGATTCCGGATGGTTAATAGATCAACTTTTGGACTAAAGGAATGATGAGGCAGCTGGTATCTGGTGCAACTGTACCTGCGAGGTTTTAGCCGCAGGTGCAGAGCCACAGAAGCGGCCAAGTCGGAGCCGCAGAAGCGGTTCTGGATGGGACCGCAGATGCGGTCGAGTTTCGCAGAAGCAGGACCGTACCTGCGCACGTGGATCCGCAAAAGTGAAGGCGCAGAAGCGCGTATGGGGCCGCAGATGCGGAGTTGAGGGGCCTGAAGGAGGAGCGAAGAAGCGGTATTTCGGCCGCACCTACGGGACCGCAGAAGCGGTCAAGTGACCACAGGTGCGAGAGGTCGCTGGGCAATGTGCCCTTTTAAGAACGGGATTTGGCCCATTTTCTTTCATTCTCTCTTGGTTTGGGAGATTCTTGGAGAGGTTCAAGTGGAGTTTTTTATCATCAATGGTAAGGTAAGTTATCCCCACCTATTTTGAGTTAAATACATGGTTTTTATATGGATTCAAACATGAAAATTGGTACAAAACCTAGAATTGGTATTTTTAAATTTTGACCACGAATTTGTGCATGGAATTGGAAATAAATTATATATTTGAGTTCGTGAGGCAATGGGTAATGGTTATCTTCAAAACATTTCGGAATCCAGGCACGTGAGCCCAAGGGTGATTTTTATCGACTTTTCGAGCGGAGTTGGGAATTTGTCTAAATTGATTTGATATGAGTATTAGAGTATATTCTTATTCGTTTGCACATTGTTTGACTAGTTTTGGAGTGACGGGCACCGGTTTGAGGTGTTAGAGCAGCGTTGGAGCCGGTTACGGAACTTCGGAGCGAGGTAAGTCTACTATCTAACTCTATGAGGGGGAAACTACCCCTAGGTTATATATTTAATATGTGAAACTTGTTGCGGGAACTACATACGCACGAGGTGACGAGAGTCCGTACGTAGTTAGATCCATGTTATTGTCCTGGTAGACTTCGGTTTACCCCATACTATACTTGTACTATAGGGATTATCCTTGCTCGTTTAATTCTTTTATTTTGCTTTACAACTTGAGACTAGACATGCGTAGAGTGATAAACTTTCTATTGTAAAGTTTTCGCGAGTTTCATGACTTGCCAAAGAATAATGGTGTTCCTCTTACGGATTTCTCGCGTGTTATGCATTGTCATCTGTCACGACCCAATTTCACCTATAAGTCGTGATGGCGCCCAACACTACAGCTAGGCAAGCCAACTAATAAATTAAGCATACATTGATAAAATCTAAAACCAAGAAAATATTATAAAACCCAAACTCTACTAATGTGTGTGCCAAGACCTGGTTTCACAAGTGTATGAGCATTTACTAGATTATACAAAACCTCAAATACTGTCTGAAATAAAAATAAACAGAATGCAAAATACAAGGAGAGACACTAGTAGCTGCAGAACGGATCAGAAAAATAGCTCACCACTTTGCCCCTGGATAACGTGGGTGTAAGAAGATAGGTCCCCCACTAGTACTTGCCTCAGTTCCTGCACAAAAAGTATAGCAAGTGTAGTATGAGTACGTAAACAACATGTACCCAGTAAGTATCAAGCCTAATCTCGAAATGGTAGAGACGAGATGGCCGACTTTGACACTCACTATGGGTCAAAAATAATAACTGAAATACAACTAGGATATTTAAATCAGCATGATTTATAGAATTTAAAATAATTTATTTAATCAACGGAAATAATCAAATTTCTTCAAATGCAATAATTCTCAATATATTAATTAAATTCCTTCATTTCAAATAATTTCCAATTTATCAATTAAATATCATTTACAGGAATAACACTTAATTCTTTAACAAGCAAGAATAATAATTCATTAAATTCCAAGGATTTTCCAATTTATCAATTAGCTTCGCAAGCTGAAATAACCTATTAAAGTATCGTGTAATTATTATTATTATTAAGCACGATTTCTGCCGAGGACGTACGGCCCGATCCAGAGTGTCGTATACACTGCCGAGGGACGTGCGGCGCTATCCATAGATGCATCTATCCTGCTGAGGCGTTCGGACCGCTCCACAAGAAAGGAGGACATTTTCTTATGTACCTTCGGAAGGAGAGTATATTTATTATGAGATAAATTCGGGAGGAAGAACAATTTCTTTTAATAATTAATTGATTTAAATAGAAAATCAAGCATATGAGATTTCCATCCTTTAATATCTTTATCTAACAATTCACAATATATTCATATATATCAATTTAATATTAATTAATCAGGGAATACAATTTACACAAGTAATGCATGTTTTGAGTCCTAAACTACCCGGACTTTAGCATTTATAGTAGCTACGCACGGACTCTCGTCACCTCGTACGTACGTAGCCCCCGCAATTAGCAACAATTATTCAATTTAATTCCTATGGGGTAATTTCCCCCTCACAAGATTAGACAAGAGACTTACCTCGTCTCAAAGTCCACTTTCGATTACCACGTCGCATAAAATTCTCGATTCAATGCCGAGAAATCCGAAACTATCCAAAAGTTATATAAAATAATTAATATATGTTCAATAGTTTGAAATTCATCTATAATTAAATTAATCTATCTAAAATAGTAAATTTCCTAAAATTCACCCCGGGCCCACGTGCCCGGATTCTGGAAATTTTCGGATGGAAACGTTACCCATAATCTCAAGAACTCAAATATATAATTTCTACCCAATTCCATAACTATTTTCGTGCTTAAAATCTCATTTTTATAAAAATCTAGGTTTTTCATCTAAACCCTTAATTTCTAAGATTTACTAGTTATAATCTACCCATAATCTATGTATTTAACTCAAAGGGTGTAAAATTAACTTACCTCAAAGTGCTAGGTGAAAACCCTCTTCCAAATGCTCCAAGAATCGCCCAAGAAATGAAAGAAAAGTGAGATAAATGGCCTAAGTCGCGCATTAAATGAGCTGGGCACAGGCCTCTGATGTCGCATTTGCGACACCAGGTTCGCAAATGCGACACAACTCTCGCAATTGCGAAGCTTGGCCTTCAGCTATTGGGGACGCAAATGCGAACTCTGCTGGGATCGCAAATGCAGCAAATGTGTCGCAAATGCGAACACTGCCTAGGTTGGGTTTCTTCGCAATTGCGAAGCCCTTCTCGCAAATGCGAGGTTCGCATTTGCGAGACCTACAACTGCTGCTAAGAAACACCAAAAAACTGATGTATTTTCATTCCTTCTGAAGGTCCGAAACTCATCCGAGCCCTCGGGGATCCACACCAACTATCCACACAAGTATAATAACCTCATACAAACTCGTTCGAGCGATCAAAATCCGAAAATAACATCAAAAACCAAGAATCGGACGCCAAAACGCATGAATTGACTTATGAATTCAAAAACTTCTAAAAAGACTTCTGCTTGTCTGATTCCTATCAAATCAACTCGGATTGACCTTAAATTTTGCATACAAGTCATAACTGACATACCGGAGCTATGAAAAGTTTCAAAACTGTATTCCGACTCCGGTATCAAAAAGTCAACTCCCCGGTTAAACTTCCAAACTTAAATTCTTGTTTTTAGCCATTTCAAGCCTAATTTCACTACGGACTTCCAAATAAAATTCCGATCACGCTCCTATGTCCAAAATCACCATACAAAGCTGTTGGAATTATCAAAATTCTATTCCGGGGTCGTTTGTACATAATTCGACAACCGGTCATTATTTGAACTTAAATGTTTTTAATTGTTTTATCAAAATTCCATATCTCGGGCTAGGGACCTCGGAATTTGATTCCGGACATACACCCAAGTCCCAAATCACGATACGGACCTACCGAAATTGTCAAAACACTTATCCGAGTTCGTTTGCTCAAAATGTTGACCAAAGTCAAACTTGGCCTTTTAAAGCCATCTTAAATAACCAAATGTTCTGATTTTAACCCAAACACTTCCAAATCTCGAACCAACTATCCCCGTGAGTCATAAATTAGTAAAAGCATGTTCGTGGAGTTTTATTTTAAGGAACGGGTTTCTAAAAGTTAAAATGACCGGTTGGGTCATTACATTCTCCTCGAACGGGTTTAGAATAATACCTGGAGTGCTAAATAAGTGTGGATATTTGCTCTGCATGTCCTCCTCGGCCTCCCAAGTCACTTCCTCAACTGGTTGGCCCCTCCACTGGACCTTTACTGCAGAAATCTCCTTGGACCTCAACTGGTGAACTTGTTTATCAACAATGGCAAATGGCTCTTCTTCATAACCCAAACTCTTATCTAGCTGAACTGTGCTGAAGTCCAACACATGTGATAGGTCAGTTTGATACTTCCGGAGCATAGATACATGGAAAACCGGATGAACTCCCGATAGACCTCCCCAACTCGTCTCAACACCTCAAATGGGCCTATAAACCTTGGGCTCAACTTGCCCTTCTTCCCGAATCTCATAATTCCCTTCATCAGCGAAACATTCAAGAGAACTTTTTCACCTACCAAAAATGATATATCACGCGCTTTCTGATCTGCGTAAATCTTCTGTCTGGGGTGTTTTACAAAGTCGCTCCTGAATCAACTTTACCTTTTCCAAGGCATCCCTTACCAAATCAGTACCATATAACTTAGCCTCACCGGGCTCAAACCATTCGATAGGTGAACGGCATCGACGGCCATATAAAGCCTCAAATAGAGCCATCTCGATGCTGGATTGGTAACTGTTATTATAAGCAAACTCTGCCAAAGGCAGGAAACGATCCCACTGACCTCCAAAGTCAATCACACATGCCCTGAGCATATCCTCTAAAATTGGAACTGTCCGCTCTGACTGCCCGTCGGTCTGCGGATGAAAGGCTGTGCTGAGCTCTACACGGGTCCCTAATTCACTCTGTACTGCTCTCCAAAAATGTGAAGTAAACTGAGGGCCTCTATCTTATATGATGGAAATCGGCACACCGTGCAATCGAACTATCTCCTGGATATAAATCTGGACCAATCTCGCTGAAGTATACGTAGTCACAACAGGAATAAAATGTGGTGACTTGGTCAACCTGTCAACAATCACCCAAACTGCATCAAACTTCCTCAAGGTCCGCGGCAACCCAACTACAAAGTCCATAGGGATGCGTTCCCATTTCCATTATAGTATAGTCATCTGCTGAAGTAGGCCACCTGGCCTCTGGTGCTCATATTTAACTTGCTGGCAATTTAGACACATAGCAACATACTCAACTATGTCCTTTTTCATTCGTCGCCACCAATAATGCTGCCGCAAGTCACGATACATCTTCGTAGCACCTGGATGAATAGAATATCGAGAACTGTGTGCCTCCTCCAGGATCTTTTTCCTCGGTTCATCCACATTTGGAACACACAGATGATCCTGGAGTCGCAGAACACCATCTGCACCAATAGTGACTTCCTTGGCACCACCTCGTAGTACCGTTTCTCGAAGAACCATTAAGTGTGGGT
Source organism: Nicotiana tabacum (assembly GCF_000715075.1). Taxonomy (NCBI): domain Eukaryota; kingdom Viridiplantae; phylum Streptophyta; class Magnoliopsida; order Solanales; family Solanaceae; genus Nicotiana; species Nicotiana tabacum. The sequence continues at coordinate 99,573,944 of NC_134098.1, read as the reverse complement.
CATCATACTGGCGAGCCTTGATCTGCTCAAATAGTGAAGACTGAGCTACGACATATGCAAGAACTCGGCTGGGCTCTGAAATATCTAGCCACACAAGTATGTTGGCCAAGGACTGGATATCCAAAGCTAATGGCCTCTCTTCTGCTGAAATGAAAGCCAAACTACCCATACTATCTGCCTTTCTACTCAAGGCATCTGCAACTACATTTGCTTTACCTGGATGATATAGGATAGTAATATCATAATCTTTTAGTAATTCCAGCCATTTGCGCTGCCTTAAATTTAAGTCCCTTAAACAAATGCTGCAAACTGTGATGATCAGTATAAACTTCACAGGACACCCCATAAAGATAATGCCTCCAAATCTTAAGGGCGTGAACAATCGCAGCTAACTCCAAATCATGTACCGGATAATTCTGCTTGTGGGGCTTCAACTGACGTGAAGCATATGCAATAACTCGCCCTTCCTGCATTAATACACAACCCAAACCAACGCGTGAAGCGTCGCAATATACTGTATACATCCCCGAACCGGAAGGTAACACTAACACTGGTGTTGTAGTCAATGCTATCTTGAGCTTCTAAAAGCTTGACTCACAATCATCGGACCATCAGAACTGAACACCCTTCTGGGTTAATTTGGTCAAAGGTGCTGCAATAGATGAAAAACCTTCCACAAACCGACGGTAATAACCTGCTAAACCCAAAAAACTCCTGATCTCGGTCGCCGAAGTGGGACGATGCCAATTCTGAACTGCCTCAATATTTTTGGGATCAACTTTAATACCTTCGCCTGATACAATATGTCCCAAAAATGCTATAAACTCTAGCCAAAACTCACATTTAGAGAACTTAGCATATAGCTTTTGTTCCCGCATTGTCTGAAGTACTACTCTCATATGCTGCTCATGTTCCTCCTTGCTGCACAAGTAGATCAAAATGTCATCAATGAAGACAATGAAAAATGAATCAATATATGTCCTGAATACCTTGTTCATCAGATCTATAAACGTTGTTAGGGCATTAGTTAAACCGAAAGACATTACCAGAAACTCATAATGACCATATCTAGTACGGAAAGCAGTTTTCGGAACATCCAAATATCGAATCTTCAACTGATGATACCCCGACCTCAAGTCGATCTTCGAGAACACCCTAGCACCCGACAACTGGTTGAATAGGCCATCAATACGTGGCAACAGGTACTTGTTCTTAATAGTAACTTCATTCAATTGGCGATAATCAATACACATTCGCATTATGCCATCTTTGTTCTTCATAAATAATACTGGTGCACCCCAAGGAGATACACTCGGTTTGACGAACCCTTTGGCTAGTAACTCTTCAAGTTGTTCTTTCAATTCTTTTGGAGCCATGCGATATAGTGGGATAGATATAGGCTAGGTATCTGGAGTCAAGTAAATAAATAAAATTAATATCACGATCAGGTGGCATACCTGGAAGATCTGAAGGAAATACATCAGAGAACTCCCGAACTACTGGCACTGAATCAATAGCCGGAGTCTCTGCAGTAGTATCCCGGACATAGGCTAGATAAGCCAAACAACCCTTCTCAACCATGTGTTGAGCCTTTATAAAAGAAATAACCCGATTAAATGAACTAACCGACGAACCCTTCCACTCCAGCCTAGGCAAAGATGGAATAGCCAAGGTAACAGTTTTGGCATGACAATCTAGAACAGAATGATATGGAGATAACTAGTCGATACCCAGAATAATTTCAAAATCAATCATCTCGAGCAATAAGAGATCTGCTCTAGTTTCATAACCATAGAATGTAAAAATACAAGACCAGTAGATCCGATTCACAATAACAGAATCGCCTACAGGAGTTGACACATAAACAGGAGTACTCAAGGACTCACGAGAAACACCCAGGAATAGAGCAAATAGAGATGACACATATGAATACGTAGATCCTGGATCAAATAATACTAAGGAATCTTTGACACAAACAGAAATAATACCTATAATTACAGCATCTGAGGCCTTTGCATCCGGTCTAGCCGGAAAAGCATAGAACCGAGCTGGAGCGCCAACTAACTGGCTTCCGCCTAGCTGACCTCCACCTCTAGGATGGTCCCCACCCACATGTCCTCCACCTCTTGGTGGTCGGACTACTGGTGGAGAAACTGGTCCGGTAAGCATAGGCTGCTGAACCTGATATACTGGTCTACCCCAAAGCCTGGGGCAAAACCTTCGCATGTGACTGGGATCCCCGCACTCATCACAACTCTTCGGTGCGATGGGCTACTGACTAAGTGTCTGGTCCTGGGGAACTGAATACCCACTGGGAGGGCCCTGAATAGCAGGTGGGCAGTAGGAACTCTCTAGTATAGCACTGAGATAAGGTTGTACTGGGGAACCTTGAGGAGGTGGTGGTGCTTGAAATGGGGGTCTGCTGGACTGCCACCTCACGAACTGACCTCTGCCCCCAGACGGAGCACCTCTGAACTCTCCGGAGTACCTGAACCGCTTATCTCTCATAATCTGCTCTCGGCACCACTGACGTACACCCTCAATCCTCCGGGCTATCTCCACAACTCGCTCATAAAAAGTACCCATCTAAACCTCTCGACCCATAGTGGCCTGAATACCAGTATGTAAACCGGCTACAAATCTCCGCACTTTCTCCGCCTCAGTAGGGAGTATCATAAGTGCATGGTGAGATAATTCAGAAAATCTCATCTCATAATCAGTCACTGACATCTGACCCTGTTGGAGCTGCTCAAACTGAAACCGCAACTCTTCCCTCTGGAAGAGTGGAATATACCTGTCAAGGAAGATACTAGTGAATCTGTCCCAAGTCATGGGAGGAGAATCTGTTGGTCTGCCAAGAACATAAGACTGCCATCATCTACGGGCTCTACCCTCTAGCCGAAAAGTAGCAAAGTCTACCCCATGAGACTCCAATATCCTCATATTGTACAGCCTATCCTTGTACCGATCAATGAAATCCTGGGGATCCTCATGTCGCTCACCCCCAAAGACAAGAGGATGTAGTCTAGTCCATCGGTCCAATAATTTCTGAGAATCGGCGACTACAGCTGGCCTGGGCTCAGGTGTAGCTGCTGCCACTGGCTGGGCTCCACCCACGGGTAGTGCACCCTGGGTCTGGTATACAGAAGTTGCCTGTCCATGAGCCCGCGTATTAGGGGTTTGTGCTCCCCCGTCCGCCTGAGATGTGGCTGGGTCTGCCGGAAATAAACCGACCTGAGTCATATTGTCCATGAATCACAGCATACGACCCATGACATCCTAAAATCCTGGTGCAGATGTGAAATCCACTTGAGCTGGCTCAGCCACAGTCACCTCACCCTGCTCCTCAATAATGGGATTCTCTGTTGGACCCACTGGCGGCATAACTAGAACAGTCCTGGGACGTCCTCGCCCTATACCACGGGCTGGAGCCCTCCCTCGGCCTATGGGACATGCTCTGATATTATGTTGTCACGACCTAATTTCACCTATAAGTCGTGATGGCGCCCAACACTACAGCTAGGCAAGCCAACTAATAAATTAAGCATACATTGATAAAATCTAAAACCAAGAAAATATAATAAAATCCAAACTCTACCAATATGTGTGCCAAGACCTAGTGTCACAAGTGTATGAGCATCTAGTAGATTATACAAAATCTCAAATACTATCTGAAATAAAAATAGGCAGAATGAAAAATACAAGGAGAGACACTAGTAGCTGCAGAACGGATCAGAAAAACAGCTCACCACTATGCCCCTGGATAACGTGGGTGTAAGACAATAGGTCCCTCACTAGTACTTGCCTCAGTTCCTGCACAAAAAGTGCAGCAAGTGTAGTATGAGTACGTAAACAACGTGTACCCAGTAAGTATCAAGCCTAATCTCGAAGTGGTAAAGACGAGATGGCCGACTTTGACACTCACTATGGGCCAATAGTAATAATTGAAATTCAACTAGGATATTAAAATCAGCATGATTTACAGAATTTAAAATAATTTATTTAATCAGCAGAAATAATCAAATTTCTTCAAATGCAACAATTCTCAATATATTAATTAAATTCCTTCTATTCAAATAATTTCCAATTTATCAATTAAATATTATTTACAAGAATAACAATTAATTCTTTAACAAGCAAGAATAATAATTCATTAAATTTCAAGGATTTTTTAATTTATCAATTAGCTTCGCAAGCTGAAACAAGCTATTAAAGTATCGTGTAATTATTATTATTATTAACCACGATTTCTGCCAAGGACGTACGACCCGATCCAGAGTGTCGTGTACACTGCCGAGGGACGTGTGGCGCGATCCATAGATGCATCTATCCTGCCGAGGCATTCGGCCCGCCCCACAAGAAAGGAGGACATTTTCTTATGTACCTCCGGAAGGAGAGTATATTTATTATGAGATAAATTCGGGAGGAAGAACAATTTCTTTTAACAATTAATTGATTTAAATATAAAATCAAGCATATGAGATTTTCATCCTTTAATATCTTTATCTAACAATTCACAATATATTCATATATATCATTTTAATATTAATTAATCAGGGAATACAATTTACACAAGTAATGCTTTGAGTCCTAAACTACCCGGATTTTAGCATTTATAGTAGCTACGCACGGACTCTCGTCACCTCGTGCGTACGTAGCCCTCGCAATTAGCAACAATTATTCAATTTAATTCCTATGGGTTAATTTTCTCCTCTCAAGATTAGACAAGAGACTTACCTCGTCTCAAAGTCCACTTTCGATTACCACGTCGCGTAAAATTCTCAATTCAATGCCGAGAAATCCGAAACTATCCAAAAGTTATATAAAATAATTAATATATGTTCAATAATTCAAAATTTATCTATTAATAAATTACTCTATCCAAAATGGTAAAATTCCTAAAATTCACCCCGGGCCCACGTGCCCGGATTCTGAAAAGTTTCAGATGGAAACGTTACCCGTAATCTCAAGAACTCAAATATATAATTTCTACCCAATTCCATAACTATTTTCGTGCTTAAAATCTCATTTTTATAAAAATCTAGGTTTTTCATCTAAACCCTTGATTTCTAAGATTTACTAGTTATAATCTACCCATAATCTATGTATTTAACTCAAAGGGTATAGAATTAACTTACCTCAAAGTGCTAGGTGAAAACCCTCTTCCAAAAGCTCCAAGAATCGCCCAAGAGATGAAAGAAAAGTGAGATAAATGGCCTAAATCGCGCATTAAATGAGCTGGGCACAGGCCTCTGATGTCGCATTTGCGACACCGGGTTCGCAAATGCGACACAACTCTCGCAATTGCGAAGCTTGGCCTTCAGCTACTGGGGTCGCAAATGCGACCAAAGAGTCACAAATGCGAACTCTGCTGGGATCGCAAATTCAGCAAATGTGTCGTAAATGCGAACACTGCCTAGGTTGGGTTTCTTCGCAATTGCGAAGCCCTTCTCGCAAATGCGAGGTTCGCATTTGCGAACAATTTCTCGCATTTGCGAGACCTGCAACTGCTGCCAAGAAACACCAGAAAACTGATGTATTTGCATTCCTTCCGAAGGTCCGAAACTCACCCGAGCCCTCGAGGCTCCACACCAACTATCCACACAAGTCTAATAACCTCATACCCAGCTCCTGCCTCGTTTCCTCTTCGCGAACGCGGTCTTAGCCACGTGTTCGCATAGCACAGCTTGCCAAACCTACGCGATCGCGGACTCGCCCACACGATCGCATAGCATAAATTTTCCAGCTGCCCAATTAAGTCTACGTAATCGCGGACATTCTCATGCGAGATCGCATAGAAGAAAACCAGACACGAGATTTCAGCAACTCCAAGTCCAAAATTTGATCCGTTAGCAGTCCAAAACTCACCTGCCCCCGGGACCTCAACCAAATACACCAACAAGTTCTAAAACATCATACGAACTTAGTCGAAACCTCAAATCACATCAAACAACGCTAAACCACAAATCACTCCCCAATTCAAGTTTAATGAAACTTAAGAATTTCCAACTTCTACATTCGATGCTGAAACCTATCAAATCAAGTCCGATTGACCTCAAATTTTGCACACAAGTCATAAATGACATAATGGAGCGATGAAAATTTTCGGAATTGGATTCCGACCCCGATATCAAAAAGTCATCTCCCCGGTCAAACTTCCAAACTTAAATTCCTATTTTAGCCATTTCAAGTCTAATTTAACTACGGACTTCCAAATAAAATTCTGATCACGCTCCTAAGTCCAAAATCACCATACAGAGCTGTTGGGATCATCAAAATTCTATTTCAGGGTCGTTTATACATAGGTCGACATCCAGCCAACCTTTTCATAAGTTTTAAACTTTGAAACTAAGTGTTCCAATTCATTCTAAAATCTCTCGGACCCGAACCGACTACCCCGGCAAGTTAAATAACAGTTATAAAGCATAGAATGAGCAGTAAATAGGGGAATGAGGCTACAACTTTTAAAATGACTAGCCGGGTCGTTACATCCTCCCCCTCTTAAAACAATCGTTCGTCCTCGAACGAGCATAGAGACATATCTTGCCTATAATGATTTTGACCATAATGGAATAACTTTCTCTAAGAAAAATAAATTTACCATATAAATGTTGATGAATATGTGATAGTACTTAATTAATTGAGAGCTCTGGAAGAGCCAATTATTATTATTTTGGAGAAATAAAATTGATTATCAATAAGGTATTGTGTCGTAGTAAGTCTCAAAGAAACTTATTGAGTTTTTAAAGTATCGCGAAAGTTGTTGGTTATATTGAGACTATAAATAAAGGAAAGATTTAAAATCTTTTATTACTACAACTTATAGCGGGGTAATATATATGTGAAAAAGTTACCCGCTTTATTTTCTAGTTTGTACTACACAAATAAAAGAATGACACATAAAGTAGAAGCTTATTTATATAAAAATTCATATCATAATAAAGTTGGAGTTTATTGATAATTGCACACGTCATAGTGTAAACATGAAGTTTACCAATATTGATAATTTATCCAGTTGGCGTAATTGGTTTAGCCGTGTTAATTTAAGTATGAGGTACGAAAATAAAAGAGAATTCACATGGGTAAATATTAAAGAACTAGAAAGTTCTCTATGAATTCTCTTATATTGCTTGTTCTCATTAATTAATAGACCAACTAAAATTAAAATTTAATCCCATGAATGCTGGAGATATCAAATGTCACGACCTAAAATCTATTAGAGGTCGTGATGGCATCGGACACTGCTGCCAGGCAAGCCAAAAATAAATGCTCAATTTGGTTCTCGTTTTAATATTTTGAAATCATATTTTTCCTTCCATTAAATAGTAGAAGATGGAATTTACAGAGTAAATGAAAATATTTTTAAAAATTTCAATACAGAACAACTCATAATTACCCCAAAATTCGGTGTCACAAGTGCATGAGCATCAACTTAGAATGTAAAATAAAATACAGCATCTGTCCAGAATACAAATTTGGACAGGAGAAATACAAATACTCTGAAGGAGACTCTGTCGGCTGCGGGTCGTAATGTGGAATGCAGCTCACGTAAGTCCCCGCATGCATACACGCCTCTGCTCTCACAAGGCCACTAGTCATATATATACCTGCACAAAAATATGCAGCAAGTTTAGCATGAGTACGTAATCAACGTGTACCCAGTAAGTATTTAGCCTAACCCCGGAGGAGTAGTGATGAGGGGTCGACATAGACACTCACTAGTGGTCCAATAACATCAGGTACAGTAAAGAGATAAGTAAATATGAGGCAGAGTAAATAAATAAGATAAACAAGTATAAATCATGTGGTACAAATCCCCCTCTTCACGAGGAACTCAAGCTCTTCATTAGAAATTCCCTCCTTAACCAGAGCATATATATATATATATATATATATATATATATATATATATATATATATATATATATATATATATATATATATATATAGTGGATCTCATCAGATAGATCGTCATAACTCAAATCGGAAAAACTCACAGATATACTGCTTTTTGCCAAATATTATGCACAAATCCATGAGGATATGATAAAGAAAATGCCAAGGCGTACGGCCCGATCCAACATAAATATTTAACTGTGCACTGCCGAGGGTCGAACGGCCCGAACAATAGATACATCTATTAAACTGCCAAGGCGAACGGCCCGCTCCCATGAGACTGTGGTACATAAATCCTACCGAGGCGATCGGCCCGATCCCATTAGAATAAGAAGTTTTGACGGGTCCTCGACCCCATTCACGAATAAACATGTGAGTTGTAATTTCTTTAACAAAAATCTTTCAATGAAGTATATATATCACAGAAACATGCCGTAAGAGGAGTAGAATTATTCGGTGACTAATCATGAAATCGTGAAGTCTATACAATAGCAAGTGTAGTCTCAAGTAGAAATGTAAAATAAGGAATTAAACAAGCAGGGATAATCCCTATAGTACAAGTACAACATGGTGTGAACCTAAGTCTACCCGGACAATAACATGAATCTAACTACGTACGGACTCTCGTCACCTCGTGCGTACGTAGTCCCCGCAACAAGTTGTACACATCAAATATACCACCTAGGGGTAGTTTCCCCTCACAGAGTTAGACGGGAGACTTACCTCACTCCGACGTTCCAAAATCGGCTCCAACACCGCCCTAACACCTCGAACCGGTGATCGCCGATCCAAAACTAGTTAAATAAGATGCAACCCAATCAAAATACACTCTAATACTCATAAATAATCAATTTATAACAATTCCGAACTCCGCTTGAAAAGTCGATAAAATCACCCTCGGGCCTACGTGCCCGGATTTCGAAAAGTTTCGAAAATAGACTTTACCCATAACACCCCGAACTCAAATATATAATTTATTCCAAATTCCATGTCGAATCTCGTGGTCAAAATCCAAAAATACCAATTTCTAGGTTTTTCTTCAAAATCCCAAATTTCCACAAAATTTCATGTCTAAATCCATATATAATCCAAGTATTTAACTTGCAATAGGTGGAATCACTTACCTTGACATAGATGATGAAGATGGAGCTCCAAAATCGCTCCAAGACCGGCTCCCATGGCAGAAATGAAGTAAAAATGGCCAAAATCCCGTTTTAAAACAACTCAATGCCCAGTCTGACCCTTCTTCGCGAACGCGGCACAGCCCTCGCGTTCGCGAAGCTCAACAGCCTCACGCCCAGAAATCACTCTTCACGTTCGTAACCCTCTGATTGCGTTCGCGAAGGCCAACTGCCCTGCCCTGCCCCTTCACATTCGCGTTCCCATCTTCGCGTTCGCGTAGGCCAAACAGCATTAGGCCCCGCTCCCTCCCCTTCTTCTTCGCGTTCTCATTGCCTTGTCCGCATTCGCGAAGGCTATATCTCAACAGCCTCAAAGTCCTTCTTCGTGAACGCGGGACTCACTTCGCGTTCACGAAGGAGGAAACTAGATACCAGCACATCAGTTCCAAAACAGCCCGAAATGATCCGAAACCATCCCGAAACACACCCGAGTCCCCCGGGACCCCGTCAAATCACACAAACCAGTCCCATAACATAACATGGACCTGCTCGAGGCCCCAAATCACATCAAACAACATCAACAACAATAACAACAACAACAATGCAGTATAATCCCACTAATGGGATCTGGGGAGGGTAGTGTGTACGCAGACCTTACCCCTACCCTGGGGTAGAGAGGTTGTTTCCGATAGACCCTCGGCTCCCTCCCTCCAAGAACTCCCACCTTGCTCTTGGGGTGACTCGAACTCACAACCTCTTGGTTGGAAGTGGAGGGTGCTCACCATTAGAGCAACCCACTCTTGTCAACACATCAAACGACATAAAAATCATGAATCGCACCCCCAATTCTATCTTAATGAACTTTAGAACTTCAAACTTCTACCTTCGATGCCGAAACCCATCAAATCACGTCCGATTGACCTCAAATTTTGCACACAAGTCATAATTAACATTACGGACCTACTCCAACTTTCGAAATCGGATTCCGACCCCGATATCAAAAAGTCCACTCCCGGTCAAACTTTCCAAAAAACCTTCAAATTTCCATTTTTCGCCAAGTGACCCTGAAACGACCTACGAACCTCTAAATCCACTTTCGGACGTGCCCCTAAGTCCAGAATTACCATACGGAGCTATTCCCAGGCTCAGAATCCCAATCAGACATCGATAACATTGAATTATGCCTCAACCTAATTTTTATGAAATTCTTCCAAAGTGCCAACTTCCACAATAGGCGCTGAAATGCTCCCGGGTCATCCAAAACCGGATCCAGACATACACCTAAGTCCAAAATTATCATACGAACCTGTTGGAACCTTCAAATCCCGATTCCGAGATCGTCTACTCAAAAATCACACTTTAGTCAATTCCTCCAACTTAAAGCTTCCGAAATTAGAATTTTCTTTCCAAATCAACTCCGAACTTCCCGAAATTCAATTCCAACCACACATACAAGTCATAATACCTAAAGTGAAACTACTCAAGGCCTCAAACCACTGAACGATGCGCTAAAGCTCAAAACGACCGGTCGGGTCATTACATCAAAGGTGAATATGGGCCCATTCACCTGCCATGTATACCACATAAGATGCATCTATGAGATGGTTACATGTGCGATTATTATTAACCTGCAACCTGGTGTTTGTGAGGTAACTGCTCAATAATCTAATTTAGAGAATAATTTTCAGATGTCCTATTCAAGACAGTTCATCTTGATATGGTGGTTTACACCACAGTTGGTTTAGCAAAATAATATATTGAGTGCCTCCACTTAATAGCTAAACTATTTCTTATGAGAACAAAGTTATCTATATCAGTTTGATATACGTTATATACGAAAGTATATTACATTCTCCCCTCACAAGTGGGGTTCAGGGTTAAGAATCAAATAATTTCATCTTATTATTATTGATGTGAGGTGTATATTTTGATTAACACCATAATGCACAAAGGTGGATTTCCAAAGTTAAGGAAGCAAGTTAGTTTTTCTAACATGAGGGGGAGACAGAATAAACAATTGAGAAAAAGTTACGTGGAACGAATTATCATTTGTACATCTTGATCCTCGAATAATATAATATGAACTTGAAGTTCATAAAAAGATAATACATCTGCAATATATTGTAAAGAATGCGAGACGCATTTGCTGACCCAAAGAAAGTAACTATATTCTCATTGCAAATGTTCCTATTAGAATAAGTCCTAGAAGGACAAAGTCTATGGTACACTTAAAGCATATAGACAAATCAGTTTCAAATAAAATTCTTGATAAAGAAGATGAGCAAATGATCAAAATGATCATAATAAGGAGGCAAGTGATCTAGAATGTCACGATCCAAAATCCATTAAAGGTCGTGATGGCGCCTAACACCACTGTCAGGCAAGCCAACAATAATTGATTAACTTAATTACTCAATTTAGTATTGTTGAAATCATAATTTCCCTCAATTAAATAATAGGAGATAAAATTTACATAGTAAATGGAAATGTCTCCACAACTACCATATTGAACAACCCATAAGTACCCCCCAAAATTCGATGTCACAAGTGCATGAGCATCAACTAGGAAGTAAAATAAAATTACAGCATCTGCCCGGAATACAAATTGGACAGGAAAAGTATATAAATAAATCTGAAGGAGACTCTGCTGGATGCGGATCGTAACATGGGATGCAGCTCACCTAAGTCCCTGCAATAACCGCGCCTCTGCGCTCACAAGGCCACTAGACATAAATGTACTTGCCCAAAAATGTGCAGCAAGTGTAGTATGAGTACATAAATCAAAGCGTACCCAGTAAGTATCAAATCTAACCTCGAAGAAATAGTGACGAGATATCGACTCCGACACTTACTATGGGCTAACAATAAAATGTCGATGTTATAATTAAGCATGGATTTTCATAATATAGCTGAAAACTCAATAATCGGAAATAATAAACAATCCTCTTACTAATAGAAATTCCTGAATTTTATTCTCATCATTTAACAATTTATATCTCAAGCCAATGAAGCAATGTCAAGTATTATTAGTTCCAAAGAGTTATCATGCGCAAGTCATGTCGAGGTCGTACCGTCCGATCTAACATAAATATTTAAATTGTGCACTACCGAAAGTCGAATGGCGCGAATCGTAGATGCATCTATCTGCTGCCGAGGCGTTCGGCCCGCTCCACAAAAGAGAAAATACATTTACAACAACCAATTCAAGATTTATTAAGGGGAAATTATTCAAGGGAATACCAAATTCTCATTAATGGCCAAGAAAATGAAGTTTAACATTTTACAATTCCTTTATCAAGTTTCAATATAATTTAAGCGATTCAATTAACAAGTAGGACGCAAACATCGTAAGTATAACATGATTTGGGTCCTAGACTACCCGAACATAAGCATAATAGTAGCTACGCACGGACTCTCGTCACCTCGTGCGTACGTAGCCCCCACAAGTAGAACCACATATTTAAAAAAATTCCTATGGGGTTAATTCCCTCTTACAAGGTTAGAAAAGAGACTTACCTCGCTCCGAAATTCCATAACCAGCTCCAAAGACTTTCCAACAACTCAAACTGATGCCCATCGCTCCAAAACTAGTCAATAAATATGCAAATCCATAAATATATACTCTAACACTCACTATAATTCAATTTACAACAATATCCAACTCCGCTCGAAAAGTCTATAAAAATCACCCCCGGGCCCATGTGCCCGGATTCCGAAAATTTTCGGAGGTACTCGCTACTCATAACATCATGAACTCAAATATATGATTTATTCTCAATTCCATGCCCAAATTCGTGGTCAAAATCCAAAAAATATAAGTTTCTTGGTTTTCCTTCAAAATCCAAAATTTCTACAAATTTTCATGCTTGAATCCATATAAAAACCATGTATTTATCTTGCAATGGATAGGAATAAATTACCTTGGCATAAATGATGAAAACTCCCCACTTGAAGCTCTCCAAAAATCGCCCAACCAAGAGAGAATGGAAGAAAATGGGCCAGATCCCCGTTCTTAAAGAACCCTTCTGCCCAGCGACTTATTGCACCTGCGGTCACTTGACCGCTTCTGCGGTTCTGCAGGTGCGGCAAATATTCCGCTTCTGCGGAGATGCCCCCCAGCTGCCCGCTTTCGCTTCTGCGCCTTCCCTTCTGCAGGTGTGGTCTCGCTTCTGCGGCGCGATGACCGCACTTGCGGTCTCATCACTACCCAACAAAAATCGCATATGCACCCCTTTTGGCCGCTTCTACAGCTCCGCACCTACGGCCAAAACCTCGCAGGTGCGGTTACACCAGAAGGCAGCTGCTCTAGCACTCCTTCAAAGTCCAAACTCGATCCGTTGGCCATCCGGAATCCACCCGAGGCCCTCGGGACCTCAACTAATAATACCAACACATCCCAAAATACATTACGAACTTAGTTGAGCCTTCAACTCATATCAAACAGTGCTAAGAACACGCATCACCCTCCAATTCAAACTTAATGAACTTTGAAACTTCAAACATCTACAATCGATGCCGAAACCTATCAAATCACGTCCGATTGAACTCAAATTTTGCACGCAAGTCATAATTGACATTATGAACCTACTCCCACTTTCGGAATCGGAATCCGAACCCGATATCAAAAAGTCCACTCCCGGTCAAACTTCTGAAATTATCCAAATTTCCAACTTTCGTCAAATGACTCTAAAATGACCTACGGACCTCCAAATCCACTTTCGGATGCGCTCCTAAGGCCAGAATCATCATACAGAGCTATTCCCACACTCGAAATTCCAAACGAACATCAGTAATATTGAAATGCACTTCAACCCAAATTTATGAAATTCTTCCATATGCCAACCTTCCGTAATAAGTGCTGAAATACTCCCGGGTCATCCAAAACCCAATACGGACATACGCCCAAGTCCAAAATCATCATACAAACCTGTTGGAACCTTCAAATCCCGATTCCAAGGTCGTTTACTCAAAATCAACCCTTAGTCAATTCCTCCAACTTAAAGCTTCTGAATTTAGAAGTTTCTCTCCAAATCAACTCCGAACTTCCCGAATTCCAATTTTGACCACACATACAAGTCATAATATTCGAAGTGAAGCTACTCATGGCCTCAAACCACCGAATGACGTGCTAGAACTCAAAATGACTGGTCGGATCATTACATAGAAGACCACATGACATACCATTTCATAAAATTTCAGGAGAGGTTCAGGTGCCTGAAAATATGAATGAAGAGATCTCTATGTTGTCTTTATGAAACAATGTTGGAACCGATATAAAATGTTCGCCGACGACATCTATGATAGCGCTAAGTATATATGAGTATCTTAAGCCTGTCGAATACAGACACAAAAATATTGGCCAAGTGGAAGAGAAATAATTCAAGTAGAATTATTTTCATATGAAAGACATATAGTTTTAGACATGCAGTTCAAATACTTGAAAGTATAAAGTCAATTATGTGTGCCATTATCTCTTATATGTCTACCATTGTCATGGCCCGATTTCTCGTATAGGCCGTGATGGCGCCCAAAGTCGCCGCTAGGCAAGCCAACGGTGAACTAACTACGTGATTATTCTTTTTAATAGGTTTCCAAGTAATTAAATTTTATTTATTAAGAGATTCAAGAAATAGAAAGTTTAATAAAATAAACAAAAGCAATTGAGTGCAATCATAGATATATAAATATTCCAAAACCATAAAGTCTACTAGAATGTGTGCCAAGACCTGGTGTCACAAGTGTATGAATACTAGTAGAATATACAAAACTCTAACTACTATATGAAATAAATATAGAAAAAAATAAGTACAAAGGAAAGGCTCTACGTGTTACAGAACGGCTCAGGAAGCAGCTCACCACTAGGCCTCAGGGTATCAGGGATGCGCGCTGGTGTGTCTGCCAGATGCACCTGCCTCATATCCTGCACGGTTAGTGCAGAAGTGTAGAGTGAGTACATAAATAATATATACCCAGTAAGTATCAAGTCTAACCTCGAAGAAGTAGCGACGAGGGGTCGACATTGACACTTACTATGGGCTAATAGTAAAAAAAAATACAGAATTCTAAATAAGCATGGGTTATGTAAATAATAATAATAACTCAATAGCAAGCAGAACGTAAATAATTCTTTCACGCATGATAAGTCCCAAATAAATTCCTGTCTTATATAATTTTAGCCTCTCAAGCCGAGGAAAGATATCAAATATATAATTACACTTCGAGTGTTATCACGCACAATTATGCCGAGGTCGTACGACCCGACCAGAATAATGTGTACACTACCGAGGGTCAGGCGGCAGGAAACATAGATGCATATATCTACTGCCGAGGCGTTCGGCCCGCTCCACAAGAAGAGAGGATACTTATGAATAACCGATTTAAGATCTAATACAAGGCTAATGTTCAACGAAACACAATTCTAATTAATGGTTAAGTAACCTGCCAAAACTCAAGTAAGTGAAATTTGGTCTTTTATAATTTCTCTAACAAGTTCCGATATAATTTAGGCACTTAATTAACAAGTAGGGTGCGAACATTGCAAGTATTTCATGATTCGGGTCCTAAACTACACGGACATCAGCATAATTAGTAGCTACGCATGGACTCTCGCCACCTCGTATGTACGTAGCCCCCTTAGAAACAAATATCAATCTAAATCACCTATGGGGTAAATTTCCTCTTACAAGGTTAGGAAAGAGACTTACCCGGTCTCAAAGCTCAATTTCCGGCCTCGAATTCACCCTAAAGCCTTAACTCGATGCCGAACAATCCTAAACTAATCAAATGTTGTATAAATTAATCAATATACGCTCAAAAGTTAATGATTTAGCTATTAGAGTAATTACTCACCCCAAATTGGAATATTCTTAAAATTCATCCCTAGGCCCACGTGCCCGAATTCCGGAAATTTTTGAAGAAAGTTGTTACCCATAACCTCACGAACCCAAACATATAATTTTCACTCAATCCCATAACCATTTTAGTGGGTAAATCTCATTTTTATCAAAACCTAGGATTATTCATCTAAACCCGTAATTTTCATAAATTTATATTTTAAAATCTACCCATAATCTATGTATTTAACTTACATTGGATAGAAATTACTTACCTCCAATAGTTAGGTGGAAATCTCTCTCTAGGAAGCCCCAAAATCGCCCCAAGAAGTGAGATAAATGAACCAACAATAACCTAAGTCCGAAATAAATGACCTCACTGCCTCGAGGACTTTCGCACCTGCGGTCTATGGGCCGTATCTATAGAAGGTTCATCGCAGATGCAGTCCTCTCTAGGCTGGCCTAAATCAGCATCTGCGGAAGAATGGCTTGCTTCAGCGAGCCCGCTCCTTCGGCGCGCGAGCCGCACTTGCGCCCTTTCTCGCTTCTGCGGTCGCGCATCTGCGCCCACCGCCTCCGCATCTGCGATTTTCGGGATGCCTATGCTGGGCTGCTTCTGCGGCTGCTGGCTCGCTTCTGTGAGCTCGCACCTGCGGCTGGCCCTCCGCATGTGCGATTGCACTAGAAGCTGAATGCTTCAGCTGATCACCCAAGGCCAAACGACTTCCGCGCATCGTCCGAATGACATACGCCCAATCCCAAATCTGGTGTTCTTTTGAACATACCAACCAGTTTATAAAGATAAAATGGACTCGCTCGCACCCTCGGAACGCGGAGAACAACATTAAAACTAAGAATTGCAACCCAAAACCAATAGGATCAACTTATGAACTTCGTATTCTTCCAACTTACTCTGAACGTGCCGATTCATACTTAAACTACTCGGAATGACACTAAATTTTGCGTGCAAGTCTTAAAATACCATACGGAACTATTCCCAGGCTCAAAATCCTAAATGGACCTCAATAACACCAAAATCTACTCCAAATCAAATTTAAAGAACTTTTAAACCTTCAACAAGCCAACTTTCAACACTAAGCGCCGAAATGCTCCGGGTCATCCCAAATCCCGATCCGAACATACGCCCAAGTCCAAAATCATCATGTGAACCTATTGGAATCGTCAAGTCCCGGTTCTGAGGCCGTTTACTAAAAATGTTGACCAAAGTCAAATGTTTCGATTTTAACCCGAACCCTTCCAAATCCCGAACTAAGCATCCCCGCAATTTATAATACAGTAAAAGCACATACGGGGAGTCTTATTTAGGGGAACGAGGATCTAGAAAGCAAAACGACCAATCGGGTCGTTACAAGCATGACATGAAAACTTGACATGCATCTAAAGTCTATTTATATGGCTTATTTGACTATACTTATATGACAATCCCTGAAGGATTTTAATCTCTTAAAGCATATACAATTCTTGGTTCTAAAGTACCACATCCTAAGTGTTATTTGTGCACATATGTATCTTGCTATAACTAGAAGCATGATAATATGATAGCGAGAATTTTTACCTCTATGGAGATATTGAAAAGCCCATTCCACGGCATTATATGAAGATATTACATATCTATCAAGAATGATGATTTCAAGGCGCACCATATTCATTCAAGTTAATATGGCTGATTTATTTATCAATCTCTACCAACGATCTTTTGAAGATGGTGCACAAGATTGGAATGCGAAGGCTCAAAGGTGTGAATTGATTGTCTAATCAGGGGGAGTTAATATGCATTGTACTCTTTTTCCCTTACAAGGTTTTGTCCTACTGGGTTTTCCTTGCAAGATTTTTACCGAGGTAACCAAAAGGCGTATTGTTAGATATGTGTACTCTTTTTCCTTCTCTAGAATTATTTTTTCACCGGATTTTATTTTAGTTAAGGTTTTAACGAGACATATTATCTGTTGAATAGACATTCAAGGGGGAGTGTTATAAATAGAATTGTTTTTATGGTGAATGTCTATATTTTAGAGAGATTTTAGCGATTGTTACTTTGTGGCCAGGTCACTTTTTCCCTATAAATAGAGGGGTTTCATTCTATTGTAAATTATCCCAAATCAATAAGAATTTTCTCTCTACTTTTCTCTGCAATTTTATTGATTTATAACAAAAAAGAATTTGTTGTCAACTTATCCACCTATTCATCTCCATTATTGTTTAATTTTCTTGGAGATATCAACTACCAAGTGGCGCGGCAAAATGCTCGACTCTACGAACCAATTGTAACATAGATACTAAAAAAATAAAGATAAATAATTTGATTGTTATAAATAATATAAAGAAAGAAAGGGAAAATGGCAGATAATACTTTCAAATGAACCGACAAAAAAATCGCCTTAGATTGCAAGTTGTCTTGAGAATACCTCTAGTAGTTAAACTTTAAAACAGAAGAAGAAAGCCCTGTCAAATCCTAAATTTTTTTCGAATCACAACAAATTAAAAAGTAAAATATCTTACTACAGCTATTCCTTTTTTTTTTATCCCATTAATATAATCTCCTACAGTTTTTCTTATCGAGACATCTTTTTTTCACTGTTCCATGAAAAGTGAAAAAAGAAAAAGAATTGAACAAGGAGACTGGATAAGCTTATTGGCAGTAAACAATGGAAATGATGGAGAAAGTACAAATATACAATGATGAAAAGATTGAGGCCCACTTCATTAATTCAATTTCATAAAGATTTATTTAGGAAGATAATTCTCATTAAGTGTTCGTCATTTGCACATTAGTACGTATAGTTGGGAAAGATTAGGAAATGAGACCATCATATTTGTCCTTACATGTAACGACCTGGCCGGTCATTTTGAGAGTTACAGCTCCGATCCCCTGTTTACTGCTTTTCCCGTATTTTTTTCTGCTTATGTGACTTGTCGGGAGGTTGTTGTTGTGATTTCGGAGTGAATTGAGACACTTAGTCCCTAAACGGAAGCTTAAGTCTTAAGATTTTGACTGTAGTTGGAACTATGTGAAGACGACTCCGGAATAGAGTTTTGTCGGTTCCGTTAGTTCCGTTAGGTGATTCTAGACTTAGAAGCGTGTCCGAACTGTGAATTGGAGGTCCGTAGCTGATTTAGGCTTGAATTGGCTAAAGTCAATTTTTTGGAGATTTTGACAGGTAGTGGACTTTTTGATATCGGGGTCGGATTCCGATTCCGGAAGTTGGAGTAGGTCCATAATGTCAATTATCACTTGTGTGCAAAATTTGAGGTCAATGGACGTGATTTGATAGGTTTCGGCATCAGTTGTAAAAATTTAAAGTTTCAAGTTCATTAACTTTGAATCGGAGGGTGATTTATGTTTTTAGCGTTGTTTGATGAGATTTGAGGGGTTGACTAAGTTCGTATGGTATTTTAGGACGTGTTGGTATGTTTGGTTGAGGTCCAGGGGGCCTCGGGTGTGTTTCAGATACTTAACGGATTGAATTTGGACGTAGGCTAGTCGCTGAAGATTATCTGGTTTCTGGTATTTTCGCACCTGCGAAGGGGAGACCGCAGGTGCGGGATCACACGTGCGGAAGGATGAGCACAGGTGTGGTTTGGTCAAGCTTGGTCTGTGAGCGCAGGTGCGAAATGGGAGCTGCATCTGCGCATCCACAGATGTGAAGGATTGACCGCAGGAGCGAAAATGGGCGGCCTCGGCAGAGTCGCAAATGCGGAAGGTCATCCGCAGAAGCGGGCCCGCAGGTGCATGCCCTGGTCCGTAGAAGCGGAGCTTTGGACCTTAATCCATCTCCACACTTGCGATGGAAATTCCGCAGGTGCGACTGGTAGTCCGCAGATGCGGAATCGCTGAGCAAAAAGGGTCAATTTCGAGGGTTTGATCTCATTTTCATTTTGGGTCCTTGAGAGCTCGGATTGAGGCGATAATTCAAGGATTTTTCAGAGAGAACTTTGGGGTAATGATTCTTAACTCTTTTATGGTTATATTCCACTAATCTATAGTTGAATTCATCATTTAATTAAGGAATTTGGTTGAGAAATTTGGGAAAAAGTTGGAAGGTTCTTCAAATAAGTTTTTGAGTTTTGATTGGGATTTGGATAATTTTGGTACGAATGAGCTCGTGAGTGAATGGGTGTTCATATTTTGTGACTTTTACCCGATTTCAAGATGTGGGCCTGGGTCGACTTTTTGGGGAGATTTTCTAAATTCTTTCTTTAGCTTTGATTTCATTAATTAGATTAATTTCTTATAGTTGTATTTATGGTATGTAATTAATTTTGGCTAGATTTGGGCCATTCAGAGTTGGATATTCGTGAAAAAGGCATTGTTACCGATTGATTGAGCTTGGTTCAAGGTAAGTGGCTTGCCTAACCGTGTGTGGGGAAAATTTCCTTTAGGATTTGGGACTGTTGTGATATGTGAGCGCCGTGTACGTGAGGTGACGAGTACGTATACGGGCTATTTATTGTAAAACCCAATTTATTTTACTGACTAGCAACCTGTTTTCCCTTTCATTTGAGTTATACCATTTAAATGAGTATTAATCTGTTCTTATTCTTAATTGAGTTATTCCAGTATGTGTAGTTATCCTGCTTAATCTAATATCACATGTCTACGTACTTTAACTACTTATTTGAACTCTGTGAAGCATGCCTAGTTGATTCCTGTTTTTCCTTGTTCTTTATGAGTATAACTGTAGAAATCTTGTTGTTAATTGTTGTATTTATCAGTTTGAGCTGTGTCCTTACTTTTGAGACTATGAGGCGATTCCTCGGGAGTTCTCCCTGCACATTTAATTTTTGAGACTATGAGGTAGTTTCTCGAAAGTTCTCCCTGTACATTTACTTTTGAGACTACGAGGCGGTTCCTCGGGAGTTCTCCGTGTACATTTACTTTTGAGACTACGAGGCGGTACCTCGGGAGTTCTCCCTGTATATTTATTTTGAGACTACCAGGCAGTACCTCGGGAGTTTTTCCTGCATATTTATTTTGGGACTACGAGACGGTATCTCGGGAGATTCCCTGTTGTTTACCCCTGTGTGTTATATTGTTGCCTTGCTGTGTTTTCATTTGTTAAATTCTAGTCTCTTATTATACCGTATATTCTCCTGCCTTATTTATTATTTATCAGTGGGCCTGACCTGAACTCGTCACTACTCGACCGAGATTAGGCTTGGCACTTACTGGGTACCATTGTGGTGTACTCATGCTACTCTTCTGCATATGTATTGTGTGCAGATCCAGGTGCTTCTTATCAGCCCCGCTACTAGCTGAGAGTGCTTGCTGTTATACGGAGACTTCAAGGTACATCTGCCGTGTCCGCAGAACTCGGAGTCCCTTTCTATTCTCTCATATGTCATTTACCTTCCGTACATCTTTTGTTAGACTCTGGTTTATAGAGATACTAGTTTCCTTCTGTAGCTTATGACCCAAGCAGCATTGTTACTAGTTATTTAGTTATCCACTGTTGTTAGTTTCCAAGTTTTACTTTCGTTTTATTTTCCGCAATTTGTTAGGCTTACCTAGTCGTAGAGACTAGGTGACGTCACGACGTTATACTGAGGGAGTTTGGGTCGTGACAAGTTGGTATCAGAGTTCTAGGTTCATAGGTGTCGTGAGTCACAGGCCAGTTTATTAGAGTCTCGCGTATCAGTACGGAGACGTCTGTACTTATCTTCGGGAGGCTATCGAACTGTTAGGAAACATTACTCTTCTTGATTCCTTGTCGTGCGAAAAATTGTTGACTTCAAAATTCTAAACTTTTGTATTCTATTCTCTCATAGATGGTGAGGACACGTACAGGCGGATCTGATGACCAGACCCGCATCCCCTGCTAGAGCTGCGAGAGGCCGGGGCTGGGTTAGAGGCCGAGGACGTCCACGCGGTGCAGCCAGAGCACCCGCACAAGCTGCTACAGAGGAGCCCTCAGTAGCTCCAGCTGGAGGGCAGGCACCTGAGGTTCCTGTTGCTGCGCCAACCCTCCAGGAGACTCTAGCCCAGCTTCTGAGCATGTTCAGCACCTTAGCTCAGGATGAATTTATTCTACTTGCTCCTGCCACATCTTAGGCCGAGGGAGGAGCACAGACTCCCGTCGTCGGTACCCCAGAGCAGCGAGTTCAGGTAGACCAGGATCAAGAGATCATACCAGTGCAGTCGGTAGCTCGAGCTCAACCCGAGGTTAGGGCGGCAGTTTTTTAGGCGGAGCAGCTCAGACTTGAGAGGCACAAGAAGTACCACCCTCCTACCTTCAGTGGAGTAGCGTCAGAGGATGCCCAGGGTTTTATGGAAGAGTGTCACCGTATTCTCCGTACTATGGGTGTAGCGGAGTCGAGTGGAATTTCTTTTATTGCATTCCAGGTTAGAGGAGCAGCCTATCAGTGGTGGCGTGCTTATGAGTTAAGTAGTCCGGCTGAGGCAACTTCACTTACATGGACTCAGTTCTCGGACATCTTTTTGAGAGAGTATATCCCTCAGAGCCTTAGAGACACATGGCGCGCGGAGTTTGAGCAGCTGCGCCAGGGTGCTATGACTGTTTCAGAGTATGCAATTCGTTTCAGTGATTTGGCCCGACATGCATCGGCCTTGGTTGCCACAGTTCGAGAGAGGGTTCGTCGGTTTATTGAGGGACTCCTCCCCAGTATCAGGATTAGTATGGTCAGGGAGCTGGAGATGGATATTTCTTACCAGCAGGTTGTGAGTATTACTAGGAGATTGGAGGGCATGCTCGCTCGGGATAGGGAGGAGAGGGAGGCCAAGAGGTCTCGAAAGTCTGGCACTTACAGTGGTACTCGTTCTCCAGCTGCAGTTCGCCATGTTAGTGGCTATGGGAGTCACCCCGTTCATTCAGCTCTTCCAGCCGCCAATGGTATTCTGGTCCCTTCTATGCCCCAGGAGCCTTATTATGCACCACCAGTGTCTTGTGTGCCTCCTGCGCGGGGTGCTTTTAGCGGTCAGTCCAGCAGATCTGGCCCGAGCCAGTCACAGCAGCCACGCCCTCCGAGGGCTTGTTTTGTGTGTGGTGACACCCTCTATATGGTGAGGAGTGCACCTCCACAGACTTCTCAGCCACCGCGTGCTCCATCGGGACCTCAGGCTATGATTCCAGCACCAGCTACTGCCCCACCTGCTCATCCAGCTCGAGGTGGAGGTTAGGGAGGTCGAGGTCGCCCTAGAGGGGAGGCCAGGCTAGATATTATGCTCTTCCGGCTCGTACAGAGGCAGTTTCTTTTGACTCTATCATTACAGGTATTGTTCCAGTCTATCATAGAGACGCGTCGGTCTTATTTGATCCAGGCTCTATATATTCCTATGTGTCCTCTTATTTTGCCCCGTATTTGGGCATATTTCAGGATTCCTTGAGTTCCCTTGTTTATGTGTCTACTCCTGTGGGAGATTCTCTTACTGTGGACTACGTGTATCGGTCGTGTTTGATTGCTCTTAGTGGTTTTGAGACCAGAGATGATTTATTATTGCTCAGTATGGTTTTGAGACCAGAGATGATTTATTATCTTGGGCATGTATTGGTTGTCGCCCCATTATGCTATTCTTGAATGTCACACTAAGACCGTGACGCTGGCTATGCCAGGTTTACCGCGATTAGAGTGGAGAGGTACCTTAGAGTATACTCCCAACAGAGTTATTTCATTTCTTAAAGCTCAATGAATGGTTGAGAAGGGGTGTGGCACATATCTAGCTTATGTGAGAGATGTCAGTATTGATGCCCCTACAGGTGAGTCAGTCCTAGTAGTGAGGGACTTTCGAGATGTATTTCCAGCTGATCTTCCGGGCATGCCACCCGACAGAGATATTGACTTTGGTATTGATTTGTTGTCGGGCACTCAGCCCATCTCTATTCCTCCATATCGTATGGCTCCTCTTGAGTTGAAGGAGTTGAAGGAACGGTTATAGGAATTGCTTAATAAGGGCTTCATTTGGCCCAGTGTGTCACCTTGGGGTGATCCTGTCTTTTTTGTGAAGAAGAAGGATGGCTCTATGCAGATGTGTATTCATTACCGCTAGTTGAACAAAGTCACAGTGAAGAACAGGTATCTATTGCCTCGTATTGATGATTTATTTGATCAGCTACAGGGTGCCAGAGTGTTTTTCAATATTAATTTACGTTTCGGCTATCATCAGTTGAAGATTCGGGAGCCATATATCCCGAAGAATACTTTCAGGACTTGGTATGATCACTACGAGTTCCTTGTGATGTCTTTTGGGTTGACCAATGCCCCAACAGCTTTTATGCACTTGATGCACAGTGTGTTACGGCCTTATCTTGACTCTTTCGTCATTGTATTTATTGACAACATTCTGGTGTACTCCCGGACTCGGGAAGATCATGAGCAGCACCTGAGGACTGTGCTTCAGACCTTGAGAGAAAAGAAGTTATATGCAAAATTTCCAAAGTGTGAGTTTTGACTAGACTCAGTGGCATTCTTGGGTCATATAGTATCGAGTGATAGGATCAAGGTGGATCCGAAAAAGGTGGAAGCAGTGCAGAGTTGGCCTAGACCGTCATCAGCTACGGAGATTAGGAGTTTTCTTGGTTTGGCGGGGTATTACCGTCGTTTTATAGAGGGATTCTCATCTATTGCAGCACCTATGACCAGGTTGACCCAGAAGGGTGCTCCGTTCAGGTGGACAGAGGAGTGTGAGGAGAGCTTTTAGAAGCTTAAGACAGCTTTGACTACAGCCCCAGTATTGGTATTGCTTACAGGTTCGGGGTCTTATACTGTATATTGTGATGCGTCGCAGATTGGGTTCGGCGCGGTATTGATGCAGGACGGTAGGGTGATTGCCTACGCGTCCAGACAGCTAAAGGTGCATGAAAAGAACTATCATGTCCACGGCCTTGAGTTAGTAGCTACTATTCATGCCTTGAAGATTTGGCGGCACTATTTGTACGGTGTCCCTTGTGAGATCTACACTGATCACCGGAGTTTGCAGCATCTCTTCAAACAGAAGGATCTTAACTTGCATCAGCGGAGGTGGTTGGAGCTGCTTAAGGATTATGATATCACCATTTTGTACCATCTGGGGAAGACCAATATGGTGGCCGATGCTTTGAGTCACCGGGCATAGAGTTTGGGGAGTTTAGCATATCTACCAGCAGCAGAGAGGCCATTGGCGTTGGATGTTCAGGCCTTAGCCGGCCAGTTTGTGAGATTGGATATTTCGGAGGCGAGTCGAGTATTGGCTTGTGTGATCTCTGGGTCTTCTCTTTATGATCGTATCAGGGAGCGTCAGTATGATGACCTCCATCTGCTTGTCCTTAAAGATACGGTCCAACACGGTGATGATGGTGCATTGAGGATGCAGGGCAGGCTATGTGTGCCCAATGTAGATGGTTTGCGTGAGTTGATTCTCCAGGAGGCTCACAGCTCGCGGTACTCCATTCATCCAGGTGCCGCGGAGATGTGCCGGGACTTGAGGCAACACTACTAGTGGAGGAGGATGAAAAAGGACATAGTGGAGTATGTAGATCAGTGTCTAAATTGCCAGTAGGTGAAGTATGAGCATCAGTGTCCAGGTGGGTTGCTTCAGAAGTTAGAGATTCCGGAGTGGAAATGGGAGCGGATCACTATGGATTTCATTGTTGGACTCCCACGGACTCAGCGAAGGTTTGATGCAGTTTGGGTAATTGTGAATAGGCTGACCAAGACAGCTCATTTCCTTCCTGTGATGACTACCTATTCTTCTGAGTAGCTGGCTCGAATTTATATCCGCGAGATCATCAAGCTTCATGGTGTACCGTTATCTATCATCTCTGACCAGGGTACGCAGTTTATATCATGGTTCTGGAGGGCCGTACAACATGCGTTGGGTACTTGAGTGGAGCTGAGCACAGCATTTCACCCCCCAAACAGACGGACAGTCCGAGCGCACTATTCAGATATTAGAGGATATGCTTCGTGCATGTGTGATAGAATTTGGAGGTTCTTAGGATCAGTTATTTCCACTTGCGGAGTTTGACTACAACAACAGTTATCAGTCGAGCATTCAGATGGCTTCGTATAAGGCTTTGTATGGTAGGCGGTGTCGGTCTCCAGTGGGTTGGTTCGAGCCGGGCGAGGCTAGATTATTGGGTACATACTTGGTTCAGGATGCCCTGGATAAGGTGAAGGTGATTCAGGATCGACTTCGCACATCCCAATCCAGACAGAAGAGTTATGTGGATCGGAAGGTTCGCGATATTACATTCATGGTTGGAGAGCTGGTCTTGCTCTGGGTTTCGCCTATGAAGGGCATTATGAGGTTCGGGAAGAAGGGAAAGCTGAGCCCAAGGTTCATTGGTCCCTTTGAGGTGTTGCGGCGTGTTGGGGAGGTTGCTTATGAGCTTGCCTTACCTCCCAGTCTAGCAGGAGTTCATTTGGTATTCCATATTTCTATGCTCCGAAAGTATCACGTTGATCCGTCTCATGTGCTCGATTTCAGCTCAGTCCAGTTGGACAAGGATCTATCTTATATTGAAGAGCCAGTGGCTATTTTGGACAGGCAGGTCCAAAAGCTGAGGTCAAAGAACATTGCTTCAGTGAAAGTTCAGTGTAGGGGTTTGCCGGTCGAGGAGGCGACTTGGGAGACCGAGTAGGATATGCGCAGTCATTATCCTCATCTTTTCACCACTTCAGGTATGTCTCTATACTCGTTCGAGGACGAACGATTGTTTTAAGAGAGGGAGGATGTAACGACCCGGCTGGTCATTTTGAGAGTTATAGCCCTGATCCCCTGTTTATTGCTTTTCCCGTATCTTATTCTGCTTATGTGACTTGTCGGGAGGTTGTTGTTGTGATTTCGGAGTGAATTGGGACACTTAGTCCCTAAACGGAAGTTTAAGTATTAGTATTTTGACTGTAGTTAGAACTATGTGAAGACAACTTCGGAATAGAGTTTTGTCGATTTCATTAGCTCCGTTGGGTGATTCTGGACTTAGGAGCGTGTCCGGACTGTGAATTGGAGGTCCGTAGCTGATTTATGCTTCAATTGGCGAAAGTCGAATTTTTGGAGATTTTGACCGGTAATGGACTTTTTGATATCGGGGTCGGATTTTGATTCCGGAAGTTGGAGTAGCTCCGTAATGTCATTTATGACTTGTATGCAAAATTTGAGGTCAATCGGACGTGATTTGATAGGTTTCGGCATCGGTTGTAGAAATTTAAAGTTTCATGTTCATTAAGTTTGAATCGGAGGGTGATTCGTGTTTTTAGCGTTGTTTGATGAGATTTGAGGGCACGACTAAGTTCGTATGGTATTTTAGGACTTATTGGTATGTTTGGTTGAGGTCCAGGGGGCCTCGGGTGTGTTTCGGATGCTTAACGGATTGAATTTGGACTTAGGCTAGTCACTGAAGATTTTCTGGTTTCTGGTGTTTTCGCACCTGCGGAGGGGAGACCGCAGGTGCGGGATCGCACGTGCGGAAGGATGAACGCAGGTGCGGTTTGGGCAAGCTTGGTCTGTGAGCACAGGTGCGAAATGGGAGCCGCATCTGCGCATCCGCAGATGCGAAGGATTGACCGCAGGAGCGAAAAGGGGCGGCTGGGCAGTCACAGATACGGAAGGTCATCTGCAGAAGCGGGCCCGCAGGTGCGTGCCCTGGTCCGCGGAAGTGGATCTTTGGACCTTAAGCCATCTCCGCACCAGCGATGGAAATTCCGCAGGTGCGGCGTCGCAGGTGTGACTGGTAGTCCGCAGATGCGGAATCGCTGGGCAGAAAAGGGTCAATTTCGAGGGTTTGATCTCATTTTCATTTTGGGTCCTTGAGAGCTCGGATTGAGGCGATAATTCAAGGAATTTTAATAGAGAACTTTGGGGTAATGATTCTTAACTCGTTTATTGTTATATTCCACTAATCTATAGTTGAATTCATCATTTAATTAAGGAATTTGGTTGAGAAATTTGGGAAAAAGTTGGAAGATTCTTCAAATAAGTTTTTGATTTTTGATTGGGATTTGGATAATTTTGGTACGAATGATCTCGTGAGTGAATGGTGTTCATATTTAGTGACTTTTACCCGATTCCGAGATATGGGCCCGGGTCGACTTTTTGGGGCGATTTTCTTAATTCTTGCTTTAGCTTTGATTTCATTAATTAGATTAATTTCTTATAGATGTATTTATGGTATGTAATTGATTTTGGCTAGATTTGGGGCATTCGGAGTCGGATATTCGTGGAAAAGGCATTGTTACCGATTGATTGAGCTTGGTTCGAAGTAAGTGACTTTCCTAACCTTGTGTGGGGGATTTCCCCTTAGGATTTGGTACTGTTGTGATATGTGAGCGTCGTGTACATGAGGTGACGAGTACGTACATGGGCTATTTGTTGTAAAACCCGATTTATTTTACTGAGTAGCAACATGTTTTCCCTTTCATTTGAGTTATAACGTTTAAATGAGTATTAGTCTGTTTTCATTCTTAATTGAGCTATACCAGTATGTGTAGTTATCCTGCTTAGTCTAATATCGCATGTCTACATGCTTTAACTGTCTATTTGAACTTTGTGAAGCATGCCTAGTTGATTCATGTTTTTCCTTGTTCTTTATCAGTATACCTATAGAAATCTTGTTGTTAACTATTGTATTTATCGGTTTGAGCTGTGTGTTTACTTTTGAGACTACGAGGCGGTTCCTTGGGAGTTCTCCCTTCATAATTACTTTTGAGACTATGAGGCGGATCCTCGGGAGTTCTCCCTGCACATTTACTTTTGAGACTACGAGACGGTTCCTCGGGAGTTCTCCCTGTACATTTACTTTTGAGACTACGAGGCGGTTCCTCGGGAATTCTTCCTACAAATTTACTTTTGAGACTACGAGGCGGTGCCTCGGGAGTTCTCCTTGTATATTTATTTTGAGGTTACGATGCGGTACCTCGGGAGTTCTCCCTGCACATTTATTTTGGGACTACGAGACGGTATCTCGGGAGATCCCCTGCTGTTTACCCCTATGTGTTGTATTGTTGCCTTGCTGTGTTTCCTTTTGTTAAATTCTAGTCTCTTATTATACTGTATATTCTCCTGCCTTATTTATTATTTACCAGTGAACCTGACCTGACCTTGTCACTACTCGACCGAGGTTAGGCTTGGCACTTACTAGGTACCATTATGGTGTACTCATGATACTCTTCTGTACATGTTTTGTGTGTAGATCCAGGTGCTTCTTACCAGCCCCGCTACTAGCTGAGAGTGCTTGCTGTTATACGGAGACTCAAAGGTACATCTATCGCATCCGCGGAACTCGGAGTCCCCCTCTATTCTCTCCTATGTCATTTACCTTCCGTACTTATTTTGTTAGACTCTGGTGTATAGAGATACTAGTTTCCTTCTGTAGCTTGTGACTTATGATGTTCTGGGTTTTGGGAAGACTGTGTATTTATAGAGTATTGCTTATTGTACATGTCGAGCGGCATTGTTACTAGTTATTTAGTTATCCACTGCTGTTAGTTGCCAAGTTTTACTTTCGTTTTGTTATTTTCCGCAATTTGTTAGGCTTGCTTAGTCGTAGAGACTAGGTGCCGTCACGACATTATACGGAGGGAGTTTGGGTGGTGACATTATATTTCTTTTCTAGAAACCAAACATGTGTATATTCCATTCAGACCAGTTGTACATTGGAATAGCCTGGGGTGATGTCTAGTTATATTAGGGTAACCAATCACTTTTCAGCCTTTATTATGATAATAATAATTCGGATTTTATTTGGATTGATATTCGTCTAGAGCTAGCTTAATTTACTCTATTCTCGTATTAGGCATGATCCAAGAGAACAACTCTATCATCCCTGGTCTAAGCTCTAAATAACAAACATCATGTGTGTAGATAATAAACTTGCGTCAAGAAAATAATCGAGATTGAAAATATTGCAACAATCGTAATATTTAATTTCAAGTAATATGAGTGTACAATCTCTATGTATCCTCTGAGTTTTCTTTCCAATAGAAAATAAATTCAAGGGCCTTTGAGCTTGATCTTGAATCTATATTTGTTGCCACGAATGATGTCCTTGAATTCAACTAGCACGAACTTTGATTTGAACTCGTACTCCTTGAACCTTGACTTGTTCTTCGTTCTTGAACTTGAACTTGATTTTTGAACTTGAACTTGATTGCTTGAGACTTGAAACTTGTAGAGAAATTTGCGGCGTTTGATCCACGGGCTCTCTCTTGGATCTTGTTATAACTTGTGGTGTCTTTTCTGGGGTATGAAGACCACTATTTATAGTTATGGGAGGGAAGAGTTATGATTAGAACAAACTCTTTCCGACCAATCAAATTAAAGTATGACAAGGCCGAATTTGATTGGCCAGGACATGTCACTTGTACATGTGGCACTGTTTCATTGGCCTTTTAATATGACTTGGCATGTCTTGTCATTTTGACACATGACATGATCCTATTGGCTCTTCTGTTTCACTTGGCGTGCCACATCATTTCACGTGTGTCACCAAAATGGGCCTCAAGGAAGATGATATATTGGGCCTAATGAAATGGGTTCATCATTAGTAGCGCAATTAAGTGGATTAGCCCAATGGATTTGGCCTTATTTATTTAATCCATATATATTGGACATATATAATTAATCCAGCTATATTAGTGTAATCACACGATCGGTTATTTTGCTTTCTAGATCCCCGTTCCCCCTAAATAAGATTCCTCGTATGTGCTTTTATGGTTTTATGACTTTTGGGGATGGTTAGTTCTATATTCGGAAGGGTTCGGGTTGAAATCGGAACACTTGGTTCCTTAAGGTTGGCTAAAAAGGGCTAAGTTTGACTTGAGTCAACATTTTGAGTAAACGACCTTGAAACCGAGATTTGACGGTTCCAATAGGTTCGTATGATGATTTTGGACTTGGGCGTATGTTCGAATCGGGTTTTGGATGACCCGGGAACGTTTCGGTACTTAATATTGGAAGTTGGCACATTGAAGGTTTTAAAGTTCTTTAAATTTGGTTTGAATTAGGATTTGGTGTTATCGAGGCCCTATTGGGATTTCGAGCTAGGGAATAATTTCGTATGGTGATTTAAGACTTGCACGCAAAATTTGGAGTCATTCCGAGTAGTTTAAGTATGATTCGGCGCGTTCGGAGTAAGTTGGAAGAACTTAAAGTTCATAAGTTGATTCTATTAGTTTTGGCGTATGATTCTTAGTTTTAATGTTGTTATCTGTGTTCCTAAGGTGTGAGTGAGTCCGTTTTATGTTTATAAACTTGTTGGTATGTTTGGACGAGGTCTCGGGGGCCTCGGGTGCAATCCGGACGATGCACGGATCGAATTAGGACTCAAAAGGGCTGCTGGTGCACCAGATCTGGTGTGCCCGCACCTGCGAGCTTGTGGACGCAAGTGCGAGCCCGCAGATGAGAGCTTGCGGCCACAGAAGAGGATTTGGGGCAATTGGCCAATGGCCGTAGAAGCGGAGAACCACACGCAGAAGCGGCCTCGCTTCTGCGAGGAATAGCCCGCAGGTGCGATGTGGCCGCAGGTGCTCTCGACCATCCGCACAAGTAGTACCCCGTCAGCAGAAGCGGCCAGTGCTGGTCCTGGGGAATTCCGCAGAAGTGGACCTTTCTCCGCAGAAGCGGTGCCGCAGATGTGGCCCAGTGAAAGGAGATGCGAAAGTCCTGGAGGCTGTGGAGTTCATTTAAGTCGGGAGTTAAACTATTTTTGACTGATTTCTTTCATTTTGGAGCTTTTTTAGAGGAGTTTTCACCAAGCACTTTGAGGTAAGTGATTTCTATCCAATGTGAGTTAAATACATAGATTATGGGTAGGTTTTAACATGTAAATTTGTGAAAATCATGGATTTAGATAAATAACCCTAGGTTTTGATAAAAATGGGATTTACCCACGAAAATGGTTATCGGATTGAGTGAAAATTATATATTTGATTTCGTGAGGTTATGGGTAACAACTTTCTTCAAAAAATTTCGAAATCCGGGCACGTGGGCCCGGGGATGAATTTTAAGAATCTTCCAATTGGGTTGGGTAATTACTCTAATAGTTAAATTATGAACTTTTGAACATGTATTGACTAAATTATATAACATTTTACTAGTTCCGAGTCGTTCGGCACCGAGTTAAGGCTTTAGAGCGAATTTGAGACCGGAAAACGAGCTTTGAGACGAGGTAAGTCTCTTGCCTAACCTTTTAAGAGGGAACTCATCCCCTTAGGTGTATTTTGTTGTGAATTACTTATGTGGGGAGCTACTAGGTGACGAGAGCCCGTGCGTAGCTATATTCCATATGATGTCCGGGTAGTCTTAGATTTACATCATGTTCTGTTTGCACTGTTATGTTGATTATGCATATTAATTGTCTTGAATAGAGCTGAGATTAAGGATTTTTTTTTTTTATTTAAGTCTCTAGTTTGGATTTCTTATGATTGGGAAGAATTGAAAATTTTTATAATAACTCTGATAAATCCATGTTCACTCGCGTCGCAAGTATTTCTGCGAGCAAGGTAAATTTTCTCTACTCTCATGGGAGCAGGCCGTTTTCCTCGGCAGGTTATTAGATGCATCTATGATTCGTGCCGTTCGATCCTCGGCAGTGCACACAATATATTTCTGGATCGGGTCATACGACCTCGGCATAAATCGTGCGTGATAATACTCGAGGCCTAATTATACTTGATATTAATCTATGGCTTGAGTGGTTATAATGATTTAAATAACAGGAATTGGCTTGGAATTTATTATTGGTGAAAGAACTATTGTTCACTTCTTATTATTGAGTTGTATCTATTATTTACATAATCCATGCTGATTTAGAATTTCTGTATTTTATTGTTAACCCATAGTAGGTGTCGATGTCGACCCCTCGTCACTACTTCTTCGAGGTTAGACTTGATACTTATTGGGTACATGTTGTTTATGTACTCACGCTACACTTCTGCACAAATCGTGCAGGTTTTGAGGCAGGTGCATCAGGTAGTCATCCCGGCACACACCCCTGATACCTCGAGACTTCGTGGTGAGCTGCTTTTCGAGTCCATCCTGCAGCACCTGGAGTTTCTCTTTTGCTTTTATTTTCTGTCTACTCCATTCAGACAGTAGCTTAGTGTTTTGTATATTCTACTAGTAGCTCATACACTTGTGACACCAGGTCTTGGGAATTTTGCTAGTAGACATTTAATGATTTTTGAGTAATTATTTCACCACACTTACTCTTATAATTGTTTACTCTTTATTTTATTCAAATTTCTCACCTCGTACTTATTTAATAATTAACAATCCACTATTTCTAAATTGTTAAAAGAATAAACACATGGTTAGTGCACTGTTGGCTTACCTAGCAGCGACGTTGCGTGCCATCACGGCCTGTAGGGAAATTGGGTCGTGACAATTAGCCCATAATATTTATTTGGACTAATATATCTTATTTAAAATATAATCCAAATAACTATGGATTTAAATCTAATAAAATTTAGATGCCTACAATGTGGACTAGGATTAATCTTGTTACATGGAGATTTATCCATTATAGAAAGTATATGATCACTCACACAATGATTTTGAATATCAAATGATGATGATGATGATGATGATGATGATGATGATGATGATGATGATGATGATGATGATGATGATGATGATGATGATGATGATGATGATGATGATGATGATGATGATGATGATGATGATGATGATGATGATGATGATGATGATGATGATGATGATGATGATGATGATGATGATGATGATGATGATGATGATGATGATGATGATGATGATGATGATGATGATGATGATGATGATGATGATGATGATGATGATGATGATGATGATGATGATGATGATGATGATGATGATGATGATGATGATGATGATGATGATGATGATGATGATGATGATGATGATGATGATGATGATGATGATGATGATGATGATGATGATGATGATGATGATGATGATGATGATGATGATGATGATGATGATGATGATGATGATGATGATGATGATGATGATGATGATGATGATGATGATGATGATGATGATGATCATCATAATAATAATAATAATAATGTGCAATATATTCTAGGCATTTTTCAAACTAATTCTTTTTTTTTTTTGTTAACAATTGTGAATATTACCATAACAAAACAAAATCTATACACCTACAGAGCACCTAGTTTCACAACCATTTTCTAGGAAGAGTATATGATCACTCACACAATGATTTTGAATATCAACTCGGGTATCATACATAGAATTAGAAACAAAAAATATATATTAACTCGAGGGAAATAGTCATTTAAAATCATATTATTATATGATACTTATTAAAGCCAAAATAATTTGATGATGATGATGATGATGATGATGATGATGATGATAATAATAATAATAATAATAATAATAATAATAATAATAATAATAATAATAATAATAATAATAATAATAATAATAAAGCCAATATGGCCTGCTGCAGATGATGATGATGATGATGATGATGATGATAATAATAATAATAATAATAATAATAATAATAATAATAATAATAATAATAATAATAATAATAATAATAATAATAATAATAATGTGCAATATATTCTAGGCATTTTTCAAACTAATTCTTTTTTTTTTTTGTTAACAATTGTGAATATTACCATAACAAAACAAAATCTATACACCTACAGAGCACCTAGTTTCACAACCATTTTCTAGGAAGAGTATTGCAAACACTAGGCCTCCAACTGCATCTAATTACAAATAAGTTTCTGAATCATACTCTGGCATCTACCTGCTTTTTTTGACAATTGAACTATCTCTATTCTCTCTATGGTTTCCCTCTTGATCTGTGTCACAACTATCTCTGTATGTATATTTATTCCTTTGCAAATTTTTGAGTTTTTGGTTCTCCACGCGTGATACATTATTGCACTACACACTGTTGTCACCATTTCCTTCTTTAATCTTGGCCAATGTCTTCGATTTATCCACTCCAGCATTTGTTTAATCTTTCCCGGCTGTATAGCAATTCCTAGCCATGGCATCAACTGTTGTCGAACTTCCTTTATCCAAGAGCATTCTGCAAATAGATGCCTTGCAATTTCCTGTGCATGGTTCTCACATAAGCAACAAGTAGTATCTGTAACATTAGTGTGCAACCTGATCATCCTATCCTTGGTTAACATCCTTCCTTGCATTGTTATCCAGAGATTAATCTTGTGTTTTGGTTGGAGACAGAGTTCCATATAAGGTCAGCTTCTCTTACTCCAATCTGAGATCCCAATAGTGCATTATAACTTCGTGTAATAGAGTACTTCCCATCACAAGTGAGCTTCTATTTGTTCTGGCTATACCATGCTTGCATCTTTTCCTTTAGTGAGTTTATTTTTTTCCAGTACCAACTGCAGTCCATCGGTGGCTTATGTCTCCAGATACTGTCCTCACTTTTCATGTATATATCATGTACCCGTTTTACTCACACAGTATCTTGCTTTTCTGATAGCTGCCATAATAATTTCCCCACAGATGCATAATTCCAGCTCTTGCTTCCTTTTATGTTAAGTCCCCCAAACTTCTTTGGCATACATACCTTCTCCCAAGATATCAATGATATTTTCCTCTTCTCCTTAGAACTCCCCCATAGGTGATCCCTACAGATCCTATCAACAGCTTTCAGTACACTTTGAGGAAGAATGAAGACTGATCCCTAGAAATTAAAGATAGAAAAAAGTACTGCATTGACCACCTGAAGTCTGCCTGCATATGATAATTTCTTAGCATAGGAATTTTTAATTTTCCTTATCATATTCTCAGTTAATTGATGACAATCCATTCTATTCCATTTCTTTAAGGACAAAGGCAGTCCCAAGTATTTGATAGGGAGAGATCCTAGTTCAAATCCTGTTTGAGTCAGTAATTGTTCCTTTGTCTGATCATCTACTCCTGCAATGAATATGGTGGACTTCTCCATATTGGCCACCAACCCAGTCACCTCACTAAAATGTGTTAATGCTTCCATGACCCTTACCATTGATTCCTTTTTTCCTTTGCAGAAGATCATTAGATCATCCGCAAAGATGAGGTGAGTAAGTTTCAGCTTTTTGCACATTGGATGAAACTTGAAATCTGGTAAACTACTCATACTCTTTAGTATTCTTGTCAGATACTCCATGACCAACACAAATAACAGTGGAGATAGGGAATCTCCTTGCCTCAATCCCCTCCTCTCAGGGAAATAACCATAACCTCCCCCATTCACTTTAACTGTGAATTTTGTGGAGGATACACATGCCATTATCAGTTGAGTGAATTTCTGTGGAAACCCATACCCATTCAAAGCTTCCTCCACAAACTCCCAGCTCACCATATCATAAGCCTTTTTCAAATCTATCTTCATAAGGCATCTTGGTGAAGTTTTCTTGTTGTAGTGCCTCATCAAATCATGACAGATTAGTATGTTGTGGATCATTGATCTCCCTTGGACAAAGGCAGCTTGATTGTCAGCAACAATGATTTCTATAGCTTTGCTCAGCTTATTACACAGTATTTTGGATATGCATTTGTAGATGACATTAAAACAAGATATTGGCATGTATTGACTAGCAAACTCTGGTGCTTCAACTTTAGGAATCAGTGCTATGTTGGTGGCATTTAACTGTTGTAGTAACTCTCCAGTTTGAAAAAATTCAAGTACTGCCTCTGTGACACTGGTACCAACAATGTCCCATGCTGCTTTAAAGAATCCACTACCATAACCATCAGGCCCCGGACTTCTGTTACTGTCTATCTTCAGAATTGCTGACTTCACCTCTTTCGCTGAGACTGGTTTGAGCAAGCACAGTTGTTGTTCCACAGATAAAACTGGTCCATTCCTAAGTATCCCTTCCATTGCTTTCCTTCTATTCACTGCTCTAGACCCCAGCAAATCCCCATAGAAATCCACAAAAACTTTTGATATTGCCTCCTGATTGGTTTGCCATTCACCATATTTGTCTTTCAGTTGAGTGATTGCATGCTTTAATCTTCTATGCTTTAAAATTGAATGGAAATATCTTGTGTTATCATCTCCCAATCTAATCCATTTTGCCTTGCTCCTCTGTTGCAAGAAGATCTCTGCCAGGTATGAGGACTGTCTGAATTTTTGATATTACTCCTTTTCCTTGTTCTGCAACTCAGTATTCATAGGATCGGTCTGCATCTTGATTTGTGCCCCCTTCAAAGCTTCTCTATCTATATTGACTTCAAGCACTATGTTCCTGAAATGTTGGGAATTCAACTCCTTTAGTCCTTTCTTGAGGATTTTCATTTTTTGTACCACTTGAAACATTTTGTATCCATCTATTTCCATGTCCCATGTGCTTTTAACTTTCTCCTTGAAATTAGGATATTCTGCCCAAGCATTGCAATATTGGAAGGAATTTCTAACCCTTACAGCAGCCTCTTCTATTTCAATGATAGTCGGACAATGATCACTAATCCCCTCTGTTAGATACCTGTTGGTACTTGGTGGAATGGTATCCAACCATTCTTTGTTAATGAATGCCCAATCTATCTTGGAAAAGATTCTCTCCCCTTCATGTTTGTCATTCCATGTGTATCTTTGCCCTTGATTTGGCAATTCCAGCAGCTCACATGTATCTATACAGCTTTGAAACTCAGCCACCTCAGCCAGAGTGACTAGAACCCCATCACACCTGTTATCTACTCTTAGTACAGCATTAAAGTCCCCTAATATCAGCCATGGCTTATCATATCTTATCTTTTGTTGAGTCAATTTATTCCATAATTCTCTTTTGCCTTCACTTGTATTAAAAGCATAAACAAAAGACACCATAAACTCCACTTGCATTGGAATATACTTAACCTCACATGTTACCACCTGAGTTGTCCTTTCTATTAGAGTCACATTAAAATAGTCTGACCTCCATAATATCCATATTCTCCCATTATAATGGGATTCTAGATTTGTTATATAGTGCCACCCTCCAAATATTTTGTTTGCGATTTGATCAATCCTACTACTTTTAATATTTGTTTCAAGTAGACCAATCAGCCCTATCTTTTCTTTATTGCAAGGGAATGTTACCTCATTTTGCTTATTGGGGGCTTTCGGCCCCCTAACATTCCAACTGAGTAGTTTAACTATGTTCTGAGAGAGGTAATGTTTGACCTCCCTCATTCTTTCCAAATTTTTTTGCATTGTATGTACTACAGCTTCCTTTTCAAGTACTTGAAATGCATTCTTCTCCACTGTCTGTTACTGTTGCCTTTGGTTTACTTTGCATGTTCTTTGATGAGTGATCCACCCTTCATTCTGCTTCCCCTGATGGCTATTGGTTACTGGACCTATACTTGGTAGTGTCACCTGTTGAATTTTGTCTCCATTTTCCTGTGGTGGATGTTGTGCAATTTGTTTGGCCTTCTGCTCCACTAGCTTATTGCTGACTTCCACTTGAGCTTTTGGTATTTGCTTCTTCCTGCAATCTTCCTCAGAATGTCCATATTTTTGGCAATAATTACATAAAGTTGGCTTCCAGTCATATACTACTCTCTGCTCAACTAGAATGCCTTTTTCATTCCTAAACATCACTGTGTCTGGTAGTTTAGAATCCATTTCTACCTCCACTAGTAGTGGTGCAAAATTCAACCCTACCTTTTTTTGTATGCTGATTAACCATTAAAGGTTTACCAACAAGTCTATCTATCTTGCTCAATCCCTTAGGACTCCAATACTTGAAGTCTAGTCCTAGGAACTTGATCCATATAGACACTGTATGCAGCTCCTCTCTTGTGAATTCCATCTCAGGGCTCCAAGCTTTCACTATGAATGGCTTGTTGTCAAAGTGGTATATACCTTTGGATAACATCATTCATCCCAACTGCCGAGTCAAACCTAACCAAGATAATTCCATTTTTCAACATAGCTATTTTGTTGATCCCATACTTGGCCCATAACCTCTGAATGTATCCATTAATCACAGCAAATGGGGGGTGTGCACCCAATACATAACAAATCACAGAGTTCTTCCAAAATTTAATTTCGGATGAAATGTCATCTAATTCAATATCAATTACTGGGGTTTCACCATGTATTTCAGGTGCAACATATTCTAATTTAAACCCAGCATTCGTAATTTTGGTAATATCAAAATTATCCCAAACTGAATTTCTCTTCACTGCGTACTTTCTTCCTCCTCTACTAGGTGTAGCCAGGATTTCTTTCCACTGCTCGTAGCTCCTGCCCTTGCACTGCTTGCTGAAGCTTGTACTACTTCGTTCCATTGTCGGACTGCCTGCTCCTTACTGGTCCCATCCTCCTTCCGTGTTTTTGGTACTGTTTCATTGGTAACACTTTTTGGTAGTGTTTCATTGGTAACAGATCTGGTTTGAGGTGTTTGCTGCGTTACAACTGACTTGATTTGGACTCCTTGTTATTTTTCTCGTTTATTGTTACTTCTAATTGCATCCGCCATCGCCAATTGTGCCTTCTGAGATGGAACTCGTGCTCTCCTACCCATGGTTGGCGTACGTTAGTTATCGTGCGCCGAGAGAGAAAAAGCCATGCGCAGATATTATTGGTGTACGTTAATTCAAACTAATTCTTCCAAGTATAATGATTAAGCTTAGTTTTGCACATTTTTTCGGTAAGTGTTTTCCCAATGACCCAACTATGGAACATCTCCAAGCAATTGTTAACGCGACTGTAATCCACAAAGCTGTCAAAATAGTGCGGTGGGAAAATCCCCCCTGAGCAATGGTTTAAGTTGAATTCAGATGGAAGCTGCCTAAGGGGGAAATGTGGTGCTGGAGGAGTGATAAGAGATAGTGAGGGTAATCTGATACTAGCTTACTCTATATTCTTGTCACGGCCCACTTCACCCTCCGTAGGATGTTCTGATGGCACCTAATGTCTAAAATTAGGTAAGTCTAACAATTTATGAAATACCATAATATAAAACTGAAGTCCAATTCTCAACACATGAAATAAATATAAAACTGCAAATCAATAATTACAACTCCCAAAACCCGGTGGAAATAAGTCACAAGCTTCTAAGAGCAAATATTTAAGTGTCTCTATACATCAGAGTCTAAAGAGAATAAGGAAAACAATATAGTAAGGATAGAGGGGACTCCGAGGTCTGCGGACGCTAACAAATATACCTTGAAGTCTTCACATGCGGTCTAATTCACTAGTATCTGGTATGTGGGAAGAACCTGGATCTGCACAAAAAGATGTGCAGAAGTGTAGTATGAGTACACCACAATGGTACCCAGTAAGTGCCAAGTCTAACCTCGATAGAGTAGTGACGAGATCAGGTCAGGGCCCTACTGGTTTAAAAGAAAAATAAGGCAGAAGATATAATAATAATTTGAAATGACTGAGAATTTAAACAAAAAGAAGTTTTAGAAAATATAAACACAGTAAATAGAGGTAAATAATAGGGGCACTCCCGAGGTACCGCCTCGTAGTCCCAAATGTAAATTTGCATGACGAGGGGATCTCTCGAGGTACCGCCTCGTAGTCCCAAAGTAAATATACAAGACAGGGGGATCTCCCGAGTAAACGCCTCGTAGTCCCAAAGTAAATATGTAGTATAGGGGGACCTCCCGAGTAAACGTCTTGTAGTCCCAAAGTAAATATATAGTACAGGGGGATCTTCCGAGGAAGCGCCTCGTAGTCCCAAAGTAAATATGCAGGAGATAATCGAAGGAAACACGAATTTACAGCAAGAAATCTTACAGTTAAAGATATAATTTAAATCAAGGAAAACATGTAATTCAACTAAGCATGTTGCACAAATTGCAAGTAAGAGTTAAGACACGTAGACTTGCGATACTAGGCTAAACATGATCTCCACATATGCTAAGGCAACTCAGTTAAGGAATTTAAAAGAAGACAACTCAGCAAGAACCAAAAGTTTTTACAATTAGCCCGTGTACGCACTCGTCACCTCGCGTACACGACGCTCACGTATCACATGTGGTTACAAAAGTTCCAAATCCTAAGGGGATTTCCACCACACAAGGTTAGACAAGTCACTTACCTCAAATCTCTCTGAATCAATCGATAAGGATGCCTTTCCCTCGACTTTCCGACTCCGAATGGCCCAAATCTAGCCAAAAGCAATTACATATTATGAATACAACTACGAGAAACTAATTTAAATAATAAATCTACGATTTTATCAAAGAATCAAAAAATCGTACCAAAACGTCAACACGGGCCCACGTCTTAGAATCGGGTAAAAGTCATAAATTACGAATACCCATTCGACCACGAGTTCATCCATACCAAAATTATTAAAATCCGACACCAAATCGCCACTCAAATCTCCAATTAAACTCTCCAAATCCCTAGCCTCAAACTCCCAAATTTCACCTTAAACACATACAATCTAGGTGGAAAAATCAATGGGGAAACAAGGTTATTGGTCAAAAATAAGTACAAGAGACTTACCTCAAGAAATTCCTGAAAAATGCTCTCAAAAATCGCCAAACCCGAGCTCAAAATGTCCAATAATGATAAAAATCACGAACCCTTGCTTTTTAAGTGTTCTGCCCAGCATTATCGCTTCTGCAGTCACATTAGCCGCTTCTGCGGCACCGTTTTTGCGGTCCGGCCCTCGCATCTGTGGAGGCCACTAAGCCGCCCAACCGCTTCTGCGATCATAACCCCGCTTCTGCGATCATAACCCCGCTTTTGCGCAACAAAACCCTCTTCTGCGGACCAGCCTCAAACTCCACCATCCGCTTCTGCGACCCTCCAAGCGCAGGTGCGAGTTCGCACCTGCGGAACACCCTCTGCATTTGTGCTTTACAACCCCCAGTACAAACCTTCGCATCTGCGCAACACAGACCGCACCTGCGATCAAAGCTCCGCAGGTGCAGTTACACCAGCAGAGTCCTGCTTCAGCCATGCACGAAGTCCCTTTTTCGATCTGTTAGCCATCAGGAATCCACCCGAGGCCCTCGGGACCTCAACCAAACATACCAACAAGTCCTAAAACATCATACAAACTTATTCAAGCCTTTAAATCATATCAAACAATGCTAAAAACACAAATCGCGCATCGATTCAAGCCTAATGAACTTTAAAACTTCAAACTTCTACATCCAATGCCGAAACCTATCAAATCAAGTACGATTGACTTCAAATTTTGCACACAAGTCATAATTGACATTATGGACCTACTCCAACTTTCGGAATTAGAATTTGACACTGATATCAAAAAGTCCACTCCATGTCAAACTTTTCAAAAATTATCTCATTTCCAACTTTCGCCAATTGACGTTAAAATGACCTACGGATCTCCAATTCGACATCTGAACACGCTCCTAAGACCAAAATCACCCTACGGAGCTATTGGAACTGTCATAACTCCATTCCGGAGTCGTCTTCAAATAGTTTAAACTACGGTCAAATCCTACGACTTAAAATCTCCCTTTAAGGACTATGTGTCCCATTTCACTCCGAAATCAAAGACAAATCCTCCCGGCAAGTCACAAAACCTAAAGATGAAATAGAGGAAGCAATAAATAGGGGTTCGGGGTTAATTCTCTCAAAACGACCGGCCGAGTCGTTACAATTCTTGGGCTAGGGAACAAGCAATTGGGCTGAAAGCCAAGCGATGCTCTTTTGGATTCAACAATGTCACAGGCTATTGGGAAGAAATAACGTGGTCGTAGAGGCGGATTCTAAATTTCTAATAGATTGTGTGAAGAAACAAGCGACGACACCATGGAGAATTTTCGAGGCTGTTGAGGAGATACAACAATATGTGGAGGATAACCATTGTAACGACCCGATCGGTCGTTTTGGCTATTGCAATCCCGTTTCCCAATTTACTGCTTAAATTGTGATATACAGTTGTTATTTGGCTTGTCGGGGTAATTGGTTCGGGTCCGGTGAGATTTTGAAATGATTTGGAACACTTAGTTCCAAGGTTTAGAATTTAAGTTGAAAAGGTTAACCGGATGTTGACTTATGTGTAACGATCCCGGAGAAATTTTGCTAAGAAAATTAAGGTTTTGTGGTGCCGGGGTAGATCAATTAGAACAAAGATTATAGCTCACCGCGGCTCGGATTTTTTGGGTTGAACAATGCACCGATGTGTAAAGAAAAAAAAACATTTTTGTCGGAAAAAAGGTCATTTCTGCGATCACTATGCGGTAGCAGAATAACTCTGCGGACCGCATAATGGTCGGAGAGTGGATCAGGAGAGGGGCAAGATTTGAGAAAAATTTGCGGTGCATTATACG
The DNA here is from genome assembly GCF_000715075.1 of Nicotiana tabacum. Taxonomy (NCBI): domain Eukaryota; kingdom Viridiplantae; phylum Streptophyta; class Magnoliopsida; order Solanales; family Solanaceae; genus Nicotiana; species Nicotiana tabacum. Next base: position 99,530,892 of record NC_134098.1, on the reverse strand, counting down.
ACCGCAGAACAGGTATGCGGGCCGCATAATGACCGCAGACCGGGTCAGTCACGCCTAGTTTTGGAGGCCAAATTATGCGGCCGATATGCGGACCGCATACGTGTTATGCGATCGCATAACTGCGTCGGGGCTTCCATTCTTTCTAATTTTTGACCCGACCCAACTTCGATTTGTAGCCCTTGAAGCTCATTTTTTAGCCAAAAATCTGATATTTTAGAGAGAGGTGAGAGTATTTTAGAGAGAGAAAGTGAAGACTTAGTCATTTATCCATCAATTCTTGTTCAAGGTTTGAAGGTTTCACAAGGATCTTGCTAGGGCTTCAAAGAGGTAAGAATTTCTTTCTCCAATTCTTTAATTTCGGGTTTGGAGTAAAGATGGGTAATTAAAAGTATGATTCTTGGGTATTAGAGTATTATTTATACATACGCATACCAATAAGGTTTATGGAAAGACTATTGAGTTTAAATGGGTAAAGATTGGGTTGAAAATGGTAGAAATCTTCAAAGATTTTAATTGAAGATTTGAGGGTCGAGTTGATGTCGGAATTTGGTAAAATTTGTATGGTTGGACTCGTGGTTTGATGGGTGTTCATATTTTATAAATTTTATCTGGTTCCGAGACATGGGCCCCACGGGCGATTTTTGAGTGAATTTCGGAGTTTTATTGAAAAGTTAGTATTTCCTTATGGAATTAATTACAATAATTGGTATTGACTGAATCGAATAAATTGTGACTAGATACGAGGCTTTCGGAGATCAATTCTTGGGGCAAGGGCATAGCGGAATAAAGAATTACACGGTTTGAGGTAAGTAACAGTTCTAAATTTGGTCCTGAGGGTATGAAACCCGAATTATATATTATGTGATTAGTTTGGGATGACGCACATGCTAGGTGACGGGCGTGTGGGCGTGCACTGTAGGAATTATGACTTGGTCAAATTCCATAGGATTATGTGGTTGAATTATCTGTTGATATCCGTACATTCTCTATGTGTTAGGGAAAATTGAGCTGAGACTCGTATTAAAAATCATGCTTAGACATATGTTGTTATTATTGGTACCCACTGGGGTCATTTATGTGGTTGAATTATATGTTCAAACTGTAATTTCACACTCAGTCATGTTTATTCATTTCATATCGTATCTCAGTCTCTGTTGCTATTTATTAAAATATCATATTATCAATTTTGGGCTGATTATCATGATTTTTGAGAGCCCGAGAGATTGGAGAGGTTGATGACTGAGTGAGGCCGATGGCCTAATTGTGAGAATATTTATGGATCGGGCTGCACGCCGCAACATATTTTTTCTTTATTGATTTATGCCATGATTGGCTTGATATAGCGCTTGGGCTGAAGGAGCCCCTCCGGAGTCTGTACACACCCCCAGTGAGCGCAGGTACCTACTGAGTGCGAGTGCCGAGTGTGAGTGCCGAGCGCCGAGGGATGAGTGACTGTGAGAAATGAGTGACTGTGAGAAATGAGTGACTGTGAGGAAAGAGTGTCTGTGAGGAATGAGTGACTGAGGAAAGAGTGACTATGAGGTTGGAGTGAATGGGAGGACTGAGTGACTATTACTCTGAGTTGATGCATTGATTTCATTATTTGCTGCATTTCAGCTGTCATATATCACTATTTTGGAATTTTCGGAAAATATTATTTTTTGTTTCGGTCAAACTTGATATGAAATTTCAGTGAAATCTTAAATGTTGAACTTGAGAGAATGCCTACTCTTTTATATTGGAAAGTATTGTATTTGGACTTAGGTGAGAAGCTCGTCACTACTTTCAATTCTTTATTTATTATTGTTACTTACTGAGTTGGTTGTACCCATACTATACCCTGCACATCGTGTGCAGATCCAGGTGATCTCGGATACAGTGGGTGTTGATTCTTTCGCACAGTCGATTTTTCGGAGATTCAGAGGTAGCTGTCATGTTTCGCAGACCTTGTCTCTCCTTCCCTATCCTTTTGTTATTGTATTTGGTCTCAGAGTATTATTATAGACTAGATTTTTCCCAGACTTGTAATGTATAGATGCTCATGTACTCAGTGACACCAAATTTTGGAAGTATTTGTATCGGTATTTGCGAGACTTGTGGATTGTGTTTAAATATTATATTTTCAAACTTAAAAAGAAATTATGGATTTTTGATGTTGTCGGCTTGTCTAGTACGAGATAGGCGCCATCACAACAGGTGTGATTTTTGGATAGAGACAACCATACCTTGATAGGCCACTGCTACAGAGAAGCGAACAAAGTTGCAACAAGCTAGCAGCTTTAAGCCACAAACACCAACAATATATAATAGTTACTGAATTCGAGAGGCTCCCAAGAATAGTTAGAGGACTACTCAAGATGGACAAGCTTGAGATGACATCATTCAGAATTAGACAACTCAAAGCAGCAGAAATTCATTTTGACCCCCCTGATGTATAGGAAAAGACCCCCCTTTTTAAATTTTGGTTGCCTTAAAGTATAACAGAGGGTGGAATGCCAACCTCTCAAAAGGTAGATGGGAATTTTCTGTCACTCTTTATAAGCAATAAAACGGTGATGGTTCACAAAAAAAATAAAAAATGAAGTCAGCTCAAATTTTCAAAGACTTGATTGAAAATGACTACGACTAGGAATTTCAGTGAAAAAACTTGTCCTATCACAAGTTAGATGTTGTTTGGTTAGATGTTGTTTGTCCAAGCTTTTGAGAGTTTAAAAGTATTTTTTTTGTCAAAATAAGTATTGGTTTGGAAACATAGGGGTCGTTTGGTAGAGTGTATAAGAATAATGTTGAATAAAGTGTATTAGTAATGCTGATATTAGTTATGCTTGCATTAGTTATGCTGGTATTAGTTATGCTGACATATTTCTTATCCATTATTTGATTTGATGTACTAAAGCATTGCACAATTTCTAAAAAAATTATTTATTTATAAAAATACCCTCATATAACCGGTCCACACCACATCTTTGTTAAAGAAACATATGTTGATGAATGTTTGTATATGAAAAGGGTTTAAATAAATTATTTGATTTGTCTACCTATATTGTAGTATAGAACTTAATATTTATTTATAAAATAGAAAATATGCTAAGTATTTATTTATTTACTAGGGATATAATTTTATTTCTCACTTTCTTGGATTATTTCAAACTTGCATTATATAATAGCTTATTTTAATCAAGTATAAATTTTGAAGGACATTTTTATCTTTAACTAAGTTAATGCATGCATTAAAACCCATTGCATTGTTAATACCATGGTTTCTTATGCATTAGTTATGCATAGGATAATACCAAATAGGGTGTATAACTAATGCTTGCATAACTAATGCATAGGTTCAAAAAGTGTACCAAATAAAATATTACTAATACACAAAGCTAATGCATACATTATTTTACCTAATGCATCCTACCAAACGACTCCTTAGGGTGTTTGGCCATGATAGAATAGTGCTTTTGAACGGCAACAAAAATAATTTTATTACTTTTGGGAAGATGCTACAAATTCTAACTTCTTCCAAGAAGCAAAAGCAAGAGCAAAAAAATAATTTTTTTTAAAAGAAAAATATCCTTACTATAAATTTATATTTTCTAAATTACCCTTATTTATTTAAGTTTTTCTTTTCCTTTTTTATTTCCATCATCCTTTTCTTTCTTTTTATTTCCACCGAATTGCTTTAAATAATTTGCTCTCAAACTTTTTCTTAAAAATCAAATTCTTTATATTTGATATATTATTTGAATATTAAAATAGATAAACCAGAAACAAGACAAGTGAAAAAGAATTTGAAAAGTTGCACGCACATTACACATATATGACAAGGTTTTATTCTCCGTCTCCTATCTCGGTACTAAATTTGATCTTTTTTTTTTCTTTCGTTGTTTCTTCTTTTCAATGTCTCCTATTCCTTTCTGAAATAACAAAGCTAAGCACCGAATTTATACACTTTCTCTACAAGATAGTACTTTTTTTCTTTTGCAGCGTACTTTATTATACAATCTCTAGTTTGTAGTTTTATATTATTCCTATCTCTTTTTTAATGTGCATGCATGTATTGTAGTTGATTGAATGCATAGTTTGTTGTTTTATTGATTTAGTTTAACTATATGTTTTAATGATCAAAATCTTTAATACAATATATATTGTTACTTTATGTTTTATATTTAAACTAAATATAATAAAATTAAATTAAATTTTTTTATAATAAATATTTAATTTTTTTACTTTTAAATAATTACAAAGTGAACTTTGATATTATCCTTTTGTGGTAATTTTACACTCAAAAGTGCTTTTTAGAAAGATTGTGCAAATACAGATTACTTATCAAATATTACCAAAAATATTTCTCAAATGAATTGGCCAAACACAAACTGGCATTCTCCAAAATAATACTTTTTCAAAAAGCACTTCTAAAAATAAGCAATTTTTGACAGTTTGGTCAAACATGCTCTTAGTGATCAACCAAATTGGTTGAGTGCTATTTGATAATCTATATGAAACCAACTATGCACAATAAAATTTGTTTCAAGAAAATAATCAAGCCTAGAAAATATTGTGATAAGTATAGTATTTTATTCTAAATATTGTAATGATTAAATCTTTATAATTTCTCTAATTCTTTTTTTTTTCAGGAAATGAATACAAGAGCCTTCAAGCTTGATCTTGATTTTTTATGTTTTAATCTGAGTGCTTGAAGCTTGATCTTCACGTATTTTAATCCAAAGGCTTGCAGTTTGATCTCGAATTTTATGTATTTTAATCTAAGTACTTGAAGCTTGATCTTCAACCTTCGTCTCAATCTTTTAATAACGATTGAATACTTGTAGTTTGTAGAGAAATTTATAACGTTTGATCAAGTTCCCTCTTGCTTCTTGTTTATTTTTGACCAATTATATTGAAGTGACAAAGCTATATTTGATTGGTCGGAACATCACTTGTATGCGTGGCATATTTTCATTGGGCTTTGATTGATAAGGCATGCTAGGTAATTTTGACTTGTGACATAATCCTATTAGGCTCTTTTATTGAGCCTTAGGAGAAGATAACATATTGGGCTCATCATATATAACTCAATTCAATTGGCTAGCCCAAGTGATTTAAATTTTTAATTAAATTCGTATTTATGTGGACTTATATAATTAATATATTAATATTAGCCAATAATATATTTTTGGACTATTATATCTTGAATTGAAAATATAATACAAATTATTTTATGAATTTGAATAAACTAAAATAAAATTTAAATGCCTAGACCAGCAAAGATAGAAGAGGTAACCTTGTAAAATTCATTAATTTAGCATTAAATGTCTTCATATAAGTAAGCATGAGCAACTTAATGCTTGACTTTGTGACACGATAAAATTGAAACATAAGAGAATGATTGGACCAATCCTAGAAGGAAGGATCAAAAAGATATAATGGTAAGCGTAAAAGCAAAATGTCACAAGCCATCCAATCCTTGTTGACATAATGGTTGAGATGTTCATAGTAGAAGAAAACCATCTGTAGTCAATTTAACTCTATCAAATAAAAACTGGTCTCTATACCAAAATTTGCATTTCAATAATAGAGCAGCGGTACAGGGTACAAAAAGTAAAATCTTACAAGTCGGCTGGAACGTCAGTAAAAGACTAATCTCAGGAGAAAACCTCAATATCTTCTTGTTTATTTTGAAGCCAAAAAAATAGAGAGGTCAATGAAAAATCATAAGAACCCATTGAACAAACAAAATTAGTAAAGAATTGGCAAGATTGTAACACTATACTTAGAAGATTCTTTGATGCCTATGAAGGTTGTTTATCTTGGTCAGGGGTGGTGTTGTCCAATACTGCTTAGTAGCAATTAGAATCTTTATCTTAACATGAGGTAAAGGACAGATAAACAATGCATTTTTCCGATCAGAAGTGCAGGACTGATCAGTAACAGTGCATTTTTTCGAAAATGAAAAATTGGTGATTGAAAAAATCTTTTGTCGGATGATATGGCGAAATCCATTGATCAAATAACCCAAGAGAAATTTCAGTTTTTAGGCTTAACATTCCCCATTTCTTCACGGTGTGATAATAGTGCCGAGGAATAAGGGGGAAATGCATTTTAAAATACTCCACTGCTTTTTTTTTTTCATTTAGTTGTGTCTTTCTTCTTCTTCTTCTTGGCTTGTGCCATGTCATTGATGTGTGTGTTTTACTATGGTCCACAATACAATGTTCTATCATCAACTAACTATAAGAATTACACGTCTCGCATAACTATTATTGAGAAAAGTAATCTTTTTTTTAATAAATAGCTTCTCTTTAAGAATAATGTGAATAGTATATTACTTGTTGTATACGGTCGAAATTGATTTCCGCCTTCGTACGATTGATCGAGATGAGATCATAATGGACCAAAAGAAGACTTCGTAATATCGAGATGGGTTCCGAAGATGGCACGAACGAGCTTCAGATTTCAGGTACAGATCAAACACCGAGTTCAAAGTCATTATCGAGCTCGGGTCCGAATCGAACTATGATGAGATGTTATGGAATCGAGCTTAAGGGGCAAAGGCCAACCGATATCGAGCCCGAGCCATTACCGAACCTCGAGTCGGAATCGAGCTCAAATCCGCATCGAGCTCTAAAAATGATACCGACCAACACCGAGTCCGATCAAGCTCGAGCTCACAGATAAGAGCCGTTGCAACCGCACTAAGAGAGAGAATCTCGGCAGAAATTAGGGAAAAGTTGATTTATCATGGGTTCCCCACTATGCATTTTTAATTATATCTAAAGTAGGATCATCCACTATAAAGAGGATGACTACATTTCTATAAAGGGTAAGTTTTTGTATACATGGTAACTGAGATATCATACATTCCTATATTGAAGAGTTATCATTTTCTTTAGCTTCATAAATTGATTCATCTTGCTTAATCTATAAATCATCTTCTTCCCAACTTTGCTTATTTTTCATTCTCTACAGTCAACACTCGATATTCTATTCATTCTTACGATTCTGTCAAGTTATACCACATACTCTTAGAACTACGTATAAATTTAACTCTATCCATTTTTCGGGTAAACAGTTTGGCGCCCACCTTGGGGCTAAGGATAACAGTGGTTATTTGGTACGGATCTGCTAAACGCACCCTCTTACACTTGTTGTTGAAAGTATCTTTGATTTCAAATTAGCAACAACGAACTCTCAATTAATGGCCTTACCTATCGACAACGGAGCTGCCCTTCAAGGAGAAAACAACAACTTAACAACCAGGGCCGAAAGGCCGCTTGTCGATGTCGTTGGGGCCCGAGTCTAAGTACCATTAGACGTTAATTCGCATGTGTCTATTGAGGAGAACCAATGTTCTGAGCCTGAAAATAGCATTCATGGTGGTACTCGATCTGCACCTCGAGACACCCATAACGTTGAGGAAAACGGAATTAGCTTACGCATGATTTTCGAAATGTTGCAAGCTCAACAGGTAGCGATAGCTCAGTTGCAGAGTCAAACACAGGTACCGAGCAGACCGGAGCCCAGTCCACCCCGAGAAATCACCCACAGAACGGAGCCAGCTGTAGTAAGGTCAAATGAGCAAGAATCGGGGACTAATATCGAAATTGTTAAGATGTTCGAAGAGTTGACAAAACGAATAGAATTAGGAGAAAAGAGGATCGAAGAAAACAACAAAAAGGTGAAAACGTACAACTCCAGGGTTGATCAGATCCTGGGGGCACCCCCGATATTGAAAGGCTTAGATTCCAAAAAATTCATGCAGAAACCTTTCCCCCTGAGCGCGGCCCCTAAACCAATCCTAAAGAATTTTCGCATGCCCGAAATTCCTAAGTATAATGGGACGACCGATCCCAACGAACATGTCACCTCTTACACATGTGCCATTAAAGGAAACGATCTAGAAGATGATGAGATCGAATCTGTATTATTGAAAAAATTCAGTGAAACCCTGTCGAAGGGGGCAATGATATGGTATCATAATTTACCATCTAACTCTATTGATTCTTTTGCTATGCTTGCAGATTATTTCGTAAAAGCACATGCTGGGGCCATAAAAGTCGAGACCAGGAAGTCGGACCTATTCAAGGTAATACAAAAGGATAACGAGATGCTAAGAGAATTTGTATCTCATTTCCAAATGGAACAAATGGATCTACCACCAGTCATAGACGATTAGGCCGTTCAAACTTTCACTCAAGGTCTGAACGAATGGAGCTCGATGGCCTCAGGGCGGTTGAAACATAACCTGATCAAATACCCAGCTATTATTTGGGCTAATGTGCACAATCGATATCAGTCTAAAATAAGGGTCGGAGACGACCAGTTGGGTTCCGGGTCCGGTTTTAAAAGTGATATTGATCGAGAACCAAGGTCAAGCAAGGATCGATACCGGCCATACAATGGAGATCATTGGGGTTGCGAAATTTCACGTAACCATGTACGAGGCGAAAAGAGAAATGATCGAAGCCAAGGATCTTGGGGACTAATGAACAAAAATGGGTTCGATAGGCATACCGGACCTAAGGAAGCACCACGACTATCGGAGTATAACTTCAGCATCGATGCATCCGCCATCGTGTCAGTTATCGGACACGTCAAGGACACTAAATGGCCTCGACCCATGCAAACCGATCCTGCCCAGAGGAACCCCAATCAAATGTGTGAATATCATGACACCCATGGGCATAGAACGGAAGATTGCAGGCAACAAAGAGAGGAGGTAGCCCGGTTATTCAATAAAGGTCACCTTTGAGAATTTAGAAGCGATAGAGCCAAAAACCATTTCAAAAATAGAGATTTCGGTAAACAAAACGAACAGGAAGAACCACAGCACGTCATCCGCATGATCATCGGTGGCGTCGATACCCCTCAGGGGACGGTACTTAAACACACTAAGACATCGGTTATGAGAAAAAAGCAATCTCGAACTTGGGATTACGCACCCATAGGAACCTTGTCCTTTAATGATGAAGATGCAGAAGGAGTCATGCAACCTTATAACGATGCACTGGTAATATCCGTACTTATGAATAAAACTAAAGTTAAGCGTGTATTATTGATCCAGGTAGCTCGGCCAACATTATTAGATCGAAGGTTGTAGAACAGCTCGGTCTACAAGACCAGGTCGTACCCGCAACCCTGGTTCTAAACGGATTCAATATGGCATGTGAAACTACCGAAGGCGAGATAATTCTGTCGATAAACATGGCCGGGACTATCCAGGAAATGAAGTTTCAGATAATAGAAGGCGATATGAAATACAATGCCCTTTTTGGAAGGCCATGGATCCACAATATGAGAGTTGTATCTTCGAACTTCCACCAGGTTCTTAAATTTTCAACATCGGAGGGAATCAAAATAGTGTACGGGGAACAACCGGCTGCAAGGGAAATATTTGCCGTCGAAGAAGCAATTCCTATATCCTCACCTTTATCAACAAAGGGGTCGGACTCAAAAAGGGAACGAGATGCCAAATAGCAATCACAGACGTCAGCTTCAACCCAACCAAAAATTCAGAAGATCGATGAAAATGATGATCAAAGGATCCCTCGATCCTTCGTGGTTCCCGATGATTCTGACGCTACCTAATCAACGATTGAAGAGTTGGAGTAAGTCATACTAATCGAGCATTTGCCCAAACGAAAGGTATACCTGGGAACGGGATTAACCCCTGAACTCAGGAAAAGGCTTATTCAATTTCTTATCGATAACATAAATTATTTTGCTTGGTCCCATTTAGATATAACAGGGATCCCACCGGATATAACGACGCATCGGCTAAGCCTGGACCATAGGTTCAAACCGGTAAAGCAAAAGAAAAGACCCCAGTCCGAGGTAAAGCACTCATTCATAAAGGACGAGGTAACTAAACTTCTCAAAATAGGGTCCATTCGGGAGGTGAAATATCCCGAATAGTTAGCCAATGTAGTTGTAGTCCCTAAAAAGGGGAACAAACTTAGAATGTATATAGATTACAAGGATTTAAACAAGGCATGCCCCAAAGATTCTTTTCCATTGCCTAACATCGATCGCATGATCGATGCCACGACCGGCCACGAGGTCCTTACTTTTCTCGATGCCTATTCTGCATATAATCAAATCCAAATGAACCCGGAAGACCAGGAAAAGACTTCATTTGTCACCAAGTATGGAACATATTGTTATAATGTGATGCCCTTCGGGCTAAAAAATGCATGAGCTACTTACCAATGCCTAGTAAATAAAATGTTCAAGGAACGAATAGGTAAAACAATAGAAGTTTATATTAATGATATGCTAGTTAAGTCCCTGCGCACAAAGGACCATTTGGCTCATTTACAGGAAACATTCGAGATTTTAAGGAAATACAACATGAAGCTCAACCCCGAGAAATGTGCTTTCAGGGTCGGTTCGGGCAAGTTCCTCGGCTTCATGGTATCAAATCGGGGGATCGAGAACAACCCCGATAAAATCAAGGCCCTCGAATACATCGCCATCGTGGATAGTGTAAAAGCCGTGCAGAGGCTAACGGGACGGATTGTTGCCTTAGGCCAATTCATTTCAAGGTCGTCAAATCGAAGTCACAGATTTTTCTCTCTACTTATAAAGAAGAACGATTTCGCTTGGACCCCGGAATGCCAACAGGCATTAGAGGGATTGAAGCGATATCTATCGAGCCCACCACTGCTTCATACTCCAAAAATAGACGAAAAACTTTGCTTGTACTTGGTAGTATCGAAAATCACAGTAAGTGGTGTCCTAGTTCTAGAAGAGCAAGGTACGCAATTTCCCATTTATTATGTAAGTCGAACCTTAGGAGAAGCAGAAACTAGATATCCACACTTAGAGAAATTATCACTTGCACTGATAAGCGCCTCCAGAAAGTTAAAACCATACTTTCAATGTCACCCCATATGCATATTAACCACTTACCCACTTCGTAATATTTTGCACAAGCCCGAACTATCAGGCCGATTGGCCAAATGGGTTGTCGCACTCAGTGGGTACGATATCGAATATTAACCCCGTACGGCCATCAAGTCTCAAAGTTTAGCGGACTTCGTGACCGATTTCACGCCAACCCTTATATCCGAAGTAGAAAAGGAACTCTTGTTGAAATTGGGTACATCATCGGGGGTATGGATCCTTTTCACAGACAGGGCTTCGAACATTAAGGGGTCCGAGCTAGGCATCATTTTAAAGCCGCCTACGGGTAGCACTATTAGGCAATCTATCAAAACTAGTAGGTTGACTAACAATGAGGCCGAGTATGAGGCCATGATTGTAGGTCTCGAGCTAGCTAAAAGCTTGGGAGCAGAAGTCATTTAAGCCAAATGTGACTCTTTACTGGTGGTAAATCAAGTAAACAAAACCTTCGAAGTTTGAGAGGATAGAATGCAAATGTATCTGGACAAACTACATGTCACTTTACACCATTTCAAAGAGTGGGCTTTACGGCATGTTCCACGAGAACAAAACGGTGAGTCCGATGCACTTGCAAATTTGGGATCATCGGTCGAGGAAGGCGAGATAAGCTCGGGGACTGTCGTTCAACTCTCGAGATCCGTGATCGAAGAAGGTCATGCCGAGATAAATTTTACAAGCTTAACCTGGGATTGGAGGAATAAGTATATTGAATACTTAGAGAATGGAAAGCTCCCATCGGACCCTAAAAATTCGAGGGCCCTACGAACCAAAGCTGAACGATTTACATTGACTGCAGATGGAGCGCTATACCGAAGGACATTCGTTGGACCATTGGCAGTATGCTTAGGCCCAGGAGACACCGATTACATTCTACGTGAGGTGCATGAGGGCACTTGTGGAAATCATTCCGGTGCCGATTCATTAGTCCGAAAAATAATCAGGGCAGGGTATTATTGGATCGATATGGGCAAAGATGCAAAGGAGTTTGTTCGAAAATGTGACAAATGTCAAAGGTTTGCACCAATGATCCATCAGCCCGGAGAGCAACTTCACTCAGTCTTATCCCCATGGCCATTCATGAAATAGGGAATGGATCTCGTCGGCCCTCTGCCATCGGCCCCAGGTAAAGCTAAGTTCAGTTTATTTATCACTGACTATTTCTCTAAATGGGTTGAAGCACAGGCGTTCGAGAAAGTAAGAGAGAAAGAGGTTATAGACTTCATCTGGGATCATATCGTATGTCGATTTGGGATACCCGCCGAAATAGTGTGTGACAATGAGAAACAATTTATCGGCAGCAAAGTGACGAAATTCCTCGAAGAACACAAAATAAAAAGGATATTATCAACGCCGTATCACCCTAGTGGGAACGGACAGGCCGAATCGACAAACAAGACTATCATTCAAAACCTGAAGAAAAGGTTGAACGAAGCTAAAGGGAAATGGAGAGAAATTCTGCCCGAAGTCCTTTGGGCATATAGAACAACATCGAAGTCCAGTACGGGGGTGACTCCATTTTCTTTAGTGTATGGTTCCGAAGCATTAATTCCAGTCGGAGAACCCAGCGCAAGGACTTGACATACATCGGAGGAATAAAACCACGAGGCTATAAGTCCTAGCCTCGAATTATTAGATGAAAAATGAGAAGCGGCACTTGTTCGAATGGCTGCACAAAAGCAATGAATCGAAAGGTACTACAATAGAAGAACCAAACTCCGCCACTTCAGGATCGGGAACTTAGTCCTAAGGAAGATCACCGCCAACACTCGCGATCCTAATGAAGGGAAGCTCGGCCCGAATTGGGAAGGACCCTATCAAGTCCTCGATATAGTCGCAAGAGGGTCTTATAAACTCGGAACGATGAATGGCGAACCATTACCAAACAACTGGAACATATCACTTCTCAAACGATATTATTGTTAAGGTATGATTTTCTCCCTTCCTTCGTCTATATATATTCGACGCTAACTCATTGCAGGAGTTCAACCAAAAACATCGAGACCTCAGGTTTTAAAGTACGCGTTGCACTCTTTTCCCCTTAGATCGGTTTTTATCCCAATCGGGTTTTTCTGGCAAGGTTTTTAACGAGACAACAACTATGTGCTACCTGAGGACAATTCAATATTATCCGAGGCTTCTTTACAATCAACCTCGAATACTAGGAGGCTTTACCATCGAATAAATCGAGTTCGATACAAGAAAGTTATTTCGTACCAAAGTCATGTCAAAAAGGGTATCAATAGGGAAAAGTGTAAGGGCCAAATGGTCAAAACAAACCATGCCCGCATAGTTTTGCTCGAGCCCTGGCATAAAATACAAACACATATATAATGACATCTTTACCGTTAACTCATATTTTGAAAATTTCGTTCTGCTTCATGATTCAAATAGGCTTAAGGGTCGACCACTACCGAAGGAGTTTTGAAAACCTTACACCATAAAGCCTAAGGGCTATCTTACTTCGAGTTCGAGCAATCACTCACTCGACCATTAAGCCTACGAGCTACATTACTTCGCGTTCGAGCAATCACTCACTCGACCATCAAGCCTACAGGCTACATCACTTCGAGTTTGAATTACTCACTCTACCATTAAGCCTACAGGCTACATCACTCCGAGTTCGAATTACTCACTCGACCATTAAGCCTACGGGCTACATCACTTCGAGTTCGAATTACTCACTCGACCATTAAGCTTACGGGCTATATCACTTCGAGTTCGAGTAATCACTTACTCGACCATTAAGCCTACGGGCTACATTACTTCGAGTTCAAGCAGTCACTCACTCGACCATCAAGCCTACGGGCTACATCACTTCGTGTTCGAATTATTCACTCAACCATTAAGCCTACGGGCTACACCACTTCGAGTTCGAATTACTCACTCGACCATTAAGCCTATGTGCTACATTACTTCGAGTTTGAATCACTCACTCGACCATTACGCCTACGATCTACATCACTTCAAGTTCGAATTACTCACTCGACCATTAAGCCTACGGACTACATCACTTCGAGTTCGAATTGCTCACTCGACCATTAAGCCTACGGGTTACATTACTTCGAGTTCGAACCATCACTTACTCGACCATTAAGCCTACGGGATACATTACTTTGAGTTCGAATTACTCACTCGACCATTAAGCCTACGGGCTACATCACTTCGAGTTCGAATTACTCACTCGACTATTAAGCATATGTGCTACATTACTTCGAGTTCGAGTAATCACTCACTCGACCATTAATCCAACAGGATAGATCACTTCGTGTTCAAATTACTCACTCGACTATTAAGCCTATGGGCTACATCACTTCGAATTCGAATAACTCACTTGACTATTAAGCCTACGGGCTACATCACTTCGAGTTTGAATCACTCACTCGACTACTAAGCCTACGGGCTACATCACTTCAAGTTCGAATTACTCACTCGCCTACTAAGCCTACGGGCTACATTACTTCGAGTTCGAGCAATCACTCACTCGACCATTAAGCCTACGGGCTACATCACTTCAAGTTTGAATCACTCACTCGACTACTTAAATTACGGGCTACATTACTTCGAGTTTGAATTACTCACTCGACTACTAAGCCTACGGGCTACTTTTATTCCGAGTTCAAGCAAGTACTCACTCGACCATTAAGCCTACAGGTTATATTACTTCGAGTCTGAGAAATCACCCACCCAACTACTAAGCCTACAGGCTACCTCATTTAAAGTTTGAGCAAAAACTCACTCGGTTATTAAGGCTACAAGGTCCAAATTCGATCAAATTACCTAAAGCCTTATGAAAACCTTCATAAGGCATGAATGAAACAAAATCTTCACAAGGCAGAAAATAAAATAGAGGCAAGTCGGGAAAAGAAAAGATATTTATATATAAAGATTGTTTACAAGATTGTTTACAACGTCCGAGATGGAAACTAAGGGCTAAGTTTCTTGATTATCTCTGGGGGCGGTCTCTTCTCCATCAGGATCCTCCCTCTCTTCTCCATCGGGATCCTCCCCGCTCTCGGACCCTCTCTTGCTCCCATCATCATCACCATTATCATCATCATCATCATCATCAGATGCCAAGGCTTCAGTATCGGCTTCGAGCTCTTTAGCCCTTTTTATCTCTTCAGTGAGATCGAAACCTCGAGCATGGATATCCTAGAGGGTCTCCCTCTGAGATTGGCACTTAGCAAGTTCGGCAACCCAATGTGCTCGAGTGTTGGTGGTCTCGGCTGCCTCTCTTGCTTGTACCTGAGCAGCTTTAGCATCGGCCCGATAGACGGACACGAATGCATCCGCATCGGCCTTTGCCTTTTTGGCATCAGATTCGGCCTTGGCAAGTTCAGAGGCCAACCGAGCCTCGACCTCCTCTATTCTTCTTCCTTGAACCGAGCTTTTTTCTTTCATACTTTGAAGTTGGTTTTCGGTCGATGATAGTTCGGCTCGAGCAACCTCTTTCTCTACAGCAAAGCGGTCCATACCTTCTTTCCACTTCAAGGACTCCGCTTTTATCACATCGACCTCCTCACGGAGTTTCCCGATCATCTCGAGTTTCTGCTGCAGTTGTGAGACCGATCAATTAACCATCGTTCCGGTATCGAGCCCATAGGCTTTTAATAGTATTATTACCTGCTCTGACAGATCGGTCTGATCTTGGTGAGCCTTGGCCAACTCAGCTCGGAGGCCTTTGATTTCCTCTCCCCTTTACCCTAAGAGGAGTTTA
This sequence comes from Nicotiana tabacum, assembly GCF_000715075.1. Lineage (NCBI taxonomy): Eukaryota > Viridiplantae > Streptophyta > Magnoliopsida > Solanales > Solanaceae > Nicotiana > Nicotiana tabacum. The sequence continues at coordinate 99,515,276 of NC_134098.1, read as the reverse complement.
AGGGCGTTCCTCTCCTCCGTGACCTGTTGCGACCTGCAAATAAAGAAGAAATAAAGTTAGAAAAGAAAAACAAACATAAAAGTAATATCCATAAAGAGAGTTAAAGCTTACCCGATTCAGAGCTTGCTGCACTTTGCAAAAAAGGCCCGACACATCACTAGGGCCAGTAGCATCCTCGACCGCAGTAAACAAATCACAGAAAGGATCCTCCCCTTCATGACATCGGTTCATCTCGAGGGCCCCTAAAGCTTGGGCTTCCCGAATCGCCCCTTTGGAAAAAGCAGGGAAAGTGGGCGAGTCTTTCTACTGCCCCTATTGACTTCGATGGGGCATTCTTTTCGGTTCGAAGAGAGTTAGGGACGGGCCCTTCAGACATATCCACCACCTATTGACTTCGATGGGAGATATACTCGATCCTCAATAGCTCGGGGACTTTGCCCGAATCTTTCTCCGATGTACCCTCAGTTCGAGGCAGAGCTTTGTAAACCACCATCGATCCAACTACCTATGAGGCATCGATGGTTTTCTTCACTCGGACCACCAGTTCGAACCCGTTGTCCTTTTCTTCTTCCTCGTCTTCATCCCTCAGACGCTGAATTGATTCTAAGGTTAGAGGGATGGCATTCTTCCTCGACTTACGAGCTTTCGGTTTTGGGTTTTCGGAAGTAGAGGCCCTATTTCTCTTATTATCCTTCGCCGGTTTAGAAACCGGGGCTGAAGTTTCCTCTTTGCCGGACAAAGGTTTCAAAATCGCATCCTTGCCCAAATCTGCATACAAGAAAATTGATTTGAGTGTACGGAAAACAGTTCGAACTATCAATGGTGCGAGAAAGCAGATTACCATGATTTTTGGCCTCTCATCGGCCCTTTGACAAATCGCTCCATGAGCGCTCGACGTACGTAGAAGTCGAAGCCAGGGTCCGTACCTAGTCCTTGAGGTCGGGAACCGCACCGGGCATCCAAGGAACCGCTACACCACAAAAAGGGATATCATTAAGAAAGGAAACGAAGGGGAAAAACAATGGGAGATAACAACCGAGTTACACTTACGCTTCATGTTCCATTCTTCTGAAAATGGCATCTTCTCGGCCGGTATTAGGTTCGACATCTTCACTCGAACGAACCTTCCCATCCAGCCTCGATGTCCTCATCTATGCTCTAGAATAGAACCTTGGTAGCCTGACGCTGTAGTTTTATTAACCCGCCTCGAAAGAGGCGGGAGCAGTACAATCTAATGAGGTGGTCGAGGGTGAAAGACATCCCCTAGATTTTGCTCACAAAGAAACAGATCAGAATAACGATCCGCCAAAAATAAGGATGATTTGGCCTAAGGTTATTTGGTATTTACGGCAAAAATCTATGATAACGGGATCGAGAGAGCCTAACGTGAAAGGGTAAGTGTACACACTTAAAAACCCTTCCACATGAGTAGTAATATCCTCTTCGGGAGAAGGGACTACCACTTCTTTATTCCCCCAGTTACAATATTTTTTTATCTGTTCGAGATATTCTCCGGTTATCGAACACAAATACCTCGATACCGGCTCACATCGGCCCGGAACCGAAGAGCCTTTGTCGACCTTAAAATCGGAGGTAAGAACACACGCCACAAGAACACACTCCTCAAGCTGTGGATCCACCGGTGTTTTGTCGGCGACAGGCTGTGAAGAAGAAACTTTCTCTTTCTGAGGAATGGTTTGTGATGTTGTCGCCATTTTTGAATTTAAAGATCGAGAATAGAAGAAGGTGACAAAGATTTGGTAGTTTTGAAGAAGGATTTTGCAGAGAAGAATTACAGATTTTCGAATGAACTCAGAAGATACGAAAAACAACTTGGGAAATTTGGAAGATTGAAGATGTAAAAGTGATAAATGGTAAAAGGAAGGGCTATTTATAGATTGAAGCAATGGCGATTCAATATCAGCGGTGGCTGACCACCGTCTGACACGCATTAAATGCCTTGATAAATAAAACCGACGGGACATCTATCACGTACGTCATGGTCGGGCTCGATGCAAACGTCAGTGCATATTCAATCGAGCTATTGAGAAATCATATCGTTTCTCGTCATATCCTTCTCGAGAAACGAGGGGACTATCTATATACGGTCGAAATTAATTTCGGCTTTCATACGATTGATCGAGATGAGAACATAATAGACCAAAGGAAGACTTCGTAATGTTGAGACGAGTTCCGAAGATGGCACGAACGAGCTTCAGATTTCAGGTACATGTCAAACACCAAGTTCGAAGTCATTATCGAGCTCGGGTCCGAATCAAACTATGATGAGATGTTATGGAATCAAGCTTAAGGGGCAAAGGCCAACCGATACCGAGCCATTACCGGACCCCGAGTCGGTGTCGAGCTCAAATCTGCATCGAGCTCTAAAAATGATACCAACCAATACCTAGTCCGATCAAACTTGAGCTCACAAATAAGAGCCGTTGCAACCGCACTAAGGGAGAGAATCTCAGCGGGAATTAGGAAAAAGCTAATTTATCATGGGTTCCCCACTATGTATTTTTAATCATATCTAAAATAAGATCCTCCACTATAAAGAGGATGGCTATATTTCTGTAAATGGCAAGTTTTTGTATACATGGTAACTCAGATATCATACATTCCTATATTGAAGAGTTATCCTTTTCTTTAGATTCATAAATTGATTCATCTTGCTTAATCTATAAATCTTCTTCTTCTCAGCTTTACTTATTTTTCATTCTCTACAGTCAACACTCGATATTTCTATTCATTCTTACGATTTGTGTCAAGTTATACCACATACCCTTAAAACTACGTATAAATTTAACTCTGTCCATTTTTCGGGTAAACACTTGTCCTAGTTATAGAAGATGAATGCATATACGATTGTATTAGAATATGCCACATGATAACTAAGTAATAGTATAAATTTTCATTTAATCCCATCCAATCTTTGTTGAGAACTTGAGATGTTCGATTAGATGTTCATACAAATCTTCATTTTCAATGTCCTTCCAACATGTAAGCAAGAAACATGGTAAACATTGACACTTGAACTATTTGATTTCACAAAGAGAAATCAGTTCTAGTAAATATGTAATAATTGCCAAGGTTCTTCCAACAAAGAAAATATATTTCGTACATGCTATATGTAGTAGTCAACTAGGGGATGAAGACCACAGTCCACCCCAACAACAACAACAACATAGTATAATCCCTGTTTTCGATAGACCCTCGGCTCCCTTCCTCCAAGAACTTCCCACCTTGCTCTTGGGTGACTCGAACTCACAACCTCTTAGTTAGAAGTGGAGGGTGCTCACCACTAGAGCAACCCACTCTTATCTAAACAATTCCACATAAAAACGTGTAACTTGAGAAATGCTGTACTCGGAAAGGACCCAAATTACAGTGCAGAAAATAACCAGTAACTGTAAAAAGAAAATTTCCTAATTACACTCGGTTTGTCTGTTTTCTAAGTCCATTCCCTAATTAAATGGTAAATTCCCTAATTTTAAGCTTAGATTCCAGTTGGTCACTGTGGAAACAACCATCTTTAGTCACTTTATCACTATAGTCTAAAAACTGGTTTCTGTGCCAAATTTTGCATTTAAAAATATAAAAGTACGGGTAAAAGATACATGCCTGTTATATCAGGGGAAAACCTCAATATCCTCTTGTTTGGTTTGAAGCCAAAAAGATAGAGAGGCCAATGGAAAAGGATAAATCACGCAGCAGGGACGTATGCATAACTTTTTGTAAGGAGTTAAAGAAGTAAACAAATTACTACACCAAAATGGGAGATGAGAAATAGGGAAGAGCAATACCAACAAACCCACACACCTAAAAATTGCAAATTATAGAGGAGGAAAACTTTTTCAAAATTATGGTTCTAATTCTAATTACTTTTTAGAAGTTGAGTTATTCATTATTACCTTTATTATGGTGTTAAACCATCAAACCAGGCAACATCGTTCATTCAATTATGTCATAGTACATCATTTTGCACATTCTTTATATGTCTAACAAATAAACAAAATTCAACGAAGCGGTATCACTGGAACATGCATCCGCCCCTAAATAACGGAAAAAAATGAAAAATCATAAGTCACTTGTCTTCTTAAATGCAATTTCCATCGTCATATAACAAAAGATAAGTCGTTTCTGAGAAATCAAAATTTAGTATCCCTAGTAAAAAGGTAATCGCCAATGTTCTTCAATTCACCACCTAGACATATAGACATAAACAAAGTAGTCGACTGAGGAATGGAGACCATTTTGGGCGACTACGAAACACCTCAACTTCGGACGACTACGAAACATCACCAGGTAATCTCCTGCAATAAAGTGTATACTTTTGTTTTCCTCCCACCTCCTAACATTGTTGTACCTCGTGAAACAAAGCTATCAACAAATGGAACCTATTCCGTCTTAATTACTGTATTTATTATTGACACAAGGGATCTTTCCAACTTCGAACAAAGCCAAGCAATGAATATCAACAACATTAATATGCATCTGGGAGACTGAGAAAGCGCACCTGGAGCAGTACTTAATTGATAAAGACAAAATACTCTGAATATAATCCAAATCCCAAGGAGAAACATTAATTGATGGTATTGGGATTTGGGAAACAACGATCACCAATATATTTAATGGGAATGAGAAACAATTAATTACTTCCTCTGAGAAACAATTAATTTGTCATGGTTATTGAAAATAATTAGTCAAAAATATTTGTCTTTTACAAAATCAGGACTTACTCTAGTAAATATGAAGAGACGTTAATTTTATCAAGCAAGAGTCTTAATAAAATGAGATAAAAGATAAAATTAGGACAATTTAATTAATTATCTTTTTAATTAATATTTTAAAGAGGCACAAACAAATAAAAGGAGCGGGTCGGGGCACATTGCTTTGAATTTCGGCTGTAAATTACTCATCTCGTGGATTATGTAAGTTGTAACAAATTACTGATGGGTTGATGGGTGGACTGAAACAGTCTAAAAGATATTTGGTTCACGAATTCGATTTAATGTTCACAATGCAACTTACCAATACTTATAAGTTCAGTGTCTACTTTACATTAACAATTCACGTTTGCGTTGTATTGTTACTTTTGTTCCATAAAAGGACTTATTTGCAATTTACCCAAATTCTTCTTCTATATAAATGGAGAAGTTGTCTCCTAATTTAACTATCAGGATCCAACTTGAGATTCTTCCATTTCACCCTTTCCAGAAAATGAAGTCATCTTCCCCTTCAAAAACTAAATGCTTATGTGCCAATGGTGAAAATTCTAAGGAAATGAGCTTGAAATACAAAGAGATAATATCAGCCCTCCCCAAGCGTGAAACTCCCTATCCTCCTTATGAACTCTGCCAATACCAAGGCTTTTGGTTCCCTTTTATCTTCCTAGAAGGAATTGTACTTTTGCCAGAGATTTTCGAAGCTCAACCCTCTGATATTTTCCTTTGCAGTTATCCAAAATCAAGTACTACTTAGCTTAAAGCATTGGCCTTTTCTATTATGATCAGAGATCGTTTCTTTGATAATGACTCCACAAACCCTTTACTCACCAAGTTACTTCACGAATTTATACCAACTATGGAAGTTGATTATGTCAACAACCCTACTTTGCTAGACACTGAGTTGCCATTGCTGGCTACACATCTTCCTTACTTTTTCTCGTGAGCACATGATTTTTGCCCGACTAAAATTACTTCTACAAAGTTCAAAAATAGATCTTTCTAAATTATTTTTCGTTTTTATTGAATTTTAGGATTTTTTGTCTGCTTTTGGTCACTTATTTAATATTTAAAATTATAAAAAATACCAAAAATATATAAAATATTCATTGCATAACATCTTAAATTTAATTGCACATTAGGTTTTAATTAATTTGAATAAAACTTTAAATTAAAGGAAAAGAAAGAGAAAAACAAAGAAAGAAAAGGGGTTGCATTTGTATTGGGCCATTCTCGAGGAAGCCCAATTGCTAAGATCCCTCAAATCAACGCGGCCCAGGTCCAACGCCCACCCAATCCGGTCCAGATTCCTCACTTAACCAAAACGGCGTCGTTTTAGTAACGACGATCTTAGCCGTTGATTTCCTTTGATCGAACGACCCACAACTCCACTCTCCAATCCCCTATATATATCGGAGACCCCTCCTCCACCCCCCCAAAACCCCATAGGTCCCTCTCACTTCTCCATCTCTCTTACTCAGCCTAACCCTAGCCGCCCCCAAACTCCCACAAACCTCCACCGGCGGTCGCCATTCTGGCACCACCAAACGACCTCCAAATCCGCCCAAATTCACACCCCACACTCCTCACCTCATCCTCAATCCAAATCTACCTTCAATTTTCCTAAAACACCACTCAAAATCCTCGAATTTTAGATCTGAAAACGGCCAGAAAACCTAATTTCGTTCTTTCTGATTCCTTCATCAAGTTCAAGCTGTTTTGAGTTGAAACTAACATTAATTATTTGTTCTTGTCAAGAACAATTAATTAATGTAAGCTTTAGTTCATTACGGAATCATCGGAATCCGGACGAGCCTCTTGTTTCGCTTCAAGATGGGTAGTTTTGTTTTTCTTTACTAGGTACATCCTTGCCCTCTTTATCTTGTTTTGTTATTTTGTTTGCTTTAAGAAAGATTAAAAAAAAAAAAGAGAGAGAAGAACAATGTGTTTTAGGTATTTAATCAGAACTTGTTTGATGAACGTTTATCTCAGTTTAATTAGTTTAGCTTAGTAATTAGTTAATTAACAGTAAATTAACATTTTGGCTATTTGTTTTAAGGCGCAACATGTCTGTTTTGTTTTAAGGGTTTATGTGATTTTAACAGCTCAATTGCATGCTAGTTAGTTTTAATTATTGAATTAATTAGATTAATTTTGCTTCTTTGTTTATTGGGACTGATTTACATGATTTCTTTCTACTATGGCTCATGTGTAATTAATAGGAGTTAAAGGGGTCAAAGGGATTTGGAAAATTAGGGAATCTGATTTGTTTGTTGGGGAAGTCTCTAGAAGGGACTAAAATGCATTTTTAAAAAAATCAGAGTTAATTTCAAGTTGGTGTCACAAGAAATAATTTTCAGAAGTTAAAGGGTAAGAAATAAAAAGAACCATCTAGAAACAAGGACAGCTGTCCAAATTCAGTTTTGAAAGATGCTATTTTCCTAAATTTTAGGGAGGGCCTGACAGATTCTATTTTTTTTTTGGGACTCTCTCTCATTCTCTCTGATTACACACACATAGCCTATATAATAGGACTCATTCTGCATTCTAAAACAGGAATTTTCGGACGCGTAAGAGAGCCCTGAAAAAATATTCCAAGACTCTTTCTCCTCATTTTCCAATCTGATCTCCTTTTTAAGTTCAAAGCTAGAAAACAAAAGAAAAAAATTCAGGCTGTGTTTCTTTTCATTTGCCACTGTTCTTTTGCTGGGATTCATGGTTTGAGTTTGAGGCTGCTGTGGTTTTGGTTTTTCTGCTTTGTGTTCTTGCTGCTGTTTCTTCTCAGAATTTCAGAGACTTATTTTCTCTTCTACTTACTTTTGCTGCTTTAAGGTACACATTGATAACTTTGTATGATTCTGAGCTTAGCACAATCAATTTGAGCTTGAAATCTGTGAAATTCATATGGTCGTTGTACTTACATGATGTTATATATCTTCTTGTGAAATGTTCTAAGTGTTTGAATGGCTTGAATTGACATTCGCTCACCTCTTACCTGTCTGCTGCTGTTATGAATGTCCTTAAGCACATGTATTACTATTAGTTTCTATTATTGGCATCTCCACATCATAATTTGTTGATCATGAATTCTAATCTATAGACTTCCTAATGGTTTGTTAAGACAACATGTCAAGCTATTTGTGAAGGACTGATAATGTTATGTCATGGCTTCAACTTATGGGTCTGGCCATCAATAGGCCAGATCTGTGAGTCTCAAACCCAAATCAAGCCATTTTGAAATGTTGTAAGCTATTGTTCGTCAAATTGACAAGCGTTGTGGATGAAATCGAAGGTTACAGTTATTATAGCATTTCATCAAGTGTAGTAAACTCAATCAGTCAGGACTATGTAATTTTATTTCTTGTTATAGTTATAATTTAGTTGAAAATCCATTTAGTTGAAATTTGAAGTTCCCTTTATATGGGTAGTTCAACTTTAATTCTTGAGTATTGGTTTGATAAAATGGTTCAAATTTGTATTATGAATGTTTAAGCATGTTGTTTTATTTTTCTATCATTGGTAATAGAGACCAACGGAGATTTAGTGAATGTAGCACTTGGTGAAAGATCTGTTTGAGGCGTATATGTACAGATTTTCAGTCACAATTTTGAATTCGTTTGAATGTTAAAAGCAGTTGTTTGAGCAGTAAACTTTAAGACAAAGTAGACTGAAATTTGAATCACAAGAGCTTAATGGCATGAGTAATTCATTAGGAAATTATTTATATAATTGGAACCATTGTACTAGTGCTTTTCTTCTTCAAATGTAGCTTATTACGTTTTGGGATATGAACTTAGCTGACTTGGTGTTATAAATTGACTTGGTAAAGTGTCTGATTAATTCTCTGCAATTATTGCCACACAAATAAGTCTGGGCCACCGTAGTAATGGGGAAATAATTGGGATTATGAGGTACTTTATAAAACTGGACCTGAGCCGAAATTCAAGTCTGTTTGACACTCTATCAATAATTGATTCAGCGTCAATTATTTGTTCATAGGATGACCCATTTTCCTTTTAAAGGTGAATGTCTATCAATCATCAGACAATTCCAACAACTTAGATTTAATTAATTCTTCTAGCTCTCATTAGTTGAAATGTACGCTTCTTCCACACTCTTATACATGATTCATGGCCTCACATTAATCTCAAATCCTAGAAAAATAATTAATTCATGAACACCTGTAGAAATGCTTTTAGGCACACATTTAATCTATTATCGTAATTGTGTACACGTTCGCGTTACATGATTATAATTTTCCCAAATAAATCAAAGTACGCGTTCGCGCGACTTTGGCCGAACAATTTTAATAAATTGTTATTAATTGTGTACACGTACGCGTGACATGATTTTTGGCACACCAAACAAACAGATTCACACACACGTGGTTCATTTTCAAGATAATTCCATAATGCCATAATAAAGTAATTTAAAAGCGGTAAAAGGTAAAACGCACATAGGTTCTAAAACACGTAATTAAACAATTTAATTAATCCATGTATGATTAAAGCAACCTTGCTAAAACCACGGAATTCGGGAGTGCCTAATACCTTCTCCCGGGTTAACAGAATTCCTTACCCGGTCTTTTGATTTTCGCAGACGTTAAACAGAGTCAAATTTCCTCGATTTGGGATTTAAAATAAACTGGTGACTTGGGACACCATAAATTATCCCAAGTGGCGACTCTGAAATAATTAAATAATACGATTTTGAATAATGTCACTTTAATTGGAAAAACTCTCTATCCCCCTCGGGAAAAATGAGGTGTGACAGTTCTGGCGACTCTGTTGGGGATCGAACCCAGAATCTCTGGTTCAGGGTTCAAGAATTCGAGCTTGTTGTTGTGATTTTTACTTGGCTTTATTGATCGTTATTACTGTATTTGTGGGTCTAATGTGCTAATTGCCGCTCATTTACCGCTTTGATATTATTTGAACTATATTAAATTATTTTCTTACGCCTCCCTTCCGAGTCTTCTAAAAATATGGTGCACACGTATGTATGGCCCACTTTTCTGTTAGAGGTCATACCAAATAAAACGAGGATGGATCAGCCATTAGGCCGGGTAGACTTTCGTGCTCCCGGTACGTCGCTCCCACCACGGCTCAAGTTGTCCCGCTTGGGTAAGCCATGTCTAGAACACACCCCCAGGTTTAAACCTAGAATAACATAACCTTATGCCAGATCCCTAGTAGGAACGTTTGTTTGCATCACGTGCGTTTGATTTAGGGGACTCAACATAGGGGTTGGGTCCGTCTAGGACAAGTATACCCGAAATAAAGACCATCCTGATGCATCTTACCTGCTATGTGTGAATTTATTTCGGCTTATTTGTTGATCGGTTAAGAAAATAAAAGAAAAAACAAGAGTGAGGTAGGATAGAAAATTCACCCGGTTCTGAAAACCCTGGTATTTGAAAATGCCTCGAAACTCTGCCAAAAGTTTTGAAAAAAAAGAAAAAAAATGCATTTCAAAAATGAAAGTAAATCAATATCATGCTCTTCCAATTATGTCAAAACTGACCGAACTACACGAGTCTGATTCTCACCGGATGTGAGATACGTAAGCAAATCTCATCGGTACCGACCCCAATTTTTCCAATCAAATAAATAAAGTATGTCCATTGGTTAGAAAATAAAACCGACCCAGCTTCGATTAAGTCCTGCGCCGTTTTTGCCAGAATAGCCATAGAATACCTTTAAATTATCAAATGGCTAGTCTCGTCAAGAACGGACATGTCTGTCAATAAGGCATCACTTTTCCCATAAAGTGTCTTACCTCGGCCTCAAAACTTTATTTGAAAGTGGGAAGGGGCCATTATTGCAAAGATGACCATTTTGGCCAACGCCGCACAAATAGTCACCTTCAGGTGATTTCCCTTTGAAACAAAATTGAAAACTGGTTTTTGCAAAAGAGTCTGCTGGTCTGTCTTCCGAACTAGAGTCAACCCTAACCCTAACCATTCACACGTACAAAATGAACACTGTCTAGAACCCGCCGTGAAATATTGTAGAGCAGGCTCCACTATAGCTTCAAATGTGGTGGTATGACTTGGGTAAAGATGGTCAAGACTGGGTAGTAGAACATTTGGGTGCTCTTACGGATATTATGAAGGTCAAGCCCCGGAATGATCTGATCAAGACTTTAGTGCCCTTCTGAGATCCCGTTCACAATGTCTTCCGCTTCTCAGACTTTAAGCTCACTCCCACCCTAGAGGAAATAGCCGGATATACTGGTTTCGGCCGGAACTTGAGAAAATAGCAACTTATATTCCCAAGGCCTCCCTCTGTGCGCCGGTTCTTTGATATTTTGAACATCAGTAAACAAATAAGGAAGAACAATATAAACAATGGATGTTGCTCTTTCTACTTCCTGTACTCCAGGTATAGACATCCAAATGGGTTTGAAACGCATGAAAAGGGGTTGAACAACAAGCAAAGTAAAGATACTTGGAAAATTCATCGTCACTTTGCTTTCATAGTGGCATTCCTGGGCATCATAGTCTTCCCAAATGAAAAAGGGACGATTGATATCCGTATGGCTAGAATTGCACAAGTCATAACTGCCAAAGAAGATCACACACTTGCTCCACTTATATTGTCGGATATCTATCGGGCATTAACACGGTGTAAGTCTGGGGCGACGTTCTTTGAAGGTTGTAATATCCTTCTACAAATGTGGTTAATTGAACATCTTCGCCTTCATCAAAAATTTATAAGCTACAGCCCAAGCAAGAGCAACTTCATTGAGAGTTATGAGGAGAGGGTAAAAGATTACAACTCTCCAGAAGGGGTTGAATCTTGGATCGCCCACTTGAGAACTTTAAAGGCGAATCGAATTGAGTGGACTTTAGGATGGCTCCAAGTGAGGGAAGTCATACACATGACAACCACAAAGAACGATTTGCTATTGATGGGCTTGAGAAGTGTCCAACCATATGCACCGCAAAGGGTTCTAAGACAATTGGGAAGATATCAAGTGGTGCCTGAGGATGAAGATTTGAGTGTCCAAGTTATTGAGCTATACCCCGAAGCCCCACTTTCCGAGGCTTTAATCCAACAAATCTGGAATGGTTGTCGATACTTAAAAGAGGACACCCAAGTGCCCGATCTTGCAAGAGGAGAAGTAGATCCAGGCTATGCCACATGGTTCGAAAGAAGAAACTGCATTAATGATGAACCAGAGCCCGAGCCTGAAAGGCCCGCCAAAAGGCCTCATATTCAGGCTTTTGATGACAAAGTCCGAGAGCATTTGGCCTGGGGAGAAAAGGAAAAGAAATATCAAGCCACCATTCACGCCTTAGAGGAAAAGTTGAGGAACCTCGCATTTGAGAATGACTTACAGGCACAGGTAACCGAAGGTGAAAAGAGAAAATTGACCCGAGAGAACGAGGCTCTCCGAGCCCAACTCCGGGACATGAGGATAGCCGCCGAAACGCCTGTAAGGATCGAAAGATATGAAAAAATCATCAGTAACATAAGAATGTAGGTACACGACTATGCAACTGACTTGATAAAGGCCGAAAAGAATTTGCTAAATGCTCAAACAATGTTGGCCAAAGGAGCAGAAGAACAAGCCCACCATTTGAGACAAAAATATGGCAAAGAAATAACAGTTCTAAAGGAAAAGCTGTTTGCCCTTGAGAATGAAATGATCCAGCAAATCAAAGATTTTCAGACAGAAAAGGAGCACTGCTACGCACTAATTGGCCGACTAGAAGAAAGTGTGCAACAACTACAGGACCAAAACAATACCAGCACACAAGTGTTGGAAGCCCGGGCACAGCAAATTGGGCGTCTGCTTCAAGAAAAAGGAGTTATCAGAACCAGAATTAAGGAGATAGCTCACTATGTCGTGATGAAATGTCACGAGTGTGAAGACATGACTAGGTCCATTTTTTTTGCTTTTATGATGACCTTCGTCCACCAGGTAATAGATGACTTAAACGGCCTTAAAGAAGACATTGCGCGAAGGCCCGCGCAAAGACCAGCTGATGTCTCGCAGGCTCCCAGAGTACTAGTGGAGGCTCTCATGTACTTTTGACTTTTCAGTTTTTCGAGTCTGTACTTTACTGCTTTCTAGAGTTTTGTTCAAAGCTGTTTATTTCGAGTCTGTATGTTTTCTTTTGTAGTCGTCAGTACTTTTAAGTCCTTGTAATAGAAAACAAAAAAAGATGACGTGACTTTATTAATGAAGTATTGAAAACCCAAAAGATTTTCTTTCATTTCGTATTTATATCCTTGAACTACGTAATGATCTGATTCTTGCGGCATCATGATACGTAGGCAATCTCCATATGATTCGATCATAGTCTTAAAATAAAAGAAAAGAGAAGAAAAAAAGAGAGGAAAAGAAAAAAGGATAGAAGAAAGAAAAAAAGGGCCAAACAAAAGGAAAAAAGAGAGAATGAGAACTAAAAGAGTGAAACACGGCACAAGAAAATCAGGATTTGAATTTGGGAAAAGAGCCGGGATGAAACACATAAGCCGTCGCAAAGCATTTAGAAACGTTTAACTGCTCAGGTGCATCGCATCCCCAATATGCGATTCCCTGTCTGTTAAATGCTTCAAAATTGACCAAGTTATTGTGTGTGCATTGTTAAGACAGGTTCTATTTAGGTGGTTAGTTTGTTGGCATCCTGGCAAGTCACCCCTATAACACTAGATCAAAGCGCAAGGAAGTCATGGCCAGCAAAGAAACAGATACGGGAGTTGTTGACCCACCGAGGGAGATGGTAGAATCCGAATCTGGACTGAAAGAAGAGGTCCACAGGTTGAAGCATCAAATGGCAGAAATGTATCAAGCATGGATCAGGGGGCATCCTCCACCTTCATTCCCCGCTAACTACATAGAAAATCCCGCTTTCATCCCACCACTGTCACAAGCCCAGGATCCCATTACCGTTGATCTTTCCCCTCAGCATGCACCGGGCTTTACCCCTTACCACCACTACCCCGACGCCTCGTCCCAAACTTTCCACGCTCCACCAGCCAAAACAACTGCATACCCTGCCCCGACATCTGCTCCTGTTTTTGTAGCTCCTCCGCAAGCTACCCTCCACCGATCTTCTAGTGAACCTACGTTCCAAGCTCCAGATACCAACTTTTAAAGTCACAGATCCTTATCCCTACACCCCTCACTTTGAACCTCCTGTTGAAACTGAGAAATAATCCCGTAACGTGGAGCAAGATGAGATATTCAGGAAAGTGAAGAGTTTAGAGCAATCTTTGAATAACATGCAAGGGATAGGAAGCCAAGTAAGTGTGGCTTATAAGGATTTATGCTTATTCCTTGATGTCCAACTGCCCGCTGGCTTCAAGAGGCCCAAGTTTGACCTGTACAATGGACATGGAGATCCCATGGCCCATTTGAGAGGCTTTTGCAGCAAGATGAGAGGCGTTGGTAGGAAAGACGAATTATTAATGGCATATTTCAGTCGGAGTCTGAGTGGGGCAACTTTGGAATGGTACACCCGCCAAGACGCTAGCAGGTGGTACATATGGGACGACTTGGCTCAGGCCTTTGCTCGGCACTTTCAGTATAATATAGACATTGTCCCGGATCGCCTATCTTTGACCAAGGTAGAGAAGAAGCCCAGCGAGAGCTTTAGGGAATATGGTTTCAGATGGAGAGAACAAGCTGCACGGGTCAATCCTCCAATGGAAGAAGAAGAGATGGTCGAGTACTTTCTTCAAGCCCTAGAGCCTACTTACTTTAGCCATTTGATCTCAGCCATAGGTAAGTCTTTCAACGATGTGGTAAAGATGGGAGGAATGGTGGAAGAAGGACTCAAGTAAATCAAGATCATGAGCTACTCCGCCATAAAAGCAACCACACAGGCAATTCAAAGTGGCACCGGAAGCCTGTTAGGCAAAAAGAAGAAAGATGATGTCGCTATGTTTGTCTCTGGATCATGGCGTGGCCCAGCGGATTCGCCTCACCAGTACACCCAACCTCGACCCCAAGCCTACACCCAAGCTCCATATAATCCATCCCAACATTATCTCCCACCACAAGACCCTGAATATTCACTCAGACCATCCTAATACCATGTTTACCATGCACAGTCATATACGCAACCCCCTCCTTACCCGCAATGGCGTGCTCCAACTCCACAAAATCCTTATCCACCCCCACAACTATACCGAAACCCAACTGGTCCAAGATTTCGACCAAGGCCGGATTATAGAAAAGAAAGGCAGCAGCGGAAAGAAACCTTCACCCCTCTTGGAGAGTCATATACCAATTTGTTTCAAAGGTTGAGGCAATTGGACGTTTTGAGGCCGATTGAGCCAAAGATACCAAATCCACCTCCAAGGAACCTTCATTGTTCCCTCAGATGCGCATATTGTTCTGATGCCCCAGGGCACGACACAGAGAAGTGTTGGCATTTGAAGAGGCGATCCAAGAGCTCATTGATACAAATTAAATTGTGGTCCAGAGCCCGGAGGTGCCAAACATCAACCAAAATCCTTTGCCAGCCCATACAGAGACACATATGATTGAGATAGTTCATAAGGATGGGGAGCCCAATAATTCTTCCAAGTCTATCATGATGATCTGAGCTAGCGAAAGTAATCCAGTTAAAGATCCAGATTATGCAAAAGAAATGCCTTTGACAATTGAAGGGGTGTCGGAGAAGCTAAGCACGCTCAACGTGAAGCCATCTGTATTGGTTGTGAAAGGGCCTCCGATTGATGGTGAAGCGAAACAGGAAAAGCAAAAAGTGGTCGTGCTAGGGATCCCGGGCAAGCCTGTCATAATCGTGGAAGGGGCTCGTATTACCTTCGTTATTATTAAGCCAGTGACCCAGTTACCAATGATTGACACAAAGGTCGTCCTGTGGAATTACAAACAAGTGATAGTGACATATAAAGGGAAAAAAGTAGAGGAAGAAGTCAATGAAACCGGAGGGCTGACTCGTTCTGGGAGATGTTTTACCTAGAGGAACTGAGGAAATCCAAGCCATTCAAGGATGGCCACATCTCAGTAAAGAAGCCGGTCACCGAAGAAGAGGCTGAAGAGTTCTTGAAAGAGATGAAAATGCAAGACTATTCCATTATGGAGCAGTTAAGGAAAACACCAGCTCAGATCTCTCTTTTGTCTTTGCTGATACATTCAGATGAACACCGCAAAGCCCTGATGAAGATTTTGAATGAGGCCCATATTCCTGATAAGATCACGGTGAACCACCTGGAGAAGATTGCTAACAAGATCTTCTAAGCAAACATGATCACTTTCTCAGATGATGAACTTCCTATGGAGGGTACAGAACACAACCGAGCCCTTTATCTCACAGTGAAGTGCGAGGATTCTGCTGTCTCAAGGGTACTGATCGATAACGGTTCTAGTGTAAATATTTGCCCTCTGTCCACTTTGCAAAAGTTGAAGATTGACACTGAAAGGATCCACATGAACAATATATGTGTTCGAGGCTTTGATGGAGGAGGGAAAGATTTTGTCGGTGATATAATGCTCGAATTGTCAATAGGGCCAGTTGAGTTCACTATGGAGTTCCAAGTGCTAGATGTGGCTGTCTCCTACAACTTGTTATTGGGCAGGCCCTGGATACATACTGCCAAGGCAATCCCGTCTTCTCTGCATCAAATGGTAAAGTTCGAATGGGACAGGCAGGAAATAGTTGTGCACGGTGATGAGAACTTATCTGCTTACAATGACACAACTGTTCCATTTATTGAAGCTGAAGATGATAAAGGGCCATGGGTTTACCAAACGTTCAAAACAGTATCTGTCGAGAAGATTCCTGAGGGAGGATGCATTACGGGTCCAAAGCTACCCTCCGCGTCCGTCACGGTAGCAAATGAAATATTGAAGAATGATTTTGTGCCAGGCAAAGGTCTGGGTTCATCTCTGCAAGGTATTGCACATCCGATGTGTCCACATGAAAGTTTCGGTATATTTGGTTTGGGATTCACACTCACAGGGAAGGACGTGAAAAGGGCTAAAAATTTGAACAGAAAGGCATGGTCACTTCCTAATCCTGTTCCACACATCTCCAAGTCTTTTGTCAAGCCA
Source organism: Nicotiana tabacum (assembly GCF_000715075.1). Classification (NCBI taxonomy): domain Eukaryota; kingdom Viridiplantae; phylum Streptophyta; class Magnoliopsida; order Solanales; family Solanaceae; genus Nicotiana; species Nicotiana tabacum. The sequence goes on along the minus strand of NC_134098.1, from coordinate 99,498,513 downwards.
GGGATCGCAAAACACCCAATATCAGCAGTCCCAAAACCTGTGGTCGACTTTGATGAAGAGCTGATCAAGAGATTCCAGAGTCTTTTTGATGAGGTTAATATGGTAGAAATCGGGGAAGGCTCCAGTAATGCCGATGTGCAGCTTGTTGGGCCAAATGTGAAGCTTAGAAATTGGAAAGCTACTCCTCTCCCCACCCGGAAGGAGTTTTAGTAGTTTTCTTTGTTTTCCTTTCTGTCATTTTATTTATCCCAGGGTTGTAATCCAGATTTTTATGTTTGCTTGTTTTGATGTACAAACCTTTCTATCTTTTTATTTTCAATGAAATACAATTTTCCGTTTTTCCATTATTCCTAATAGCGTTTCATTTTTGTTTTTGTTTCTTTTTTTTTCTGTACAATTCTTTTTATGCTGGTTTCAATGACATGACATGCATGAGGAATTTTCAGCCAAATCTTAAAAGCCAATCTAATTCTAAAATAACAATCCAAGAAGTAGAGTGTGATGAAACAGAATATGATGAAGAAGCAGCATTTCAGGAAATCAGTAGAGAACTAAATCACTTTGAAGAAAAAGCCAAGCCTAATCTGAATAAAACTGAAGCAATCAATTTAGGAGATCAAGATAATATCAGGGAAACCAAGATAAGTGTGCATCTGAAACCGCAAATCAAGGAAGAAATAATCAAAGCACTATTTGAATATAAAGATACTTTTGCATGGTCGTATGACGACATGCTGGGTTTGAGCACTGATTTGGTAGTTCATAAATTGCCAATTGATCCGGCATTCCCTCCAGTCAAGCAAAAGTTAATGAAGTTCAAGACTGACATGAGTGTGAAGATCAAAGAAGAAATCACAATGCAGCTTGACGCAAAGGTCATTCGGGTCACTCGATATCCCACTTGGTTAGCTAATGTTGTGCCAGTACCAAAGAAAGATGATAAGACCAGGGTATGTATTGATTATCGTGATCTCAACAAGGCAAGTCCAAAGAATAACTTTCCATTACCAAACATCCACATTTGGATTGACAATTGTGCCAAGCACGAGATCGGGTCTTTTGTGGATTGCTATGCAGGATATCACCAGATCCTGATGGATGAAGAAGACGGAGAAAAGATAGCATTCATCACGCCATGGGGGACATATTGCTACCGGGTAATGCCATTCGGTTTGAAGAATGCTGGGGCAACTTACATAAGGGCAATGACTACCATATTTCATGACATGATACACAAGAAAATTGAGGTTTATGTAGATGATGTGATCATAAATTCAAAGAAGCAGTCCGACCATGTTGGGGATTTGAGAAAGTTTTTCCAAAGGCTCCGTAGGTACAACCTCAAGCTCAATCCAGCGAAATGTGCATTTGGTGTCCCGTCCGAAAAACTATTGGGATTCATAGTCAGTCGACGCGGTATTGAGTTGGACCCGTCAAAGATCAAGGCCATCTAAGAATTACCACCTCCAAAGAATAAAACTGAGGTGATGAGCCTACTCGGGAGGTTAAACTACATCAACAGGTTTATTGCTCAACTCACAACGACTTCTGAGCCCATTTTTAGGTTGTTGAGGAAAAATGCTGCGGTTAAGTGGACTGACGAGTGTCAGGAAGCATTTGATAAGATCAAGAAGTACCTGTCAAACCCACCTGTGCTGGTACCGCCAGAGCATGGGAGACCTTTGATTCTCTATCTGACAGTCCTGGATAATTCTTTTGGTTGTGCACTGGGTCAACACGACATCTCAGGCAAGAAAGAGCAAGCCATTTATTATCTCAACAAAAAGTTCACTCCTTATGAGGTTAAGTATACTCTTCTTGAAAGGACGTGTTGCGCCCTGACTTGGGTAGCACAAAAATTAAAGCATTATCTGTCATCCTACACTACTTATCTCATTTCTTGTATGGATCCTCTAAAGTATATCTTTCAGAAGCCTATGCCCACAGGAAGACTTGCAAAGTGGCAGATTTTACTCACAGAATTTGACATCATCTATGTGACCCGGACCGCGATGAAAGCCCAAGCCTTGGCCGACCACTTGGCCGAGAATCCGGTGGATGAAGAGTATGAACCATTGAAGACTTATTTTCCTAATGAAGAGGTAATGTATGTTGACGAGGTTGACCATGAGGAAAAGCCAGGTTGGAAACTCTTCTTTGATGGAGCTGCTAACATGAAAGGCGTCCGAATAGGGGTTGTACTCATTTCTGAAACAAGGCATCACTACCCCGTAATAGCTCAACTTTGATTTTATTGCACCAACAACATGGCTGAGTACGAGGCATGCATTCTGGGTTTGAGACTAGCTATAGACATGGGAGTTCAGGAAATATTGGTTTTGGGAGATTCAGATTTGTTGGTTCACCAGATTCAGGGAGAATGAGAGACTCGGGATTTGAAGCTCATACTGTATCGACAGTGTCTGCATGATCTTTGTCAACGATTTAGGTCAGTAGAATTCAGGCATATTCCCAGGATTCATAATGAGATCGCCGATGCTTTGGCTACTCTAGCATCAATGTTACACCATCCAGATAAGACTTATGTCGACCCTCTGCATATCCAAGTCCGTGATCAGCATGCCTATTACAATGTGGTTGAGGAGGAACTTGATGGTGTGCCTTGGTTCCATGATGTCAAAGAATACATCAAGTCGGGGGTATATCCGGTACATGCCATAGGTGATCAAAAGAGAACCATTCGACGTCTGGCTAGTGGATTTTTATTAAATGGGGGGAATCTTGTACAAGAGGACTCCAGATCTAGGACTACTAAGGTGCGTAGATGCTAAACAAGCTTTTACCATCATGGCCGAAGTGCATTCCGAAGTTTGCGGACCGCATATGAGTGGGTATGTCTTGGCAAAGAAGATTCTTTGAGCAGGTTATTATTGGCTCACCATGGAACGAGATTGCATCAACTTTGTTCGCAAATGTCATCAATGCCAGGTGCATGGTGATTTGATTCATTCCCCTCCATCCGAGTTACACACAATGTCTGCACCTTGGCCCTTTGTTGCTTGGGGCATGGATGTCATTGGACCAATTGAGCTGGCAGCATCAAATGGGCATAGGTTTATTCTGGTGGCCATTGATTACTTTGCCAAGTGGGTCAAAGCTGTAACTTTCAAGTCCGTGACCAAGAAGGCGGTGGTAGATTTTGTTCATTCAAATATCATCTGCCGGTTCGGAATTCCCAAGGTAATCATCACAGACAATGATGCTAACCTCAACAATCATTTGATGAAAGAGGTATGTCAACAATTCAAGATTATGCATCAACTCCACTCCATATCGTCCTAAGCCAAACGGAGCCGTTGAGGCTGTTAACAAGAACGTAAAGAAGATACTTCGTAAGATGGTGCAAGGTTCCAGGCAATGGCATGAAAAGTTACTTTTGCTTTACTAGGTTATCGCACTACTATTCGTACTTCAGTAGGTGCAACTCCTTATTTGCTGGTATATGGAACTGAGGCAGTTATACCTGCAGAAGTTGAGATTCCATCCCTTCGGATCGTTGCTGAAGCTGGAATTGATGATGAATGGGTCAAAACTCGACTAGAGCAGTTGAGTTTGATTGATGAAAAAAGATTGGCAGCAGTATGTCGTGGTCAATTGTATCAGAAAAGAATAGCAAGAGCATACAACAAGAAGGTGCGTCCCCGGAAATTTGAATTGGGCCAGCTGGTATTGAAACGCATCTTCCACATCAGGCTGAAGCTAAAGGCAAGTTCGCCCCAAACTGGCAGGGGTCGTTCATTGTGACAAAGGTGTTGCCCAATGGTGCTTTGTATTTAACATACATAGAAGGTAAATGTGTGGATATGGCTATCAATTCTGATGCAGCCAAGAGATATTATGTATGATTTCTTTACTTATCTTCAATCGCATTTTGTACTAGGCATGTTTCAAAGTTGGAATGACGAAGGCATTTTATTCTGCTATCCCAAATAATTTTATCATTTGTTACCCCTTTTTGAGCCTTATTTATTTTCTTTCATACCCCTCTTTTGGAATCAGAAGTAGAGTTGGAAATAGAAAAGAAAAATAAAAAAAAGAAGAAGAAGAAGAGAAAAGCAAAAGAAAGAAAAGAGAAAAAGAAAGGAGAAAAAAAAAGAAAAGAAAAGCAAAGTAACAAAAATAAACAACTTTTACTAGTTTGAACTACGTTCGACCTGATTCCTGTTAAGGATACGTAGACAGCCTTATATGGGTCGGTCCCATCAAAATAAAAATTCAAAATTCCCCAGATTCGAAGAAACTGGGGCAGAAGTTTTAGTTTTATAAAAAGATCTGATTCCAAAAGTTGTAATCTTGAACCCCTTCATCTTAAATTATTTTGAGCCTTCATGCCACCCTTTCTTTCTAACCCTGTCCAAAACCTACACTACAGTCTAAAGAAAGACCTTCTGATCAACTTTTAGGATGCCAAGTCAAGTGAGATAGAGGTATGATTTACATCATGGGTAGCACCTTTGTTCATGGGCATAAGGAAAAATGAATAAATGAGAGAGTCTTATTGGTGAAAACCCTCACGGGCACCGTAGGGCGATGGTGAGTTGAGAGAAAATTCATAATGAGAGAGTCTTATTGGTGAAAACTCTTACGGGCACTGTAAGGCAACTGTAAGTTGAAATAGGAGCAAATGAGAGAGGTTTGCTGGCCCTCGGGGCACTACAAGCCGATTGAGGTTCATGACTTTACAGAGAAATTGAATTATGGAAACCCGGTTTGAAGTATGAAGAAATGGCATGAACTAAAATGTGATTAGTTGGATGGATTTGGCTGATCAATCCGAAATGCACGTCATGATCATTGGAGCCAACTGCTTCATTCAGATAAGTCTCTTTTCCATTTTTCTTCAAATAGTCATATTTGTTCAAAAATTTCTACTTTATTCCTAATTCTCGAAGTCACTTCGCTTCGTTTTCTTTTGGGTCTATTTTTCTAAGTCCCTGCCAAGTTAGTCTTTGTTATGCAAGAAAGAAAGGACTTTAAAGCCCATTACCAACTTTTTAATTGCACCAAGCGAGATTCAGCCAAACACATCACAAGTGACATGATTCAAAATGAGCAATGTGGCGGTAATTGAAGTTCAGGTGGTCAAGTGATTCGTGAATTTTAAGGAAATGCAAAGGTTCAACAATTGTCAAAATAAAAGTACCATATAACAAGTTGAGTGTAAGGGATTCAGATTCAGAGGTTTTTTGTGGTCAAGGATCGATCAAAAATGTCAAACAATTCTTTGTTAGCCGAAGCAGCTAATCAGAATTAAGCGTGGTAGCGGCAGAAGAAGATACCTTCAACAAGGATGCCACAAACTAACCACCACATTTTAAAACTGACGAAATTTTCTTTGAGTGAAACATGGGTAACAAATTGTGTTTGCTGTATAGGGATACTCCATGAGGAAAGCATGTTCCAGATAAGTTCAGATTTTCAGGATCCTCCTAGACAATGGGATCTAGTTTTTAATTTTCAGGACCCTCCTGGATAATGGGATTCAACTAACACTCAATGAAGGTTCCTGGTACGAACTGGGGCAAAAAAGTTTCTTTGTTTTGTCTGTGTTAATGTGATTGTAGGCGCCCACCTGGAGAATGAGGGAATTCATTTCAAGTTTTAAGTCAGCGCAGGCGCCCTACCTGGAGAATGAGTGAGTTTATTTCAAGTTCAAGTCATGAGCAGGCGCCCACATGGACAACGAGGGAATTCATTTCAAATGTTAAGTCAACATTAGGAACCCACCTGGAAAGCGAGGGAATTTATTTCAAGTTTTGAGTCAGCAGACGCCCACCTGGAGAATGAGGGAATCTATTTCAAGTTTTAAGTCATTGGCAGGCGCCCACCTGGAGAATGAGGGAGTTTATTTCAAGTTCAAGACATGAGCAGGCGCCCACCTGGAAAATGAGGGAATTCATTTCAGTTCAAGTCATGAGCAGGCGCCCATCTGAAAAATGAGGGAATTTATTTCGAGTTCAAGTCATTGGCAGGCGCCCACCTGGAAAATGAGGAAAATTATTTCAAGTTTTAAGTCAGCATCATGCGCCCACCTAGAGAATGGGGGAACTTATTTCAAGTGCAAGTAATTATCAGGCGCCCACCTGAAAAATAGGGGAATTTTATTTCAAATTTTAAGTCAGCATCAGGCGCCCACCTGAAAAATGAGGGAAATTATTTCAAGTTTTAAGTCAGCATCAGGCGCTCACCTGGAGAACGAGGGAATTTATTTTAATTTTTAAGTCAGCATCAGGCACCCACCTGAAAAACGAGGGAAGTCACTTCAGAATTAACTTCAACCTTTAAGACAGTAGTAGGAGCCCGCCTGAAGAATAGGGTCAATTCAAGTTAGAGGTAGCAGAAGCTCGCCTCAAAAATGCGAGTCGACAATTCGAGATGCACAACAGAACTGTAGAAGATTCAAAATCAAGTTTCTGAAGACCTATAGGGTCACGACCCCAAATTCCCTCCGTGGGAGGTCGTGATGGCACCGAGTCTCTAAGACTAGGTAAGCCTATTAATGCGGAATAATCATAAATATCTGAAATAAATAAACTACAATTCAAATAATTACAACTCCCAAAACCCGGTAGAAATCAGTCACAAGCTTTTAAAAATTTATTCTCAATGTTGCTATGTATCAAGGTCTAAAGAAAAATAAGAAAGCAACATAAAATGACAGAAGGGGACTCCGGAGTCTGCGGACGCTGGCAGATATACCTCGAAGTCTCCGTGTGCAGGTAACTCACTGACGTCTAGACTGGTAAGATGTACTTGGATCTGCACAAAAGGTTGTGCAGAAGCGTAGTATGAATACATCACAGCGGTACCCAATAAGTGCCAAGCCTAACCTCAGTAGAGTAGTGACGAGGTCAGGTCAGGCCCTACTGGAGAATAGATAATGACATGGAAAAAATGTTTAAACAATTTAATAAGATAAAATGACGATGGAAATGAATCAAATAGTATGTTACATTTAATGACACCAAATAATTGCAAATAATATCTCGTGGAATCAAAACAGAATTCCTTTTAACTTTATGAAAATCACAACAATTAATCGAAGGCAACTATGGCCATAAATCAATATCAACAAGGGCACTACCGAGGTACCGCCTCGTAGTCCCAAATCATAAATAAATTCACAATATCTCATTTTCTTATATCACCGCGGGAGCCTTCACAATTCATTTAAATAAAATATTTTTTTCGAAATAGCATCCCGCATTTTAGCCACCCTAATCACACCGCATGAATTCTAGTAGTCACCCCTACTAGCCACGCGTATCAAGCCACCCATATCTTACCGCATGCGTTTCAATACCCAGACCTTATACCACCGCATGCATATCAATATCACAATATATCACAATCTGCACCTCAAGTGCCCAATATTTTAATTTTTTCAAAAATAAATCATCAACAATATTTTTCAATAATAAAGAGCTCACGGCTCATACCAAAATAATTCAAAAATCTTACGAAATATTCAGGAATAAATAATTCAGAAAAATAATATTTCAAAATCTTTAATACGTTGCTTCAATATCAAATTTAGAAATGTCAAATACTTCATATTAATAATATTTAATTTAAAGAAAATTAACCTTCAAATAATGCACAATATAAAAGAAACCAAGTTTCAATTAAACAGGTAAAACAATTAGCAGGAAAAAGTCAAGCAAATTTAAGGTATACAAATCAAATCAATAATGGAGAATATATCAAGATTTAATAATTTAATTAATATGCAACAAAGATCTTCATTATTTGAACACATAATCCTTCACATTTAGTCCGTGTACACACTCGTCACCTCGTGTACACGACTTTCATCACATTACATTTAATACCAATCCTAGGGGAATTTCTCCCACACAAGGTTAGACAAGTCACTTACCTCGACTTGCTCCAATTTAATCAAGTAATATGCCTTTTCCTCGATTTTTCGATTCCGGTCGACTCGTATCTAGTCATAAATAATTTGATACAGTCAACAAAAATTATAGAATTAATTCTATAAGAAAATATTACATTTTCAATAAAAATCCGAAATTAACTCAAAAATGGCCCATGGGGCCCATGTCTCGGAATTCGACGAAAGTTACGAAATATGAACGCCCATTCAACCACGAGCCTAATCATACCAAAATGACTAAATTCCAATAACAGTTCGACCCTCAAATCCTCAAATCTATCCAAGAGGGTTTTCGAATTTTTTTCAACTTAAATCACCAATTAATTGTTAAAAACAGTGATAGATTCGGGTAATCTAACAAAGATTGAGTTAAGAACACTTACCCCAACGTTTTATCTGAAAATCTCTCAAATATCGTCCACAATCCGAGCTCCAAATCGTTAAAAATGAAAAATGGGACGAAGTCCCATTTTTGAACTTAAACATTCTGTCCAGTGGTTTCTTCTTCGCGAACGCGATCCTTGCCTCGCTCTCCTTCGCGAACGCGACGCCACTCACGTGTTCGCGATGCACACACAGACCATACCTTTGCGTTCGCGTCCTCCCCTTCGCGAACGCGAAGAACAAAACCTCACACTCAGAAAACACTCTTCGCGAACGCGTCCTACTCCTCGCTTTCGTGATGCTTCCACTGACCACACGTTCGCGAACGCGAAGAACAATCTTCTGCAACAAAAACCAGAAAAATCTGCTACTTCTCTAAGTCCAAAAATGACCCGTTGAGCATCCGAAACACACCCGAGGCCCTCGGGACCTCAACCAAATATACCAACAAGTTCTAAAACACCATATGAACTTAGTCGAATCTTCAGATCACATCCAACAACACTAAAAATATGAATCACACATAGATTCAAGCCTAATGAATATTGAAACTTTTAATTTCTACAAACAACACCGGAACCTAGCAAATCAAGTCCGATTGACCTCAAATTTTGCACGCAAGTCATAAATGACATAACGGAGCTATGAAAATTTTCAGAATCAGATTTCGATCCCAATATCAAAAAGTCAGCCCCCTCGGTCAAACTTTCTTAAAATTCAACTTTCGAAATTTCAAGCCTAATTCCACTACGGACTTCCATATCTCGGGCTAGGAACCTCAGAATTTAATTCCGGGCATACGCCTAAGTCCCAATTCACGATACGGACCTACCGGAATTATCAAAATACTGATCCGAGTTCGTTTGCTCAAAATATTGACCAAAGTCAACTCAGTTGAGTTTTAAAGCTCTAATTCATATTTTAATCCATTTTCACATAAAAACTTTCTGAAAAATTTTACGAACTGCGCACGCAAGTCGAGTAATGATAAATAGTATTTTTATTTTCGAGGTCTTAGAACACAAAATTAATCATTAAAAAAAGATGACATTTTGGGTCATCACATATAGATAGGAATCTTGTAACTCATAGCTGATAGACTTGCTTAGTTTTTTTTCATTTTGATTTTGGTATAATAATGAGGTCAGCAAGCAGTAACAACAGCAACAACAGTGAAATCACAGCTTCTCGGTAGTCCCAGCTACTAAAACTTTCAGAACTACACTGACTTGATTCCTTTATAGCCAAGAATATGTAGACAACCTCCGAAGCAAGGTTCAGTCAGACTTTTTAATAACGCTTCCCATGGAGTATCCAAAAGGACAAAAAATTGCTCGTATTTGCTCACTTTATCTTTGCCCAAAAACTCTTCGTGTTTCGGAGCAAAGAGGGGCAGTTGTGAGCACCTGATTTTTGTCTTCCTAAAATTACTCCTACAAAGTTCAAAAGTAGATCTTTCTAAATTATTTTCGTTTTTATTGAATTTTAGGATTTTTTGGTTAATTTTGTCTGCATTTAGTTACTTATTTAATATTTAAAATTATAAAAAATACCATAAATATATAAAATATTCATTGCATAGCATCTTAGATTTAATTGCATATTATTATTTAATTACATGAGTTAATTGCATTATTAAACGAAAAATCACAAAAAATATGGGTCATTTTTACATTTTAGCTCTTAATTGCAAATTAGTAATTTTGCTTTCATTAGTTTAAATTAATTAATTATTTAAATAGTAAAATAGATAACTAAGTTTATTTCTACAAATTAGATTTAAATTAGGATTTAATTTAGTTTTTAATTAATTTGATTAGAACTTTAAATTAAAGGAAAAGAAAGAGAAAAACAAAGAAAGAAAAGGGGTTGTATTTGTATTGGACCATTCTCAAGGAAGCCCAACTGCTAAGATTCCCCTCAAACTCACGCGGCCCAGGTCCAACGCCTCCCCAATCCGGTCCAGATTCCTCACTAAACCAAAACGACGTCGTTTTCGTAACGTCGATCTTAGCCGTTGATTTCCTTTGATCGAACGACCCACAACTCCACTCTCCAATCCCCTATATCTGTCGGAGACCCCCCCCCTCTTCCAAACCCCTCAGATCCCTCTCACTTCTCCATCTCTCTCCCTCAGCCTAACCCTAGCCGCCCCCAAACTCCCACAAACCTCCACCAGCGGTCGCCATCTTGGCACCACCAAACGACCTCCAAATCCGCCCAAATTCACACCCCACACTCCTCACTTCATCCTCAATCCAAATCTACCTTCAATTTTCCTAAAACACCACTCAAAATCCTCGAATTTTAGATCTAAAATCGGCCAGAAAACCTAATTTAGTTCTTTCCGATTCCTTCATCAAGTTCAAGCTGTTTTGAGTTGAAACTAACATTAATTATTTGTTCTTGTCAAGAACAATTAATTAATGTAAGCTTTAGTTTATTACGGAATCATCGGAATCCGGTCGAGCCTCTTGTTTCGCTTCAAGATGGGTAGTTTTGTTTTTCTTTACTAGGTACATCCTTGCCCTCTTTATCTTGTTTTGTTATTTTGTTTGCTTTAAGAAAGATTAAAAAAAAAGAGAGAAGAACAATGTGTTTTAGGTGTTTAATCAGAACTTGTTTGATGAACGTTTATCTCAGTTTAATTAGTTTAGCTTAGTAATTAGTTAATTAACAGTAAATTAACATTTTGGCTATTTGTTTTAAGGCGCAACATGTCTGTTTTGTTTTAAGGGTTTATGTGATTTTAACAGCTCAATTGCATGCTAATTAGTCTTAATTATTGAGTTAATTAGATTAATTTTGCTTCTTTGTTTATTGGGACTGATTTACATGATTTCTTTCTGCTATGACTCATGTGTAATTAATAGGAGTTAAAGGGGTCAAAGGGATTTGGAAAATTAGGGAATCTGATTTGTTTGTTGGGGAAGTCTCTAGAAGGGACTAAAATGCATTTTTTTTTAAAAATCAGAGTTCATTTCAAGTTGGGGTCACAAGAAATAATTTTCAGAAGTTAAATGGTAAGAAATAAAAAGAACCATCTAGAAACAAGGACAATTGTCCAAATTCAGTTTTGAAAGATGCTATTTTCCTAAATTTTAGTGAGGGCCTGACAAATTCTATTTTTTTTGGGGACTCTCTCTCATTCTCTCTGATTACACACACACAGCCTATATAATAGGACTCATTCTGCATTCTAAAACAGGAATTTTCGGACGCGCAAGAGAGCCCTGAAAAAAATATTCCAAGACTCTTTCTCCTCATTTTTCAATCTGATCTTCTTTTTAAGTTTAAAGCTAGAAAACAAAAGAAAAAAAATCCAGGCTGTGTTTCTTTTCATTTCCCAATGTTCTTTTGCTGGGATTCATGGTCTGAGTTTGAGGCTGCTGTGGTTTTGGTTTTTCTGCTTTGTGTTCTTGCTGCTGTTTCTTCTCAGAATTTCAGAGACTTATTTTCTCTTCTACTTACTTTTGCTGCTTTAAGGTACACATTGATAACTTTGTATGATTCTGAGCTTAGCACAATCAATTTGAGCTTGAAATCTGTGAAATTCAGATGGTCGTTGTGCTTACATGATGTTATATATCTTCTTATGCAATGTTCTAAGTATTTGAATGGCTTGAATTGGCATTCGCTCACCTCTGACCTGTTTGCTGCTGTTATGAATGTCCTTAAGCACATGTATTACTATTAGTTTCTATTATTGGCATCTCCACATCATAATTTGTTGATCATGAATTCTAATCTATAGACTTCCTAATGGTTTGTTAAGACAACATGTCAAGCTATTTGTGAAGGACTGATAATGTTATGTCATGGCTTCAACTTATGGGTCTGGCCATCAATAGGCCAGATCTGTGAGTCTCAAACCCAAATCAAGCCATTTTGAAATGTTGTAAGCTATTGTTCGTCAAATTGACAAGCGTTGTGGATGAAATCGAAGGTTACAGTTATTATAGCATTTCATCAAGTGTAGTTAACTCAATCAGTCAGGACTATGTAATTTTATTTCTTATTATAGTCGTAATTTAGTTGAAAATCCATTTAGTTTAAATTTGAAGTTCCCTTTATATGTGTAGTTCAACTTTAATTCCTGAATATTTTTTTGATAAAATGGTTCAAATTTGTATTATGAATGTTTAAGCATGTTGTTTTATTTTTCTATCATTGGTAATAGAGACCAACAGAGATTTAGTGAATATAGCACTTGGTGAAAGATCTGTTTGAGGCGTATATGTACAGATTTTCAGTCACAATTTTGAATTCGTTTGAATGCTAAAAACAGTTGTTTGAGCAGTAAACTTTAAGACAAAGTAGACTGAAATTTGAATCACAAGAGTTTAAGGGCATGAGTAATTCATTAGGAAATTATTTGTATAATTGGAACCATTATACTAGTGCTTTTTTCTTCAAATGTAGCTTATTACGTTTTGGGATATGAACTTAGCTGACTTGGTGTTATAAATTGACTTGGTAAAGTGTTTGATTAATTCTCTGCAATTATTGCCACACAAATAAGTCTAGGCCACCGTAGTAATAGGGAAATAATTGGGATTATGAGGTACTTTATAAAACTGGACCTGAGCCGAAATTCAAGTCTGTTTGACACTCCATCAATAATTGATTCAGCGTCAATTATTTGTTCATAGGATGACCCATTTTCCTTTTAAAGGTGAATGTCTATCAATCATCAGACACTTCCAACAACTTAGATTTAATTAATTCTTCTAGCTCTCATTAGTTGAAATGTACACTTCTTCCACACTCTTATACATGATTCATGGCCTCACATTAATCTCAAATCCTAGGAAAATAATTAATTCATGAACACCCTCAAATCCTAGGAAAATAATTAATTCATGAACACCCGTGGAAATGCTTTTAGGCACACATTTAATCTATTATCGTAATTGTGTACACGTTCGCGTGATATGATTATGATTTTCCCAAATAAATCAAAGTATGCGTTCGCGCGACTTTGGCCGAACAATCTTAATAAAGTGTTATTAATTGTGTACACGTACGCGTGACATGATTTTTGGCACACCAAACAAACGGATTCACACACACGTGGTTCGTTTTCAAGATAATTTCATAATGCCATAATCAAGTAATTTAAAAGCGGTAAAAGGTAAAACGCACATAGGTTCTAAAACACGTAATTAAACAATTTAATTAAGCCATGTATGATTAAAGCGATCGTGCTAAAACCATGGAATCCGGAAGTGCCTAACACCTTCTCCCGGGTTAACAGAATTCCTTACCCGGTCTTCTGGTTTTCGCAGACTTTAAACAGAGTCAAATTTCCTCGATTTGGGATTTAAAATAAACCGGTGACTTTGAACGCCATAAATTATCCCAAGTGACGACTCTGAAATTAATTAAATAATCTCATTTCGAATAATGTCACTTTAATTGGAAAAACTCTCTATCCCTCTCGGGAAAAATGAGGCGTGACATCTCTTACCGCCATCTATATTAGAATCCGATTGCAAGATCATTTACATATATAGGGAGGGAGCCAAAGGACACATTTGTTTCTTTATGGCATTTTGCTCAAAGGTCTAGAGAAAGCATGGCTGAAGTTAGAGATACGACTCCTAATTATCCAGTCGAAGAAATATTTAAGTGGTTTTGTGAAGGAAAATCGTTTTGTGGACCTTTTTGGGATCACGTTACAACATACTGGAAAGCAAGTGTAGATAGACCAAATAGAGTGTTCTTTTTGACGTACGAAGATTTGAAGAGCGATACTTTGGGTTATGTGAAGAAGTTAGCAGAGTTTATGGGGAAGCCTTTCTCTGAAGATGAAGAAATACAAGGCGTGGCTGAAAAAATAGTGACTCGCTATAGTTTTCAAGGTTTGAGCATCTTAGAGGTGAATAAGACTGGGGGGACAGGATTAATTAGTAACAATGCATTTTTTCGAACAGGAGAAGTTGGCGACTGGAAAAATCTTTTGACGGAGGATATGGCTAAATCCATTGATCAAATAACACAAAGAAATTTCAGTCTTTGGGCTTAACATTCCCCATTTCAACGCGGTGTGAAAATAGTGCCAAGGAATAAGGGTGAAATGCATTTTAAAATAAATACTGCCTTTTTGTTTTTCATTTAGATCTGTCTGTCTGTCTTCATCTTGATGCGTACCTGTTTATTATTGTTTGGTAATAATAAAATGATTAATCAAGTTATCCAGGAGTCCTAATTTGTTACTCCTTCCGTCCCACATTTTGAACCTATTTCCTTTTTGATCCGTTCCAAAAAGAATGACCTCTTTTTAAATTTGGAAACAATTTAACTTAAACTTCCAATTTTATCCTTAATGAGAAATTTTAATAACCACACAAATATTATAGACCCCTTTTTGACTTGTTTCGGACCACAAATTCCAAAAGTCTTCATTTTTTCTTAAATTTCGTGTCCACTCAAATATGTTCACATAAATTAGAACAGAGAGAGTAGTATTAAACTTTCTTTGACTTGAACTTGTTTCATGAAAATTATGCGATATTATTAAATTAAATATTTGGTCAACTTGACCACGGAAATAATTATCACATAAAAACTACTATAAAGAAAAATATTTTTGTGTGGATAACCTTTTTAAGAAATAAATAAACAAGCATAGTGAATAGTAAAGTTACTTATCCTAGTACTCTATCTATATTCTATATGTATCTATATTATTATAAAATTATGAATACAATGTCGGTTTACAAAAATGACCTCATAATATTAAGCATAATAACTCATAATAAAAGGATATAACCTGTATTCTAGATATTAGCCTTATAACCCTATTAGTTTTAGGACATAATACTATACGTTAGGAATCCTACATGATTACCTTTAGGAATTCTATTAGTATAATTACTTTCGGGATGTCTAATTCAAATAAAATTAAACAAGTAAATATCTTTAGTCATTTAATCCTATTACTTTTATGATATACTTCTTAAAAATTTCTATTACTAATTTAATTTAAAAACGTATTATAATGTCATATTACTAATTTAATTTGAGAATGTATTATATTGTCCAAATTCATTTAGAAAAAGAAGAGCCTATATTATTATAAAAGCATAAATATAATATTAATATATGAAAATAGCCCTAAGCATGAATACAATGTCGGTTTAGAAAAATGACCTCATAATATTAAGCATAATAACTCATAATAAAAGGACATAACCGAAATTCTAGATATTAGCCTTATAATCCTATTAGTTTTAGAACATAATACTACACGTTAGGAATCCTACATGATTACCTTTAGGAATCCTATTAGTATAATTACTTTCGGGATATCTAATTCATATAAAATTAAACAAGTAATATCTTTAGTCATGTAATCCTATTACTTTTATGATATACTTCTTAAAAATTCTTATTACTAATTTAATTTTAAAACGTATTATAATGTCCTATTACTAATTTAATTTGAGAATGTATTATATTGTCCAAATTTATTTAGAAAAAGGAGAGCCTATATTATTATAAACGCATAAATACAATATTAATATACGAAAATAGCCCCAAAATGTTAAGCTAAAGAACTCATAGGGAAAGGACATAACTGTAATAACCTATTTTTTTTTTACTACAATACCTTATGTGCTAATTTTTAGTATTTACAATTTTGTCTATTAAATTATTGTTAAAAATATGTAGAAAAATTTAATAAAATTAATTTTATAAGAATCCTCCGTATTGGCAATACATTACCACTCTATAATGTCCTATGCCAATAAAAAATAAAAGTAATATTAAATAATTAGATAAAGAGTTAAAATTGAGAAAAAGATACCCCCACGTTAATATATTTTTATTTTATATTTAAACTATTTTTCTACTCAAATAATATTTTTTTATCAATTTTTTTGTATAATATTTAAAAATACTCAATTATTAAACAACAACTAATAAAATATTTAAGAATATAAATGTATGATAAAGAGAAAAAAATTGTTAGTAAGAGTCAATACCACTAATTATTCTACAAACATAATGATCTGAAAGTGAAATGTCATATCAATTTTTTACTTTTTGAAAATAAAATTTATGGTGGATAAAATTATAATTAAAATTAAATATTCAAAAACAAAAAATGAACTAATATTAAAATCCGAACCAACATAAAATAAATTATTTTTATGTTAAAACAAAATAATTAAACTTTTAATTAATTATTTAGAAAGAGAATCTAATTCAGTTATTTTTTAAATTTATCATTTGAGTAAAATTTTTATTCAAGTTAAAAATAATAAACTTAGGGTACATAAGTCATAAATCACAATACGAACCTATTCCAAGGCTCGGAATCCCAAACGGACATCGATAACATTAAAATCCACTACAAGTCATGTCACGACCCCAAATTCACCCTCCGTAGGATGTCGTGATGGCACCTAGTCTCTAGGAATAGGCAAGCCTAACAATTTTTGCGGAAATACATAAAATAAAACTGAAGCCAAATTCAATAATTTCAACTCCCAAAACCCGGTAGAAATAAGTCACAAGCTTCTAAGAATTTATTCTAAGTGTCTCAATACATCATAGTCTAAAAAGAAATCAGGAAGACAACATAATAAGAATAGAGGAGGACTCTGAGGTCTGTGTACGCTGACAGTTATATCTTGAAGTCTCCGTGTACAACTAGTTTACAGATACCTCGTCCGATAGGAAGTATCTGGATTTGCACAAAAGATGTGCAGAAGCGTAGTATGAGTACACCACAGTGGTACCTAGTAAGTGCCAAGCCTAACCTCGGTAGAGTAGTGATGAGGTCAGTCAGGCCCTACTGGAAATAATAATAAATAAGACAGAAATTTATAATAGTGTAATGAAGTGACTGAGAAATAAATGAAATTTACAGAAAGATAACAACACAACAATTAGAGGTAAACAACAAGGGCGCTCCCGAGGTACCGCCTCGTAGTCCCAAAAGTAAATCTGCAGTACAGGGGGATCTCCCGAGGAACCGCCTCGTAGTCCCAAAAGTAAATATGCAGTACAGGGGATCTCCCGAGGAATCGTCTCGTAGTCCCAAAAGTAAATATCCAGTACAGGGGGATCTCCTTAGGAACCGTCTCGTAGTCCCAAAAGTAAATATGCAGTACATGGGATCTCCCGAGGAACCGCCTCGTAGTTCCAAAAGTAAATATGCAGCAGGTAGTCGGAGGAACAAAAAAATTTCAGCAAAAGATTTTACAGTTAAAGATTTAAATCAAATCAAGGAAAGCAGGTAATTCAGCTAAGCATATTGCACATATTGCACGTAAGAGTTAAGGCATGTAGACATGTGATATTAGGCTAAACATGATCACTACATATGCTAAGGCAACTCAGTTAAAGAATTTAAAAGAAGACTACTCAGCAAGAACCGATATTTCAAAATTTAACCCGTGTACGCAAGGCGCTCACATATCATAAAATGTTACAACAGTTTCAAATCCTAAGGGGATTTCTCCCACACAAAGTTAGACAAGTCACTTACCTCAAACCAAGCTCAATCAGCCAATAAGAATGCCTTTCCCTCAATTTTTCGACTCCGATTGGCTCGAATCTAGTCACAATTAGTTCGATTCAGTCAATATAAATTATAGGAATTAATTCCATATGAAAATACAGTTTTTTCAATAGAACCTCAAAATTTGACTCAAAAATCGCCTGTGGGTCCCACGTCTCGGAACCCAACAAAAGTTACAAAATATAAACGCCACCACGAGTTCAACTATACAAATTTTACTAAATTTCGACATCAACTCGACCCTCAAATCTTCAAATTAAATCGAAATAGTTTTTATAATTTTCCAACTTAAATCACCGATTAAATGTTAAACATAACCGTGGATTTGGGTAATTTGACCAATATTTAGGTAAGAACACTTACCCCATTTTTTAAAATTATAAATCTCCCGAAAATTGCCTCTTCCCGAGCTCCAATTCGTTAGGGGTTAGGGTAGAAATTAGGGATTTTGAAAATTTGAGGATTTAGACCCCAATTTAAGGTCGGATTCCAAAACTAATTACGTATTCGGGCTCGAGGGTGAATGGGTAAAAGAATTTTGGTCCGAACCTCGGAATTTTACCAAGCGGGCCCGGGGTCGATTTTTTGACTTTTTGGAGGAAAATTTGAGAAATTTAATTTACAAAATATAATTGATTCCTTCAGCAATATTTGATGTTATTGAGTCATTTTTGAATAGATACGAGTGGTTTGGAGGTGAATTTTAAAGAAAAAGCTGTGATTGAGAATTAAGTGGTCTTCAGAGCAAGGTAAGTGTCGTGTCTAACTTTGGCTTGAGGGAATAGGTATTATGTATTTATTTGCTACGTGTTTGGTTGTTAAATACGGTGTATAGGTGAGGTGACGAGAATCTATGCATCGTTGTCGAATCATAGCATGCGAGTGAAATTCTATTCTTATCTATTTTGTAGCCTTAAATTCTACTATCCATGCTTAGCGAGTTATTTGAAATGTTGGGTGACTTATATCTGGTTTCACTGAGATTTGGTAACTTTCAAATATTGATTCAAGGTTGAGGTTACATTGTGCTATTGATTATGGGTAAAATATTAGTTTCTTTGTGATACTCCTATCTATCCGTTGTTATTGATTTTGTGATTTGTGAAGAGGAGTGGAAAGCACGAAGGGTGATGTCGTGCATGCATTATTTATATTGTGAGGAAGAGTGTAAAGCACGAAGGGTGATGCAGTGTATATTATGAGAGGTTTAATGCACGAAGGGTGATGCCGTGCCGTTCTATTTATTTATTTGGTGAGGTTGAGAGTAAAAGCACGAAGGGTGATGCCGTGCCGTTCTATTTATTTATTTGGTGAGGTTGAGAGTAAAAGCACGAAGGGTGATGCCGTGCAGTTTTCCTTTGCTGTTTTATTTGCTCAATTCGTTTAAGGATTTTCGGTTTAATTCTGTCTATTCATTATTCTCACTCTTTATATTGTATTTCCCTAACTATATGTCCCCTTTCCATTATTTCTGCGTTATTTCTTTATATAATGTTGTTGCCACTAGCATGATTATACTGTTCAGGTTATATGTAGGTATTTTGTCCTAGCCTCGTCACTACTTCGCCGAGGTTAGACTCGACACTTATCAGTACATGGGGTCGGTTGTATTGATGCTGCACTCTGCACTTTCTGTGCAGATTTTGGTACCGGCTCAGGTTGATCGAGATTTTGCTATTGGTCTGCTGTCCGGAGACTCAAGGTAGATCTGTCGGCGTTCACAGACCTTTAAGTCCCCGTCTATCTTTTCTGTCCTACTGTTTTCTTTCATTCAGATAGTTGTATTTCTTTCAGACTATTACTTGTAGTAAGTTCTAGAATGCTCGTGAATTGTGACTCCAGATCCGGGTGGTAGTAATTAATACAATTTTATAATATTCTGCACTTACTATATTTCATCTTAGTTAATTATTGTTATTTACTCAATGGAAATAAGGAATTGGTTTAATAATTCTCTAACGTTGGCTTGCCTAGCAAGTGAAATGTTAGGCGTCATCACGACCTCGTCGAAAATTTCGGGCCATGACAATAACTTTTCTACCTTTTAATTAAGCACTCATTATAACATTTGTGTACAAAAGTATCGATACATATTCTATAAATATTACTGGATACAAATTCTCTCATTAGCATTTGACTAACTCTATAACTCAACATCAACTTATAAAAGTACTTGCGAAACGACATTTACTAATTGCACGTCTAGTTCAGACAATATAATTTTAGAGAAGATGAATAAATTATGTTTTGATCTTGTCATTAATTTTTTTTATATTAAGTATATTCTGCTAATTAATACCACAACAAAGAAGCAATCGGATAACTTGAATAATTTGAGGCAAAGCTTGAATGAAGCCATAATAAGGCATCTAAAGTATGTGGGATTTGGTCAAAATTTATTCCTCTGTTAAACTAGCTAAATAAGATTAATTCATCATTTCCGGGGACTTACTTTTTTTTTTCTTTGTTATTTTTGTTTTATAACTTAAATATATTATTTAATAATATTTATGTAACTTTTAAAAACTTGTGTACTCAATAGTACTTTACATTAGATAAAATAATAATTTAAATTAATTTTTTAAATTTAGATTTAGGGTATTGAATTTCAAGCACTTCACGAGTATTTTTCTTATATTTGGTTTCGAGTATTTTTTTGTTGTAAAAGTTTAGGTTTAGTAGTCCTTATTTTCCTTTTCTTGATTTAGAAGTCCTTATATTCCTCTTTTGTTTTCCGGTTTTAAGAGTACCTTTTCAAAGTTTACGAGTATTTCTTTTAAATAATAAAATAGTCATTCAATTATTTTTTAAAATTTAGAATTTTAATATTAACTAACTTTTTTTTACTAAATAATACTTGGGAGTAAGAACAAATATCTAGCAATCACAAATGCAGTAATCTCAAAAGTTCATCGATTCCAATTTTTTAAAAATTCAAGTATCAAAGCTTAACTAAGAAAATATTTTAATTTAATTTTAAGAATATAAAAAAAAGAGAAATATTGATAAGATTCAATAACACTAATGGTTGTAGTAATATAAAAATCCAAAGGTGATAGGTCATAGCGAATTTTTTATTACTCTGAACATAGAATTCTTATTGTATAAAAATTATAATTATAGTTAAATATTTAAAACTTGGGATGAGCTAATATTAATATTTGAATCAACAAAAATAATTATTTGATAACTTGATTTATATGTTCTTCCTATCGATTGACGCTAAGCATACGTGCAACACACGTACACTAAAACTAGTCATATAAAAATAAATTCAACAAATAATGATTTAGGCATGACAAATAAAGGATTTACTATGTTTCAATAGTTTTTTAATTTAATACATAAGGGTGTCTACGAATTTGAATCAATATAATTTGTACATATAAACTAAGTGTGTACTCGTCACCTCGCGTACATGGTTTCAATTATACAATTTTCACATAAGACTCAATGCCTAAGAGGTAATTTCCCCAATTCAAGGTTAGGCAAGATACTTACCTCGAACCGGGTAACTCTTTATTCTGCTAAGCCTTTGCTTCGCGAATTAGCCTCCGAAAGTCTCGTATCTAGTCATAATTAATTCGATTCAATCAATATAAATTATTGAAATTTATTCCATATGAAAATATAAATTTTCCAACAAAATCCGAAATTTAACTCAAAAATCGTCCGTGGGTCTCACGTCTCGGAATCCGACGAAACTCACAAAATCCAATAACCCATTCAATTACGAGTCCAACCATACTAGTTTCACTCAAATCTGACTCTGAATCGACATCAAAATCTCACAAATTCGTTTTATGAGATTTCTAAAATTTTTCCCAAATTTTCATCTCAAAACACTAATTAAATGATGAAAATAATGATATACTCGTGTATATTAACCAAATCCGAGTTAAAATCACTTACCCTGATATTTTTTCTTGAAAATCTCTCAAAAATCGCCTCTCCCAAGCTCCAATTTGTCAAAAATAAAAAATGGGACGAAGTCCCCCTTTTTATAACTTAAAGTTTATGTCCAGGCGCTGCCCTCGATTTCCTACCTCGATCTCCAACCACAATTTCCAACCTCGATTTCCAGCCTCGATTTCTAGCCTCGATTTTCAGCCTCGTTCCAGCCTCGATTTCCAGTCTCGATTTCCAGCTTCGATTTCCAACCTCGATTTCCAGCCTCGGTCCAGCCTCGATTTCCAGCCACGATATCCAGCAGAAAAGTTCTAGCAGCTGTTTAAGTCCAAATTTTGATCTGTTAACCATCTGAAACTCACCTGAGGCCCTCGGGACCTCAACCAAATACACCAACAAGTCCTAAAATATCATACGAACTTAGTTGAAACCTCAAATCATATAAAACAACGCTAAAACCACGAATCATACCCCAATTCAAGCTTAAGGAACTTAAGAATTTCTAACTTCTACATTCGATAACTTATCAACTCAAGTCCGATTGACCTTAATTTTGTACACAAGTCATAAATGATATAACGGAGCTATTGGAATCATCAAAACTCTATTCCGGAGTCGTTTGCTCAAAAGTCAAACTCCAGTCAACTCTTTTCACTTAAACTTCAAAAATGAGAATTGTTCTTTCAATTTAATCCTATATCATTCGAAAACCAAACTTGACCATACACGCAAGTCATAATACATATTACAAATCTTCTTGGAATCTTAAATCACTGATCGGAACGTAGATTCTCAAAACGATAAGTCGGGTCGTTACACTTTTACCCTTTTGTGAAATAATTTTTTCTTTTGAACCCGTCCCTCCCTTGAATGATAATGAGGCTAAAAACCTAAGTTGTGGGTGTTGGTGTCAAGTTGAAAATTGGTAAGGTTGTACATTGAGGGTAAAAACATATACCTCAAAGATGTTTATATGAAATTACTCAAGCTCTAAAAGAAAATAGTTATATAAAAAAAAGAGAAAAAGAAAAAAATATGTATATATAAATATGGAGTCTTGAGAAAATTAGAGAGGTACTTTAAGGTGGTTTTATGTTGGTAACTAGATGTCAATAAGGGCTATGTGGTTTAAAAAGAAGCAAAGTGCAAAAAGAAAGACAAATGTGAGTAGTGTTCAAGGAGGGTATAGTCACTTGTATCCCAAATGCTTATCCTACACTTTCCTAAACCTACATTACAAGCTTAAAAAGTCCTTATGGGATCTCCAACCGAATTTTCTAGAATAGGCGATGAATTAAAATAAGGGCAAGCTTATGGCATGATATTTTGTAACACTTGAAATTCTTTGTTGAGAGTGAGTGTCTTTGTGCATTTGTCGCTTGTGTTGTTATTGTAAATATGGTGATTTTGGGACTTTCTGTCACGACCCAATTTTACCTATAGGTCGTGATGGCGCCCAACAACACCGCTAGGCAAGCTAACTAATGAATTAGACGTATATTTTCTCTTTTAATAAGTTTCCGAGTGATTAAACTTTCTTTATTTGCAGATTTAAGAAAATTAAAGGTTTATATAAAAAAAACCAAGTAGTAGTTCAAAATCACAATTCTACTAGTGTGTGTGCCAAGACCTGGTGTCACAAGTATATGAGAATCTAGTAGATTATACAAAATTCTAACTACTATCTGAACATAAAACAGACATAACACAAATACAAAAGAGAGACTCTAAGAGTTATAGAACGGCTTAGGAAGCAGCTCGCCACTAGGCCTCGGGATATCTGGGATACGCGCCGGTAGGACCGCCTGATGCACCTGTCTCAGATCCTGCATAAAAAGTACAGCAAGTGTAGCATGAGTACCTAAACAACGTGTACACAGTAAGTATCAAGTCTAATCACGAAGAAGTAGTGACGAGGGGTTGACTTCAACACTTACTATGGGCTAACAATATGAATAAAGAAATTTCTAAATAACATGAGTAATGTAAGTAATAATAATAACTCATCAACAAACAGGAGCAAATAGTTCTTCCACAATTCGTAATAATCTCAGATAGATCACTTTCTTTACAAATCGTAAACTTTTAAACCACAATATAGTATAAGGTATGGCTAGGCACCAAGTATTATTAAGCACGATTTATGCCGAGGTCATACGGCCCGATCCAAAATAATGTGTACACTATCAAGGGTCGAGAGGCACGAACCATAGATACATCTATCTACTGCCGAGGCGTTCGGCCCGCTCCACAAGAAGAGAGGATAATTTATAAGTAGTTGTCTCAACCGTTATTAAAGGCTAATACACAAGGTACCACAAATTCCATTAATGGTTTTCCACAATTTAATCAACAAGTTCTAAGTAATTTAGGTACTTTAATTAACAAGTAGGGTTCCAACATTTCAAGTAATCCATGATTTGGGTCTTAGACTTCCCGGACTTAAGTATAATAGTAGCTACGCACGGACTCTCATCACCTCGTGCGTACGTAGCCCCCACAATTAGAAGTAAATAATAATAATTTAAATCACCTATGGGGAGAATTCCCTCTTACAAGGTTAGACAAGAGACTTACCTTGTCTCAAAGCTTACTTTTCGGTCCATAACCGTGCTTTAAACTCTCAACTCGGTGCCAAACGACTCGAAACTAGTTAAATGTTATATAAAATAATCAATACGAGCTCAAAAGTTCATATTCTAGCTATTAAATTGGTTACCCAATCCCAATTGAAGAATTCCTAAAATTCATCCCCGGACCCACGTGCCCGGATTTCGGAAATTTTCGAAGAAAATTGTTACCCATAACCTCACTAACTCAAATGTATAATTTTCACTCAATCCCATAGCCATTTTCGAGGTTAAATCTAATTTTGTTTTTATCAAAACGTAGTTTTTCACCTAAACCCATGATTTCCCAAATTTTCCATGTTAAATCTACCCATAAACTATGTATTTAACTCACATTTTGTAGAAATTACTTACCTCAAAGTTGCTAGATGAATACCCCTCTCAAGAAGCACCAAAATCGCCCAAGAATGGAGAAAATGGGCTCAAAAATGGCTGAGCCCCGTTTTAAGACATTCTACCCAGCAGGTCTTTCGCACCTGCGAAGCCACTGCCGCACCTGCGCTTCCGCTTCTGTGGAAAAATTCTCGCAGGCGTGGTCCTCCCCAGCTGGCCAAAATCCGCACCTGCGGACCAAAGGACAGCTTCTGTGCGTTCGCTTCTGCGACGATACTTCTGCACCTGCAGCCCGTACCGTTTCTGCGCTCTCTTCCTTCGCACCTGCACGCTCGCAGGTGCACAAAAAACTCTGCTCCTGGGATCTCTGGGCTGCCCCTGTCTGGTCCACTTCTACATCTTGTGGCTCGCTTCTGCGAGCTTACACTTGCAGCTGGCCAAGCGCAGGTGCGATTGCAGCAAAAGCTGGAAGCTTCAGCTGTTGCTCCTAAGTCCAAGCTTGGTCCGAGCCTCATCCGATTAACACCCATGGCCTCCGGGGGCCCGTTCGAACATACCAACAAGTTTGAAATCATAAAACGGACTCGCTCAAACTCTCGGAATGCATAAAACAATATCAAAACTAAGAATCATACCCCAAACTAAATTGATTCAACTTAGAAACTTCAAGTTCTTCAAGCTTACTCCGAACGTGCCAAAACATACTTAAACTGCTCGGAATGACACCAAATTTTGCGTGCAAGTCTTAAATCACCATACAGAACTATTACCATGATTAGAATTCCAAACGGACCTCGATTACTCCAAAACCTACTCCAAACCAAATTTGAAGAACTTTAAACCTTCAAATATCCAACTTTTACTATTAAGCACTGAAACGCTCCTGGGTCGTCCAAACCCTGATTTGAATATACGCCCAAGTCCAAAATCATCATACGAACCTATTGGAAACATCAAATCCCGATTCCTAGGTTATTTACTCAACACGTTGACCTAAGTCAAACTTAGTCTTTTAAAGCCAAACTTAGGAACCAAGTGTTCCGATTTAAACCCGAACCCTTCCAATTCCTGAACTAACCATCCCCACAAGTCATAAAACAGCAAAAGCACATGCGGGGAGTCTTATTTAGGGGAACGAGGTCCTAGAAGGTAATGACCGGTTGAGTCATTACATTCTCCACCTCTTAAACAAACGTTCTTCCTCGAACGGGTTTAGAATCATACCTGGAGTGCTGAATAAGTGTGGATATCTTCTCTGCATGTCCTCCTTGGCCTCTCAAGTCGCCTCATTGATTAGTTGGCCCTTCCACTGAACCTTTACTGCGGAGATCCTCTTGGACCTCAACTGGGAAACCTGCCTATCAACAATGGCAACTGGCTCCTCCACATAACCCAGGCTATCATCTAACTGAACCGTGTTGTAGTCTATCACATGCGACCTGTCGGCATGATACCTCTGGAGCATAGACACGTGGAAAACCAGATGAACTCCAAATAGACTAGGAGGCAAAGCAAGCTCATAAGCAACCTCCCCAACTCGTCTCAACACCTCAAATGAGCCTATAAACCTTGGGCTCAACTTGCCCTTCTTCCCGAACCTCATGATTCCCTTCATCGGCGAGACTTTCAAGAGAACCTTCTCGCCCACCATAAATGATAAATCACGCGCCTTCTGATCCACATAACTCTTCTGTCTGGACTGTGCTGTGTGAAGTCGCTCCTGAATCAACTTTACCTTTTCCAAGTCATCTTTCACCAGATCAGTACCATATAACTTAGCCTCGCCGGGCTCAAACCATCCGATGGGAGAACGACATCGCCGACCATATAAAGCCTCAAATGGACTCATCTTGATGCTGGACTGATAACTGTTATTGTAAGCAAACTCGGCCAAAGTCAAGAATCGATCCCACTGCCCTCCGAAGTCAATCACACATGCTCTGAGCATATCTTCCAAGATCTGAACTGTCTGCTTCGACTGCCTGTCGATCTGCGGATGAAAAGTTGTGCTGCGCTCTACCCAAGTCCCCAACTCACTCTGTACTGCTTTCCATAAATGTGAAGTAAACTGAGGGCCTCTATCTGATATGATGGAAACAGGCACGCCATGTAACCGAACTATCTCCTGAGTATAAATCTAGGCAAACCTCTCTGAAATATACGTGGTCACAACCGGAATGAAGTGTGCTGACTTGGTCAACCTATCGACAATGATACAAATTGCATCAACTTTCTCAAGGTCCGCGACAACCCAACTACGAAATCCATAGTAATGCGCTCCCACTTTCACTCAGGTATAGTCATCTGCTGGAGTTGGACACCTGGCCTCTGGTGCTCATATTTAACCTGCTAGCAATTTAGACACCTCGCAACATACTCAACTATGCCCTTCTTTATCTGTCGCCACCAATAATGCTACCTCAGGTCGCGATACATCTTTGTCGCACCTGGATGAATAGAATATCGAGAGTTGTGTGCCTCCTCTAGAATCTTCTCCCTCAAGCCATCAATATTCGGAACACATAGGCGGCCCTGGAGTCGCAAAACACCATCTTCGCCGATAGTAACCTCCTTGGCACCACCCCGTAGCACCGTCTCTCGGAGAACCAACAAGTGTGGATCATCAAACTAGCGAGCTTTGATCTGCTCAAATAGTGAAGATTGGGCAACGACACGTTCAAGAACTCGACTTGGATTTGAAATATCCAACCTCACAAGTTTGTTAGCCAAGGACTGAATTTCCAAATCTAGTGGCCTCTCCTCTACTGAAATGAAGGCCAAACTACCCATACTCTCCGCCTTTCTGCTCAAGGCATCTGTAACTATATTCGCTTTGCCCGGATGATAAAGTATGGTGATATCATAATCCTTCAGTAACTCAATCCACCTGCGCTGCCTCAAATTGAGATCACTCTGCCTGAACAAATGTTGCAGGCTATGATGATCAGTGTAAACCTCACAGGACACCCCATAAAGATAATGCCTCCAGATCTTAAGAGCATGAACAATCACGGCCAACTCCAAATCGTGTATAGGGTAATTCTTCTCATGGGTCTTCAGCTGACGTGAAGCATATGCAATAACTCGCCCCTCCTGCATCAATACACAACCCAAACCAACGTGTGAAGCATCACAATACACAGTGTACATCGTTGAACCGGAAGGCAGCACTAATAACGATGCTGAAGTCAATGCGGTTTTGAGCTTCTGGAAGTTCGCCTTGCAATCGTCAGACCATCAGAACGAAGCACCCTTCTGGGTCAATCTAGTCAAGGGTGCTGCAATAGATGAGAAGCCCTCCACAAACCGACGATAATACCCTACTAACCCCAGGAAGCTCCTGATCTCAGTTGTTGTGGTAGGACGAGGCCAACTCTAAACTGCCTCGATCTTCTTGGGATCAATCTTAATACCCTCTCCCGATATAACATGTCCCAAATATGCCACAGAATCTAGCCAAAACTCACACTTAGAGAACTTAGCATATAGCTTCTGTTTCTGCAAGGTCTGGAGTACCACTCTCAGATGCTGCTCGTGCTCCTCCATGCTATGCAAGTAGATCAAAATCTCATCAATGAAGACAATGACAAACGAATCAATATACGGCATAAACACCCTGTTCATCAAATCCATAAACGTCGTCAGGGCGTTAGTCAAGCCAAAGGACATTACTAAAAACTCATAATGGCCATATCTAGTCCGGAAAGTAGTCTTCGGAACATTCGAATCCCGAATCTTCAACTGATGGTACCCTGATATCAAATCGATCTTAAAGAACACCCTGGCACCCTACAACTGGTCAAACAAATCATCAATCCATGGCAACGGGTACTTGTTCTTGATGGTAACTTTGTTCAACTGGCGGTAATCAATGCACATCCGCATAGTCCCATCCTTCTGCTTCACAAATAACACTGGTGCACCCTAAGGTGATACACTTGGTCTGATGAACCCCTTTTCTAGAAACTCCTCAAGTTGTTACTTCAACTACTTTAGCTCTCTCGGAGCCATGCGGTACGGTGGAATAGATATGGGTTGGGTACCTGGAGCCAAGTCAATACAGAAATCGATATCACGATCTGGTGGCATGCCTGGAAGATCAGAAGGAAAAACATTGGAAACTCTCGGACAACGGGCACTGAATCAATCGTCAGAGTCTCTGTGGTAGTATCCCAAACATAGGCTAGATAGGCCAAGCATCCCTTCTCGACTATGTGTCGAGCCTTCATGAAAGAAATAACTCGACTAGGTGTACAAACAAATGAACCCTTCCACTCCAATCTAGGCAACTCTGGCATCGCCAAGGTAACAGTCTTGGCATGGTAATCAAGGATGGCGTGGTATGGATATAACCAATCCATGCCCAATATGACCTCAAAGTCGGTCATATCAAGCAATAGAAGATCCGCCCTAGTCTCATAACCACAGAACGTAACAATGCAGGACCGGTAGATCCGATCCACAATAAACAGAATCGCCCACTGGTGTGGATGCATACATAGGAGTACCCAAGGACTCATGATGAACACCTAAGAAATAAGCAAACATAGGTGAAACATATGAATACGTAGACCCTAGATCAAATAGTACCAAAACATCCATATTGCAGATTAGAAATAGTACTTGTAATCATGGCATTTGAGGCCACTGTATCTGGTCGGGCTGGAAAGGCATAGAATCTGGTTGGAGCGCCCCTTGGATAGCCTCTACCTCTAGGACGACCCCTACCCACCTTCCCTCTACCCCTGGGCGGTTGGACGGCTTGTGGAACAACTGGTATTGTAATCATAGGTTGCTGACCCTGCTGCACTGCCTTGCCCCGAAGCCGGGGGCAGAACCTCCGCACATGGCTGAGATCTCCGCACTCGAAACAACCTCTCGGTACGGCGGACTGCTGACCTGAAGTCTGACCCTGGTGGCCTGAATACCCACTGGAGGATCCCTGAATAGCTGGCAAAAGATAAGAACTCTCCAGCATGACACTGAAATAAGGTCGCACTGGAGCACCCCGAGGAGGCGGTGGTGCTGGATATGTAGGCTTGCTAGACTGACCCCTCATGAATTGACCCCTCACGAACTGACCCCTTCCCCCAACCGGGGCTCCACTGAACTCCCCAGAATACCGGAACAGCTTATCCTTAGTAGCCTACTCCTGAGCACGCTAACATGCGCCTTTGATCCTCCGAGCTATCTCTATTACTAGCTCGTAAGAAGTCCCCATCTCAACCTCTCGGGCCATAGTGGCCTGGCTGGTAGAGTGCAATCCTGCAACGAACCTCCGCACCCTCTCTGCATCGGTCGGAAGTATCATAAGTGCATGACGAGACAACTCAGAGAATCTCGCCTCATAGTCGGTCACTAATATCTGGCCCTACTGGAGCTACTCGAACTGAAATTGCAATTCTTTCCTCTAAGAGTGTGGAATATATCTGTCCAAGAAGAGTCGTTTGAACTGGTCCCAAGACATGGGAGGAGAACCTGCTAGTTTGCCAAGAAGATAAGACTGCCACAATCTACGGGCCCTGCCTTCCAACTGGAAAGTAGTGAAATCCACCTCGTGAAACTCCAATATCCTCATGTTGTGATGTATATCCCTACACCTGTCGATAAAGTCCTGGGGTCCTCGTGTCGCTCACCTCCAAATACAGGAGGTTGTAGCCGGGTCCATCTGTCCAATAGCCTATGAGGATCGTCGGCCGTAGCTGGTATGGGCTCGGGTATGGCTGCTGTAACTGGCTGAGCTCTGCCCATAGGCAATGCGCCCGGGGTCTGATATACGATAGTTGCGTGTCCTGGAGCCTGAGCGGTAGGGGTATGTACTCCCCCTTCCGCCTGAGATGTGGCAGGGTCTACTGGAAATAAACCAGCCTGAGTCATAGAATCCATGAACGGTAGCATACGGCCCATGACCTCCTGGAATCCTGGTGCGGACATGAAATCCACCGGGGCTGGTCTTGGTGCAGGCACCTCACCCTGTTCCTCAACAATGAGATCCTCTACCGGATCCACTGGTGGTGTAACTGGAGCAACTCTAGGACACCCTCATCCTCTACCACAAACAGGAGCCCTCACTCGGCCTCTAGCGATAGGGGGAGCAGCTCCTCCATGGTCTGGTACATCCGCTGTGCGCGTTCTCACCATCTGTGAGAGTATGAGAGAAAAATACTTAGTACTACATCAACTTCATGATAGGAGATGAAGAAAGAGTAGTTTCCTAACACCCTATAGCCTCTTGAAGCTAAGTATGAATGTCTCCGCACCGATTCGTAAGACTCTATTAGGCTTGCTCATAACTTGTGAGACCTACGTGAACCTAGTGCTCTGATACCATGTTGTCACGACCTCATTTCACCTATAGGTCGTGATGGCGTCCAACATCACCGCTAGGTAAGCCAACTAGTTAATTAGACGTATATTTCCTCTTTTAATATGTTTCCGAGAAATTAAACTTTTCTTATTTGCAGATTTAAGAAAATTAAAGGTTTATATAAATAAAACCAAGTAGTAGTTCAAAACCACAATTCTACAAGTGTGTGTGCCAAGACCTGGTGTCACAAGCATATGAGTATCTAGTATATTATACAAAATTCTAATTACTGTCTGAACATAGAATAGACAGAACACAAATACAAAAGAGAGACTCTAGGGGCTGCAGAACGGCTCAGGAAGCAGCTCACTACTAGGCCTCGGGATATCTGTCTCACATCGCCTGATGCACCTGTCTCAGATCCTGCACAAAAAGTATAGCAAGTGTAGCATGAGTACCTAAACAACGTGTACCCAGTAAGTATCAAGTCTAATCTCGAATAAGTAGTGACGAGGGGTCGACTTCAACACTTACTATGGGTTAATAAAATGAATAAAGAAATTTCTAAATAACATGATTAATGTAAGTAATAATAATAACTCATCAACATGCAGGAGCAAATAGTTCTTCCACAATTCGTAATAATCTCAAATAGATCACTTTCTTTACAAATCGTAACCTTTTAAACCACAATATAGTATAAGGTATGGTTAGGCACAAAGTATTATTAAGCACAATTTATGCCGAGGTCGTACGGCCCGATCCAGAATAATATATACACTATCGAGGGTCAAGCGGCACGAACCATAGATGCATTTATCTACTGCCGAAGCGTTCGACCCGCTCCACAAGAAGAGAGAATAATTTATAAGTATTTGTCTCAACTGTTATTAAAGGCTAATACACAAGGTACCACAAATTCCATTAATGGTCTTCCACAATTTAATCAACAATTTCTAAGTAATTTAGTTACTTTAATTAACAAGTAGGGTGCCAACATTTTAAGTAATCTATGATTTGGGTCCTAGACTACCTGGACATTAGCATGAATAGTAGCTACGCACCGACTCTCATCACCTCTTGCATATGTATCCCCCACAATTAGAAGCAAATAATAATAATTTAAATCACCTATGGGGAGAATTCCCTCTTACAAGATTAGACAAGAGACTTACCTTATCTCAAAGCTTACTTTCTGGTCCACAACTGTGCTTTAAATCCTCAACTCGGTGCCAAACGACTCGAAACTAGTCAAATGTTATATAAAATAATCAATACGAGCTCAAACGTTCATATTCTAGCTATTAAAGTGGTTACCCAATCCCAATTGAAGAATTCCTAAAATTCATCCTCGGGCCCACGTACCTGGATTCCAAAAATTTTAGAAGAAAGTTGTTACCCATAACCTCACTGACTCAAATGTATGATTTTCACTCAATTTCATAGCTATTTTCATGGTTAAATCTCTTTTTTTTAATCAAAACCTAAGTCCAAGCTTGGTCCGAGCCTCGTCCGATTAACACTCGAGGCCCCCGGGGCCTCGTCCGAACATACCAACAACTTTAAAATCATAAAACGGACTTGCTCGAACTCTCAGAATACATTAAACAAC
The DNA here is from genome assembly GCF_000715075.1 of Nicotiana tabacum. NCBI lineage: Eukaryota > Viridiplantae > Streptophyta > Magnoliopsida > Solanales > Solanaceae > Nicotiana > Nicotiana tabacum. The sequence goes on along the minus strand of NC_134098.1, from coordinate 99,465,885 downwards.
ATCAAAACTAAGAGTCATACCCCAACCCAAATTGATTCGACTTTGAAACTTCAAGTTCTTCAAGCTTACTCCGAACGTGCCGAAACATACTTAAACTACTCGAAATGATACCAAATTTTGCATGCAACTCTTAAATCACCATATGGAACTATTCCAGGCTTGGAATTCCAAACGGACCTCGATTACTCCAAAACCTACTCCAAACCATATTTGAAGAATTTTAAACCTTCAAATAGCCAACTTTCACTATTAAGCGCCTAAATGCTCTCGGGTCGTCCAAAACCCGATTCAAATATACGCCCAAGTCTAAAATCATCATACGAACCTATTGGAACCGTCAAATCCCAATTCCAAGGTTGCTTACTCAACACATTGACCGAAGTCAAACTTTGCCTTTTAAAGCCAAACTAAGGAACCAAGTGTTCCGATTTCAACCCGAACCCTTTCAATTCCTGAACTAACCATCCCCGCAAGTCATAAAACAACAAAAGCACATACGGGGAGTCTTATTTAGGAGAACGGGGTCCTAGAAGGCAAAACAACCGATTGGGTCGTTACACTTTCTTTCTTGTGAGGGCACATGGATTATGATGGATTGGTGACATTGATAGATTTAGAATTGTGTAAATTGAGCATATGTAGTAGACTAGTGCTTTTGAGTCATTTCTTGAGGCTTGGTCATTGTCACTTGATTGTGTTGAAACTCCATTGCATTCTTGAGATTGTTTTAAATAAGGGAGTTATTTGGTTGATATTCACATGATTGCGCCTAATTATTAGTACCAACCAAATCCATAAGTATGGTGCTTAATTAGAGAATGTGATTTGTGAATGATAGCAATGCTACTTGTGCTTTAAATGGTAGAACCTCATTGAATTGTTGTTTTTGATTTGCTTGAGGACAAGCAAAAGCTTTAAGTTGGGGGTGTTGATGAGTGGTAATTTTACCATTTATTTTAGTCTCTTTTCTTTAGTTTTTGTATCCGTTAATTATAATATGAGGTTGTTTATGGTGTGTATTACTAGAGTTTCAGGTAAATGATGTCATGTAGAGAGTTGAATTCAATTGAAGTGGAATTGAGCAATACAAGAGTTAAAAAAGTGTAAAATTCCTTCAGTGATTCCGCATCTGCGAAAGGCTGTTCGCTTATGCGACCTCGCATATGCGAGTGGAAGGCCGCATCTGCAGAAATATCAATCTCCAGCTGGGAGAGCATCCGCGTTTTGTTATCTGCATCCACGGAGGCGCATCTGCGCACAAAGGATGCACCTGCTTCTGCGGAAGTTCAAATGCCCACTTATGATCGCTTTTGCGTGCAGCATTCCTCTTCTGCGAAGCCGCACCTGCAATATTCCTTCCGCAAGTGCGGTCAACGGGCTTCAGCTATGAACAGTCTTGGCATTTCACATTTTCTCGATTCCAAACCCATAAATACACGACCTAGCTTATTGGAAACACATCTTTGGCTTATTTTCAGTCTCTTGACTAGAGAACACAAGTATTTGAGCTAGGGTTCTTGTATACATACTTGGGACTTGAAGATTTGAAGCTTTTGTTTGAGAATTTCTTATCCATTTTTGTTCATTTCTTCATTTTCTTGTTTTGTATTGTATATCTAAATGTTTAGTATTTTTTCCAACACTTTAATCTTGTTTATGGGACTATTCGTATTAAAAGTGTGAATTAAATACCTTGTTGTGCTTGTGTATTGAACGATTTTTAGTTATTATAAAGTGAGTTATTATTTCTTTAATTATTCTTGTTCTTTAATGTTTCCAAAGGGATTAGCTAACCCTAGGACTCGCCAATTTACTTCGAATTAATTTTGGGAAAGATAATTTGGGGTTGGGAAAGATTAATTAACAAGAACTTGAGGCGTTAACCCTCACTTTATAGATTCTACCTAGGGATAGGATTGAACTACTTGTAGCCATATTCGGGTGTGCTTAATCTCTTAATTCTTTTAGGGATAATTCACTTAGGAAGTCTTTTAGTTTTCGGAAGAAGCTAATATAGATTATTACCCGAGGCTAATTAACATAAACTCGCTCATATTTGTAAAATCGTGAAATACATTGGATCGTTACTTGAGCGTAATTCCCAATGCATTCATGTTGTAGCCATTGATCATTTTACTTTCTTTCTAGATTAGTTTACATTTTCGCAATTAGTTATAAATATTTTCTCAAAACCTTTCTAAGTGTTTAGCTTAGCATAATAAGTGATAATTCTCTTACACGCCTACTCACCTACATATTGTTCTCTGTGGGATTCGACCCCGACTCATAGTTGGATAAATTATATTACATGCGACTATATCCATTTACTTTTTAGTAGTAGATTTGGACGTCATCACCAGGCATCGGAGGTAGCTGGATACGCCCACTGGAGCGGATAGGACCCGAGAATCCTCTGGGACTGTAAGAACGACTGTTCTCTTGTGCCCGGGGTCCACGCTCGATGCAGGAAATGGCTTCACCAGTTTTGGGATCGAACTCGGCCCGCCAGCTCCCAAGGGAACGTCCTTTCTTCGGGATCTCTAGGTGGCCTAACCCGGAGAAGTCCTCCAATGTGGACATGTCCATGCCATCGATAAAGGAGTTGCGAGGGTCATCTGAACCCTACACTCCCTCACTTGATTTTTCTTTGCCCCGCTTGGGCCTCCTCGAGCATGGACTCGGTATAGAGGGCGTCTCTATGATGTCATTGACACCGGTCTCCTCCTAAGAAACGGGAGCGGCTTCCTAGGAAGTCACAACCTCCATCTCCCCCTCAACTTCCCGAGCCTGAAGGGGATCGGCCTCGTGACCCACTTTCTCGGTCGTCGCCTACTCCCCAGTGGGGATCGATCCATGGGCGACGAAGATGTTGTCTTCTTCGGGCTAATCCCTGAGCCGGTAGAGATAGCCAGGGTCTGGTGCCCTGGACTTGGTATTCTTCTTGAGCTTCCGAGCCCGGGTGGCCTCCCTCTTCTTCCTCTTCCCCTCGGGGTCCGGGGAACCCGAGGACTTTTTCTTTTTCTTCTTCTCCTCCTTCGCGGCAGCTCCGGGCTGTCCTGAGACGGAGGGCTCGGCAGGCAACAACGGATCCTCATCATCATCAAGAGAGTGGTCTTAGGTAGACCCGTAAGAAAAGGGGAAAAGTTAACACTATGTAAGTTAAAAGCGTGATGATAACAATTTCGGGAAAGAACCTCACTATGAGAACGGACCTCCCATCTGCCTTTCGAAAGCTTGCGACATGCGCGCTCAGAGTAGGGCATCTGCTTACAAATCCCCTCAATCCACTCCTTGAATCAAGGGATTGCATCTGGAACTCGGGCAATGGCTGCACGACCATAAACACAAACGAAGAGAAAAAGAAATAAAAGGGAAGAAATACCCAAGAAAGGCGATACTTACATTATGCGTTCCACTCCTCGGGGAACGACAGAAACTCGGGGGGAATCAGGTCTTCAGTTTTCACCCGAACGAACCGCCCCTGCCAACCTCGGTCTCGGTCCTCGTAAATACTCAAAAATGGAGCCTTGTTTTCTCGACGGACGAGCTTGATAAGTCCCCCTCGGAAGATTAGGGGACCGTACAAACGGCGTAGGTGGTCGAGGGTGAAGTGACAAGACACAGTGTTGTTTACAAAGTGGCGCAAAAGGATCACAATCCTCTAGAAGAATGGGTGAATTTGTCCAAGACACACCTCATATCTCTTGCAAAAAGCAAGAACTACGGCATCCATAGGGGCGAGCGTGAAGGGGTAAGTGTAAATACTCAGATACCCCTTCACGTGAGTAGTTATATCGTCGTTGGGCCCGGGGACTACCACGTCTTTACCCTCCCACTTACAGTCCAATTGGACTACGGGTAGGATATTTTCGGTGGCAGAGCATATGTATCTCGATGCTCCCTCACTCCCAGTCTTGTTGGCTAGATTCCTTCTCGACCTTGAAGTCATCTCCGATTGAGCAGCCCCCGGGTATAAAGCTTTTCATGGGGTGCTTTGGGGCCACCTCGGGAGCAGCCACTTCGGCATCTGCGATCGGGTGGGAAGATGAAGGGGCAACCTACTGAGGAACTGACTTGGAAGTTTTAGCCATCGAGATCCGGAAAATATGAAGATTCGAAGGAAAAGTATGAAGGTTTAAAGGTGAAAAAAGAGTATGAAGGTTTGAAGTTGAAATCGGGGTTAACGCACACCCTGATTTTTCGGCAGATCAAACGAAGTAAGAGTATGAATTTACAAAATCAAAATCGAAGCTGGGAACTCTTTGTATCGAGGCCCGAACGGAGTGCTCGCTATTGGACCAGATAAAACGATGTACCCCAGACTTGGGACGAGTTCCGGGACTTCGGGAAGCGCAATGAACAGTTGTAGGCAACATATAGAAGGTCGTGATATCCGGAACCAACCGGATATCACGACGCGGATCTCGCTCGATGGTGGTTACAGATCAGTAATTAACGAAAGAGGAAGATCTTTACCCTTTTTATACTTGTACTAGGGGTGAAACTCTCCTACTATAAAAAGGAGAAGTTTTCTTTGATAACACATATTGTAACACGCAAACCAATGCAATACAAATTCATGTTCTGCTTTCTAGCTATTGAAAAGTTCTTATTTTATTGTTGTTCTTCATATACATTTGGCTTCGAACCAAGGGTCCGATCGAGGGCAAACTACTGTTCAACCTAAATCTGAGCTCGGTCATAACATCACAATTGGTTTGGTTATTTATTCTATATTTAATTCGTTTATCTAACATTCTTGATTATTTGTGTTGAATCAATTCACATATACTTAAAACCGCGTATAAATTTAATTGTTATCCGTTTTTAAGGGTAAACACAACATATTCCATACCTACTTCTTCGACTTTCAATCACGAAGGAACCAGCTTTCTCAAAAATAAGTAAATAATAAAACAAAATAAAACAATCTAATAAACTAGACGACATAATCCCTAAGAAAACACAAAAAATGTAGGACGAATACACCAATTTGATGTTCATGTTGAGTTTACTGACTTACTCCCTTAATATGTTTTAAATTGACAATTTCATATGAAAATAGGGAAAAGTATATTGCTCCTTCTAAAGATTTTTTTACAACATTACTATTAGTAATCTAGTATTTTTTTTTCTTCAACTGCAATTTCCATAGATTTTAAGCATATAGATTTACAAGAGATTATGACTCACAATATTTGTATGCGGCTTTTAAATTTATAAATTTACTTATAAAATTGAAGAGCTAATGTCTGAATTAGGATAGAAAATTTTGAAACTGTTTGGTGTGCTTTCAGTTACGATTTACGATAATCAAGGATGTAGTGGAATTATGAAAGTTTCTTCACTCTTATAATTAAAAATTTTAAATTTGAGTCCTAGAAATAAAATAACCTTCGGTAAGAAGAGCTGTTCAACCTAAATCTGAGCCCGATAGTAACATCACAATTGGCTGGGTTATTGTCATATTGAAATTATAGTGAATGGAAAACTAGGAAAAAGTACCTATTTCATGTCATTTTGAATTGCTTAATTCTTCAAAAATTAATTCTTACCTTGCATAAGTCAGACATCATCCATAAATACACGTGCCATTTCTTGTTGCCTTTTCTTCTTCTTAATTTCCCTCCCTCTTCCAATCCCTTTTTTTGTTTTCTCTTTTTAATTGGGGGAGGGGAAGATGAAACAGGGGATGGAACTACAATAGAATCGAACCTCATCAACAAGACGAAAGTTTATGTAATCAACCAACTGTACTACTAAAATTTTGAGGTGTGTTTATGGTAATATGGGTCAATTTGTCACACTACCTCACATCGAAATTCAGAAAGCTAATCTATAGTGAGTGGTTGCAACCATTGTTATTTGTTGTAGCTTTTATGTAATCGGACTTTGGCCACAAGGAGATGTAAACATCAGTGTTTTAAAAGGCGTGGGGTGTAAGGCGATACGTTTATATATGTCTCAACGAGGCGTATGCCCCGAGACACGGGGCGTAAGCCCCATAGGTATTTAATTTTTAATATTTTATAAAATAATATAATGACAGTAAATATTTATAAACAAGTAAAATTGCATAAAAATTGAAGAAAACTATAAATATGTGAAATATATATATGTGTGTGTGTGTGCGCGCGCGCTCCATCCCCACAAAAAACTAGTCAAAACAATCTATTATACGCTACTTACAAGCAATGTTTTAAAAGGCGTGGGCTTGAGGCGGGGAGTTTTACTTGATATGGGTCGAGGCGTAAGCCTGGAAGGGGGGGGGGGACATAAGCCCCATGGATCTTTAAAAATTTTAATTTATAAATTAATAAAATAACATAATAACACCAAACAATATAAAATATTAATTAAAAGTTAAAAAATTTTTAAAAAAATTAAAGGAACTCATAGAAAAAAATATCTAGCACGATTCTTAAGTATAACTAATGCATACAAATCACGTATAACGTCTTTAACTTTCAAATAATTAAAAACTTACAATTTCTTTAAAAAAAATAATGAAACTCCTCATTTTACCTTCCTAAAAGTAAATAATTAATAAAATCTTATTAGTACGATAATTAAAATATTACTCCTTCATGAATAAATACAAATTAGTTTAAGATATCATATTAATAAAAGTGTATAACAAGGAGGCACAAATGAACTAAGATACGACCAATAACAAGTGAAGATATAAATTCGCAATACTATGTCTCATTATTAGAGTTATGCTCAATCTTCATATTTCTATGGATGAATAGAACTTTTATCATTAATTTGTTAAAGAATTTTGAAGGTCAACTATATTAATTAGGAAATTTGACACGTGATTTGCATTAGAACTGTTAGGCGAGTCGCGAACGTTGGGCGTTAGACGTGTTTAGGACGCACGATCGGACGCTTGGGGCGTAAGCCTCACAGAACTAAGCCTCATACATGAGCCTCAGAGCGTTTTGTAAGTGCCCCGCTCAGGGGCGAGCCCCGGACGAGTCCCAAAAATACCTTTTAAAACACTGGTTAACACCACTCAATTATCCTCCACCACATCCTCCCATGCAACCCATCAAATAAAAACACAAATTCCAATTATGGTTCATCGATTTCCCTCGACTTCACCGCCCGCCACACGGCCGCTAACCTTGTTCCACTCTCACCACTGACGCGTGCAAACCACTCCCCTTTATGCAACCCCGAGCTGTGTGAATACACCCCATGCGAGGACTCAAAGAGGTCATTGAAATTCAATAGGAATATGCTTATTTAGAGAGAAAGGCATTGTCCTGAGAATAATGAGCGGTTAAAATGCAGAACTCCGGCACCTTTTGGTTATAAACCGCCGTTCAGGTGGCCGGAAAGTCGTGACTCGGTTTGGTTTGCGAATGTTCCACATAAACATCTTACGGTTGTGAAAGCCCGTCAGAATTGGGTCCGGTTTAAGGATGACCGGTTCACGTTCCCCGGCGGCGGCACCATGTTCCGGTTTGGAGCCGATGCTTATATTGACGATATCGGGAACTTGATGAGCTTAATGATGGCTCCATTAGGACCGCCATTGATACCGGTTGTGGGGTACGCTTCATTACTTCTTTTGAATATCGTTTGGAATTTTCCTTTCTGTGTGTGTTGGAATGTTTTCTTGAAAATGATTTATTCTCTAAGACATATTTTTTCTACTACCATTCCGAGCAAAATTTTTTACTACATCTCAAATGAAATTTTGCTAATTAATCCAACTAAGCAAGTTCCTCTTTTCTTCTTTGTATGATGTCTAACTGTTGTATTCTTTTCCTATTTCTTTTCATCCACCATATGAGTCTAACTTTACCATATACAAGTTCAGGTTGCAAGTTGGGGTGCTTACTTGCTCTCCCGAAACATCCTACCAATTTCATTTGCTCCCAAAGACGAACATGAAGCTCAAGTTCAATTTGCCCTTGAGCGAGGAGTTCCGGCATTGATTGGCATATTAGCTACTAATAGGCTACCTTACCCTTGTTGGAAGGATTGAGTGAGCTGTGAGAGACACAGTCGAGAGACGATAAGGAGCAGTTGTAGAGAGAGAAATAAAATTGGAAGAAATGAATCTTACAATTTTGTCATTCACTATATACATAGTTATATATATCCACCTCATGACTAACCATAACACCTAACCATAATTAACCTTTAACTACTAACTCTAGTTAACTATACCTTACTCACTACTTACAAAATACTACTCTACAATTCACAGTACAAGGTACAAGTAAAATGTGTCCCTAATACTTTCTACACTCCCCCTCAAGTTGGGTGATGAAAGACATTGATCATCCCCAACTTGCATAACATTTCACAGTGTAATTGTTTTCCCAAAGCCTTGGTTAGAATATCTGCAACTTGCTTTTTGCCTGGCACATGCTCCGTTTTGATCAGTCCTTGGTGTAGCCTTTCTCTAATGAAATGGCAATCAATCTCTATGTGCTTTGTTCGCTCATGATACTTTGGGTTTGAGGCTATCTGTAGAGCCGCTTTACTATCACAATATAATTCCATTGGTAGTTCAACTTGTGCTCCTAGTTCTTGTTTTAGACCATGCACCCAGACTAATTCTGCGACAGTAGTAGCCATACTCCTGTATTCCGCTTTTGTTGAGCTTCTTGAGACAATGTTATGTTTTTTTTATTTCCAGGAAATCAAAGAGTTCCCCAACCTGGTGCAGTATCCAGTAACTGACTTCCTGAAAAGTATACAAGATGCCCAGTTTGCATCGTAAAAAGCTGTCACTTTGCCAGATGATGTGCTACTCATTAACGGGCCCATTCCAGATTTATCCTTGATGTATCTTACCACTCTCAGTGCTGCTTCATAATGAGATTCCTTTGGGGCATGCATAAATTGACTTAAGTGTTGAATAGCGAATAAGATGTCTGGTCTTGTAGTGGCCAGATAAAGCAATCTTCCTATCAGCCTCTGATATACTCCTCTGTCTTCCAGTTCCTTATCCCTAGTGATATCAAATTGTTGGTCATACTCTTGACTTATTAGCTTTTGATTTTGTTCCAAAGGTGTTGTGACTGGTTTAGATCCCCCTAGACCACATTCTGAAATTAATTCCAATACGTATTTCCTTTGGTTCATGAGTATACCTTCATCAGATCTGGCAAACTCAATTCCAAGGAAAAATCTCAATTCTCCTAAATCCTTCATTTTGAAGTTCTGATTCAAAATGTCCTTGGCCTATTTAATCAGTGTGACTTTGCTACCTATGATAAGCAAGTCATCAACATATACCAAAATTACAACAATGTCTCCATTGTGCCTTTTAGTGAAAAGAGAGTAGTCCAGCTTGCTTTGGACATAGCCAGAATTGGTTAAGGTTGTGGTTAGCTTCAGATTCCACTGCATGCTTGCTTGTTTGAGCCCATATAGGGATTTGAGTAGCCTACACACCTTAGTCTCCCCTCGGCTACCAAATCCTTGAGGCAATGTCATGTAAACCTGCTCAACTAAATCACCTTGAAGGAATGCATTATAGACATTCATTTGAAAAAGAGGCCAAGCCTGTTGAGCAGCCAGGGCGATGACACATCTCACTGTGACCATTTTCACTACTGGAGAAAAGGTATCATGGTAATCCAGGCCTTCCAGTTGAGTAAAGCCCTTGGCTACAAGCCTAGCTTTATATCTCTCCACATTACCATCAGCCCTATACTTCACTTTATAAACCCATTTACATCCAATGGGCTTCTTACCTGCAGGCAAGTCTACAACCTCCCAAGTTTGATTGTCAGAGGGAGCCTGAATCTCAAGTCTTATAGCTTGAATCCAATGTTCATCTTGAATGGCTTGATTAAAAGAAGCAGGTTCAATGACAGAAGAAAAGGCTGACAGATAGGCTTTATAAAGAGGAGAGATGGATGAATAGGATAGGGAATCAGAGATAGGATATGGTGTAGTGGAGCAATGCACACAATCAGTATGCCATATAGGAGGTTTGGATTCCCTAGATCACCTCCTAAGAGGAGCATCAGATACAGGAGAAAAAGAAGGGGAAGAAGGAAAAGAAGCTACATGAGAAGAAGGGAAACCCCTAGCAGAGCACTCTGATGAAGGAGAGTTAGAACTGGTTGAACTAGTAGAAGGAGAAACAGGGTGAGCAAGGAAAGTATCATTTGAGGAAGGAGTTAAATTTGGAGAAAGTGGAGTTCCCTAGGATGGAATCTGAGGTTCCAGGAAGGTGGATTTAGGGAATTTGAAAGGGAAAATGGATTCATTAAAAGAGACATCCCTATTGATAAAAAAAAGTGTTTGTGGAAATACTATACAACTTATAGCCTTTCTTGGTGTCTGAGTAGCCCATAAAAACAGCATGAATCACCTTAGAGAAGAACTTATCTGAGAAATTTGGTTTAGTGGCATAGCACAGACGGCCAAAAACCTTAAGGTGATCAAAGGAAGGTGGAACACCATGAAAGAGTTCATAAGGGGACTTGCCAGAAAGAACTGAGGAGGGCAGTCTGTTAATTAAGAAGGCTGCAGTCAAAATGCAGTCACCCCAGAATTTTAAAGGTGCATGAGCTTGAAATCAAAGAGCTCTCGCCATCTCAAGTAAATGCCTATGCTTACATTCAGCCACTCCATTTTGTTGTGGAGTATAGACACAAGAACTTTGATGAATTATACCAAGAGATGTGAATAGACTAGAACATTGAGAATTGAAAAACTCTAGACCATTATATGATCGGATGACTTTAATAGAAGCTGAAAATTGAGTTTTAACTAAAGTAAGAAAAGCCCCGATCAAAACAACCACATCACTTTTCATTCTCATCAGATAAATCCAGGTCATTCTAGAGTAATCATCCACAATGGTGAGAAAGAATCTATGACCATTGTAAGTACTTTTTCTATATGTACCCCAAACATCCATATGTACAAGTTCAAAAAGGGATACAGTTTTCTTTTAGTACTAATGAGGAAAGAGGATCTAGTCTGCCTTGCTAAAGGACAGATAATACAAGACAAAGATCCTTTATTAGACAAAAAAATAACCTTTCAAAGAAGAAATTTTTTGTAGTACTGCTATTGGTGCATGACCAAGTCGTTGATGCCAAATAGAACAAGAATCTGGAGAATTGGATGAGGGACATAGTTGATAGTTAGATGTAGTTGAAACTTGAAACTGAAGGCTGGGAGACTGAAAGGGAAGATGTTTTGACAGGTGATGGCTTCTTGATAAGTTGAAGTAGGTAGAGACCATCCTTCTCCTTACCAATCCTCTTCATCTTGTCATTGCAAAGGTCCTGAAATACACAAAAGTCAGGATAAAAAACTGCACAACACTGCAATTCTTTTGTTACTTGGAAATGGATAGAAGATTGTATTTGAAATTAGGAACATAAAGCACATTGTATAACTGATTATCAAACAATGAAACAGTTTTAATATGAGTGACTGAGGTGGTATGACCATTAGGTAAATGGATTCTACTAGAGTTGGGAGGCACGAGTGATGGGTTAAGTAAATTATGCAAGCTTGAGACCATGTGATTCGTGGCTCCAGTGTCAATCACCCATGGATCAGTGGTAGTTGCACTAACAGAAAAAATATCATGGAGACAACTAGGTATACCTGCCATGTTGGCTGCAGCTTCTTGAGAAGGTGGTTCCTTAGTGATCAAGTTCAAGATCTGCTGGTACTGTTCAATAGTGAAGACTAGGAAAGAAACTGTTGGAGCAGCTCCAGTAGTGCATGGCACAAGCATGGTAGATGCTGTACTCTCTGTCAGATTGGCATTGTTTGCCATAGGACCCCTGGTAGTCCCAAAGTTGTTCCCAAAAAGTTGATTAGGCCCGTGATTCTGCACTTTGTCAAAGGACTTCCTTCTGTTGAACTTGGCATTTTATGGATATCCGACCAATTTATAGCAATTCTCCCTCTTGTGTCCTTTCATATTGCAATAGTCACAATAAAGACTAGTATTCTTCTTGAATCTATTTCCTTGTGTGGATGCCAATATTGTTGAGTCATTTAAATCCAGTTGTTGTAATGGTTGAGCACACTGTGAAATCATATTGGACTGCAGCCGCTGACTCTCGTCTTGCATTATCATGTTGTAAGCCTGGTTTAGTGATGGACTGGGCACTGTTAACAGAATTTGATTTCGTGATTGGGAGTAGGTCTCATTTAGACCCATCAAAAATTGCATAAGCTTTTGTTGTTCCATATGTTCTGCATATGCCCTGTCACCACCAGGCAGAGGAACTAAAGAGAGGTATTCGTCCCAGACATTACGCAGCCTAGAAAAGTACTCAGATACAGAATAGTATAGATTTCACGATGCAATAGATACAATTGATACACTCATGTGAGATTCCTTTTATCAAAGTGCTCTTTCAAGTCCATCCATACCTTATGCGCATTAGAAGAGTACATAAGGCCATTTGCTAGCTCTTTTGACACGGAATTGGTAATCCATGATAAAACAAAAGCATTACATCTATCCCATTCATGTATCAAATCATCCTTATACATTTTCCAACGATAATTTTCATCTATAAATCCTAACTTGTCTTTTGCTAGCAATGCAACTCTCATTGAATTACTCCAGGCAGTATAGTTTTCAATTTCAGTTAACTGCTGAGGAATTAAGATGCTACCTGGTGTATCCTATGGATGCAAATACAATGGATTTCTAGGATGAATGTCGGTGAATTTCTCAATCGAGCCGACAATAACACGCTCTTCAGTTGTTGAAGTGTTTGGCATGATGAATCAACAAGAAAAATTGCAGATTTGACCACGACAAAAAATTAGGGTTTCTGTGACCTCAATTACTCCGGAAAAATTTCAGAAGTTGCACAATTTTCAATGAAATTCAACTCACTACGCACTGCAATTGCTCAAACTCGTGGTGTTTCAGCTCAAAAGACGACCGATCGATTGCTCTGATACCATGTTAGAAGGATTGAGTGAACTGTGAGAGACACTCAGTCTAGAGAGACGATAAGGAGCAGTTGTAGAGAGAGAAATAAAATTGGAAGAAATGAATCTTACTATTTTGTCATTCACTATACACATAGTTATATACATCCACCTGATGACTAACCATAACACCTAACCATAATTAACCTTTAACTACTAACTCTAGTTAACTAAACCTTACTCACTACGTACAAAATACTACTCTACAATTCATAGTACAAGGTACAGGTAAAATTTGCCACTAATACTTTCTACACTGGTAGTAATGAATTTTAACAATATATATATATATATATATATATATATATATATATATATATATATATATATATATATATATATATATATATATATATATATATATATATATATATATATATATATATATATATATATATATATATATATATATATACTTCATCATGTTCAAAAAATAAAGATCTATCTTTTTAATTATAGTATTTTACTTTTTATCCATTTTATATGGAGCAGATAGGCTATATTTAATTGAAGTTGATCGAATTTTGGACAAGGTGAGTTGCTCTGATGGTAAGCACCCTCCACTTCCAACCAAGAGGTTGTGAGTTCGAGTCACCCCAAGAGCAAGGTGGGGAGTTCTTGGAGGGAAGGATGTCGAGGGTCATTTGGAAACAGCCTCTCTACTCCAGGGTTGTTGTTGTTGTTGTTGATCGAATTTTATGTCCTGGTGGATACTGGATTCTTTGCGGACCACCTATTAACTGGGAAACTCGCTGGAAGGAGTGGAAAAGAACAGCCGAAGATTTGAAAGCAGAGCAAGATCAAATTGAGAGTGTTGCAAGAAGCCTATGCTGGAAGAAAGTAACTCAGAAAGGCGAACTAGCAATCTGGCAGAAGCCTACTAATCATATGCATTGCAAAATTAATCAAAAAATCTTCAGGAAGCCCCCCTTTTGCCAGGAACAAGATCCCGATAAAGCATGGTAATATTCTGCTTCTTGAATTATTTTAATTCAACCAAGGTTAGATCTCGTTTCCACCCCGCCTGCATCGCATGACATGTACGCTTTTACATGTGATTTTCTTGCATACAATGTCTAAGAGACCTTTAGGTGCATAGGCCTTGTGTAAGCAGGAGCTAAATGAACTGCAAAGAAGTACTTGTGCTGTCATTATCAAACATTTGCTCAAAGAATGTGATCCGTTTATCTCTTATTATCTATGTGCCTGCTCGGACTCTCAAATTAAAAACTGAAAAGCGGACCGGGCCTCCCTAGGCAGATTCATCTTTTTTCTTCCACTGTCCTTAAAATACTTTGAGTTGATACCAAGACCATTTTATAGCAGAAGGCATGATCTGTGTCACAATGATCTTCGTTCGAATTAGTTTATGCTATTCCACACCTTTTGTCACTTTAATTTTTCTTTGAAACTGTTTTACAATATTCAACACTTTTGGCAGTATTACCAAAACTATTTCACCAACTTAGTCTAGAAAGTTATGGTATGTGACGAAAGAGCATCCAACTTCAATGAAGTCAAAACTATGCTTCCTAGATGAAGTATAATTAGTGTTCCCTGATGTATTTATCATAGTGTATATGGTCGAAACAGATTTCGGCCTTCCTACGTTCGATCGAGTTCGAGCGTTAAAAAGTCGGAATGAGATTTTGGGAGTGAGCTCCGAAGTCGGTACTAACGAGCCTCGAGCCCGAAGGTCGCTCGAGGAGTCGGCTCGATAATCCTATCGAGCCCGTGACCGAATCGATCCGCAAGGCACTGCTTCGAGGTTGGAAATGCGCGATGCCCATCTCGAAGGTCGGCTCACAGACAAGAGCAGTTGCGACCGCACCAAGGGAGAGAATCTTGGCGGGAATCAAGGAAGAGACAAGTCATCATGGGCCTTCCACTATATGTTTTATTTTATTATTTTTTGTAATGACCCTCTTCTATAAAAGGGAAATCCTTGTAAGCTAAAGGACAGAGACAAAAAATTACTTCTCAGATTGAAAGATATCCCTTTGTGTTTTCTTTATTTTATCTTATTCATTCTTATTGCCCACTATTTGCATTTTCACAGTCAAGAATATACGTATCTCTATTTCTCTACACGATTTATATCGAACTGTATCGCATATCCTTAGAACCATACACAAAATCTAACGTTATCCGATTTTTTCGGTAAACACATAGACTCTTCAATCTTCCAGGTACACCAAGATTGATGCTTGTTTAAGTCCCCTCCCTGAAGTGTCTAACATTAGAGATTTTGCTGGAGGGCCGCTGGATAATTGGCCAGAAAGATTGATTGTCGTCCCTCCTAGGATTGCTAGTGCAAGCATAGAGGGAGTAACTGCAGAGGGCTTCTCTAAAGATACAGAATTGTGGAGGAAGAGAGTCGGCCACTACAAGGCCCTGGACTTCCAATTAGCAGAGCGTGGAAGGTACCGTAACATACTTGACATGAATGCTTGGTTGGGAAGATTTTCGGCTGCACTTGTTGATGATCCAGTTTGGGTCATGAACGCCGTCCCTGTTGAGGCTGAAGTCAATACGCTTGGAGTTATCTATGAACGTGGTTTGATTGGGACATACCAAAGCTTTTTGCCATTTCCTGCTTGTAACTGATGATGCTCTTTTCATCCTGGTGCGAAGCCATGTCTACGAATCCTAGAACTTATGACTTCATACATGCTGGTTCTATTTTCAGCCTCTACCAGGACAGGTAACCGTTGCGTGGTTCATATTCCCCGAGCAACCATTGAATGTTGCATGTTCTCTTGATCGTTGATTTACGTTTATGTTTGCAGATGTGAAATGGAAGATATATTATTGGAAATGGACAGAATATTAAGGCCACAAGGCAGTGTAATTTTCCGAGACGACGTGGATGTTTTGGTAAATGTGAAGAGCGTAGTAGATGGGCTACAATGGAATAGCAGGATGGTTGATCATGAAGCAGTATTGGACAACACCAGCCCCTGACCAAGATAAACAACCTTCCTAGGCATCAATGAATAGTGTTACAATCTTGCCAATTCCTTACTTCCTTTGTTGATAAATTTTGTTTGTTCAATGGGCTCTTGTGATTTTTCATTGACCTCTCTATCTTTTTGGCTTCAAAATAAAGAAGAGGATAATGAGGTTTTCTCCTGAGATTAGTCTTTTACTATCTGGCGTTCCAGCCGACTCGTAAGATTTTACTTTTTGTACCCCTACTCTATTATTGAAATGCAAAATTTGGTATAGGGACAAGTTTTTATTGGATTTTTAATAAATTGACAAAATATGGGTTTCTTTCTACTATGAACATCTAATCCAACATGTCAAAGAAAACAATTGAATGATTAATAATCACATGTTGCGTATATGTTAAGAGTAGTAGTAATATTTATGGGGTATGTATTTTTCTTTTATTATTAGGACAAGTAACTCTAGTATTCACTATGGTTGTTTATTTATTTCTTAAAAAGATTTTATCCACACAAAAATGTTTTTCTTTATAGTTTCTATGTGATACATGTAATTATTTTCACAGTCAAGTTGACCAAATTTTTAATTTAATAATATCACATAATTCCATGTATAAAGTTCAAGTCAAATGAAAGTTTGATAACAAATGAGGACGCCCGGATTAACCATTTTATTACTACCAAACAACAATAAAAACACGCACGCATCAAGAAGAAGACAGACAGACAGATCTAAATGAAAAACAAAAGGGTACTTAGAGCCCGTTTGGATTAGCTAATTATAAATAGCTGATAAGCTTGAAGTATTAAAACTGATTTTTAAAATAAGCGTTTACGTGTTGGGATAGACGTGCTGAAACTGATAATAAGCAGTTGATATGTTTGGTAAAAAAGTGTTGATAAGTTGTTCTCTTGTTAAAAAGACTAAAATACCCTTAAAGTTTTTACAAAAAAATATGAATTAAAAAGTTGCTTTGTAGAGAAAATGATAAACAACGAATACAAAATGAAGAGAAAATTAAAAAAATTATTTTTGAAAAAATATTTGTAAATTAAAAAATATTATTAAGGATAAAGTAGTAAAAGTTTTGATCAAACTAAAAGTGTTTATAAGCTGAAAAGTCATAAGTTGGGGGTGACCAACTTATGACTTATGACTTATTTTAACTTATAAGCACTTGGCTTATAAGCACTTTGAATGTTTACCAAACACATAGAAAAGCCAAAACGTGTTTATAAGCCAGTTGACAAGCTTATAAATTTAGTCAAACGGTCTCTTATTTTAAAAAATACATTTCACCCTTATTCCTTGGCACTATTTTCACACCGCGCTGAAATGGGGAAAGTCAAGCCCAAACACTGAAATTTCTCTTGGGTTATTTGATCAATGGATTTCGCCATATCCTCCGTCAAAAGATTCTTCCAATCCCCAATTTCTCCTTTTCGAAAAAATGCACTGTTACTGATCAGTCCCGCACTTCTAGTCTTATTCTCCTCTAAGTTGCTTAAACTTGTCAAACTTTGGAAACTACAGCGAGTCACTATTTTTTCAGGCAGACCTTGCATTTCTTCCTCCTGAGAGAAAGGTTTCCCCATAAACTCTGCTAACTTCTTCACATAACCCAAAGTATCGCTCTTCAAATCTTCGTACGTCAAGAAGAACACTCTATCGGGTCTGTCTAAACTTGCTTTCCAGTATTCTGTAACGTGATCCCAGTAAGGTCCAGACACGGATTTTCCTTCACAAAAATTTTCGAATGCTTGTTCGAGTGGATTACTGGGGATATCCTTAAGTTCTTCAACGTTTTTCTTAACTGTTTTAGTAAAATGCCATAGAGAAACAAATGTATCTTTGGGTTCCCTACATATGTATATGATCTTGCAATCTGATTCTAGTATGGATTGTGGTAAGAGAGTGTAAGGAAGATGTGTGGCAAACAATGGCAACTCATGAGTGTCTAGAAAAGTAGGGTTTAAGACATAATCAGTTTCCATAGTTGGTACAATTTCTTGGGGTAACTTGGTGGAGTCATCAAAAAGTTGATCTGATCTTGTCATAATAGAAAAGGCCAAGGCTTTAAGCCAATTGGTACCTGTTTTTGGAAAACTGCAAAGGAAAATATCACAAGATTCAGCCTTGAAGACCTCTGATAAAAATGCAATTCCTTCTAGGAGGATAAAAGGGAACCAAAAGCCTTGGTATTGGCAGAATTCATAAGGAGGATAGGGAGTTTCATGTTTAGGGAGGGTTGATATTATCTCTTTGTATTTCATGCTCATGACTTCCTTGGAATTTTCAGCAATATTGGCACATAAGCGACTAGCTTTGGAAGGGGAAGATGACTGTCATTTTCTGGGAGGGGGCGAAATGGAAGTATCTAAAATTGGAACCTGATAGTTTAGGAGACAGCTTCTCCATTGATATAGAGGAAGAATTTGTGTAAATACAAATTAGTTCTATTTTCATTTGCGATTTACTTTCAACTCCCGTCCACGACTTTAATAACAACATATAATGTCCTCTTATTTCAACCTTCCATATCTTGTTCAATAGTGGTCAGGAAACAGATTGGCAAGGGCCCATGTGAACCTCCCATAATTGAGCATATAGAAACTATCTATATCACGTAAAAAGATAAGAAAATATTACGTTTGGCTTTAATTAAAATCAATTACTCCCTCCTGTCCACAATAAGTGATCAATTTTTCTTGGGCACACCCATTAAGAAAATACAAAATTCTAGATAAAAATAGTTGGTGTGACTAAACTACCCTTAATTAAATGTTGGAATATAGTTAATGTGAGGAGTAAAAGACTTTTTAGCGATACGTACATAAGGGTAATTTTGAAAAAACAAATTGAATTTTTTCTTGATTATATAAATGAACACTTATTTTGGACAAAAATAAAAAAGTAAATTGGTCACTTATTATGGACCGGAGGGAGTATACATGCTTAATTAATGAATATAAAATAGAAGTAAAAATTCAATAGAGCATAACTTTTTTTGTTGCCGACTTTAAATTATGTGGTGTTCCAGGTCGAAATATCAGTTCGCAGCAGCAAGAACTAATCCACCAACCTTAATTGCTCCGGGCGTTCATTTTACTTGGACACTTACAAAAGCTGGTTTTTTGTGCAGTAATACTCGAGAACCAATTTAAATGGAATACAAACGAAAATAGTTGTAAGATACGGGGGCGACTTTACCTTAGCCCAAATGGTGTTACGTGACATTGTTTGTCATGCCGGCTTCATGGTAAAGCAAGAAAGGAACTTGCTTTAGGCCCCCAAATTTTGGGGTCCTATTAGTAAAAATTTGAGATCATTAGATGACGAGAATTTTAAAAAATAATGTCTTAACCTTGAATATTTCTTAAGATACGGAAAAGGGCCTAAAATGTGTCTTTACTATATGAAATAGGACAGGCTAGCCCTTCGTTAAAAGTTGGTCTCTATTCTTTCCTTGCCGTCAATAAAAGGGCTCGTATATGCCCTCCATCACTAACGGGAGACTCATAAAGCCACGTGGAATATATGTGAGGGCAAGTTAGACTTAGTTCGAATTATACATGGGCATATATGAGTCAGTTATAATAGTCATTTCTCAAACACTTTACTACTCAATATCAGTTTACTTAGACACCTACTTGACAACACCAAACTAATTATCACAGCAAATAAACTAAGTCATAGACACAAACATTCAAATGAACGATAATGACTTCATTAAATCCTTGTACAAAAACATAATGTTTCATTACATAATAAAAGACAACAATTAAGCCATAATAACACTAACATTACATATCATTTCCCACGAATCCAAAGAACATAACAAAACATCTCATTATCACACATATGAAAATTCACATCTTCTTCCGAAATTTAGCATCAAGCACAACTGAGTACTCTAAATTGGTCACTTTCTTCATTAGAACATTTCTTTCCAATTCCAAGGCTTCTATTCTTCCATGATCGACGAGTATCATAACATTCTCAAGATCAAACTTTCCTTTGGAGAGCATTTGTTTTACGGATTAGAGCTTCTTTTTTCTGCTTTAAACTGCATATGAGATTTGAAATTCTAGGAGGAAGCTCTTCATCTTGCCATTCCCAATAGGAATATTTTTCATCCTAAAACCCAAAAATAAATAAAACAAATTTACAAGCAAATCAGAATAATTAAAAGAACCCATCAAAAAATTTACTTACCTCATGCTTCGGGCACTTGAAAAACCTTCTCCCAGCATTTAAAGGAGTCCATGCCATGAAATAATTGGCAGCAAGTCCGCGACGACACCTCCTATTCGACCCCTTTGAGCTACTAGAATATTCCGACATTGTCTTTTGTTGTCTTTTATTATGATTCAACCCCTTTGAGCTACTAGGATTTAATGAAGTCATTGTCATTCATTTGAATGTTTGTGTCTATGACTTAGTTTATTTGCTGTGATAATTAGTTTGGTATTGTCAAGTAGTTGTCTAAGTAAACTGATATTGAGTAGTAAAGTGTTTGAGAAATGACTATTATAACTGACTCATATATGCCCCTGTACAATTCGAACTAGGTCTAACTTGCCCTCACATATATTTCACGTGGCTTTATGAGTCTCCCGTTAGTGATGGAGGGCATATACGAGCCCATTTGTTGACGGCAAGGGCATAATAGAAACCAACTTTTAACGGAGTGCTAGCATGTCCTATTTCATATAGTAGAGGGGCATTTTAGGCCCTTTTCCGCTTAAGATATAATAGTAACAATGATATTGATGATTTAAACTTATTTTTAAGTTAAAGTGTTACGAAAAATAGTAAGCAGAAAATAACTCGACATATATATTTTTCTTTTATTTCTTAAAGAGAAGCTATCTTGGAAAATCTACTTTCCTCAAAAAATTTGTTATTATGTGAGACATTTAACTCTTACAGCGAGTTGACTGAATATTTAGCATAACAATATCTCACAATTTCATGAAAAGAATTCGTGTCAGATGAAAAATTGGATAACCAAATCAGGATGTCCGAAATATAGTAATTTATTGCAAACTATAATAAATTTCACACTCCAATTAATGACATGACAAAAGAGAATCAAAGAAGAAAAATGAAGGAAATACAGAAATGATAATACCAAAAGCAGTCTTCTTAATTCATTACTCCCTTAATCCTTTGTATTGTTCTTGCACTCATGTGTTGAAACAGGGATCCATGTCAAGCCCAAAAATTGGAATTTCTCTTGCGTTATGTGATCAATTGATTTTGCCATATCCTCAGTCAAAAGATTTTTCCAATCTCCAATTTCTCCTTTTCGAAAAAATGCATTGTTCTCGACTGTCCAAGGATTTGGGTGAAGCCACCCGCTCTTGTTCACCTCTAAATTGCTCAAACTTTCGAAATGACAGCGCGCAACTATCTTTTCAGCTACACCTAGGTTTTCTTCCTCCTTAGAGAAGGATTTACCCGTGAACTCTGCCAACTTTTTCACATAGCATAACGTGTTACTCTTCATATCTTCGTATTTTAAGAACACTCTCTTTAGTCTATCTACACTTGCTTTCTTGTACTCCATGACATCGTCCCAATTCCATCTCATTCAATAGCCAAAGTAATAGGCATGTGACTAAGAAAAATTTCTTTAGTTTGGTAGCTAACTTTGTTGAATTTCTTTGGTTTGGTAGCCAACTTTGTTGAATTGTCAACATTGAATAAAAAGAAGAAAAAGTATGTGCAAATTGTCAAATATAGTAGGCTTTAGAGAGTGAGGCTTCGGCTATAAAAGTAGAGCTTCAACTCTCATTTCTACATACCAACAAAGAGAGAAAGAAAGAACGAGGTTTCACAGACAAGGTATAAGAAAATAGTATGTGAGAAAAATAAAGAGTGGGCGATATTGTAGTGAGGTGGGAATATCAAAAGAGAGTTATTTCTTTTGAGTTGCTATAGTGATATTTGTTGCTCGTCTCGGGGCCGTGATTTTTTCCCTTAATCAAAAGGGTTTTTCACGTAAAAATATTGGTGTCGTAGTCACTCTTTTATTCTTGTTAATTACCATATCTCGGTGCTATGTTATTATTCCGCTTTTATTAGTGTGAATATTATTTCTATAGGGGATTTATTCCCAACAACTGGTATCATAGCACAGGTTCTTCTAGGTAGTACTATACTCGGTAAAAAATAAAAATATTCTGCGTAAAATACGAGGTAGAAAAATTTAACGGAGATAGCGGTTTCTCAACATGACAAAGAAGGATGAGGGATCTGCTCATCCAATATGGATTACACAAGGTACTAGATGTTGATACCAAAAAGCCTGATACCATGAAAGCTGAGGATTGGGCTGACTTAGATGAAAGGGTTGTTAGTGCAATCAGGCTGCACTTATCAAATGATGTGGTAAATAACGTCATTGATGAAGATACCGCATGTGGCATTTGGACAAGGTTGGAAAGCCTATACATGTCCAAAACGCTGACAAATAAATTGTACCTGAAGAAGCAGCTATACGCCCTACACATGGGTGAAGGTACAAATATTTTGTCACATTTAAATGTATTTAACGGACTAATCACATAACTCGCCAATCTCAGAGTGAAAATCGAAGAAGAAGATAAAGCCATCTTGCTATTGAACTCGTTGCCATCTTCGTACGATAATTTGGCAACAATGATCCTGCACGGTAAGACTACCATTGGGTTGAAAGACATCACATCGGCTCTTCTACTCAATGAGAAGATGAGAAAGAATCCTGAAAATCAAGGACAGGCTCTCATCACAGAAGGTAGAGGCAGGAGTTATCAAAGGAGTTCGAGCAACTATGGTAGATCCGGAGCTGGGAAGTCTAAGAACCGACCCAAATCAAGAGCCAGAAATTGCTATAATTGTGATCAACTATGTAACTTCAAAAGAGATTGCCCAAATCTAAGGAAGGGCAAAGGTGAAATCAGTGGCCAGAAGAATGACGACAACACAGCCGCCATGGTGCAAAACAATGATAATGTTGTCCTTTTTATAAATGAGGATGAGGAATGCATGCACTTATCAGGTCCAGAGTCGGAATGGGTAGTTGATACAGCAACATCTTACCATGCCACACCTATAAGAGATCTTTTTTGTAGATATGTGGCAGGTGATTTTGGAACTGTGAGAATAGGTAAGATGAGTTACTCAAATATTGCGGGGATCAGTGACATTTGTATCAAGACAAATGTCGGATGCACATTAGTTCTAAAGGACGTGCGTCATGTACCTGATTTGCGGATGAACTTGATCTCAGGAATTGCTTTAGACCGAGATGGATACAAGAACTATTTTGCAAATCAAAAGTGGAGACTCGCCAAGGGATCATTGGTGATTGCAAAGGGAGTTGCTCGTGGCATGTTGTACAGGACAAATGCAGAAATATGCCAAGGTGAATTAAAAACGGCACAAGATGATATTTCTGCAGATTTATGGCACAAACAAATGGGTCATCTGAGCGAGAAGGGATTGCAGATTCTTGCCAAGAAATCACTCATTTTTTATGCCAAAGGTACAACGGTAAAATCTTGTGACTACTGTTTATTTGGTAAGCAACATAGAGTCTCATTTCAAGCATCGTCTGAAAGAAAATTGAATATACTTGATTTGGTATATTCTGATGTTTGTGGTCCAATGAAAATTGAATCAATAGGCGGTAACAAATATTTTGTTACTTTTATTGATGATGCTTCACGAAAAATATGGGTTTATATTTTGAAAACCAAAGATCAGGCGTTTCACGTTTTCTAGAAGTTTCATGCTATGGTGGAAAGGGAGACAGGCCAAAAGTTAAAGCGTCTTCGAAGTGACAATGGAGGTGAGTACACTTCAAGGAAATTTGAAGAGTATTGTTCGAGCCATGAGATCAGACATGAAAAGATAGTTCCTGGAACCCCATTACACAATGGTGTAGCCGAAAGGATAAACCGAACCATTGCAGAGAAGGTGAGAAGCATGCTCAGAATGGCTAAACTACCTAAGTCATTCTGGGGTGAAGCAGTTTAGACAACATGTTACCTGATCAATAGGAGTTCATCAATTCCGTTGGCCTTTGACATCCCAGAGAGAGTTTGGACCAACAAGAAGGTGTCATACTCGCATCTGAAGGTGTTCGGTTGCAGAGCTTTTGCACATGTACCAAAGGAGCAGAGAACAAAGCTAGATGATAAATATGTTCCCTGCATATTCATCAGATATAGAGATGAAGAGTTCGGATACAGATTGTGGGATCCTGTAAAGAAGAAGATCATCAGAAGCAGAGATGTAGTCTTCCGAGAAAGTGATGTTGGAACTGTTGATGATATTCTAGAGAAGGCCAAGAATGGTATAATTCCTAACCTTGTTACTATTTCTTCTACTTCTAATAATCCCATAAGTGTGGAAAGTAGGACCGACGAGGTTGCCGAGCAGGGGGAGCAACCTGGTGAGGTTATTGAGTAGGGGGAGCAACTTAATGATGATGTCGAGCAGGTGGTGTACCCTACTCAGTAAGAAGAACAACCTCAACCTCTGAGGAGATCAGAGAGGTCAAGGATAGAGTCATGCAAGTGCCCTTCCACAAAGTATGTCCTCATCAGTGATGAAGGGGTGCCAAAAAGTTTTAAGGAGGTGTTGTCTCATCCAGAAATGAACCAGTGGATGAAAGTCATGCAAGAGGAGATGGAATCTCTACAGAAAAATGGCACGTACAAGCTGGTTGAACTTCCAAAGGGAAAAAACCACTCAAATGCAAATGGGTCTTTAAACTCAAGAAAGATGAAAATGGCAAGCTTGTCAGATACAAAGCTCGATTGGTGGTAAAAGGCTTCGAGCAAAAGAAAGGTATTGATTTTGACGAAATTTTCTTACCTGTTGTCAAAATTACTTCTATTCGAACAATCTTGAGCTAAGCAACTAGCCTATATCTTGAAGTAGAGCAGTTGGGCGTGAAAACTGCATTTCTTCACGGAGATTTGGAAGAGTAGATCTATATGGATCAGCCAGAAGGATTTGAAATAGCTCAAAGGAAACACAGGGTGTGAAAACTGAAAAAGAGTCTTTATGGGTTGAAGCATGCACCAAGGCAGCGGTACAAGAAGTTTGATTCATTTATGAAAAGTCAAACTTAAACAAAGACATATTCTGATCCATGTGTATACTTTAAAAAGATTTTCTCAAAATAACTTTATTATATTGTTGTTGTATGTGGATGACATGTTAATTGTAGGAAAAAATAAGGGATCGATCGCAAAGTTGAAGAGAGATTTGTCCAAGTCATTTGATATGAAGGACTTGGGCCCAACACAACAAATTCTGGGTATGAAGATAGTTCGAGAGCGAACAAGTAGAAATTTGTGGCTATCTCAGGAGAAGTACATTGAACGTGTACTGGAACGCTTCAACATGAAGAATGCTAAGCCAGTCAGCACACCTCTTGCTAGTCATCCAAAGTTGAGCAAGAAAATATGTCCTACAACAGTGGAGGAGAAAGGGAACATGCCTG